>NC_138663.1:23469050-24069050 GCF_964273445.1 Streptopelia decaocto
GACCTTACACACCTTTTTCATTTCTAAAAGTGTATATTTAAGTGTCTTAATCTCAAAATATACTTTCAGCAAAGAGCCTTAACAGGAGCAAAGAAAAAAAAAAAGAGAAAGAAAAGATAAGAGATAATGCTTTGAATTTATTTAGTTGTCTCTCTGTGGGCAGTTGCTGTAATCTGGGTCATTTTAGGTCATCTGAGACATCAGCTTTGTGTTGGCAGATATAATGAAGGACCTTTGATAGGTATGTTCCCATCTGAACCTGAAACAGGAGGCCAAGTGTGATACTACCAACAATTTCAAATGTCACTAGATACTTCTGTGTGGGAAACTGAATCAAGCTCCTAGAGACAAGATAAAGAAAAGTGTGATCACAAAACAGTTATTAAGAGGACTGGGACTAGGGAGAAATCCTTTACAAAGGAAAAATCTTAAAGTAGTTAATTTGTAAAAAAAATAGAGATGCATATCCCATGAAGTAACTCTTCAAACATACATGAAAATTCAGGTGAATTGGGCACCCCTCATAAACCCATCCACTGCAGGACAGCTTGGGGCATCGGGGCAGCCCCAACTCAGCACCTCCCTGGGGACAGGGACAGACCAAAGTCAGGCCAGGCTGTCAGCCTGTGCCAGTGGGCCTGGATCAGTGGAGCTCATTGCTAGACAGGGCTATAGAGGGCTGGAGACCAGCCCTGCTGCACGGTCGCTGGGGCTGGGACAGATACTTGAAGGGCACTGAAATGGGGTCCTGGGCCACGGGCAGTGGAGCAGAGGGATTCTTGGAGTGAACAGGCAGGGACAGTGAAGCCATTAAGTTCCCTCAGGGCCCTGACAAGCATGAGGCAGAGATCCTCTGCAGAATGGTAATGAAATTCTTCACTTAAAATCTCTAGTGCCCGCATTTTGCTAAATGCAATGAAAAATAGTGAATCGTGCCTTTTGACAGCCTTTACATATGAATTTAAATAAGTTTTAAATAAGCAAAATAAATTATCAGTTGTAAATACTTGTCATAACATTATATTTCAGTTTAATATGTACACATAATATCTGCAACTCAACAGGAAAAGCTCCAGAGCAGGAAATACTGTGAAAATGCCTCAACTGCAAGGATTCAAGCCACCAATTTATTCTCCCAGGTCCCTCAGGGACTTTGTAAATTTGGATGGGATTCATCTCACCTCACTTTTGAGGCTACAGTGTAGATCTAAACTGCCACATAAACTTTTTAACCAGTAAAGAGATCTATATCTACAACAGGATTCATCACAACTGGTTTAGAAGTTTACATTAATATGAGGTGAGTTGTGCTCTAGAAGTGCAATTTTTAGTTTAGAGATTGTAAAGTGGCCTGGACAACTTCATTCAGGCAACTTAAGATGCAAACAGCTAAGGATTTTAAATCATTTACTGTTTTTCCCTCATCTTCCTGGCTACAAAATTAAGAAATACCCTGTGCCAAAGAGGTTGTTTTGACAATTCATTACCTCATAGTTCTATGATACACAGCTAATTACATATCTGAATTGAAGCTTGACACTTTTCTGGAGGACTTTCAATATCTCACTTTTTCTCCAAATTTTTGGTTAGACCTCAGATACAGAATCACACAATGGTTGAGGTTGGAATGGACACTTGGAGGTCCTTGAGAATATGATACCATATGCTACCATATCTATCACTGAGTTCAAATTACTTAGATCAACTTTACACCATGGTCTTGGCAAATAAAGTAATGAGTCTTTCAGCTTACTTCACTGAACTATGAAAGGTGCTGGTATATGCATACTTACACTGCAAAAACTCTTTCTAGTCATTTTACATGGGAGGATGAGAGAGAAACAATGGGTACGTTTGCATTTCTAAATCGGGTTGCACAAAAATAGAAGGAAGACTTTGCTGGAGGATTTCTGTCCACTTTGCAGCTGGGACACTTAAGATGATGTCCTAATGTACAGTTTCAATGATGGCATTCTTAAGAATGTATGATGAGACACCAGTATAAAGGTCTCATCAAAAAGGGCCCCTTCTGCACACTTACATTGCTAACACAGGTGTACCCAACTGTCCCCTAACAGAGTACACTGAATCTGTGTTTGGATAACATTGCTGGTTGAATTTGTAAGTATCTGTATACCCCAAGACTCAGTTTTAATTTTATACCTGTGTTTTAGAGCTCCATAACATGTGATGTGGACCCCATTTCTTACAAATAAAACGTATCTGCTATCAATATTATTTGTGCAAGAAGCACTGAATTTGTAATCATTAAAACGACTATCTACTATGATAATAGTATTCATTTTGCTCACACTGGACTGTTTCCAAGGTTTCACAAAGCTTCTGGTCCTGCCACAGACAACAATGTAGAGAAATCATTCTTTCCATTTCTTTGAAATATTGTTTGCTTCCAGGGACGCATGTGAATTCTCCATCTGTCTCTTCCAATATTTTGCCATGTTTATTTCTGAAGAGTTTATTCCTGGAGTTCTTAGTAAAGATGCAGCAGTATGATGCTTAGGAAAGATTGATTCTTATTTTCATTCTCCACATGTGGTAATAACAATAAGGAAGCTTAAAGAAACCAATAAAATCTTGGGAACTGTATTCCTCAGTGTTTGAATAAGCTATTAGTTTTCTCAAGATCCCAGAAGAAAAATTCCCCAAAATCTTAACATCTAAGAAATTTTATTACATCTGAGCAAAGCATGCTCACATTCAAAAATTTATCCACAAACTGAACAGCCAAGATACTGCCCTTTCGAGGGTTACTTTATATAACTTTAACTTTGACGATCACCCTTTTAATCTGCAAGTTTAGCAAGTTTAGCAAAAAAGACCATCCACACTTGGCTTTTTTTTCTTGATACAAACATGCAAAGAAATCTTTACAAGCCACTAAAAACAAAAATAAATGAAACAGAAATATAACCAACGCTTTTCTCCGATTGAACTTTCCACCATTATTTTAAAATGTGTTTTACAGCAATGCCTACTGAAAACCATTAACTATATCTACAAGACTTTGCAGATTCAAATCTAAAGGCTGAACACTGGTAAAAGACCCACAAAACAAAAATGGTTGAAAACAACAGCAGCAGCCACATCAAACATATATGCATTAATGTAGTCCTTTAAAATGTGATTTTCTTGTTGTGATCAGTAGTAAGCATGATTTCCTCTGCATATTAGAAAATTATAGGCTTAGGTGCATTTACTTTTTTTTACTACTCGTATTGTCACACATTTTCAGTGTGTGTTTTTGTAAGGTGAAATTCAGAATTTTACTAGTATTGAAAATATATAATTTAGCTGTATAGTTTCTGTAGTATCTACAGTATCATCAAAAGCCACACAAGGATATCCTTTCTATACACAGAAAGTATATACTAAAATATATGAAACATATGAAGCACAAGTAAAGAGCATGAGCCAAAATTCATCAGCCACCGAATGAAGCCTAGGGAAAGGTAACAACATAAAATTCTGCTGGAAACAGGGAAGCTGGATGTCACACCAGGAGTGGTGTCTTGCAGTTATTGGCTCCAGTAGCTTAGAAGATGTGACCTGTGATTTTTTTTTTTTTCAGTAACAGACGCATTTACAAGGAAACATGTATTTAGAGTGAGCTTGTTTGGCTTTTTTTTTTTTTTTTCCCGGGCTAAAAGCATAGATAATATGCTTCTTTTTGTTTGTTTGTTCTATTTTGCACAGAACATTCTTGCTAAGCATATGAGTACTGAATACCTCTGAAAATTCTTCCCATTTCGCACTTCGTGCTAGTATTGGCTAATGGGGACAGATGATGCTGGGGAAACTGAAGCTAGAAACTATGGTAGAGAGCCAGAAGCACATATGCAGTCATACACACAAAGATTGCATCAATGAGGCTGAAAGTGCTGACTTTTCTGTTTTGATTTAACCAATACAGCTGTAAGGAAAAAAGAATATACATTTATAAATGTCATGTCATACTTTTTGATATCCTTTCCATTGGATATTACTGAAACCCCTAAATTATGAGTATAATATATATAGTCCAGATTTAATATAAGCTTGGGCAACTAATAGACCTGTCATCCAAGTTCTTCAAGAAGAGAAGGAAAAACAGAAAACAGAAAACCAGAAAACATTCAAAGAAAATAATTAAATGTATTTTCCAGAGAAAACTTGTCAAATGTCATTTGCCTTAAGCAGAAACATCTTTAGCAATGGAATGTCTCTCATAATGTAAACCACTGTCCTACAATAAACCATAGGGAAATCTATATAAGGAACTGAGTTTAACAGCTGTGTATTTCTTTTCTTGAGAGTCGTTCGTTATGTTTCTGCCTCGCTTTGGAAAATGCAAAGGGAGACATGCATTTTAGTAATAAAGGGAAGTAAAAAGATTAATTAGTTTTAGAAAGAGCAGTAAAACAAACAAAAAAGAGAGAGCATGAATATGCAATTTAAGATTTTCCTCACTTATGCATATATTAATAATCAATAGTTAGCTAGCCTATGAATTAGCTACTGACTCAAACATCAACTCTGTTGGAGAGCATATTTATTGCTTGACATATTGAGAAAGCATAAAATGTGAAAAAGATTAGACATTAGCTCATCTTTTTAGTCTGTGATAAATGTCCTAAATTCAGACTACTTTAGATGTATTATACACATGAAATGTAAACAAAATGTGGCAAAAAAACCCACCCTGATTTCAAAACTAGTAAAAGAAATGATGTCTCATTTTTGCAGTGTCATCAAACATTGCTTGTGTTTTATTATAATTTCTCTATAAAGCTATCATGTGAAAGATGCTTTTAAGCTTAACAAAATAGAGGAATATACTCTCCCCCCAAAAAATTACACAAATGGCTTTGTCTCTTTAAGGAGTCAATAGTTCTTCTTCCATTAAGCCATAAAAACATTGATTATTGTTGTAACAAATTTTGGGTTTCATCCAAAGTTTATGTATGCATGACCATGGCTTTGTGTGTTACTTTAAAAATTACGCAAGTCTGAAAAGTCATAATTTTGCATCTTTACAATAATAATACATTCTGGTAGAACAATTTGCAACATTTCATGAGCAAAAGGAGGCTCTCCTGCATTTGTCTCCATGTTTCTCTTCCAATTCTGTGCAACGCCATGGAGATATTCCTTATTGGACCATGTAGGCTTTTTAAAAGTCGATTTAAGGATTCTTTTCTGTATCAGAAAGTAAACTTCTGTCACAGGATAAGAAAACATGGTAAGAGTTCTGATCTGTGTGCAAAAACTGACTTTGGGATCTCTAGGGCTAAACGCGTGCAGGGCTAAAGCTAAATCAGTAGTATCATGGACTCACAGTTTGTAAGACAGTAGTAAATCACAGACCCAGTGGATTAGCAACAAGGAAGATGAGAAACATAAACAACCACATGGACCAAATTCAGAAATTAAGGGCCTTGTTGCTTTAAAGGCAAAGCAAATAGTGCTGGGAAAATAGTACTAAAGACTGAGGACTACAAGTAGTCACTAAATTTCCACTAAATTTCCATTCATCCTGCAGGGAATATGTACCATGCTGAGGAGCGTGGGCCGCAGGATCTGATGGCTGCAGTACTTCAGCAAGCAGGATTTAACCATTTCACCATTGGCTACTAAAAGTCAGCCAACACTCTATAGGGACTCACTTCCAGAAAATTACTAAGACTGGTTAGATGTGCAGAAGAGCTTGGAAACACTATGCAGTCTTTGCTCCAAACCAGTGGGGGAAACAATGTGATGATTTTTGTTTTAATTAGCCGTTGCTTTCTTTAACACAATATTTCTTTAAGATTGCCTTAGGATGGCAAACCTCAGGATGAAGACGCTGGAGAACATTTAAGGTTAAAGAAGTGAGAACTGGTTTAATCAATTCAGCTTCACCTTGTCTTCTTTGAGTAGCGTGTAAGAATGGCCATATTCCTTAACCTGAGAAATATTATAGTTCTTGTGTCTTAGCTAATATATGCTATCTGCTTTAAGCTTGTTTATAACTAACAGTATTTCTGTGTAGGTCTGCAAGGAATAAAGATCCAAACTGTATGATGATCACAAAGCAGTAGAATTACACTTATTGAAATTGTTACTATAAGCTTATAAGGATACCAGCACTGATCCATAAATGTATTTATATGCTAAAATCCTACTCAGGTCATAAATCATTAAGGGTCTATGCCTCGGTATAGCAAAAGTCAAAGATGCTGTTCTTGTTGATTCATAATAAAATCATGCTGTCAAGATTACATTTCTTTTGTCAAGGTTACATTTGTGTCAGGACTTCTTCTCTCAAAAAATCTCTCTGAAAAAATTTAGTTCTTAGCATTTAGCTGTTATTGCATTATTTAGCCAAAGGGAGAAATAGTGGAACATGGTTATTTCAGCTTTGTCTGTTTAATAGACTTCTTCACTTGAAAAAGAAACCTATTGGGCTTTTTTTCTGCTTCCTAAGTGAAAGAAAAGCTATATTTTAGTAAATGCACAAATTAAAGTTAAATGTAAACGTGCAGTGAAAGGCAACATCTTGCAGTGTGTGTTGAAATTGCAAATTAAGTTGAAATCAAGAACTAATTTAGTCACTGGAGTAAACGTTTGGAGATGTTCAAATGAATATGCTGTCTTTACTAATAAATTGTTGCTAATATTTCTCAAATGTTTTTTGTTATATGCTTTATTAAAGTTGTGGACCATGATACAATTCTAAAGAAAAGAACATTATTAGGTGGCCAGAAAATGAGATGCCCCAGGGTACTAGAGATACAAAAATAGATATTAAACCAGCAGGAGCTAGGATCAGGAAAAGAACAAAACATTTTAACTGCCATGTAAACTGGTAGTATCACAATGTCTGTATTTAGCACCCTACTTTTTCAGACGTCTTTCAAAAAGTTATTTCAGAGTAATGATGTCTCCTGTTGATTTTATCTAAGGCTGGGAGCACTGAGAATACCTAAACACAAACCTTCACTTAGGTTTTTAAATGTAACTGCTGAACAAGCCTTGACAAACAAGCTTTAAGAAAGTAAACTTCAATGTCCCTCAGGACAATTCTGCAAAAAGGCGCACTAAAAGCAAACTTTTCTATAATCCACTGCATACACACATGCACAGACATGCACACGGTTTCATACTGCAGAAGACACACACTGGCAAATTTCCTTTTTTCTTTAGTTTAAATGAATACTTTTTTTCTGAATATTTTGAAATTAACAGCACCCTTGTTCCCAAATAGTGACTTATTTACCAGTATTTTAATATTTTCTTCAGAAGATTATGGTGAACCTCGTTGCTGAAATGTACTGTCACTGGGTTTTATTCCAGATTTGAATTTGACATAGAAAACATTATTTTTATGTAGTATTTCTTCATTCCTTAAGTTGTCTGGTAAAAGAAACATCACAATATATACAAACTCTAGTGAATTAACATAAAAATCTCCACTGTCTAGATCTTAATCCATGTTGCCTCTTTCCAATTCATATCCTTTTCTAACATTTGAAGAAACAAATTTGCATTTTTGTTCTACTTCTCAAAGCCTTTTAGAAAATTGTCTGTTAGTAATTTTATCCAGCTTCCTAGTCAGACATGTAATCTGTTTACCATATAAGCCAAGGATAAATAATTACAGGACATTCCTAGGGAATGAATGAACCTTTATAGAAGTGTAGTTGTTTGGGGTGAAAATCTGTACAAGGTAAGTTCATGGTTGAAAGCACAGGCTGTATTTTTGTTTGTCTGAGCTCTAGTGCAAAGAGTGGGAAAACCTTACATAAATTTAAAAGGTATCCATATATCCATATTACAGAAGACGTTGAGCTGGAAATGGCACTCGGTTTGTATATGTTTTTTTCAAACTAGATTTTTTTCTAACTAAGCCTACTCCCTCAACCTAAAGAGGCTTAGAAAAGGCTTTTCCAGGACAGCTTAAAGCTGTGACAAATAACTACCTGAGCCTGTGAAATCCTGTTAGTGAAACTCAGTTCCTCTTTGGACACCTAATCAGGTGCTGTCTGTTACTTGCACTTTCTCAGTTTCAGTAGTTCTTTCTCAATAACAGACTTCTAACAACTTCCTTTTGGGACCGGTGCAAGAAAAACTTCATCAGGCTTTCTTACTAACACTTTCAATAACTTCCTTTTTTACTTTTTTTTTTTGCTTAGTCATTGTGGGCTGAAACAGAAGCAAAATTAATTAACTAACTAAATAAATAAATACATAACACAATGGAAATATCAAAACAATTTTAAAACTAAGTATTATTAACATAAGCTAATTTATGTCAAAAAATACAATAACTCAGAAACAAAGCAAACATAGCTGGATTGTAGACTTTCAATTTTCCCTAGGTAGCTCTTGTCACACATTTTTGCAAATTCATTTTACGAATTTAAAGCTTGCATTGAAAGATTATGGTTTTCCTTCCTCTCCCACATCAGTGTGTTCAACTGTACTTGTCCCAAGCTTAAAGTTTTTATTAACTCTAGGTCTTTTATTCAGAGTTTGGATCCAAGCATGCAAAAATGTGTATGGTAGTGCATTATTAAAAACGGAGAATGAACATGAATAGGGAAAAATTACTTTTTCTTAAAAACCTGAATTTAGAAGAATGTCACATACATATTGATGGCCTGGGAGACATGATGACCTGTGGATTGACAGACTGTAGTGCCAACTGGAGCTTGCACATAAGTGCTGGCCTCCACAATTGAGTTTTTCTATAAGCATCAGTGTCAGTTGTTTCCTTCCTCCAACCAGAAGAACAAATGTGTGCAGTCTGCAAATTAGAAGATAGGGAGCAGCTATCGTTCAGCAGTAGCATGTATAAGAGCTCTGAGGCTGGAAATCAGATTGTTTTAGACTTCTAGTTAGATGTGCCTGCCAGAGTAAATGTGTTTTAAAAGACTTATCAGGGAGGATGAGAAGCTTGTCCAGAAGACAGGGAATTGCTACTTAACATATGTACTTGTCATCTTTTTTATTTGGTATCAGGCTAGAACCTTCCACAACATTATTTTCCTCCTTTCTTTACCAATATCATAGGTCTGGTTTGCTATCTTTATAATTTCTACTTTGTCATCTTCCTCTTTGGGAAGTGGTGTCATTTGTATATTGTATCACTAGGTCTTGCATGAAAATACTGGATCTAGATGCATTCAGAATTAACAGGTTTGCTCTATAGCTCATTGAAAAATTTTAAAACTTTTCCCAAACTGTTTATCTCTGTGTCATTGTTCCAAAATTCAAATCCTGAAGTCAATTTCATAGGTATTCTTTTGAAAAGTGTAGTGGGCAAGGAGTTTTTCACAAGGTTAATGGTCCAAGCTATGTAAAGTCTGAACAGGGGGGAAAAGTTCTTTCTGCTGTGAAAAGAGAAATCTCAGGAGTCTTTTGTAGAAAGTAATTTATATTCCTGTATATAAACTGGAAATTATAAACTGGTGGCCATGCTGGAATGGAAGGTCAAACAGCACTTTGAAATCATAGCCCCTGTAAGGAGACAATGCATCCCAATTGTAGGGTCCTTTTTAATAAAGATATAAATGATTTGACAGCTAATGTGAAGATTGTTCAAGAAAAATGAAGATTTTTCTGATGTCTCCTGAAGAGAAGAGTGCTTGTGAAGGCATGGACAATTGATTAATGAATGCAGAAATCAATGAGAGTCAACTGCAGAAAGGTATCAGCGAAGTTTGTTTTGTTCATGAATCCCAAAACTCTGCTACCATTTCTGACCTCACCATCTCTTAATATTTGTCTTCCCATTCATTTTCAATGAGAAATCTATGCAAACAGCTGTCAATGTTCGTGACTATTTTTTTCTTAATTTTATAGAGAAAGAAATATGAGCTCATGTGCCTAACGATAAAATATAGAGTTGCATAACTGTATCACAGAATTCACTTCTTTGTAAGAACAGTTCTCTACTGAGCATTCATTTGGAATTAATTAAAACTACCATGCAGTAATTTTGGTGCTGAATGGTGGCACAGCTGAGTAATCCAGATATTTGGTACCATGAGATGGACAAAAAACTGAAGACAACTGTTCTGACTTACATATTTTCTATTATAAATTTGCATGGTTCTCTTATAAACTTGTGTGTGGAAAATCAGATTATTTCTATGAAGGATTATCTCAAATTTTATCTTTGTTAATTTCTCTAAAACCGGATGCAATATTTAATAGACAGATCCCATCTCATCCACGCCTTGGTACAGGTAAGTAGAGGTTTTAAGATTTTAATTAAGGTGCAAATTTTCTCAATACAATTT
This sequence comes from Streptopelia decaocto, assembly GCF_964273445.1. Taxonomy (NCBI): domain Eukaryota; kingdom Metazoa; phylum Chordata; class Aves; order Columbiformes; family Columbidae; genus Streptopelia; species Streptopelia decaocto. Next base: position 23,479,334 of record NC_138663.1, read on the forward strand.
TATGTTCTTCCTCTTACATTGTAATGATGTTAATGACATTTTCAGATTCTAGATCATACCATGCTTTTATTTGCCGTGTCTGAACTGTCTAGACTAGGTTGGTTTGAGAACTCACTAAAGGGTGGTGGATACTGGATTCTAAGAACATTTGATATTTTGCTCCTAAGTGAGCAGTTTTGTCTCATTTCTGTACTTTACAAAATAATGTCTTGACGCTTCTAGTATGGCTTTTGTCAGAAAACCACACATATGATGTATCCCGTACATGTTCTTGCCATTTTCAAGCTGCATCAACAGCCTTAATCAGATGAAGAAACAAGTGTTGTTTCTTCAGCGGGAACCTAACATGTGATTGAGAAAGATCATACGATCATGGATCAGCTTTGTTAATCGACCTTCTTGAGCAGCTTTACCTTGGTTGCTGTTGAAATGTGTCACTGAAGTTCCATGAAATTTACTTATCATTGTATTATCTTATTTGCTAAAGACTTTTGATTACATACTGTGTTGATCTTTACATAAAAGCCCATTTAAGATCTTTTTCAAAGTATTCTGTATGTTCAGTTATTGTGATTAAATTATCTGTTGCATTATCTTTATCAGCAGGAGAAGGAATAATTTCATCAGTACATGCCTTGGAGCTTGCTAGTTATTCATAGCCATAATGAGTAATGCAAATTTGGGATCTGATAGAGATGTACATCATTGTGATGAGATCTTTCTTTGTTTCTTTTAGTATGTACCAAAACTTATGTTGAAAGATGAGTGCTTGGTAAATAAATATGCATTTTGAACATGTTAATATGTTACTCATTCTCCTGAAATCCTATGAAAACAAACACCAGCTGATGGGATCTATGTTCTACTAAGAACCTCGTCCATTTCACAGATATTTATGGCAGACACTATATTAGTAGTTTCTTCCAAGTGAAATTGCTGAACTATCTTTTACACATCAGCATTTGTCTAGTTAAGCTTTATCACATCCACCCTTAATTTGATGTCAAAAAAGAAATATTTTCTCATTGTCAGAAGGCACAAACAGAAACCACTGGAGAACATTTCAAATAGTTGAACATATAGCCATCTGTGCATGCTGACAGCTTAGAGAGTCTTCAGGATGGACCCAAATTAGTCACAAGAAAGAGGCTTCAGCAGCAGCAGAAATGGAAGACAATATGGATTAATCAGAAGTACAAGTTCTTACAGGAAATTGCTTAGTAGTCCAGACAGAAGGTGATGTGGGATTGATCAGCAGCAAAAAGTAGTGTGGGATTGAATGTGCACACCCTCCAGAGCCTCATGAATGGAAAATATCTTTCACATTTCTTTTTTTCCTCTACACAGCAGAAACTCAAAAGACTACATAATTTTTAGTTATAACTAAAGTTGTCAAGCTTTAACTGTTGCCTTTGAGATAACAGGTTGCTAAAGAAAAACACGAACATGTTAGTCATAGGTGTAGAGACATCAAGAAGCACAGCATTTGCTGAAATAATGAAGAATAGGTTGCTACTTCTAGAATAGATTAGTGAGATCCTAGTAATAACTAAAGGTTGCTTTTCAATGAAATGCTATTCCATCAATTAAGTTATATTTTAATGTAGCATACATGAAAGTAGCACAATGTCTAAAGTTAAACATCCGCCACCAGATAAAAAATTGTTGTAGACTCTGGTTGTAATTCAGTTTCAGACCTAGAAGAAAGCATTTATACTGTGTCTGCATTTGAGCTAGATGGTTATCACAGTTAGCAGACATCTAGTGAGTGCAGTTAATGGACCCAAGAGATCACCCAACTTCTGTTTTTCCATCTTTTAATAGATCTCATCCTAAACTTCACAGACATTAAGAGCTAGATGGCCATGGAGTACAGTGTAATCTTGAGCACTGACTCTCAGATAGACAACCAAAATACAGTAATCTACAAATCTGGGGCTGAATCTTACCCAGCAGTGTTGGAGTTGTAATAATTTTCTCTGCCAGCTACAGTGAAGAGCAAAGACTTATCTCCATCTATGTATTTTTGCTCAAGCATGAAGAGAGGAACAGTCTGGCAATGAAGGTTTTCTCTCGAAGGCAGAGGCATTTAATTCATGTTCCTTGTGCTGCTGAAAGGTTACTCTGGTTGAGACAAAGGAGTGAATGACAGCGATATAGCTTCGGCCTCATTTATTAGGAAAAATGTAGAGAATAAGGGCTAAAGTTCTGAATCTGAGGTGTATATGGTTGCAAATAAGCCCAGTTTCTATTTCTTGGTGAAATTGTGTTGTTTGTTGCCCTGTCTGTCCACATTAAAGTGATTAGAAAGTATGGATTAAATATACATTATCTGGAATATTGTGTCCAGTTCTGGGCCCCTCAGTTCAAGAAGGACAGGGAACTGCTGGAGAGGGTCCAGTGTAGGGCAACAAAGATGATTAAGGGAGTGGAGCATCTCCCTTATGAAGAACGGCTGAGGGAGCTGGGGCTCTTTAGTTTGGAGAAGAGGAGACTGAGGGGTGACCTTATTAATGTTTATAAATATATAAAGGGTGAGTGCCACGAGGATGGAGCCAGGCTCTTCTCGGTGGCAAACAATGATAGGACAAGAGGTAATGGGATCAAGCTGGAACACAAGAAGTTCCACTTTAATTTGAGAAAAAACTTCTTCTCAGTGAGGGTAACAGAACACTGGAACAGGCTGCCCAGGGAGGTTGTGGAGTCTCCTTCTCTGGAGACATTCAAAACCTGCCTGGACATGTTCCTGTGCGACCTCACCTAGGCGTTCCTGCTCCAGCAGGGGGATTGGACTAGATGATCTTTTGAGGTCCCTTCCAATCCCAAACATACTGTGATACTGTGATACTGTGATACATCTTGACTACAACCCTTTCTAATTTCTGTTAAATATCACTAAGACTTCAGAAATGCGAATCACTTAGCCTATGAATTGTAACAATAAAGTTACAGTATGGTTATATATTTTAAAGTCTTGCAGCATTTGCTTCGAGATGCCAGAGAAACGTTCATTAATGAGAAAATTAGCTTGCAAATATTAGATCACAAGTTGTTCCTGTAAACTTGGCTGAAATTATGACTTATTCTTCTATATTTTGAAATATCTACCTTAAAGATAGAGATGTCAAAATATATATTGATGTCTAACAGTAAAGCAAAATTGAGAAGGTCTTGATGCTGTGTGAAGTACACCTACTGAAAGATTACTTAACTTACTAGTGGTCACTTAACTTACAAGTGGTCACAATTCTTACAGTAATGAAAACACCATAGATCTATTGATATCCAGAGATGTTTAGAAATTTCTTTCAGCTTTGAATGTGGTGCACATCTATAGGAGTAGGTGACTAGAATCCTGACAGTTTTGAACTTTGGGAATTGTGGGATTTGATTTTGAGGATGTCTGTCTACTTTCTTGCTTTCTGATAGGTATATTCCAATATTGGCAGTTCTAATTTGTTACAATTAATGTTTTGAAAAGTGCAGTTTTTAAGGGTGTGGCTGTGTCAGCTTTTTAGTACTGTAATCCTGTTTATGCTTGTTTTCCAAATCAGCTCACATTGTCATTGCAGTTTATATTGGATGTTATTCTATGTGGGTTTCTCGTGCAAGCCAAGAAGTAACATTCTGTATTTCAAAAGTATAGACAGACAAAAGATTTAGAATTAATAGGATCTTTATAGAAACAACATTTCACAAGTTTGTTTTGCTCTGTTTTATAAGAATTAAGACATTTCTAGAAAATTATAATTTTTTGACATAACTGTCTTTCTTTAGTAGGGAATTGTATCTCTGAAAAGCTTTCTGACCAGCCCTATTTAGATTAAATAAATTATGTTATTTGCCTGAGTGAAATTTCAGATCAGTACAAAACCCACACCTGATCAAGAAACAAAATAGGGAAGAGCAAAAGTGGATTAGGAGAGAATAGGCCTTGGAGAATTGCAACTGAAGAGAAGATCTGTCTTTCTTATGTGCCTATACACCTGAAGTGTCCTCGGAAAGCAGATATATTTTCTCAGTAATGACAAATATGCCTGATCTATGCCCATAGAATTAATAGACAAAGATTTTTTTCCTGTTTTGGCAACATTTATTTCAACTTGAAATGAATTCAACAGCTTTAAAACTTCATACAATTTCAATATATTCTACTGTATTAAATATTAAGCATGAGAAATTTAGATATCAGAAGCCTGTCTCTTTCTCACAGTTGAACAGTCTGGAAATGCTTACTTTGAAATATATTTAATGGAAAGACTGGAAAAAAAGTGAAATTGAATGAATGGTTATTATGAAAAGCAGATTTTAATAATGGCCAGAACACGCCATTTCTATTAAGATCTGTCCTCAAAGTACTGTAAGTAAATCCCTTACCAATTGAAATCCATTTACTCTGATTTCTCCACAAAACAATCAATATGTCCTTAAGGTTTTATGTCAGAATCATGATATAAAGTTAACTTGAGTAATCCATTTCTTTTTGTTGTTTTCTAGCTATTCTTCAAATATCTTTCTAAAAATGCCTGAGTATTGAAAAAAGCATTATAGATCATACTTAGAGCATTCCTTTAGCTAAAGGAAACTGCATAAAATAATAAATCCCAAGGCTAAAATAGTGTGTACCATGTACTGCAGTATGCAGACTGATTCTTGGTTTAGTTTGAATTATTTTTTTTCCTTAACCAAACATTGCTTAAGACAAATTACAGAAATAGGGACCAGAATCCAAAGTTCAGAGAAGTACCCTTACAACTGGGTTACAAGTCACACTATGTACTTTTTTTCCTGCTGAAACTTTAATGTTTTCTGACCCTTTGTATTGTTTCAACAACAATTTAAACTGTAACAAAGAATGCTATGCTCTTCTTTTGAGAAAGATGAGTTGTCTGTTTCTCAGTGACATCTCTAGTGGCAGGCTCTATACAGGTAGCTTCTACTGTTGCAAAAAACATGGAATACGCTTGAGATCAGGTCAGAACTGAAGCAGTTTATCACTACAGGTGAAGGAGAGAACGCAGAGCCCAGCAGCTTGACAGGCTCTGTTCACAAGGACTCTGCCCAAACAGGGCAGGTACAGAGCTTATACAATTTTAGGCTGTACAAACCATTCTTCACCAAAACTATGTAATGTAATCAGGTAAATAACAGCAGCAATTGTAATCCTTCGGGTAAGAAGGCTCCAGACAATACCCTCTTTTACAACTCACTCCTCTGTTAATTGTATCATACTAACTTGTGAAACCCCGTGGAGAGTCTGAAGCACAGGAGCTCCTTAAAGAAGAGATCAATACTGAACCAGGGAGATCTGGCCATGTCCAGAAGCAAAACTGTAAGTGGCCAAGGAGATTTAAATACAAACAAATAACTAATGAGAGTGTTGATCCCTGTGTTTGAGAAAGAGTTAGCCAAGGAGTTAATGAATTGCAATTAACTGGTATCTCAATTCCAGCAGTCATTCCTTAAACAACTAAGTCAGCCCTTTTTTGGATTTTGCCTTTAGTGACAAACTGACTCCAAACACAGCTAAATTCATCTTCCAAGGTCTGCATTGGCTTCCACAATTGCAGAAGAGCATTTTGACAAATGTTTGTAGCTTGAGGGGAGGTTGCAGAAAGTCAACTTCTTTCTCCAAAGCAGACTGGGATTCCATTTTAGGCAACCACTGCTTACTTCAGTTCCAGTCCATGCCTGTTAGATAATCTCTTCTGGCAGAGCTACTCTGGACTCAGGAGACAGCCTAGCAAGGGAGATATTCTGCATTTCCCTGTATCAGCCAAGCTAGACTGCTATTCTCATTTTTTCTTTTTCTTCCAGATACTTTTGCCTTACATTAGTACCTCTGGAATAACTGAAGAAAATAGTTTTCAGAGGAAAGTAATTTCTATGTCACACAGAATCACAGAATGTTAGGGATTGGAAAGGACCTTGAAAGATCATCTAGTCCAATCCCCCTGCTGGAGCAGGAACACCTAGATGAGGTTACACAGGAAGGTGTCCAGGCGGGTTTTGAATGTCTCCACAACCCCTCTGGGCAGCCTGTTCCAGTGTCTGTCACCCTTACTGAGAAGAAGTTTCTTCTCAAATTTAAGTGGAACCTCTTGTGTTCCAGTTTGAACCCATTATCCCTTTTCCCATCATTGGTTGTCACTGAGAAGAGCCTTGCTCCATCCTCGTGACACTCACTCTTCGTATATTTGTAAACATTAATGAGGTCACCCCTCAGTCTCCTCTTCTCCAAGCTAAAGAGATGTGAATGGCAGAATTTCAAACACTAATGTAGAAAGAATGATTATTCTCTGCACTTGAAAGTTAAGAGAATCCACAGCAAAATGCAAAGTTATCTTCCAAGTCTTAGTTATAGAAGAGCTATTGTAGGAAATACAGAAGCATACACTTCCTTTTTTTTTTTTTTTTTTTTTCATCAAAGAAGCAATAGTAACCTCTTTTGCTAAAAGCGAAAAAGGAAGAGCTTTTTTTATAAACAATATGCACAATGTCAGAAATATCCTGAAGGTCATTACTAACTCATTGATGAAAGTGAAAAGAATGTATCAACCACGTTGTGATAAACTGTTTGGCGTGCACCAGAAGAGACAGCTTTGTAGGTGTGTCTTTTGTGCAAGAAAACTCCTGTGCTTCATCTGAGAAGTGATCTGTGAATGACACCTCTATAGCTTTCAGACTGAGATGTCCAAGAGCTACCAAAAAAAATCCAGAAATAACCCATATGATTCTTTGATTATAATAAGCTAATGGACCTATTAACTACTTTTAAAAATACGGGTCAATTGCTCTAACCTCTAATCAGTTTCCCAGCCAGCACTATATCAGAGTTTTACGTAGAAAAAGCCAGTGACAAGCCACATAATTGTTTCTGACCAAATTAACTTATTTATTTGTTCCACTCTGCCCATGCATGGGAATCACTGCAAAGACTATCTAGAATTTGTGTATGATATGCCATGTTTCGTTAGGATATTGTGTTCAAATGGAAATGGCTTACATCTCCATGACTCACAGTGCTGGATCTACAAATGACACATCTATGTGTTGTTATGGGCAGCACCAATCAAACTAAAGAATCTTGATGTCCTTTATAACTAAACACACATTACCACATCATCTAGGGACAATCTCACCAATGTGATGCCATATTCAGTATTGCATGGCTTCCTATGAGAGGAGTAAAAATTTTACCAAAAGCAGTTGATAAACCACATACACTTAAAAAAAGCTGTAACAAAATTCTCTCTTCAGTTGAAAACTAACTGCATTTACGTTGCTAGCACTGATAATGTACACTGACATAGAGTAGCTACGGATCAGTATACACAAGTGGAACTGGAATTAAACTAAATCAGGATTTAGAAGAACCAACAATTTCTCAATGTTTCAAGCTTTGAGTCTGCATAAATAAAAGAACTGAAATGATACTGAAGGCAGTGAACTCTCATCCCACCAAAATAAGGCTTTTTGATGTATACACTTTCAAATCCAAAATAAAATCTTCAGAAATCTGAGCATTGGGAATGTCATTCATTTTGGGTGGTGACAAGGAAAACCAGATAGGGCAGGAAATACACAAGTAAGAGAGTCACTGTGCTAAATGGGAATGATAAAGAAAGAAAAACAAAGTGTCTGGAAGTTCAAGAGCAGTCCAGCCCAACAAGCAGAAAGTCAAATGATTGTATCAGTAGGCTTGCATAAATGACCAGAGAGTTCCTGGCAAACCTCAAGCATAAAAAATAATTATACAGAAGGTGGAAGCATGTTCCTAATGTTCCCTCTGAACATTAGGAAACACTTTTTACTGTGAGGGTGACCGAGTACTAACACAGGTTGCCCAGATATGTTGTGGAGACTTTAACCTTGGCAATATTCAAAAGCTGTCAAGACACGGTCCTGTGCAACTGGCTCTGTGTGGCCCTGCCTGAGCAGGTACTGGGACCAGATGACCTCATGAATTCCTGTATAACCTTAGCCATTCTGTGATTCTATAAGAGCAGGGGCAAACAGAAACCTTTGCAACTATAGCTGGATCTGTGGTGGTCTTTTTGATTTTTTTCCCCTAAGGACACCTCTGATGTTCCATCACAGTATTGCATGACAAGACAAAAAATGAAACACCACCCAGATCATCAAATGCCTGCTCTAATCAATTTAGACCATCCCAGAAAAAAAAAATCTATATTGAACTAATATTATTATTTGGACAAACAAAAGGTTCAACACACAGTATTGGGATTTTCACTGCACTTCCAAGGAATTAATACACTGAGGCTCTATCATATTATCTTATGACAAAATAAATTTAGAGCAAAACAGACAAGTACACAGCAATATATAAAAAGAAGAAAAATCATTAGGCAAAAAATGGCCAATACAGTCACTGAACAGAAACAATACTATCATTTGAAAAGATGTATTGAGTACCAACAGTCTGCTGTTTAATGAGAAAAGGAAAATGGCTTTATACATCAAAAACTGAGGGGCAGACAGGAAAAAACAAACAAACAAACAAACAAACAAACTTATACATCATCTTGGAGCACTAGTGACAATCAGGTCTTTGTTGTCATGCTTTCAGTGAGATCACTATGGCATACATGAGCAGGTATTTGTTGCATAAATTCATGTTTTCTGTTGCAGAAGGATACTATATTTTATAACCTTTACTGCGGTAGATATATATATATGTGGTTAGTATCTGGATAGGTTCATATTTATCTTCTATATCATATTATTTATATTTTATATAAAAAAGCTGAAAGATGTAAATCTCTACAGCACACCTTGCAATACTTTTGTCTCTTTTATTGCTAACTGGAATATTGATAATGTCTCTGCAACAAGTACTACTAAAAATATCAGAAATCTCATTGGAAATACTCAATACTGCTTAAGCAATACCTTTCCTCCTCCCACAGAACACAGTGGACACAAGAGTAAAACCACAAAAGATTTCTGAATTAAATTAATTGAGGCATAAAAAAAATAAAAAATAATTTCTAAGAAAAAAACAGTGAGCTACAAATACCTGTTCATTTTCAATTTATCAAATGAAGGACTGACAAAAAATTTATAACATTATTTGCATATAATCAATTCTCCTATCTACATAACATAAGTTTTAATAAGGTGAGAAATGCAGCAAATAAAGTAGATATATCTACGGACTTACTCAAAATGAGGAAATAGGAGAGGTGACAGAACTGAACAAATTCTGTTTTGCAATTGTTGCGGGCCTTTTCCAATTTTTACTGATTTAACTGTCACTTTGAGGAATAAATATTCATTAAGATTTCATGTCTCATTTTAATCCTATTGCTATTCCATTTTTGGCTGAAATGAATATCTAACCATATGAAGGTTTGTTCTTGTTACTTCCTCATTTGAAGATGCCTAACTAATCATGCCAACACAAAATGCAGAGATACCTGCCTGTTCTTTTGTGCAGATGAACCAGTCTGAGTTCAATAAGTAAATGTCAGCAAATATCAAAGTACCTAGTGTATTGCACCAAAAATTCTGCCAAAAAGTTATTTTTAAAACCAAAAAAAGTATTTTCCCATAATTTGTATTTAATTTGGCTTTGAAACAAATGTATTGTTCAAATAACCTGATTAGATCTACCTAATTAACCCAACAAGATTTGCAGTCCTAAAAAACCATTGATTTTAAGTGCTTTGTTTTGAAACTGAAGCATGTAAGGCTTCTCAAAGGCAGTGTGTGGCAGGGACCTGAGGATACTAATGGCCATACTAGCTCTGCCCAGCCTGCCCTGGACCTTTCCCTACCCTGCCCATGTTCCAGGACCAGATTTAGTCCCCTGGGGCCATCAGCCCCTCTCCACAGATTCACCTGGAGATGGAGGCTGGGGCTGCCCCCAGCTGCCCTCTTTTCTGGCACCCTGGTGTTCCCCCACCACTCCTGGCTTGCCAGCTGCACTCTGACAGGGTATGAGATGAATACAGAATTTTTATCCACCATATAATGTAAAAATTAGAACAGTGATGCACTCTTTGAAGCTAGTAGATGATGTCTTTAAAACAAACCTTACACTGAGGTTAGTGAAATCCTGAAGTTTATTGCCACAGGACACAGATACCTTCACCTAACTCAGAAGAGATTCAAGAAATTTACACACAGCAATTCTATGAGATTAGACAGAATTGTGCCCATTGTCATCCCTAATTGCTAACCCCTCCCCTGGATTGTGGAGTATGATGGAAATGAATCACAGAAAATACCAAGGTTTGTGTCATCTCCCTCAGCAGTATCATGTTTTGCCACTGCCAGAGGTAAACTACTGGGTTAGATAGCACCATCTTTTGTGTTCTGAAGATTTTAGCCCAAACATATCATCCATAATAAAAGCCAACAAGTAAAAAGAATGAAGAAGAGTATTTTCTCCTTTCAAAAGCTGATCAGAAACAGCCTTTGGAGAAACAAAGTTTGTGACTATAATTCATATACAGGTGTTGTTTGTCTGTTTTAAAGTAGATTTCCCTCTCACTAGATCTTGCCATCCAGTAATGTTTTCTTGTACTTTGGAATAACAAAAATTGCTTCTCATCTGATTCACTAGCAGGGTGGCAGGGCAAAATTTGAGATAGATTAATGAAAGAGTTGACTCCTAAAATGTGAGCAGACAAAAATTCCATGATCTTTTACTGTTAGAAAAACTCTTTCCTGATGGGAAGGGAAAGATGATTCCTAGTCATAAAGACTGAATATGGAGGAAAGCAAAAGAAAAGTAACTTGAAACATATGTAGATACACCAAACTCTCAGACTAATTGGCACTTGCAAGTGCCTAAAGCAGTTTTCTGGTGTATAACTTTCCAAGTAATCCAGAACAATCAATGGCTTTCTGTGGAGGTGGTACTGATCACTTGGGATCATACTGGGTTAGCAACAGTTACACTTCTTTGGAGGTGACTGTAATCACAGCAGTGCTCTGCTTCACTCACATTTCATTCCCCTATAGGACAATTAGTTCTTTGCTTGAACACAGCATCAATGGAAAAATCTGGTACAACTTGGGAAATACATGCACATAACACATTTTTAAAGAGTTCTGCCAAAATTGATTCAGCAACATGTTAGTCTGTACTCCGTTCTTTTGCAATGTCCAGAGAGTGGCTGCCTCTGCATTGTACAAGGGCAGACTGGAACTGAAGTCCCCAGAACTATCAAGCCTCAGGTCCTAGCATACACCATTGCTTTTGTCTACAAATCTCACCCAACTCATGTGGGATGTAGCAGCCTTTACACCAGGCAGCCTGTCCTTATCAAAGCCAGTAGAAACACAAACCCAGCCTATCTATAATCTTCTAATAATATTTACCACAAATGTTTGTCTCCATATAAAGGCAACCCAAAACTTAATTTTGAATCTTTTTTAATATGACAATGCATTTGGGGATGTAAGTGGGTTCTTGCCTTCTGCAATGTGTTTTTAACAGACTACTCTCATTTAGTTGAAAATGTATTTGCACGATTCACCTTAATAGAGCATTAGCAATAATGATGGATTATCATCAAGTACAATTAACATCTGTGTTCAAGAAAACAAAAAGCCCAGATTATCAGGTGGAATCAAACATTAACCTAAACAAGGTGCTCGTTCAGGGGCACTGGTGTAAGTGAAAGAGATTATTACCATACTAAAAAGTACAGTCTGGGGAATCATTTGGGACTTCTTAGACTCTTACAATACATTATTCAAGATTTCTATAGAATACATTTTTATGCCTTAACTTTTGAAAATTCCTTGTGAAATTATGTCTTTGTTCAAGAACTCACAAGGCATTAATTGCTGCCATAGAGCATTTGTCATCAAGTTTGGCAAGACATGCTTCGATGGACATTTTTTTCTCTGCAAGCTCTTTTTACACTGGGAGCACTAACTCTTAAAATGACAGCATTGTTTAGCCTTCCTTTCTTGCCTTGGCAACTGCCAAGTGCCAACAAAGCACAATTTATTAAATTCTCTTCTGAAATAAACTATATTCTCCCTTCAGAGAATAATTCAGACTTTCTGTATGAAAGCATTTATGCTAACTGCACTCTAAATAAAGGTATTTACAAAACCATTTTGTGTTGCCTATAATTCAGGTATCTCCTGTTAAACCAATTGCTTCCCAAAGCACACCACAAATGTTTATGTTTTAAGAATAAATGCATGAAGAAGATGGAAAAAAGAAATCTGAATTTGATTTATTGCTGTTACTGTTTAACTGTGGTTCTTTGGCAATTTTGTTGTCATTTACCTTCTGACTACTAGTCTCTCACTGCGATGATAGACTAGAAGGAAAGAATTTAAATGGCTTGCTCCTTAAATGAATATCAGAATAAAAAGTTTTCTGAAAAGAAAGACTCCAGTTATGCAATTACATATCCTAAAAATCATTACACACATAATCTAGTATAGTCTTCATTAATACTACTGTCATAAATTGTTGATAGGGTATCAATAAATGACCATGGCATGCTATGTACTTTATAGATGTGACTATAATAAATATACATTGTTATTAGACTATCAGACAAGCCTTATCTGGACATTTGCTATGAATGTTATAAGCAATAGGACCCTACTAGTATTCTTTCAGCATTTAATGACAATTTAGTTCTCTGCATTATTTTAGTCTTTGAAATTCACATACAAATGTCTGTAGTAAAAAAAAAAAAAAAAAAAGTGCCCCATACCATAATAATAATAATAATAATAAAGTCTTTCTTTGCGCAATTGTGAGTTTTTTTCTTAATCAGCAACACATTTAAAGAGCTTTGATTATGGGGCTGGGAATTAAGACATCATCTAAAGAAACAGTGCACAGATGGCCACCGACGGAGATTTCTTGAAGAATATTCATGTCCTTTTCTTACTTTCACAGGAATCAAGAAAGGTTGTGAAATAAATATTTTTATATTACCTGTTGTAAAAACTAATTAGTTACTCTAAATTGTTCTGAACCTACATAGCCTTTTGTTATAAGGCTCTATTATGGAGGAAGACAAGGATAAAGACAAAAATCCACCTACAAGAGGACTTATTTCTCCAGTTGCATATCTTCTTCAAGAGAAAGAGACTGCCAATGCTTTAAAAATATTTCTGTAACTATTAACATAGAGGGCAAAAACCCCATTTTTTTTCTTGTTTTTTTAAGGTAAACAAACTAGTATAAAATATTAGATGATATATATGCTACAAAGACTACTTAGTCAATTTCAACAAACAGTTTACTGATGACAAGAATAAAACAAAAATATCTAGTCATATGAAGAATGTCACTAAACGATAAAAAATATAATACCTTGAAATGTTCTAAATAAGTGTTATTTCCCTGGGGACAAGTCAGAATTATATCTAAAATGGAAAGCAAAAAAACATCCCAAAAAAACAACCCCTAATAAACCTGGAATAGCTTTAAATTTAAATGAAGCTGGGGACTTAGTTTCACTCTAGACACACAAAGTATACAAAATTGCCATGCATCCATGCATCCAACTCATCCTAACATTTTTCACAGGGACAAAGCCAGGGTCTTAAAAGGTGTTTTTCAAAATAAAAGTGCAGAACCTTAACTCTGCGTCTCTGTGAGGGCTTCACATATCAGTTGAGTGCTATGCCTACAAAGATTTCAAAGCTCAGAGATAAAGGTCTCTTCAAGCCTCTTCTCTTGGAATGATTCTATTTTGCATATTTTTTACTACTTTTCTATTTGTGCTCCTAAGAGGAGAAACTGGAACATGGCTCTCCTCGGTTTTAAGTAAGCACACTAACCAAAATGTTATCAATTTAATTTTGCATAGAAAATGAATAATTAATTAAAGTCAAATCATCAATTGAAAGATTACCTTAGAATATCTGAAATGATCTGAGATGTGAGAAAGCAAGATGCAAACCCTTAGATGACAACTGTATAACAGGGACTAATACTTGCCTTCTTTATCTTGTAGGCAAATACCCCAAAACCTAGATGGTCCTGAGAAGAAAATATTTATCTTCTGGAACTTTTATCTAAAATTCCATTCTGAACTTCATCCTGTCCAACCATAATGACATATTCCATTAGACAGATGACATTAAACTGAATTGGTATTTGAAAGATATGGATAAATTAAAATATTCCTGAAAAAAAATGAATATAAGACCCTGCCTTCCCCTGCCTCTTCCCTCCCCCCCAAAAAAACACCACCACCACCACCAACAACAACCTTAATATTCTGGTACACACCGTTTTTAAAATACTTGGATAGTTCTTTTTATGGGCCTTATCCAGCAGAGCTCTTGGCTCTTCGGCCTTTGCATCAAAAGCTCTTATATATGTGTTTACCACTCATCACACCAACAACTTCTGAATTATCATGAAAGTATTGTCTTGTATGGTATGGGAAACAAATACACTTTTAACACTAACGTTAAAAGTCTCACCAATTTTTAAGCAAACTCTTTCTTCATCTTACCACCCAGCCAAATCCTTCCTCATGTTGCTCCTAACACAAATATCCGATATTTTTAACCAAGACTTCTCAGGTAGGTTCAATACCTTGTGAAATTAGCCACTAACAGTGCCAAAGACACTAGCACAACAGATGTGAAAGACTGAAGAAATCAAATAGACTTACAAAAATGGATGCAGCAGTTTGAGTGCACGCATTGGCCATAGAATCATAGAATCATTTAGGTTGGAAAAGACCTTTAAGATCATTGAGTCCAAGCATAAAAGTAATGTTGTCACATCCATCACTAAACCATGTTTGGACTTCAGTGGGAAGAGAAGACAAATGCACACTGTTCTTTTCTGATCCTCACCCTGTGAGAGAACCAGGAGGGCATCACTTGTCAGGTCCCTCAACTTGCACCCTTCAAAGACAGGCAATGCAAGGTGTGTCAAAGACCACATTTGCACAACAGTTTAAATATATTTAAAAGTATATCAGAAAGTATTTTTCTTTTTATGCTTTCTCTGTTTTTAGTGGGAATTAACTTCTTGGTGTTTATTTTTTCCCTTTTCACTTTTGCATCAAGGACTTATTCCTTACTTTCCATTTAGGTACTGTTCTTTGCACATAAAATCAATTATACATTCAAGAGTATGTTCTTAGACTAATCAGCACCTTTATTTGTAGATGGCATACTGTTAACCAACGTACTATGGAATCTTTATTAACAATCTGTACAATTTGAATCAAAAACAGAAGTTTTTTCTCCTGTGGTGTTTTACACTCTCTAGCATAGCTGGCAATATGTTTGCCCCTTCTTCACAGTTCTTTGGTGGTGGAACATCGCTTGCAAGTTCACACAAGGATGCCATAACAGCACAAACATGAACTCTTCATACTTTAGCAAACCCCCAAATCTGGAAAAAAATCTTGGAAATATGCAAGGTCACAAGTGGCACACCATCACCAGTGTCCTTGTTGAGAACGAAAAAGTGGAAAGGGTAATTCTTATGCAGAAAGAAACGGAAAGGGAGAGAGGATCCCTTCCAGTGTAGCTAAACTATTCACAGAGAAATAGCCTTTTTTATAGTGTGATATTTCTTAACTTGATATAGGTTTAATCATATAAATCACATTTAACTAAGGGAATCAAGCCCAAGTCTTTACACTGATGATATGGCAGGAAAGAATGGCACTGTAGAAATCTGGGCTTAGATCAGATTAGCATCCTGAAAGACAATATAATTTTAAGTGTTTTTTACCCATTTTGTTTCGATTTTAGATGTTAATGTCTCTGTAATCAACTATTTAAGACAAACATAGAATATTTGGCCACTTTGGGCCCCTTGATTTGTGTGTCTTACAATGAAACATGCTCACATTATGCCTTGCAAATCTAGCCAAGATTGTTAAGTAAATCAACAAGTAAACAGGAAAAAACCAATCTGCCATAAATAATGTCTTAGGCCTTTTTCCAGTGTCTTTCCTATCACTTTGTATTGAGCATACAGTAGCACAAATTATTGAAATTCAGCACACACAAAAACTGACCCGAAATGTCACAGGCATATATTCCCTAAGCAGCTGTTCTACTAGCATGGCAAATATTGCAAATAAATATGCAAACAAACCCAATTTCTAATCTTGTCAAATTGACACAAAATTTTACTGCCCATTGTACCGTTGATGTGCAGATTTCAAGTGATCTGTCATGTTAGTTATATGTTACATTTTAATGACCAATGCATATAGTTTTGTATTGTGTATAAATACATGTATAAATATACATATTTAAAAACATGAGATAATATATACACAGATACTTACATTCCTGTTGTGCTTTCGGTTGCAAAAAGTTCAGGAGCACTATTGGCTTGATGGTGGACATCTGTCTTTTCCAAGCCCACGCTCACAAAGCACCATCTTTGTAACTGTGCCTGTAGAGCTGGGGGTGAGCCCAGGATTCTTGCATCTGAAGAAGAACCTGCCAATAAATATAGATGTTTTACAACCTAAACTCGGGTCATGTTCTGCAAAGAGTTGTATCATGATAATAAAAGAAGCTACAATGTCACCAGCACGATGACAACTGGAACACCCTAAGCCATCAACACCCCCACACTGCTGTGTAAAGTCACAGTCTGCACCCCACGGTTGAGACTGCACAGGATGTGGTGGGAATGACACTGACAGGTCTCCTCCAGATCATTTAAGTGACCCCAGCACAGACCTTGACCCAAGAAATGTCTCTCAACTGAATTTTCAAAAAAACTCATATTTTCTTGAAAAAATTCTGAGCTTCAGATTCTGACAAACCACCATCTTCCTGTGAAAATCTATTTTGTTAAAAGAAAATCTTCCTCACTGTAACACGTTTGTAGTCTCCTATTCACCAAGAATTGTCCAGAATATCATTGCTCTTCATTGGGACCCCTTGTCACTACTAGAAGTACTGTATGTCTGATTCTTCAAAGAACACAGAGAAAAATGTTTTGACTCTAAAATAACAATGATTTTTAAAAGTCTGCAAAGTGGACTATATTTGAGGAAATGTAGTTCTTGTTTTCTAGTTGCTCTGAGTTAACTGGTAATGAGACAGTGGGGGAATTTTTTTCCTTTACCCTTCTGTCTCAATCAAGTCCTTTCTGCATTCTCTGTGTCACTTGTCCCTTTTTCTCCCTGTCCTTTCTTTATCATACCCTATGAAGACAAAAACACATATGCATGTATGACATATCTTCACGCATTTCTTTTCCTTCTTCTCCCTCCTGTACCTACCTACAGGTTATTAATTGAAGAAGTCCTTCAAAAATTGTCGTCATCCTAACTTCTCCTAAGTGTCACTCTTGTTATGTTTGCAAAACAAAATGTGTTACTTCATATGAAAGAGGATCTTAATTTCTTTGCCTGTTCTTACCAACACTCACGCTTTCCCCCTAAAATTAGAGAATATGAAATCAGTTATTTTCTGCAGCTGTTGACCATATACCTTGCAGTCTATTTACAAATTCTATTTGAACAAACTGCCCCATTGCCAGCCTTAAAAATCAATTTGTTTCACAGTATTAAACCTTCTCTTCTGATTCTGCAAGCACATCTGTTTGTTGCAAAATGACATCTTTGAGACACTTATTAACCTGAGTGGCTTGTCCATATCCATCTATGTATAGGATTAGGTGTGGGATACGAGGCCAGACCCTGTCCCCATTCAAATAGGGGTAAAGGTATCATATGTTTGCTGTTCTATCATTTTACTCTTTGCATTGATGACAATCTTCAAGACATAATTTATCAGAGAGAAGTTGTCAGTTTTCATGAATGTACGTGGGTTTTAGACATACACAGTTTGTGGCCAGCCAAACAGCAAAGATTTTATCTCAGCAGTGATAATATAATAATGATAATATAATAATGTTAATACCAATGATAAGTCTAGCAAAGTTCATTATGCAAACCAATTTATGAATTATTATGAATGCTTATGCATAAGTCCTAAACTGAAGTGCTATTTTTGTGAATTATATTGAATTATTGAAATTCTGTGACAATCTGATGAAAAATGTATTCCATACATTTGCAATGACTTAGTGTACTGTGTGACACTAACAAAAAAACCTTCCTAAGAAAAATTCCAAAACTGCTATAATAAAGATGTAAGAATATCACAGACTGCAAAGGAAAGATAGATTTAGTAGTCAACTTTCACAAGCAACACACATTAATTAAACTAAAGTGAACTGCCTTTGGAATATTCACAGTGTTGTGAAGAAAATTTAACGGGCCACTGCAATAGAAAAGACCACACATTGCATCTTTCTGCTCCTACAATATCAGTGGACATAAACAAATTAAGATTTTCATACAGATGTAGCCAGCACTTCAGACAGGAAACAATGTAATTGTGTTAGTGTGATAAACTTGTACTCTTCACCAAGACAGCAAGAAATCTCATACTCTTTTGATGTAAATATTGTTGTTCATTTTACTGGCACCAAAGTTCTGCTTTTCAACATTTTTCTTTTTTTTTGTTGTTACTAGGCAACAAAAGCAATATTGTTTCACACTGAGACAGCAGCTTATCATTTATTTTAATGGAAAATATCTGTGACCAGAAATACAAGATTTTGCTCTGATATTTTGACAAGTAATATATAAATGAACTTTTAAAAATAAAGAAAATACAAATTTTGTACCTCTTCTGTAGAATGAAAAAGTTGTATCTAAGTTTTTTCTGCTAGTCTCAAAGCTGGGGTCTCCAAATCACCTCTTTTGGGTCACTGACAAAATATCAGATAGTTTTACAGGGAACAATCTTGGGCCAACTGTAAAAACCCCTGGAAAATTTCATGTATTTAAAAAGTAATGTCATGAAAGATAGCTGAACCCAAGAGACAGTCATCATGCTCTGGTCTGAGCTAAATGTATTAAAGGTAAGGGCAGTATTATTTTTTCTTAACAGTGCCAGTGCTTGCTCACATTAGTTTCATGAGGAGTTCTGAATAATTTTCTTGTAAAAACATCTAAATTGATTATTTTTTTATATATTAAGTCATAAGGTTTGCAATGAAGGAGAGGAAAAATAAGTATAGCAAAATATTATTGGAGAAAATGTAAAATACAGGATGAAAATATAGGAAGAAACAGTATTTTGAGTTTCACCTCAAAATGCAGGACCACTTAGACACTGTACTTGAAGGAATCTGGCATAGACCGTAAACATTCTCTGTAATAGTGCTGCAGGCCTGTAATACAATGCATCAGAGTAGCTATTTTATACCTAGGATATAAATCATGTCATTCACTCAGTCTTTATTCTTCTAAAAATATGCTTAAGTGATACTTAAGCCTGCAGCAAGCCTCAGCTGAGAATCAACATGCACTAAGTGCTCTATAAAGCACTACCATGATGCTAGCTTCACTAATTTATTAGTCAGGTAATTCTTTTGAGAAGGGGTCTCCCATAGAGCCCATTATTCCAATGTACAGAGGCAGACTACAGTGATCCTTTTGCTGCCCCTACAAAGGAACCTAGTTCACAGAGCTGATTTTGATAAAAAGTAAAGATTGGACTAAATCAACCCAAATTATAAGTACAGCATAAGAAAGGCCATCTTCCCACATCTAAAATGGAGTTATGGGAGCAGCTTTCTTGCAGGTGAGGGCATCGATGTCATTGTCAGTCTGCTCTTTTCTCTTCGGCACGGCAGCAGGTAAGTTCTCCTCACCCCTCCACTCAAGGAAAGATGTGACTTCTTAGAACATGTAATGGATTTAGCAAGGACAGGGATGTGCCATTCATTAGATGGACCAGAACTGCTGCAATATTCTCCTCCTACCATCTGTCTAGTTCTTTACTTTGTAAGCATTCCAGCATATTTTGTCTTTGCCTGTTTCCTGAAACCAAAACTCCAGGCCTGTAGCTCGCAATCCTTTCATGCATATTTTACTGTGCATAAAACTGCTATGATCAATTGATCCACAAAACTGTAAAAAAACAAATTTGTTGTTGATTATGAAAGCTCATGGACTGCTATTTGCGGGAAATCGACGCAGAGAAATCTAACAACATCTCTTCTTTCAGTGAAATTGACTAAAACACGGAGTTGAATTAATTCATGTTCACTGATTTCTTCTTTAATTTAACACTCTCATTATATACTAAAGTCACATTCAAGACTTTTTTAACAATATGAAGAACCTTTCCATTATTTTCTTTCAATAAAAAGTAGAAAAAGTCTTTTGCCAAACAAAACATAGCATAATGTCAAGAAGTGAAGATACATTTTCTATTTTTACTTTCCAGAATGTCCCATTTGTGTGATTTTTTTCTCAGAATGTGGATAACAGTATTGCATAAATATTCTTCAAAAATAACCCAGCAGTTCCTAAATGTCCCACTCCTAGGAATTTTTGAGAGATTTATATAACAATAGTAATTGGGAAAATATGCAATAGTGAAGGAAGCATTTGTGTGATTAAAGATGCCTTTGATCTGCAAGAAACACAGACCTTGTTAAAGCAGAGAAGCTTCTAGACATCTTCGATCCAGATTGGATGAAAGAATTTATCAGTTCCTCACTGAGTAGTAAATGCAAGACACTACATTTAATTTCTATTGTGCTGCTTGGAACTATCTGAACAATAAACTTAAGGTGAAGTTACAAACCAAAGGGTTGTAATGACAGATGATGAAACTAGATGAGTGACATTCAGAAAGCTCAGAGAAAACCAAAGAGACACCAGATAGCGTAGATCTTGGAGGAAACAGAAATAGAACTGCCTGGGTCATAAACTGCAAGAGTTTGATTCGCAAACAAAGGAAGATATTGTTTCCTGCTCTGTGTTCTTACCATAGTCTTACTATACTCCTACTTCTTAAGTAAGATAGGACCTTGTATTCTTTTGTTATCTCAGAGAAGTGCAAGGAACAAAGACCTGACTCTGTCATCTTCTTGCCCTCCTAAACAAAACCAGCAATAAGCATCCAAATAATAGCCAACCGCACACATCCAAGAAGAACAGCAAATTAGCAATTATATGTACTTATTTTTTAAGGATTACCAGAGAATGAAAGACATGATCTTAACTAGAGACTAGATCCTTCAGCTTTGTGAGGTAGGGATTTGGAGTGTTGTTATTGGAAGGGCTACGAAAAGCCAGGGGAAAGAAGTGTGCAAAAAGATGGCTTAAAAGGAATTATAAGATCTGTCAACCTTATTACCTTACTTAAAAAGTTATACTTAGAGGAAGACTGCATGAAATTAGATAAATAAACAGTAACTGTCACTGGTCTTGCCTTAACAGTTTCCATTAATCTTGAGTTGGTTGTCATGCAAGTAAAGATGAGATCATGGAAATCCACTCTGATGTTGGCATGATGGGGAACAGCACCCAGGAGATAACCGGTTATGCAAACAAAGATCTAGCCAAAGACCTCCGTAATTAATAGCATCAAAAACAAGAATGAAGTGAAGATAAATCCAATGTCTTTTCTAAGAATTTATAATTGTGGCTCTACAACATGAATTTCCACAGTGAGGCTCAGGTTTCCATGAAATTTTCCTAAAACTTAGGATTTTAATTTCTATCTACCATTTCACAAATTTTCTATACAGTGGGCTATAAAGACTTCACTTAATGAAGTATCTCCTAATGGAGATCTAGCATGCTTTTTTTGGAGGCAAAAGATGAAATGATTGTCACTTAGTGATTAATAAATTCTGAGGAGTGTGGAAGATGGTGAGTCAAATGGTCAAGTAAGCAGAGAAAGACAGAGTTTGAAAAAAGCCTTTCACATCTCATTTAAATCTCTGGTAGCAAGGTGGAGATAATCTGATGGAACAAGAAAAAAACCCACAGGTTTTCCATCTTGGGAACAAAAACCGATATTTTTTCAGCAGCACTTTGTCATATTTTCTTCTTGCTATATCTCTCTCTTCTTTCCATCTTAGTTTGAATTGCAGTCTCAACTACCTGATAAATGTAGTAAGGTATTTCAGACAGACAATATGTACAACATTAAAATATAACCTCACAGAATCATAGAATCACAGAATGTTAGGGATTGGAAGGGACCTCAAAAGATCTAGTCCAAACCCCCACTGGAGTAGGAACATCTAGATGAGGTTACACAGGAAGGCATCCAGGCGGGTTTTGAATGTCTCCAGAGAAGGAGACTCCACAACCCCTCCGGGCAGCCTGTTCCACTGTTCTGTCACCCTCACTGTGAGGAAGTTTCTTCTCATATTTAAGTGGAACCTCTTGTGTTCCACTTTATACCCACTGCCCCTTGTCCTACCATTGGTTGTCACCAAGACGAGCCTGACTCCATCCTCGTGACACTCACCCTTTACCTATTTATAAACATTAATGAGGTCACCCCTCAGTCTCCTCTTCTCCAAGCTAAAGAGACCCAACTCCCTCAGCCTTTCCTCATAAGGGAGATGCTCCACTCTCTTAATCATCTTTGTGGCTCTCTGCAGGACTCTCTCCAGCAGTTCACTGTCCTTCTTGAACTGAGGGGTCCAGAAGTGAACACAATATTCCAGATGCGGTCTCACCAGGGCAGAGTAGAGGGGAAGGAGAACTTCTCTCGACCTACTAACCACACCACTTCTAATACACCCCAGGATGCCATTGGCCTTCCTGGCCACAAGGGCACAGTGCTGGCTCATGGTCATCCTGCTGTCCACCAGGACCCCCAGGTCCCTTTCCCCTACACTGCTCTCTAATATGTCATTCCCCAACTTATACTGGAACCTGGGGTTGTTCCTGCCCAGATGCAAGACTCTACACTTGCCCTTGTTATATTTAATTAAATTCTTCCGCACCCGAATCTCCAGCCTGTCTAGCTCTCGCTGGATGGCAGCACAGCCTTCTGGTGTGTCAGCCACTCCTCCCACTTTTGTGTCATCAGCAAACTTGCTGACAGTGCACTCTATTCCCTCAGCCAAGTTGTTGATGAATATATTGAATAGTACTGGTCCCAGTACCGACCCTTGAGGGACTCCACTAGATACAGGCCTCCAACTAGACTCTGCCCCATTGACCACAACTCTCTGGCTTCTTCCCTTCAGCCAGTTTCCAATCCACCTCACTACCCGTTCATCCAGACCACACTTCCTCAGTTTAGCAGCAAGGATGTTGTGGAGACTGTGTCAAATGCCTTATTGAAGTCAAGGTAGACCGCATCCACCACCCTGCCACCATCTATCCACCTTGTTATGTCCTCTTAAAAGTCAATGAGTTTGGTCAAGCACGACTTCCCCTTGGTGAAGCCGTGTTGACTGCCCCTAATGACCCTCTTATCCTTGATATGCCTTGAGATGGCACCAAGGGTAAGTTGTTCCATCACTTTCCCAGGGATGGAGGTGAGACTGACCGGTCTATAGTTACCCAGGTCCTCCTTCTTGCCCTTTTTGAAGACTGGAGTGACATTTGCTTTCCTCCAGTCCTCAGGCACCTCTCTCATTTCCCATGACTTAGCAAAGATGATGGAGAGTGGCCTAGCAATGACTTCAGCCAGCTCCCTCAGCACCCACAGCTGCATCCCATCTGGACTCATCGATTTATGGATGTCCAGATTGCTTAATTGGTCCTTAACCCAGTCCGTAACCTCGGTCAGTGTTTGTGTATTCTGAGCTGTGTGCCCCAATCATAGTGTATGAAATGTGCTGAAGAACAGCTGGAGAAAAGCCTTTTGGAAATTTTTATTATGGTGAATTCTGTCTCTGCTCAGTAATTTACTCACATGGAGCACAAAGTGT
Source organism: Streptopelia decaocto (assembly GCF_964273445.1). NCBI lineage: Eukaryota > Metazoa > Chordata > Aves > Columbiformes > Columbidae > Streptopelia > Streptopelia decaocto. The sequence goes on from NC_138663.1 coordinate 23,503,056, forward strand.
GATCAGTGATGAAGCTGGCTAAAGGACAGTGATGAAACATACAGGCTAAGACAGCTTGAGGAAGTAGATCTCATGCTTTTAAATTGGCTTTCCACTAAGCTCAGACATTAAGTTCATGTCTGAATTTTATTATCTTATTTTCACCATAATTAGTGTTAATACACTGTGTTCAAAAGCAGTTGTGTTAGTGGAAGAGTTTATCCCAGAAAAACTAGAAGTGTTAAGTAGTTCCATATTTTTCTGTCTACTTTCATATTCAAACTTTCTACATAAAATGAATGGTGTATTCTATCAAGTAGGAAGTTCAAAGACGATCTGACAAATGGCAAACCATTTTAAAGACTTCTAATTTAGCATTGACTTATATTTCTGAAAAATGCAGAACACATTATCTACTCATAAAATAATTATTGAGGTGGCTGATTTATTACCAATAATCAGAACATGTAGGCCAGCATCAATAATATAATTCTAGTTGAGTACTGAGCAAGATTCCAAAACTGAAATGTAAGACTCAGCACAATGTAGAGGACTGTCTGCTTGCTTGATTTGAAGCTGATCTGGAATTTATTTATTACTACTGCTTCTAGACTAAAGATGAAACTTCCTGGTAAAATCAGAGAGGTCAGCTGTTTGAAATGCTTTCCTTATTACAAATTTTACTGTTCTTTGTATGAAGACACCAACTGTACTCTATCCTGTACAGCTTATTGTGATGGGGAATAAAACTAGTAACTTCCCATTGGGCCTGATTCCTTTTGAAGACAATTATAGATCTGAATGTTACATGAAGGTGCATGGGTTGAAGATGCAGATTGATGTCAGCAATCATTGTTTGCCTAAAAACCTTTGAAAGACCTGGATTTTAGCAAGGTCATCACAATCATACCTCCCTGGTATGCTCACATTTTAATGCAATTATTGTTCAGTAGATTGAAAGGTATATTATATAAAATGTTAAGCTGGAATTCCTTTAAAGTTCATCTAAACTTAAACTAGTATCCTTAGCTTTTTGTAAGAGTGCTCAACTTCCCTTGTTCTCCACTTGTTCCTCTATATTAGTTCTGATCCTTTAATGAAGGAAGATGATCTGAAATATTAAAAAATAATAAAAAAGAGTATTAACAAGAAAAAAAAAATTCTGTCTATCCAAATGTGCGAAGATCTGAAGAGTCTTAATTTTGAAATTATTACATTCTTAGAGATTACACAGCATTAGGAATTTGCCTGAAATTCTGTTCAGATGGACACATACTTCTGAATAACCCATCCTCCAATTTATCCTTTTTCCCTTTTTTCTGTACATTTTTCCCTTGTTCCACTGATCTTAATCTTTTCCTTCAACTTCACTGAAAAATTCTTTAGACTGAAACAATTTCTAGACAATACATGTACAAAATAACTGATAGGAAATTATTTCAGCTCCTGCCATCCCGAGCCAGTTTCTTTATCACCTTCTTCCATATTTAGATGTCCGTATTGTTATGTTCTTCTTTATCTTGTCTTTATGGACATTCTTTGCATACTTCACTCTTTTCAGACAGCTAATGTTTGATTCTGACCTTTTTTCCAACCTCATTTAGGCAGAAGAATTCAGTCACTCAGGGAATGCACTCTTCATAGAAATAAACACTGAGATGCCTATCAAGTGAAGGAGCTTTTAAAAACAGACATTTCAAGGAAGAGGAAACTGCTTCTCCAATTCTTTCATGTAATACAGAGAGATGAAAATGTAAAAGAGAGATTGGAGAGCAAGCATCAGGTTCATGAGAATGGAAAAAGCTCTGAGAGCTGTAACAAAGTCAGGACTGTAGAATGCTGTGAGGAGCTTGTTGCAGTGAAAAAGGAGGAAGTCATAAAAAGCTTGAAAACCAACTGTGTTCAGACTTAGAAAACTGGTTGCACTGCTGTGGACTTACTGGAGTCTTAAAAACAGAGTCCTTAAGGGCAGTTTATAGCTCATAGCTTTCATAGGCTATTAATGACTCCTTCAACTTTCCATGACCTGATTTGGGACACTGAGACAAGCAACACTTATGAATGAAAGAAGGAAGCACTCTCATAATACTCATAAGTGACCAGTTTTGATTTGCCACAGGTATGGCCAGCAAGGAGAAGAAAAAATAAAAAAAAAAACAAACAACCCACAACAATAAATAACAGTATTTTGGAATGAGAAGCAGCATACAGGGAAGCTAGAAAATAAGAGACAATTCAAGTTTTACAGTGGGGAACAGTGTCTTCTAGCTAGAATTTCCAAGATCTTAAATATTTTTAATGAGAAAATAGAGCTATTCATGGAAATTTTATTTCTCTCAACACTCAGACATTTAGTTGTTTTTAGAGAAAGAAAAGATTTGTAGCCATCTGTCTCATACAGCTAGTAATAAAATAAAAAGACAATCACATCTAGTCAGGATGTTCAAACCCAGACTTTATCTGTCTTTGAAAGAAAGCACAGATATTTTGTGACTGTTCTGTGCCTTATGTAGAATCAGTGTCGTCATCCTTGTACACTGCCCCTCTATTTGTGTTGAAGAGATAGAAAGACCTGAATGGTGAAAGAGTTATTCCTAAATGTGATTTATGTGGGTCAGGGTTTAAGTAAATTGCATGTTGAATTTTACACAGACTTACACTGCTTTGAGCATTAAAAGCTCAATTGGATCTGTCTAAAATCTAGACGTTAGTTTTGGAGAAGCTCTCAAATATTTCTTTGCTCTTGAAGTGGTGCCAAGCCTTCGCTCAGACCCTCCAAGGCAGTTGTACATGATCCTATTCTCTAGGAATTAGAAAATTTGAAAAATTTTGTTGCTGTTGCTACACATCTTTCACAATCAAAAATTTATTTATGAATGTAGTTAATTTTAACCCTCTGTAGAAGCATAACTTGCTCTCTGCAGCTGGTAGCACATCTTATTTCACATATCTGAATCATAAAGCAAATTACAGATTTCCATGGTTTAAGCCTTTGCTACCAGTGACCTTAGCCATTAGTCTGGTGACTAATATGTTTAGTTACAGTCAAAGTACATAACATCTGTCATATCAAGTTTTTACAAACACAAGCTACACTGATTTAACAAGCAGATTTTAAGTTCTTTCTGATTTTGTTTTTACAACCAAACACAACTTTATTACTTCATTCACATTCTGCTACTCATAGTTAACATATTGAGTATTAATTCTTCAGACAATACACTTAAGTAAAATTACTTATGCCCTTCTAGAAACCTATGTTTAGTCATCAGGCTGTAAAAATGTTCAATGCTATCATGTCTGAAATAACACAGGATACACATTTATCCCAATTTCACGAACATATAATAGAGAAAAAAAAAAATCTCCTCTGAGCCTTTCCTTTCTAATGATGAAATTATCCACTTCAGTGCTCAAAATTCTTCAAACAAGGTTTTTCACTAATCATGACTTCATTAAATAAAATAAAAAACAAACCAGCAAACATATGGGCAAGTGTTGGGATGGCAGTAACCCAAAATAATTACTTTCCTCATTAAAAGCCTGACAGTCTAAATTTTCAGTATCTGTAAGGAAAGGAAAGATATTGCATCTTAGCATCACTCCAGAGGCCTCTTGATTCTAATGCTGATGCTACAGAAAGAATTGGGGGTTGGGGGAAGCCTACAATGGCTTCTTTAAAAAGGAAGGAAGAACAAAACAGTAAATATAGTATCTTAAGGCAGAATGCAAAATTGAAATACATCCCACTTATCTACTAATACTGATAACTTTATAATCAGTCCTCAATCTTAAATGTACTTTTCTTTTGCTACACAGAATTTGTGTCTATAGTTACTGTAAGAAGACAATTGAGTTATTTGAAATACCTCTCTTAGCCTCAAAGAGCTCTCTCATGTGTCCCAAATCTGCCAGTAAAGCTCTTCCACGGCTGTTGTCTTCTAACATGGTTGACACTAATGGTCCAGTCAACTCCTCTTACCAAACAAGCTAGTATGAATAAATGAGCAAGCAGTGTGTTCACTTGGAGCTGCAAAACGGCAGCAGCAGAATCCAGGTCTGACGAATCACTGAGGGAGACCTGCACCAGCAGCTCCCGTGCTCTCCCTTGCAGTGCTGCAGTGTGACCCTGTCTGCTCAGTGACTGAGTGTGCTGGGAACAGCTGGTCAGCCTGGCAGTTAGTTATTCCTTGTACTCAGGAGGGGAAGGAGTCCACCCACTGGGGCCCTGTTGTCACAGGAATTTTGCTGGAAGGCAGAGGTACAGCTTTACCTGGGCATCTGACCTGCCAGCCCCTCACTGCCATCTGCTCCTTCAGCCTGACAGATTGGGGGAGAAGAAGCTTCAGAGATCTGCAAACATAATTATGCAGCAATAGCAGAGTCAAGGGGCCAGGTTTGGAAAATCTCTTATTCCAAAATGCTGCAGCAGCTAAAATTCTTTTTGTTCTAAAGTCAGTACTTAATTTAATTATTACTACATGACATTTTTTAGCATGCCCGTACATGAATGTCAGCCTGGCCAAAATCTGCCAAGTAAGATTCCAGCTTTTTAAGATAAAGTCCTACTAGGACTGCAGCTCATAGTAGATAGCTTGGTCAGGTCAGGAATAGAAGCTGCGTCAATTCTTAGAATTTTCAATTTAAAAGGACTACAGGCTATTGGTTCTGCATACACCAATGTCTTGAAAGGAATGAAGATTTAATAGTATCTCTGAACATTGTAGTAGGTATTTTAAAGTTCCCATTGTCCTGATACTGCAGCACATGGCCAGCAGTCACTGCTACTTATGTGCAAGGTTACTTATTTGACATTTGATGCTTCTGAGTACTGGTAAAAAGAGCAGTCTGTTGGTTCAGAAGAAAAGACCAGTTATCTGTGATGGTGAATCAGGGGATGGCATATGCCAGTCAGCTGAAGTACTGGAGGTGGGATCCTAATTGAGCTGTGCCCATCTTTGAGAATTGAATTGACAATCAAAAACCTAAACCGTATGTCCCTGAAAGGGTCTGAGGGAGAAAAAGGTGGCTGAGATGAATTATTGAAGACAAGTACACCAAACAAAATCAGTATTGAAGAAGGAGAGGGACAGGAGTCCTTCTCTCCCTCTCTCATTAAAAATCAGACTGTAGATGTGGTGCTTGTGTGAGGCTGGGATCCCAGCTGCTGTCCTGAGTTTCAGTGGCTAAATTGTCTGATTAAAGGGGATAGAGAGGAGAGGAAGGAAAACCGGGACTGGGAGGGCAGAAAGATAGTAGTTTCCTAGGAAAGTTGACTACTGCTTACTCGTATTTATGCTTCTAAGAGAAATGGGAGCATTTGGGGTAAGGACAAATCCCTCTACAGTATTTATTTATAGTTTACACAAGCAAACAAAAAGATAACACAGCTAAAGCTCTTGGCTCTTTGGAACAGACACTTTCTTCCTTTTGAAACTGGTAAGGAAAAAGTTAAGATTACAGTCTCTACTAAAGCTACATTTATAGTAAGGACTGGGATGATGTTACTCTAATTGCAGCACTGAAGGCAGAAGAACTGATCAGCACAGCCTAGGAGAAGCAATTATCCTTGTGAGTAGCAGCACCTATTTGGATGGTAAGGGAGGTGAGGGAAGTAAATACAGTAAACATAGTCTAAAAATACTCCAAACGACATTACATAGCTCATTGAAAGTGCCTGAACCTCATAGGTCCGTGCTTTAGATTTCTTGTAATGTTCCTGTGTGCTTATGCTACTGTAGCCACTGCAGGTCCCAATCTGATCTCGGGTACTAATGTTGCTGGGAGTGATTTGGACATGAAGCAGGTGCCACAAGGATGCAAAATTTATCTTCCGTGTTATATTAGGCAGGAATACATTACACCAATTTTCTGTCTTTACATGAGAAGGAGAATTAAACTATCAATGTAATGTATAAAAGAAAACTTACATGCAGCCCCCATGAAATATAACTCTACTCTTCTAGAAATCAGCAGGTTTTCTTTAGCGAGATCTGGGTAGGCTGGAGGACTGGGCAGAGAAGGACCCAATGAAGTTCAACAAGGGCAAGTGTAGGGTCCTGCACCTGGGGAGGAATAACCCCAGGCACCAGTACAGGTTAGGGGTGGACTTGCTGGAAACAGCATTGCGGAGAGGGACTTGAGAGTTCTGGTGGACAACAGGTTGACCATGAGTCAACAATGTGCCCTAGTGGCCAAGAAGACCAATGGTATCCTGGGGTGCATCAAGTGTGACCAGCAGGTTGAGGGAGGTTATCCTCCCTCTCTACTCTGCCCTGGTGAGGCTGTATCTGGAGAACTGCGTCCAGTTCTGGGCTCCCCAGTTTAGGGGGAAGGACGAGGAATTACTGGAGGGAGTCCAGCAGCGGGCTATGAAGATGATTAGGGCCAGGAACATCTTTCTTATGAGGAGAGACTGAGTGAGTTGGGTCTGTTCAGCCTGGAGAAGAGAAGGCTGAGAGGGGATCTCATCAATGTTTAGAAATATCTCAAGGCTGACTGTCAAGACGATGAGACCAGACTCCTTTCAGTGGTGCCCAAGAATAGGATGAGGGGCAATGGGCACAGTCTGAAGCACAGAAGGCTCCACCCAGATACAAGGAGAAACTTCTTTACTTTGAGGGTGCCAGAGCACTGGAACAGGCTGCCCAGAGAGGTTGTGGAGTCTCCTTCTCTGGAGACATTCAAGACCCACCTGGACACATTCCTGTGTGATCTGCTCTGGGTGAACCTGCTTTAGCAGGTGGGTCAGACTTAGATGACCTCCAGAGGCCCCTTCTTTCTGTGATTCTGTGAAATGCAGCTTTTCCCATACCACTTCCCAAGCAGGAAGTGATGGTCAAAAATCCAAAACAGACATAGGTTTTGATTTCACAGGTCTCCATTCTTATCACTAATAGTGGAAAAAGGCAATACAATTTGAATGCAATTTTAACTGAGTTGAATTCTTTCAAGAGAAAAAATGTTAAAAATCACTAAAATTAAAAGTTGAACTCCCTTTAACAAATAAATTATAGGCATTTCTCTCTACTTTGATTAGTCTTAACTTACCTAAAGAATAGATCCAAAAGGAAAATAATCCTAAAGGATATCAAAGGATCCTATCCAAAGTTAACCATCTGGTGAATAAATACTTTTAAAACTTCAATATATTCATATATATATATATATGTATATGTACACATTCAGTGCCAATATGTACATTTTGAGAACATCCTTTGGTTTCTTCCAAACTAATATTTTGTTCTGCCTGTTTCAGCTATACGCTAGAAAATAACTGGGCACCTGATTTTTAAAAATATTTAGGCAGACCCACTGAATTCAAGAATGTGTTTGTGTATCTTGTTTTGGTAGAGGAATGTTAGCTCTTACAGTGCCACTACAGGACCGTTGAACAGAGCTAAATTCTTAGTGCAGACTATGTGTTTCTCAAACAAAAAGATATTGCACAACAAAAAGGTAAATGAGAAGAGGTCCTGCAAATCAAAGTTCCTGCTCTTCATCTTGTGTGTGGGAGGACTGCCAAGTGAGTGCAATTCAATAGTCCATTTGCATCAGCCTGGCTTATATATCCACTGAGGGAGGCAGCAGTTTGGCAAGCTGTGTCAGCAGGTTACCTTGCCATTGTGAAAAAGCAAAGCAACAGCACACTAAGCATAATGAGACAAATGTTGTGCATTCAGCTCTCCAAAGTCTTTTCTTGCTAAAAGAGAAGAAAAGAATGGCTTATATTAATGCTCTGGATACGCTTCTTGTTGGCACAACCTCGTCAATTGTGTTATTCTTATTGAGGTGTTAAAGGTGCATTTGTGAATACATTAAATCTGACCTGTGAAACAGACAAAGTCTTATCTCTTGCATATTTTATGTCACAGGAAAGAACATGTTAAGACTATGGAGTGATCATTGTCTGTGACTCATACTGTGACTGGAGCAAAAGTGGCTCAGTTTGCTGAATGGAAGTCAGCTATACCTTCCTGCCGATTTTACAGTGTAAGTACCAAAAGGCCAGGAAATAGAAGTGACATGGAAGCAGAGGTGAACGACAGAGAAACATCTTAGTTCTGCAGCACAAACTGTTCCACATCATAAGAGGATTACTTGAGCAGGAAGAAAAAAGAAAAATATGAATTCTACAAACTTATAAGAGTCTGTGAGCCTTCTCCTGCAAAGACTGGAGCAATCCCTGTCAAGGGTGTGACATGGGGAGAAGGCACATTCTGTTCCAGCAGTCAGCAGTTGCTGCTGCCACCACTGATGAATAGGGTTGGCATGGTGTGCAGCAGCATCTGACAAGGCCAAGGAGGAGAAAAAAGGAAAGTTAGTGGACAGAGTGCAGACATAGTGTGATGCTACAGGTCTAGTTCAATTAAATAATTGAGACTTCCTCCTTATTTGTAGATTCAGGCTCTACATTTGCACTGGTATGCTGACAGTTGCTGCCATCTTTCTGAAGGCAAATGACAGTAAGCTCCGTATTTTATTCAGCTGATATAATAGATTCATGCATACATACAGATGTTGTATGATTAGCACTGGTTTCTCCTGCAGCTGTAGGTGGTCTTATGTCCCTTCCTCTGCTAGAGCTGATAGAGTAGCCTTAAGGCTGATCTAAATTACTATTCTCAAGAGTTGTCATGGCAACCGGGACTGGTTGAGCAACCCAGGCATTTTATCTTTCCCTTGAACATATTCTGAATGCTATACTCAGAACAGTGATTGCAACTATACCATCCCCATGGGCTTCCCTTCTCTTGTAGAGCATCCTCAGGTGCTGAGTTAGATCATCCTCCTGCCCGCTTCACAGCATGTGAGTGGCAGATCTCTGCCACAATATGGTTTCCAGAAACTGCTGCATGATTTTAGTGGTGTCAGAATTGTAAGTCTACACTTGGTACATCAACGTGAACATTGTATTTCAAAAGACCTTTGCCTGCAACTTGCTAATCAATTTGCAGAATTTTAAAAAATACTCCCTCTGCTAAAAAATCAGTTCAAGCGTCAAATGACCAGTTTGTGTTTACCTTTCAGAAGTTTTCAAATGAATCACTTACTATGAAAGTGCCTTAAAAGAAGAGGAAAAATAAGCAATAGGCAGGGAAAGGAAACCTTTTGGCAAGAACAAAACAGATCTGAATTCAGCAAACTCATTTCTGGAACCTCCTGTTCCTAACACAGAGGCATTCTTTGTACAAACTTTTAGGTTGCTTATCAATGTTGTGCAAGCTGTGTGTTCCTTCACTTGGAATTTGTCTGCCCTGAAGGATGTAAGGAAGAAGGAAAGACGGTCAACCTGTTTTTTCAGATAGCAGTCTGTGATACGAGAATGGTATTGACTTTGACAGAGGGAGAACACAGAGCTCTGTGTCTAGGTCTACAGATCCTTTTCAAAGAGCAAGGAGCTGCCCATGGCTTTGCTTTGTACTCTTCATGCTGAAGGTCAGAAGGCATGGATGTTTTCTGTAAGAACTACATGGGTTGTGTTCTGCTGATTGTAGAGAAATTGTGTTGGATTAGCACAGTGAATCAGCAGAGAAAGGGCTTAATTTTGGCCATTGAGCAGGTTCAATGAGATGGACGGCACAGAGCTGAATGGCACATGACCGTCAGCTAATGGAGTCTCACCTGCACAGCTCTACTCTACAGTCAGATCTGATGATTAAGCTATTTGCTGCCTGAATTGAAATGCCAAATTACAATTTTTAAGGTGTCAGGGAGCTGGAGCTTCTTATGACAGGCTGCACAGCTCACTTTTACACAGAATACCTAATTCATGGAGAAATAGGTTTGGCCACACTCCTAACACTAGGATTTGCTTCTATTATCATTAAGCAGTGTTTCTAATATTAGTCATTTCTTCCCATTCAGCTAATAGATGTCAGCTCCATGTTCAAGGATTTGAGTATGTGAATCCTGGCAAATAAAGAGTAATTATCTAAGAAAATTACCTAGAAGGTTATTTTTCTCCCTCATACCACTAGTAATATAGCCTTTGGTTACTGTTCCAGCAGTAGCTTTGTTTCAGAAGGACTCTCCCGACAATACATGCTCAGCTATCATTGTTGCTGCCAAAACCGATATAGTTATAAAGATGCTGAGAGAAAAAAAAGAAAAAAAAAAAAGAATATTAACAGTATTTATATTACTGAGCATTTAGACTCATAGACAAGTATGTACTGTACCCAGAATAACCAAAAAATGTTTGGGATCTAAGCACTGAGCAAATTAATTCCATGAGAGAGAGCAAAGAGGAAAGATACAATGCAGGTTTATAGTTAGGGATATAAACTTTGTCATTCTCATTCCTCTGTGTTAAATATCTAAAAATATTTTTAAACTGTACATCAAAAATTGTCTGTAGAAAATGACAACGAATATTCTCCAAGGGCAAAACAAAGAAAATTTCAAGCTTTCTGAAGAAAACTGTTGAACCAAAATGTAAGAGAATAATTTTATGCGTATAGCACTTCCAGAGAAAGAGGAAGAGGAGAAGAAGGAATCACATAAATATACTTTCCACTGTCTAATCTCATAAATGTGGTAGCTGGAAAGAGAAATGTGATTACTCACACTTACTTTCCTTCAGAAAGATCCCTCCTGTAGTTATGCACATCAGCCCTTTACTTTTGTGTGCATAAGCAATGTTATTGTCAGAATTCTGTTGTGCAGAAAGTTCTACCAGTGTAGTTTGCTTTTATGCATTTGTGGGCTGGGAGGCTGGTTTGATTAGTTGCATAGCAATTTATTAAATAACAAAATCATGTTTTTCAGGGTTTGGTTTGGGTTTTTTTTCATAACAAAATAAAGAATAATTGTCACTTCAAGCCAACTTCTAAACGGCTTACTCACAGACTGAAATGCAAATTCTAATTGCTACATCCATCTAAAAGCTGTCCATTTTCTTTCTAGTCCTTTAATAAAGGAAATAGTAAGTCATCTATTGATCATCTGATGACTGCCATTTCTCTTGTTTTTCCTGTAATTTGAGGCATGCAGGCTTTCTAACATAGCCACCTACAATGTAAAAAGATCTTCTATAAAATGACATAGAAAATATATCTTGTCACAGTCTCTTGGGAACTTACTTAAAGATCCTTCAGTGAAGAGAGTAGAAGAGCTTCCAAGTCAGTACAAAGCAAAATAGTTGTGTGTTTTTTTTTTTTTTTCTGATTAGGAAGGGATATACAGTAGTTAGTCATACAGCACAGAACACATGCTCAGGGATATACATGTATATGAATGTATATATATTTCCATGTGCATATGGGAAGCTTCCTGTACTGCTTAGTCCACAGGAATGCTCAGATCACAGCAGTCTTAGAACAAGTTCAGTGCGCAAATAAAGACAGAGCTCTTTAACAAATAATATCCTTTCCCCGAGCTGAGCTGAAGGGAACTATCAGTCACCCAGTAAGCCTGATACAGCTGTTCACTGCCCAGGAAAGATCTTCATGCTGCAGCAGTAGAACAGCTACTTTTAAGAAGCATAGCTCTCCGACTGTCTCCCCTTACCATGCCAAATTTCTGTAACTGTTTGGGCTGGAGTAACACAGAGCCAAGAAGCCAAGAAGTTCATTGTGAGACTGGAAAGGAGGAATGAAAATAAGACTGTATGTGGAATATCAATCAACAAGGGTGAAACAACTACCTCTGAATGAGCTGTTTGGATAATGTCTTGGGAACTGGCACTGCACAGAGGTGACTTTTTAAAAAACAAACAATAGAATGAGAGCTCTTGATGAGCCTTCTGGGTACACTGGATGTACAGAATCCAAATCCACTGGTGCTTTAAGCATCAAAGATCAAATACTTTAATGATCAGGAGCCTCAATTAGTTATTTTTATTATCCTATTTAATTCATAATAAGTGTAACACTATTTGCATACAGGATATCAAAAGAAATAGGTCATTGTAAACTGACATGTATAGTTTTTAATTGGCAAAATTCTTCTGAACTATGAGCTTAAAAATGCAACTGGAGCTGTTTTTTTAGATTATGTATTTTCTTATTTACTTGTTTCTAGAATAGAAATGCAAACCTCTAGGGTCAGTTATTTTAAGCAACAGTTTCTGACAGGTTGTGAATTAACTTGGATTGCAGTCACCTTGAAAAGCTCATCTCACTAGTATTGCACAAAAAGAAAAGAGGAATGAAATACTCTGGGGAAAAAATGGTGCTTTCAATAATTCTTGTACAATATGGTCATTGGGAGCTTCTGGAGTTCTTAGAATACATCCTGTTGTGCGGTTGTACCCTCCCGTTCCTCACTCTCTTCGAAACATTACAGAACAGTATGGATTAACTGGGTAGGATCCTCCTATCTAAAGATCGATGTCTAGGGACACTTCAAATGCCCAAGCAAACCTACACAGGGCTGGCAAATATGATATAGCTCCTGCAAGACCCACATCCCTCTGGTGAGCCATCCAGGATCCAGGCAAGATACTTTGGGCTGTCTAAAATATCCCTAGATGCTGTGTTCAGGCATCAAAATCCTGCCCATTATCTTTACTAAATAAGTCTCTGATCCTGCATATCTCTCACTACCTTCCAGATGCATGCTTTGGTAATTTTAGCTGTTAGGATTGTAACATACAACTGATGATGATATAAAACTTCTGCAGCACTTTCCTGAGCAGATGGGCAAGTGTCTAGATGTAACATCCCTACATGAAACCTCAGACAGTGGGAGAGGTGACACAGAGAATAAAAGCTAATGAATGAAAAATGGGCATGTGTATATATGTATATGTGCATCTAAATAAAATGATATCTCCAAATCACTTGCACTAAGTAGATTAATTACATCTTAATGCGTTCAGTCAACCCTTAGTTCCAACAAATTATTCCTCTGTGTTCAGCATATAGAAATAAATACAACAGTGAAATACCCATTCCTTACTAGAATACAATCTAACAGAATGAGTCTAATGCACCTGTGAACACCTTAAATCAACAGAATATTTAAGACAAAAAACAATCCACAGAAATTATTTGGTTTCAAAAAACTTCTCACATATTAAAAATTTCCATCTAAATATAACTCCTTTAAAAAATCTGTCTGTAGTGGCATTTGGTGAATGTAACGGAAATATGGAGATTAAGATAATGAAATTTACAATTCAGTGTCTAAAGTCTCAAACCATGTTACTCTCTCTGATGTTCTGAGAGGTGCTGTTGTAATATACTTTTGGTATAACATATCCATATTGACTACCTTGTGTATAAGTCAATACATTAAATCAGCACATACTTTCCATATTCTGAAAATTCCAGTGAAAGGTATATATGCACTGAATAGCTCTCAAAACAAATTTATTGAGAGTTGGGAGTTAGGATGGAAGGGAGAAGAACAGCAGGCAAAAGAGGAAGAAAGAGCTATTTTTTGTTGGGTGATTTTTGAAAGTATTAATTTCTGGTCAGAATCCATTCTTCTTGAAGTTGATGATAAAACTCTTATGCATTTTGGTGAAAAAAAGACCAGTTCCTAGACCTTTTGAAATTTTCTTCCCATCAGTGTAAGTCTCTCCCTACTGAAGTGTTGCTTCTGTGACTTCATGCTTAACTGAACTGAAAAAAATACAATTCTTCTGAGACTGTGAGACAGGAGGCAGAAAGAGTGAAAGAATAATAACAGAGCAAGAAATAAAGAGCTAGACTTTCCGTTACTGTGCAGCTGAAGCCAGTGGAGCAAAACATGCCACATAAGGAGGAAACCCAAAATGTTTAGTAATAGTTTATGGGTTGTGACTAGGTAGTCTGGAAATACACATATTGTATTATTTAATAGCTGTTGCCCTGATTATACAGTGGCTACAAAAGTATAATTAAAAAATAAGAAAATATATTTGTGCACAGAGAGTCACTCAGATCTTTACCTTTTAGGATTCTCAGGCTCCAAGAATTACTGATATATTGCTGTAGCTGATGCTTTTAGGTAAAAAAGGCTGATCCAATTATTCCCTAGAAATGACATAGGGTTTTTTTGGGATACAAAAACATTTCTTACCTGCTTTTATCACTCTGCTATTACTTTTGCACTAAAATGTATTGCAAGTTCTCATTTTTGAATATACTGTGGTGAAAATTATAACCTGAAAATAAAGTCTTCTGATCATGTGTACAGGATGTAATTCTCAACAGTCCTACAGTGTTTGTGAAGGCTTTTAAAGTAAATAGTCTTTCCATAGACTTCCTAATTAATAGTTAAAAGGAAACTGAATTAATGCAATAAACTCAGTTACTTGAATATCTCAACATTTATGCATCCCTTTTCTAGAACTGGCTTCTACCTTAAGGACTAAATGTCTCTGGAAGTTCCACTGGTGTTGATGCTTTCTGTGGCTTTCATACATGTGCTGAGAGACTTCCCTTTTCCTCAAATCTTAGCTGCATCAAAACTAAGTTGCATAAACTAACAACTGTTTTTGTTGGTCTTTGCAATCTCACACACTTTCTGGGTCAGTTGTAGGAGTTATGTCTAATTACCATAGAACAAGGAAATGTGGTCAGCAAATCAACGGCAATCAACATATAACCAAGTCCAGTTTCAGGGCGATGGGGGTCCCCTGGCTGATGTTGTAGCATGTTGATACAGTAGTTTAGAGATCTCTTCATTGGCCTATTGCTCCCATTAGACCATGCCAAAATATTCAGTGAACACAGCAATTAAAACTGAGGCTTATGAGTCCCATTATCAGTTTCTTGTTCATTTTTTAGTACTAGTACTGATCAAAACCTGGGGATTTTTATGAGAAAAAAATGAGATATTTCAGTTTATTGATGCATTTTTAAATTTTCCTCTTAGAAGTAATTTAATCTACCTTTTAGGCTGAATATAGTCTCATAGTCAAAAAAAAAAAAAGAAAAAAAAAGCAGCTTCATGGTTAAACTTCACAGAATATTTATTTTAAAAGTCTGGAAATGTTCATTTTTCTATGTTGCATTTAATAAAAAGTAATATTTAAATTATCAAGATCCTTTGTAATAAACTAATACAACCATTTCAAATCTGCACAGAATAGCTCAATAGGATTTAACATTTTGCTTCTGGAACTGTCCTTACTACCACAAATGTAAGTTTTCAAAGTTTATATTTATACAATTATAACACAGAAGTTTTATTAATAGACATCTGAGGTATGGCAATAATCCCCTATACTTAGAATGTCAAAGTAATTACTGTCTCATACTTTTGTAACTCATACCCCAGTGTACACTGAGTTTTAATAGCTAATACATAATAAGTGTACTTTACTATATAAGTACTTACCACAAAATGGTATATTTTAAGCATCTAGAGTGTCAGAAATACAGCTGCATGTGATTTTGTTTTGTTAGAGTGAAAGGCAATGCTAATGTGAATGCACAGCTGTTGAAAACAACAGCCTACTCAATACAAAAATTACTTCATTATTACTATGTTCAGTAAGGCTGGTAGAGGTCTTTTAATGTAAGTGCTTAAATTTAATTAATATCTCAAAAATATGTAAATTTTACACTTTGCCTTTACTGCCATGTTGTCTCTCAGGATCACCTCACCTCATTTTGATACCTTTCATAAAGTATCTTATTTTAGCAAGGTAAGGCATTATTGTCCAGGTTCCCAATGTCATATAAAAGGCATGTGCTAAAATGGATGAGAAATTCCAGCTGAAGATAATTTTTTTTTTTTTTTCTGGAAATCATGTCTGTGGAGTCATTTCTTTATTTCTGGAAGTATCATCCTCAAAGTGAACAGGACTATCTGAAGTATTTGCACTGATTAGTCTACAAATCTGCTGGCTCTGGTCCAACAAGCTTATCCTTATGGAGGAAGACTAAAAGAGAATTCAGGGCAGAATCTCAGCTTTTATTGCTACCTCACAGATGAGTTCAAGATGAATATGCAACATATTCAACATATCCTGCAGTGATTTAAATCTTTCTGATATTTTTATTCCCATTCCAGCAAGGAGAGCAATTAAATTCTACAAGGGAAGTAGAACAACTGTTTATTTTTCCTTTATTTCTTCTGTCATTAGTAGTCAACAGAATGTAATAAACATACAGACTACGTTTCTTAAAGGTTCCCCTAGTTGATGGGGGGACACCTAAGGACCAGTGCAGTTTTAACACGGTAAGGAAGGATGACTGTGGCAGTCCTGGCACGTGCTGTGATTCCCTTGGGCCACAAGAGGTGCAACCTCATGTTCAGATGACAGAATAGGGATGTTTTCTGCTTTTCCTCAAGAGGCAGACTTGCTCATTTGTGACTGCAGACTGACCATTAAACCTCCTTCCATGGTGGTGATTCTTCACACCAGAGATCCTTCTGCATTCCACAAAGCACAGCTTAGCGCAGCTATGGGGAAGCTATCCTAGGGCATGTTGAGACTGTCTTGCTATTGAGGAGTCAGATGTTTACAGGGAGGTGACTGCCACATGGATAAAAGGAGATTCTGGGTGCTTAAATTGTCTGTTCTACACCTTTAGAGACAAGAAAAGGCATTAATAGGTTTTGTTCTCTCTGTTTGTTCCTTTTTTTTTTTTTTCTTGAAAAGCAATTCTTTAAGAGAAATCATTGAAGCCTTTACTCCTTTAAAGTTAAAGGCAGATCTTAGATTTAAAAGCTGAGTATATGCTAACTTTGACAGGAGGAAAAATACAGATCAGTCAGCAATCAATAGGAGAGTCTGGCCTTCTGCATTTGAATCCTGTAAGGCACTGTTGCCAGAAAGAGCTCCCAGGTTTGTTATTAAAACACCTCCTTCCCTCTGTTCCTTCTTCCTTTGAAGTGAATTTCTTTCTCCTGCCGTTACTGCTGTCACTGCTAAATTATATATGTCCTTGTGTTCTAAAAATTCTGCATCAGCCACAGTATTCAAACACCACTTTCTTCTTTGGCTTGCAGCTGTATAAAAACTCAGGCTTTCAAAGCAAATCTACCTCCTTGAATGCCTCACTACCCTTTTACTATGCATCCTCCAAAAAGAAGGAATATCCTTAAATCTGTGTGTAGGAATAAAATAGGCATCTTCCAGTGCTGCAGTATTATGCACATCTTTCACAATAGAAAGATTTTCCATGGTCCAAGATCTATTTTTGGAAAACCAGTCAAATTAATCAATGTAGAATTACACTGTAAAATTAGTTATCTCCTGACTTGGTTTTTTTTGTTTGTTTGTTTTTTGGGTTTTTTTTGTTTTGTTTTTTTCTGTAGTAGTTCACAGTCTAAAACAATCAATCCAACAATAAGATTTGGGAAAATACGATATTTGTTTGTCTATAATCATGTAATAAAAGAAGGAAAAACAAGATATAGGAAATGTATTTACCTGTTCTGCAGGATGATATGGACTCGGTCTTGAGCTGAAACCAATCAGAATATTTTTTAACAATTCTTTTCTGGATTACTGCAGTTTTCCACTTCAAAGTTAAGTGATTAAATCCAAAGGCACCTCACAACATGAGTCTGAGGTCTGTTAGTGGTGGATTATTGGAAGCTGGGCAATTGAAAGAGAAGTTACTTGAAAAGAGGAGATTAAATGAGTAGTCTCAGTACCCATCTATAGATCTGTTACTAAGGACCTAAAAAGCCACTTTGTTGCAAAAACCTAACAATGCATCTTTTTACCAGACCCAAATTCCACCAAAGTCAGTAACAGTTTTTGCATTGTCCTAAGTAGGCTCTACATCGGGCCCAAAGTTGGGGAAGAGTGCACTCAGAATAGCAAAATGCTCTTAGGTTGGGGAAAGTGTTATTTTGAGTGTACAGACTGTACTATTGCCCACTGATACCGGCAAAATGGATGCCACCTTTTCCAAAATACAGCCTTAATTCGTCTGAATAAAATGGCCTTTGCTATGCTGACTTCCCAGAGGAAAAGAAAAGTGTGTCTTTCTTCACTTGCAAACTGTCAGTCATGCTGCAATGAGCACAGACATCGTGAGTCACTCTTCTTTGAGCTCTAATCTCTGCTCATGGTGACAAATGAACCTCGAAAATCAATCCAGTTCTGGCTCCTCAAGTCTTTTGGGAGATATTTCCTTAGGAAAAAATAAAATAAGTTTATTGCATGCTTAGGATGCTAAATTAAAGGATGTAAAATTATGAGTATATTTCAATAAAATGTCAATGATCCTGCCTCTGGCATGGTCTTGCAATGTTGTCATGAAAATGAAAGCTAACTCACAAACATTCGGAGCCATCTTACATTAACCTTCTAGGCTTATGACAGCCCAGCTCTTGCCTTTTGTAAGCTATCATAAGTTGCAAAGCAACACAGTGCATATCTCTTCTACAAGTTAGAAGATGATGCATACAATACAAATGCCTTGAGCTACAGTAAAAAGGATCTAGAATCAATGACTTGGTATATAATTCCTTCTCAAAAGGGCTGCTATCTGCTGCAATCATTCTATTATTGCCCAAGATGTACTAAACAAAAAATATTAGCTATCTTATTTATCATCTATATACCTATCTAGCTAGGTACTTCCTTCGCCACTGTTTTTTGTTGCAATAAGTAGCTATTTCACTGGTTTTCTTGGTCTGAAGCCTTCCTGCAAAGGAGTGAAAGGAGATCTGCCAAGACCGAACTACGTTTCAGAGTGTGTCAGAAGTAAACATTTGGGATAAATTAATATTCCACATTCTAACAGATTTCCTTGTTTGATGTCCTTAATATCAGGAGAAATATATATATATATATGTGTTTTTTTTTTTAATAACTACCTCTCTCATGGGATCCACCGTACTCTGCAACAATACTATCCATTTTGGTTTTGCTTATCTTTGTTACAAAGTCTTAAAGATCACCACCAACTTAAATACTCTGCTCCTGAAAAATTTCACTGATAATTTTAAAAGTAAGACTGGACAATGTTGTAACAGAGGAATAGTAGTCTTAATTAACCTGCAGATTTACTACTGCTGTAACAATTTTGGTTGAGGATAAAGCTTTGCTTAAAAATTGAAATAATTGTATCACGGAAATGGGTACAGCTTCTGCTTTGTGATCAGCTGTATCAGAAGAAAAGCATTCCTGTAAAAGCATTCCTCCTCCTGCTGCCTTTTACAGTGATTTCAGTGCACACTTAGCAGATGGGTTATACAACTTCTGCCACTATAATCATAATTGCATAACCAGTATACGTAAAGAACTTAGAAAAACAATGTGTTGTTTCTCTATTCTCCTCCTAGCCTTGCTGCTTGATTTTATTTGTAGCATATTTTCTTTATTTCTCTTATATATGGTCTTTCACATAGCCAATAAGAAAGAAAAACTCATTCTAGAATAAGATTAAATTCATGAAAAAAGCATTAGTTTCCACCTGAAAGTGCCCCTGATATGTCCAGTACCAAAAGCTGGTTTTAAATTCCCTCTGGATTTGACTAGCCATCAATTGCATAACACTTCTTCAGATAAGCAAAGGAAATGAAGCACAGACTAGTGAAATTTAACAGTTATGATGAGTGCAAGGGAGGCTTTTATTTTTATAAGAGGTAACAGCAGCGTTCACAAAGTGGAGAGTTGCACAAGGAGAATGCTACAGCCCTTGTAATTACTAGGCTCAATACTGGCAAACCTTGCCAAAAATCCCTTTATCTGTTAATCACCCTGAAAGATATTTGTAGTTTGGGCAAAGGGAAGCAAGTAAGTAGGGAAATTGTAAGGTGCTACACTGTGCTTGCATTGGAGCTAAAACTACAAGAAATCATAACTTTAACCTCTTGTGAGAAAGTTCTTCAAAAAATTACAGGAAAACTTAACTATCCAGCAGAATAAATTATATGGTTGTGCAATTGCAAGGAGATTGATATAACAATGTTAAGACACTGCGACAAGATGTGTCAGCACAAATATGAAAGCCATAAGTAATAAAAGCCTCGAATAATAATATACACTCTCTGTCGCCATTATGCACCATCATTTACAGATGGACAGCACCTGCATTCCTGCTGAATCCTCTGGCATGTGTCCATTAAGCCCATTTACTGTCAAGTATTCTCCTTTGTGGTAGATGTGATCCTTTTGTTTTCACTCAGAGAAAGCTATAGAAAGATCCAAAGCTAATGGAATTTTTGGAAAATGACTGTAAAAATAATCCTAAAAAGAAAGAAAATCTAAATTATGTCATTTTAACTTATTTCTAAATTTATTTCAACATTTGGAATGCAAGCATGGTCTTTCTTTTCATGATATGAGAAAAGAGTAGCAATCAAAGCAAAGCTGAAGCCCATAATCACAGTACAGTTTCAGGGTGTATGACAGAGGGTGCACTTGGAAAATACACAAGGGTGCAGGAGGGTTATCAGAACTTTTGGCTTAAATTAAAGTGCATAACCTCCTGTAAAATCAATATAGAGCTAACCGTAGTTAAGCTCTTCATTCAGTGCTCTGACTTCCTCTCTGAACATGCCCAGCTTTTAATGTTAGGAGATAGTTTTCTCTTTTCAGTGACTTGAGAGGGAGCAAAGGTGCCCAAGTAGCATATGTGAATCTCCAGCCTTTATCCCTAACATATAGTACAGCTGCAAAAAGCTTTTAAGTACATCCACAGAAGCATAATACAAAGAAGAGAGGTTGTAGGATAAAGCTGTTATTGTCTACCACTGCTAAAGGCATTGCAAAGCAAATAATCCACAGAGTAGAATTACTGTATTGTGACTGATACAAGGCTAGAATTCAAAATAATTTATCGTTTTATTGATCTCCACTAAAAGTAAACATTTCTCTGCATCAGAAGAGTGGTAAAAATACACACACATGCAAATGCATACACAATTTCAATTTTGAAATTCAGGCCTAAAGTGACTTTCAGTGCAATCCAGGCTGATGGACAAATTCAGTGAAAGCTATTGACAGGTTGATCACAAAAGCTAATTAATTTTCATACAGAGAAAAGAAGTTTTCTTAAAATAGATGAAAAAGAAAATCCTGTCATACCAAGCAACCTTTGGAGGTCCAAATTTCTTCAAGCGCTGTGTCAATATGAAAATTCTTCAGTGTATTATTCATTTACTCTCAATAGCACCATGATGAATGATATAAAGTAACAATATGTATTTTATGATTCCTCCATCTAGGCTTGACACTCATGGAAAGGTTCTTAGAATTTTTAACAGAAAAATGAGGTACAGCATTGGATATAAAATATTCTTTTTTCAAATGCTTTCCAAGCTACATAGCTGTCTCCCTAAAATTTGAGCTTCATGCTCGTACTCTGTTGTGGCCATAGCTTATAGTAAAGAAGCGTGAATCGGCGCTGTGCATAGAGATTCAGTATTCACAGACTCTGTTAATAAGATTTCTGGATTCATCCTGCCTAACTTAAGCCATCTTAAATTTAGATACTTAGTATAACCTCATTATCCATCTTTCCTCTGTGGTCAATACAGCAGGAGAGACAAAAGGATCCCCTCACAGGCACATTTATCTCACTTTCCACTGTTGCCTGTCTGAGGTGGCTTATGCCAGGAGAAGTGAAGCCCACCCGCTTAGCAGCTGTCAGAGACGTCAGTGAAGCCGTCCAGCCTGACAGCCCTGCGGCTTTTCAGGGTCCAGCTTCACCGCCTTCCACTTACACCACCAAAACCCAGAGCACAGAAGAAGGATTTGGATTCATTTTTTTTTACTTACTTTGCACTTTCACAGCTCCAGGTAGCCTAACTAAAGGGCACGGTCTGGCCCATTCAGGAATGTTTGGAAAATTTAGAAGGTGAAGGAAAAAGGGAGTTATAAGATTAAAACTAAAAAAATCTGAAAGTAGAGTTAATATACTAAGCTGTCTTCCAGTTTTACAGCCACAGACTATAACCTTTACCTGCTTTAAAAAGTATTTACTAAGCCTTAGTAAGTAACAAATGGAAATCATTGTAATGTTTTTCTAAAGCTTTTCTGTGTAATTTTTTCTACATTTTTTTCAAACAGCAGCATCATGGTTTATTAAAAGAGCTCCATCTTCTGGCAGCTGGTAAAAAACTGCACCTTCATAAATGTAGAAGAAAGGCTTAAAATCATTTGCAGAATTTAATGAAAAATTGATCCTGAGTAACCAATGTGTGCAGCTGCTTTCCACAGAGACTTTGTGACATTTTTATTTTAGAGTAATTTGTTACTTGTTAACCTTGACGTCTAATGTTTTGTCAGGAATCTTAGTGGTTATCGAACTAAAATAAAAGGGTGACAGATTAGAACAATCCCAAAGAAGGGAAGTAAATATGTATACTGACAGTAACATAACCACAGAAAGACAACATACTATCTCACTTTATATCAGGTCAGGCTCCTCATTGTGCTCCATCCAAAAATTTAGTTCAGTCTTTCAGAAAGAGCAGAAAAAACAGAGAATCATGAGAAATACATTCTTCCACATTTTGTCTATCTGCCTTTCCAGTAGCTCAATATTTTCAACATTTTAAAAAGACAGTCAGTACCGAAGAAGGAAGATGGCATCCTGTGCTTCAAAATTTTTAGCAATTATCTCACCCTTGATTTTATTATTAAGGGCTTTAGCCTCACTTGTTTTGCTTTTTTTCAGGGGGAGTGTTGTAAGAAAATTAAAGTGAATCCCCAGGCTCTTCTCCCATGTTCGCCAACAATGACATGTCCGCGTGCTACTACAGCATCACATATCTGGGGAGAAGACAACTTAGTAGATTCATCATCCCTCTTTAGCATATTTACAAACAGAACAGTAAGACTGTTGCATTAACACGTTGATCATTTGCTACACTGAAAAGACATGTCTTCACATAAAGAATAATTGAAGCAATAATTAAAATACTAACCTCATTTTTTTTCTATCCACCTTGTATGAAAAGAGATCATAGCAGAAAGGAGAGAGATCTGATGTGGAATCAGTTCTTCACAGACCTTTGAAACACTGATCCTCTGTAACAACTTCCAAATTAAAGGTTAAATATTTTGAAGCTTGAAATGGAATATCTGTAATATTTCCTTTCAAAGGGAAATTCAAAAACAAGCAATAAAATAGGAATGGGCTTTGTTTCATAGGCATTTCATAATTAGTAATTAATTTCACATTTTGGTAAGTAGTATGGAAAGTGTGTTTAAGTGAAATAAGTATTGAATAGTGACTCTGCAATAATATAGAAAATCAGACACGGAAAAATGTAATGTATGTAATTCATTAGATTTTCTTGTTTATATTTTTCTTAACTTTATATTAATTTGTCTGTGAAGCTGTACTTAGTAGATCCACTTTAAAAAATCAGCCACTTCCCAGTGACACTACCATCACATTTAGACATACGAATTCATCGCAGATAAACTGGACTTAACAAAACTAGGCTAGAATTCAGAGGAAGGTTTTTTAAAAACCCAAGCAGTAAAGTTTTTTAGTCAATGCCACAGTTAAAATATCTCACCATTTCTGACTTCTGCATTATTATGTTTGCAGACCCACATGCTGATAATAAAGGTTATTTGAAGTAGTCTTGCTGAAACTGCATTGGATTTAGTGAAAAGTATACTCATTGCTACTGCTGAGATGTACTCTCATTTTATACTGTTCGTAACAAGTCCATCCAAAGAACTGCAACATCTGAAGCCCCTGTGCTCTTTCTGTAAAGGTCATCTGCTCATGGCTTTACCCAGAATTTGCATGTAAAATGTGATGTTATTACGCAAACCCAAATAAATTGATCACAGTAGATTGCCTAAAAATACAGACTCTTTTGAATTATCAATAATCAAAGTACATCCTTGTTACTATTATTATCTGTGCAGAGCTTTCCTGACTACATATATAATATTCATGAAAAGCTCTCTGAAGACTGAAGGAGCTCTCATCATCCTGGGCTTTACTGAGAATACTGGAGAAATCAGAAGCAATGAAATTCTGACCTCAATTTGGCTTGGGATTGGAGCTACCTTCACAAGTCCTCATTTATTCCGATCAGTTATCCATATCTGAGGCTCAGCTTAAGTCCATTTCCAGATACACTATATCTACTGCAAAGCAGAAGAAAGTGGCAAACACTATTAAAGTTGCAAATTATTCATTCTAGCATTTTCTAGCAGCTAGTTAACTGTTCAGTCTTTCTACTGAAAATTTTCTTCTATTTTCACCTCACGGTAAGCTTCACAGAAATGATTTTAAGTAATTTGATTATACTTGTGTACATTGACAGAGAGAAAAACATACAGATTCTTTTATGTATTTAAAGTCTTTCAGACAAAACAAGGGTGTTTAAAGAAAAGGGATATAACGTAGTAGCATCTCTGTCAGATATTGGCCGTGTTCTTTTCCAGAATAAATTTGTTTTGGTTTCAGGCAGTTATGAAGGTCTGAAAACTGAATATCAGTGAAGTATGTAATCATCTGGAAAATACTGGTTTAATGAAGAAGAGACATATTGTTCTAATAAAAACTTAGACCCAGAATACATAGAGCATGTAGGAAAGAACACATTCAGGAAAAGTAGATTCCAGTCTTGTCTCTGTTGGGTGATCGCAGGCATGTATTTAATTTTCCCAACTTCAGTTTCGCCTCCTGAAAAATGATGATAACATAATGTGCCCCTCTAAAGAGAGCTCTGCTTAAAAAGCATGTCAGAACATATCACTATTACAATGGAAAACCAAGCCTGCAGGAAACTAGAATATGTGGCAGATCCTCTGAAATCTGGCCATCATTCCTTGCTTGAAGCTCACTGCTCTGGGGTTTCTATCTGTTGTTCTCCAGTCTGTCTCTCTTACAATTTGGCTTGAACCTTGCCTACTACTATGGAGCCACCTGGGTCTGGAGTAGGCTGTTCTACAGTAAAATAATGGATCACAATAAATAAATCTCTTGTGAAACTTCAATCATATGGTTGTATATGTAGTCAGAAGAGTGGTGGAGTTTAGGTAGGTATTCACATGGCTGAAAATCAGGAAAGATGACACCTTATGGCATACCTAAAAAATGTCAAATGCATGAGGAAGCTAGTTTCAGGGAAAATGATGTTGCTACAGCATAAAGAACAAAGAGATAAAGATAGAAAGTTCTGTCATAAATCATATTTCATTAGATGTGTTTTTAACTATATATAAAAATATTTTCAGAGACAGAAGGAATAGCAAGCTCTCAATCTATTAAATATACCATTTTTCACACAAATTATCTCCGTAAAATATTGCGCTGTGTCTTAACACCTCATATTGGTTCTAAATCATCTTTGCTTCTAAATTTGAAAAAGATTGTGGAAGCATCTATCCTCCTCATTTTCCTATAATACAGTTGTTTAATCCATTACCTCTACTGATTCCTCTTTATGGAGCTGTTAAGGTGGCAGAGCAGAGCTGATGCTGTGCCAGGAGAGAGGAGACATCTCCTGTCACAGTCTCATGAAGGTAAAGCTCTGCTCCAGTGCTGAGCCTCAGCCAGCACCTGGGAACCACCAGCCCATCATACATAGGTATTAAGCAACTGGGACTATGTATCCCTCATGTATGATCAACAAAGAACAATAAACAGAAATAGTATACATGAAGTGACATACAATCCTTCAGTGACTCCACAGGTACTTTCATAAGCCTGCTGTACTCAGTATAGAGTGAGTTCCCCCACAGAGCAAACAGGCTAACTTAGCAAAAAGGATCAGTTTTTAAAGATTTACACATAACAGGCTTTCCCAGATTCTTCTGTGGCTACGCAAAGTCTTAAAAGCAGGTATGTGATTGTCCTCTGCAGATGGAAAAAACTGCAGCATGTAGGATTAAAAATTGGGAGGTTAAGAAACTATTATATTTTGTAGAGCCACAGTAACAGACATCTTCTGATTTGTGTATCTGATTAAATCAGCATGAAATCCTAGAGAGGGACTGATTTAGCTGTATTTTACACTACTTCTCCGAAGTTTTCTATCACCATGTCCCACCTCCTTTTCCAGGGTGCTGCCAGGAGGATGTTCAGAGCTCTCAATGTTTAGGAGCAAAGCTGGAAGAGGACAAGAAAACGATATAAAGAATGGAAAAACTGTAAAGAGAAGAATTTGTGCAGCAGAGGGAAGGCCCTCAGACAAATCATACAATATATAAAACCTGCTCTGATAAAATCATCCCAGCCAAAAAGAGAAAGAAACTGTTGTCCTGCATAGGCACTAAAGAGCATGTCTGGAATCACACATACCCTCCATGCTTCAGAAACAATATAACAGGGCCACCTACTGAAATTCAGCCTCCCTCTTCCGTATTATTTGTTTCATTTGTATCACTGAAGCAGCATAATAAGGACAAATTAATCATAGAAGCTTCAAAGCTTCAGGGACTTATTTCACAGTGTATCAAGCAATTACATGTTGAAGGTGAGGAAATAATAGCATCTTTGATGTAACTTCTCACATAGGACCTACAACAGAAACCACTAGAATCTAGAATATAAGAAAGCGTAGAAAATAAGGGAGTATAATAATTATAAAGGAATAGACAAGACTACATTGCTCTAATGTTCTTTTCCTTGCATTCTTAAGAGTTTCAAACTGTTTGAAAGAAATATAACAAAGACCAGTCAGAAAGGGGGAATAAAGGGGAGAAGGTTATCATTTTTATTAAATGGGAAAGCCTTATAAAGGATTAACCCTACTCTTCATAATGCATTTTAAAATATACATATATAATAAAATTTAATTCATTTTAGCTTTCCATCCTCTTCCTATACTCTGAGAGAGGGGCTACGTACTGAAGATAAACTGATTAGAAATACACAGATGCTGCAAATAAAATGTTGCATATCTGAACAAAATAAACATAAGACTGATGCCAAGAGAAAATATTAATTTGTCAGTAAATGTGTAATTGTAACTGGCCACAGATTTGGCAAGGAGACAAAAAAACATTCACACAGAGGAATTCCACGCCAGAAAATAAAGAAACTAAACTGAAGAAGATAAATTACACCCCATCAACAAGCTGGCCAGCTGTAGCATCATCTTGTGCTGTCTGGCTACTGGGAACTCAGGGCCAGCCCACAGATTTGTTCTAATTTTGGCAATGGTGCACCCCTCAAACGAATCAGAATACAATAAATGAATAAATAAATAAATAAATGCACATATTAGAGTTATAGTCAGAAAACACAATGCTGGCATTTTGTTAAAAAGAGTAATTCTACTCTGCATTTGCAAAATGTGCTTAACAGAAGACAGACCTGCAGCTGCCTTTGCACAGCCTTGACAGATCTTTATAGTGCTTTGAATGCCAAACTATTTCAAGCAAAGTATACTAGCTATTTACAATGGCAAAATTGCAGCTACACTGCCTCCTATCGATGGTTATACCAGGAGGCACAGGGAAACGTGTCCATCTGCTGACTTCTGCTGTGGTGTTAGATTTCGAGCCCATAGGGACAGAGGGAGCTGCTTTCAAAATCCAGACAGCAATCAGCAGGAACAGAGTTGTTACCCTCACCTCAAGGATGAGGTATCATGGCCCAAGAGGCAAGGACATAATCAACTCTTCTGTTGAGGCCAGAGTTTTGCAGAAAAAGCAAAACATAACTATAGGGATCCCAAGCTTCTCCTGAGTACGGATGTCTTCCATTTACTCTCCTTCTCTGTGCTGTCAATGAGGTTAACACTGAAAACCACACAGGCATTTTCTCCCTTGTTTGTGGTAACAGCCAATCTGTTTTACTCACAGATAGCTACTCAACTCTTTCTGTATGGGACTGAGCAGGATGTTGTGCCATGCACATCAATACTCATCACTCAAAAGTGCAGAAGGTTAACAGAATAAAAAAGAACAAAGATCAAAGCAGGAGAATAATCACAACCACCCACAGAAAACGACTGAGCCCAGGCTATATGGGAGCATTATGTAGGTTTCTGAGGGAAATAAAGTGTGATATGGAGCCCAGAACTATCTCCTAAGCCCCCGTGTAACATTAGACTCAGGAACACTGCAAAATGCTGTGATGTTTCTTTCAAGAACTTTATTTTCTCTAACAGTGATGTAGGAAGTTAGCGTTGACCTTGCCACCAAGTATTGCAGCTGCTAAAAGGAAGCCTCTGGATTTTTTTCAATGGGTCAATCCACTGAAAGACCAGTAATGAATGTTGTCCTTTTTAAGAGTGATAGGTAAATTACAGTATTAGAATATGAGTTAATTTAGATAAAGATGTGTTAAAATTGTCTAGTAACGTAGAGTTAACTTCTGCTACTGTTATATTCACAAAGCTATGCAGCAGAGAGTAGAAGAGGACTTACTCCCCCTGCTCACCTTGTCTCCATGCAAAATTCTATATTTCAATAGTAAGAAAATACAGTATTTGAGTCAGATAAGGAAAATATCATGCAGCACTCATCCCCATGGTCCTATTTTGTGTTATATATTGTTGCTATGTTTGCAAAACTTCAGGCACTGGTTGAATTCATAGTTTACATTTTCAGCAGAAATATCAGCCACGGTGCAGGTCAGACAAGTTAAAACTGTGTGTATGGTGTATTAATACTGTTTTTCTCTGGACACTTTTATATGTGGCATTTCTGGTTTCTGATTATGATGGCCACAGCAGAGAAAGCCACTATCAAGCACCAGGAGTCCGAGGTACCACGAGGAGATATCAGAAGCCTAATTATGCTTACTCTATACTAGTAGAGAACACCTAGATGATTTGCCTACAAGTGAAATCAAAATGAACCTATATAAATTTTTAACACATTTTTCAGCTCCCTCAGAAACAAGGAAAAGTAAATTTACAGTAAGTATAACATGCTATATGGCAAATATTTGAGCTAAGCCAGGTTAGTGATTGGATTTTTGGAAAAAGAGTTCATTAAAGAAAAAAAAAATCTGAACCTGAAGTTGTTAACCCTAAAATGAAACTATTGCAGCTTACATATTTCATTGTAGAAATAAGGCCAAAGTTATAATATACTTCCATGTTGTACTGATTCTATATTTAGGGAATTATAGAAGACTTCATTTTTTTTAACCACCAAACTTTCAGGTGTAATAATCCATTAAAAGTAACAGTCTTCTGTAATGCCTGATAAGAAAAAAAAATGCATCATGGCTGTTATTAGTCAAAGAAAAGACCACTATTGTCTTCTTTATATTAGCCTATGCTAACTTTGTTTAAAGTTCTCATTTGCTTTGTGAGTTAAAAGTAGGCTGAGGTCTGCCAGCTTCATAGTGGTTACCTTTGTTCAGTTCTTTCATTTTTTTCCTGCTTAGATTGCAACTGTGCATTTGAGAAGGTTATTTTACACCAATATCCTCCTGCTAAATGAACCCAATACAGGCAACTGTTACTCAGATAAACCCCTTTCAGTACAAGGATGATAAAGAAAATGGAGTAAAGGTAGCAAAAGTATTTGTCATTTACTTAGCTGGAAATAACATCTAGCAACTTTGATGACCTCCCCTTTATTATCTGCACTGATGTTTTTCACTTTCAGTAAAGTTATATTCTTGGAAAGAATAATGCAAAATATATTTACACTGGAGTCTGTGCAAGTATTATACTTGTTTCAAATCCTTCTAGTATTCCCAGAGCTTCCTTTCCAGAGTCTGCAAACATCAGGCAGGGCTTAAGACATTGTCAAAGACAGGGACCAAACTATTGACTGAAATATGGTCTGTCTCTCTATACAATCACGATAAAGCAGTTTGGCCCAGTGAAGATATTATAACAGTCTACTCACCATGTGAACTACAAATACAAGATTTACCCTTTGGGAGAAGCAAGCTCCAATGTCCTTCTTGCAATTCTTCTGGCCAGATACCGGCTTTTGGTTCCAGCCCTGAGAAGCAGAGACTGCTAGAGAGAGGTGTTGAACAAGGCCATCTTTGATTTTCTGCTAGGCTGCCCTCCCTGGCAGTATAAAATATCCTCAGAAGCTCTGGGCCAGTTGTTTCCTGGCAGTACAGGCAGAGCCCTTCTTTGTAGCACCTCTTTCCCTTCTGGGACCCACAGTTTGGCTTCTACTGTCACCAACCTGCCAGTGACTGAATCAGGCTTGCAATTTTCTACTTTGATAATACAGGAAAAAGTAAAAGAACTAGGTTCTGCCCCTGAAGTATTTTCCATAAATAGACTCCTCATCTACAGGAGCACTGATAGCATACAGCCTTATCTTCCTGTCTCTGGTGTTCCCCATTATTCCCACATGATTCATCAATATCTCAGCCTACTCATGTTTAACATTTTCATCCAGTCATTGCCAAAGTCATCTTCATATAAAATCCTTCCAGTTCTTATTCATCGGTGCACCAAATCTTGCACTGATCTTCTTTCATTCATTTAAAACTCCCTTGCAGGGCACTAATTGTGTTCATTGGTCTCAGGAGTAGTTTTTAAGCAGCCTCTGCTCTGAGTCCTTTTACTAGTTTTATTGTCTGGTATTGCATGCTTGCCAGATTGTACGGGGATCCTCTAAAATGTCACAAGTTAATCAGAGTCACCATTAAACAACAGAATTCCTGAAAGGCTGAGTATTGGAGAAATAGTGCTTATATTCAATGTACATTATTTATCATCAAAATTAAAAATCAAGCACATAAGATAAAAGGGAAATGGGAGAGGAAAGAATAATGTGTTTGAACTGGAACAGGAAAGGGGTTTTACTGTGGTGCAGTAAGCCAGAATCCATTGGTGCTTACAGTTTGTCTACCTGAATGTTTCAAACACATATGCCATTATTCATTTCATAGTAGTCTGATTTCAGTTTTCATACTGTCTAGTCCCCCTGGTGACTGCTACTTTCTTTTAATTCAGAGCAAAATTGCATGTCACTCTGCTGTCTGTTCTTAGCTGCTGTATACCAGTCTGAATATGGCTGTACTCCTGTGATGGGTGAATAAATCCTGTTTACCTTTATTTCAATGGATTTGTGATACCTAATTACTGCTTGAAAAGCTCTCTGAGATCATTGATTTAAAAAAAAAAAAGCCCTTCAGCCATCCCAAGAATCATAATACAGTGCTCCTAATATCTTCAATTTAAAAGTACCGTACTGTATTTTTTTCTGAATAAAACTGCAAAAGAAAAATAAAGAAGCTACTATTGTGCTTGATTTTTTTTTAACATCTAGATCAGTCAATCAATCAGTCATCATAGTAAAATACAACAGGCCAAATCCAAACACATTCTAACACTTCAGAACCATTTTCTTCCACACAGAGCATTCAGTCATTCTTAGAGCATGAATTCAGTTCCTCATAATAACAGTTTGTTACCAAGATCAAAATAGGTTTTTGACAGAAAACATGTATTCTGTATGAAGTCTACATGTGGACTGCAGGAGTAGTTAAGAGTCACTGGGTTTTGCTACTTGACAAACTGGAGACAAGCATGTGTATTATTTTTTTTTTTTTTATTATTTTGCGTACTGAAACATCTCTGCAGCTGGGACTGCAAAAAGAAAATCCTAAATTACCTCAAGTGAAGTACAAAGAAATCCAAGATTCGATTTTGTCTCTGCAGTATTACTAGTGCTATAACTAGTGCTTCTATCATAGGCCACTGGAATGGTCATGAATAATTCCCAAGATTTATACTGGGCTGCTGGAGAAAGAGTGAAAGGAAAAAGAAAAAACAAAACAAAACCAAAACCAAACCAAAACAAAAACAAACAAACAAACCAAACTACCTGGGGACTATTAGAACAAGGTGAATTGTCATCAAAAGAAAATAATATGTATCCCTGGAACTCCCTGCACGAAGAGAAGCTGAGACACTGATGTGTGATTTTGGCAATATTGGCATTGCAACAGCTAAAGACATCACCATGCTGTGAGAATCTTAACATGCTCTGTAAAAGATTTTTCCCAGTCTTTTTCTTTTCTAGTCCATCGAGCTCTCAGCTACTCTTCCTGAGAAGTATACACAACTTCATTTTATGCATTTCCAGATTCACCAACAGGAGATTTATTTTATGTATCTACAAAATTATCAACAGTTGTCAACTCTTCTTAAACAATCAGTTCATTCCAATAACTTGCAGTCCTGTGGTTTATTCTAGACGATTATCATCTGTATTTTAATGTCTGACACCAGCAGAAACAGAATACAGGCATTTTTAGCACATCTGTCATTTGTTCCTATTTAACAGCATAGTTCATGTCTTGTTAAAGAAACTGGCTACTTATCTCCAAAGTTTAGAGCCAGAAACCTTAATATAAAGATATTTTCCCCTGAAAGTTTTTTGGGTTTTGTTTGTTTGTTTTTTGTTTGTTTTGGTTTTTTAATAATAAAAATCCGATTATTTGTCCTAAATGAAAGTTGTCTTCAATCAACAGCAAAATAAAAGAGGATATTCAAGGTCAGGCTGGATGGGGCTCTGAGCAACCTGATCTAGTTGCAGATGTCCCTGCTCATTGCAGGGGGGTTGGACTAGATGATCTTTGAAGGTCTGTTCCAACCCAAACTATTCTATGCTTCTGTATTTCTACAATTTCTTTTTCAAAATTGATGCCATGTCTGGTTCTTCTCAATATCCAGAGCCATCTCTATAAAAACTCATAATATCAAAAACTCAGTTACGAAAAAAGTGAATTTGTTTCCTTGTCTGTCACCCCATTTTCTGCTACACTTTCTTTATCAGAAACATTAAAAGTAATCTTTTTTTTCTCAAATACAGCCAATGGTGTTGATGACTTGGCTGCCACCCCAAGCGATTCCTCACACTGTCCAATCATTCTAGCTGTTAAAAGACTTTTTTCTTAATGTCTAACTTAAGATTTTTCTTTTCTATGTTCAGGCCATCACTTCTTGTCATGCCATCTTCTGAGACAGTACGATTCCCTTCATCCATTTTTATTGTTACTTTGATGGTGTTTATAGACTGCAATCATATTCCTCCTGAGCCTTTTCTTTTGTAAACTATAAAATGTTGTTATTTCCCCTATGCTTATCCTTGAAGTGGATTATTCTGCTGAATCTCATTGTATTTTCTGACTGCCTCCTCATATCTCCATACTCCTCAGTATTAGAGGTGCCTGATGTTTGTCAAGTGACATGCCCGGTGGCATCAGTGGCATGTCAAGCTTCTTCACATCATTCTGGTGAATCATAATGATGCATGGAGGTTTGTAAAATAAAATAAAAAAAAAAATCTACTTGAGTTTGTAATGTTTGGTTGTATTCTCACTTGCTGTCCCTGGGGTGGGGAAGGCAGGACCTGGCAGCCAGAGCCCATTTGGCAGTGGAATAGGCTCTGGTGTGGCTCTCTGTATGTCCCCAGCCAGGGAGCAGGGCAGGACAGCAGGCAGCAAGTGGCAGACCCAGCACCAGGCATTGGGCACCTCCCTGGGGATTGGGACAGGCCTTAACAATCTGTGTGATTCTTACTTTCTTCCCCTAGAATTGACTTGTTTATAATTTTTGGCAGTGCATTTCTTACAACCTTTACTCTGTTGGTATGGTTAGGACATTTTGCAATTAGCTTCTGTGTCTCAGTGGCTTTCCAGCCCAGCTGATACTGGTTTTCAGAGAATACTTTCATTTTGCTGTAAACAAGCCAGGAGACTGGGGGGAGACACGGAAATGAATTACTGAATTATGCTGAGATGGGAATCTCAATTTCTCAAATCAAAAAAAGTATTTCTGAAATCATTAATATGAATGTTGTAAGCAGGAATTATGTATCAGATTAAAACATATCATCAGACAGATATGTAAAATAATCACTTTTTACAAAAGCTGTGCTTCTATCAAATTATCTTCTTCCAAGGAAAAACAGCTTCACTAAGAAAAATGTATTTCTTTCACTTCAGAGTGGTAAACTGGTAGAGAAAAAAGATGCAGCAGGTGTTGGAAAACTACAAAAGTCACCCTCAACAATCATGGTTGACTAGGTCCTCCTAATGTCACCATTGTTAGGGCTACAGGAAGCTATGGTCATCTAAACTAATTTGAGAAAAAGAGTGTCCTTATGAAGAAACAAGCCAGCAATGGGAAATTAATAACAAAGATAAGCAAGAAGTGGGCATGTTTCTCAGCATCGTGTTACTTTTGCACCACAAGAGACACTATCTTTGAACACGATCATTATTTAAGTTACACTTTATTCTACAAAAGTGAAATTCATTTTACTTCACTAATCCTATTCTCCTTTCTAATCCTGTTAGGTTCTTCACTTTACTGTTTCTCTGATAGGCATCAAATCCATGCTACAGTATTTTGGTCCAGCTGATATACATCATACGATATGCTGTCCTACAACTGATAGATAGAATTCTTTTACTGACTCACTTTACCGGATAAATTAGGATATTGAGGCCAAGGGACTACTTTCATTTGGCAAAATCACTTTAGTAAACCTGTCCAGCTCATTAGCTACCAAGGGCCATTTTCCAAAAATGGCCTCTTTTCCAAAAGAGGTTTAGATAAGTGTTCATGTGCTGGGCCTTAATGCAGTGACAGGGACTCCAGTGCCCACGTGCCAGTATGGCCACACAATGCCAGTGGCACATTCACAGAACCTTCCACCCTTCCTCATCACCTTTCCTTATTTCTTTTTTGTTTTTATATAATCAGTTGGTAAGGGGTTAATACAGCTAACAAAGAAATCATGTGGATTTCTGTAAACAACAGAAGATTAAGCTGATCATCTTCCTCTATATTTCTGTATGTGTATGCCTTACCAAGGGTGCATTTGCTAGGGGAACGAGAAATATGGATGCCAAATTACACAGTGCAACTACAAAGCCCTATGCAGAAGAGGATGACATTCAGCAGTGTGTGTATATGTATATCTCTGTTCATTTCTCTTTTCTTCTTAAACTTAACTTATTGGAATTGAATTACACTGACCTTTCTCTAAGCCCTTGCTGACTCTCTTCAGTATGTAATATATGTGTACATATATATATACACACATATAGATATTTCAATTCTAATACCCAGAAGAAAAGAAAAGAATCAGTTACTTACACAATTCCATTCCATGCCTGTCATTTCAGTAATATAAACAGTACATACCTTTTTTGTTTTTCTTTTCTTTTTTTTTTTTTTTAATATGTTTTTCCCCACTGAAATACAAAACAAGACAAAGAAAAACACAATTCCATACTGCCATCCACTGATTAACTTGCTAGGACAGTTATTAGCCAGATTCCATTTGAAATCCATGTGGCGTGCTGCTGAGACAGCTGACAGACAGAAGAAGGATGATGGTAAGGGGTCAAATGCTGCTCTGCTACCCAGGAGGAACCCCAAAAATAATTCCACTGACTTTGAAATCAAAGAGTAAACACATTGCCACAAAAGTCCAACATGGAGCAGGACACACACAATGTAATCATTGAGCAGAGCCTCTTTTTTCTGTAGGTATATACTTAATGTTTATTTTAAAATGTTTAAGAAAACACTCTCATCTTCAGTCAAGTTAGTCCAGCTTCAGGGCCTGTTCAAGACCATGACAAGAATCCTACAAACAGCCAGCCTGAACTCTACCTGTTACCTGTTATGTTCTTATGTTGAAGACTTTCAAATTCTTCTCCCATTATTTCACTGACTTCAGTCTGGTTTTATGTTCCCAGTCTTACTATGGAAGCTGAAGTAGGAAAACGATTATTGTATAGTTGTTGCATAAAAGGTGGGCCAAAAGAACAAAGCTGCAGGCCAGGGCCTGGTTCAGTTACAGCAACGCTGCTCTTAGCTTCGACTTCTCTTGAGGTTCTTTCCTCTGTTCATTCATTTTTGGCACCATAAATATGGAATTTCTCTCTTAAGTAAATATCTCATTTATACAGTATCCATGTATATGTTTGTGTCTCTCTATTTTCTCTCCTATAATTTACAATTATTCTAAGACTTTCTGTTTAAACACCCTGGTTTCAAACAGCAGCAAACCCAGCCCACTATGTTATCTTGATTTCTAGTAGTTTTATCTTCTTTGTTTATAGCCTGTCTTCTTTCTATTCCAAGATTTATCTGCAGTACTGCTTGCAACTCATTATTATGTGCAAACATGAACATCTCTGTGGGACAGTGCTGTAATGAGGATCAAGAAATTTCACTTAAAAGATCAGAAAAGGGAGGGAAGGGGTGGTATTAGCACCACAATTTGCTTTAAAAGCTCCTCCTCTGCCAGTCAAAGGAAATCAACCAATGTTACTCTTTGTTCCAAAAATGTATAAAAATTGACTGTAAGTAAAGCATATTTTTTACAAAGGAATACCCAATGGATTTAATTATGAGGAAAGACTGTGACACTTATGGAGTAAATATGACATTATAGTCAAACCTTTTATTATATTCTTCATCCCCTAGAGATTGCTGAGCTGACCCCACTGCAGCTGAATCAGAACTTTGAGTTTTAACGTCATAATCACAGCAATTAGTAGAGTGTGTCTGGATTTTGACAGATCAGGCAGAGGCAGAAGAGTCTACAAAATATGGTCTATTGAGGAAAAAAACCCCAAACAAAAAACAAAACAAAACAAAAAAAAATCCCACATACACAAAAACCCCAAGCACCCAAAAAAACCCTGGATATTAGGGCAATCCTGCAGATCTGTTTCTACACACACAGACGGATCAGTGACTCCAAGGGGCTCAGCTTCCTGAGCTGTAGTTCAATCATTAAACCTTGGGTGCAAATCTAGATTTAGTAACTTTTTAAAGAAAGAGTTGTCTAAATGCTGAGTTATTTAATTTTCATCATAAAATCAAAACATAGATTTGAAGGACAACATAAAAATTACTTGCAGTGTTTCTCTGTGGCAGAACAAGACCTCCAGCAAAGAGCCAGGGGCTAGTGAGCACTCTTCTTTTGGTTCTGAGATGCTAACAGAGGGTAAATGACTTGTTGCAGTCTCTGACCTAAAGAGGTCAATTTATTTTCAGTTAGAGGAAAACACAACTACATGACAGAATATAACATAAAAAAAAAAAAAAATCCCTTATTATCTGAATGAAGTAACAACTCCTAATGTTCTATGATATATCACAAGTGTGGTCAGCCACTTCTCATGTTGTTATTTTGAATAAAATAACCCATACAGGAGTGAGTGTGTATTATAAATGCATTTTAAAGTATTTCAGCTTAAGGGAAATTGCAGCAGATGTGGATATAAAAGACCATATTCTCTGTTCTATTCCATCTATTTTCTCAGTATCATGCCTGTATATGCCTATACAGCCACCTCTTACTTTCTCTGCAGGATCCTTGCTTTATGTGGAGAGATGTTGGAAGACTACGATTCTAATGCAATTTCTGACTGGTTAACAATCATTTAAGGTCTGTTATCAAATAGCACAGATCATTTCAGGCCCAAGGTTAAACTATGCTACACAAAGTCTGGTACTGAGCAGGTTCAGGAATCAGGGAGAGAAAATGAGATCCTTCAGTCTTCTTTATCTCCTGGATACAGGAGAGAAAGGATCAAGAGACCTGAAACAAAGAAGTGTGTCATTAGCCAAGATTTCTTCTCAGTTCTCATCTGTTCCAAAGCATTGCTGCTCTTTCAGCTTCTGCTTCTCACTGGGAAAGGACAGAGTATAATTTGATATCATTTAGTGTATGTTTTGATGGGCTTTTTTCTTCTGTGGTGGAAAGTAGGGATAATGTAATGGTCTCCATGGCTAAAACTTTACCTGCTTTGAAGTTAACAGGACTGGATTTCACCATTTGACTGCCATAATGAAAGAATGCTCTCAGCATGTGCTACTGAAGATGTTCTGCATGTCTTCTCCATCATTAAACAGTTTCAGTTTACAGCAGTTGTGGATCCTATTTTCTGTTTATCACAGGACAGAATTTCATTTTCAGTGTTCAATAAATACATATTCATGAAATAATTTAAATAAGGGGTTGTGGTGAACAGATATGTCAGAATAATATGTATTCAAAGTAATTTGGAAGGTCAGTTTATTAAGTCAAAATTTCCTCCTCTGCTTTTAAACAAATATGAGTTTCATTAATTTAGTGGTAGAATTCCTCTTAGCTATATGCCTAGTTTGGGCTTGTCATGGTTTTCTAACCTATGGAGAGACATGAGCACACCCAAAGACAAATTAGTCCCATTCTGTATTAGAAATCTGTTTCTGGCTATAATGACCCACACACTGAAAATATATCTACTAACTAAAGAGCTGTCTAGATAACCACCTTAGGCTAAACATGTAATTTTCATAAAACCCAAGTTAGGTGAGACATATTCTATTAAAGTGTCTATTAACTTAGCTTCATACCTTTTTTTTCAGGCTAATAGAAAATGGTTACCCACAAAATTCACATGCACAAAAACAGGTTATCAAGAAATAATATGTTTTTAATTAAAGTTTCCACTAGTTGTCAAGGAAATTGCAAGCCACCTACTTTGATGTTAGCACCCATTTTGCAAGTGCACAGTTCATTAACAGTAGCCACTGCTTTGTGGCTAGGCTATAGCAAGTTTACTAAAAATTACTGCTCTGTATTCTTAAAATGTAACCTATGCAGTAAAGGAATTCTACTAAACATCTGCATTCTCGAAGGAAGGCAGATGACATTTTTTTTTTTGTTAAAGGTGGACCTTAATTACTTTCTTGTACCCCCTTTTATACAGTCATTATGGACAAAGGCTAAAATACTTGCTTCCAGAAATGTAAGCCAGGCAAAATTTAGCTCTTAATTTCCCCTTTAGTTCACTTCAGCCTTTGTAGAAGTGCGAAGTATAATACAAATCTATTGACTGTCTATTAAAGAAAATTAATAATTAATTTATTCTGTCTCTAAATCCTCCAAGTAACATACAGTAATTTCCAGCTCTTAAGAAAATCCAGAGGTATCTTTTTCAAGTGTTTTGCATTTCTGTATGCAAGATGTGTGTAACGGTAGTTCAAGGTACTTGGTTCTAACTGCCAAACATAGAACAAGCTTCTTACATTTACTCAAACCTGTTTTATACAGAATATCCTCTCAAAAAGGACTAACACTATCTGAGACATATTTACATTTATACTGGAAGATTAAAGATGCAATTTGTAAGATGAAAGATTTTTTGAAATTATCTCAGACAGTGTTTTCCAAAACCATCTCACAGAATCACAGAGAGATCACGATCCTATTTTTATGCCAGTCCCTCTGTCAAATCATTCGCATTGTCATGATGAAATTTGCTGCCAAACAGGATGGCAGCAGATTCAGTACTTTTCCGTATGTGACAGCCATGTCACAAACCTGCTTCTTAACTATGAAATGTGAAATGTTTGTCATGTTATTGGCACGAATGCACTAGTCAACACAGTTCTGCAAAGATGATAACACATACTGTGAATAGTGCATTTTTCTGTTACATTTTCTCATTACCCACTGGGCAATGTATGTTAGGTATTGCTTTCTGTGCCTCATCTACATAGTATTTAGAGTTGTTACAGAAGAAAGTTAAGATCAAATTGTATTGATTCATGATCACACAGCTGGAAGTTCCCAGTTTGATTTTTAGTGCGTCACAGAGTCATGGCTATGGTAACACTGAGGAAGAAAAGGAACAAGAACTGAGGCTTTGAATGCTTGGTATGAGAGTTTGCAAAAAGAAGGTGTTTTTAAATGTTCTGGAATTGCAAAACCCACTGGTTAGAGCATTGTTGTTCCCTTCTGTGCCTACTTGCACATTATGTGTAAGAGGCTTACTGCTGTGAGACACTATACCAAGGGCTGAAAATCTTTTCTTACTCTTTTAACCCGATGTACCTACTAAAATACTCACCATGTTAATTCCAGGAGACTGAAGATTCTCAAAAAAATGCTCATGCATATTTCAAGCCTCACATAATCAAGAGGTGGCTCCTCTCTTGTGAAATTCTACCTGCCCTGAGCTACAGAAGTTTAATTTCTATTTAGTTTGTCTGAGGCATGTCAAAGGAGTATAATACTATACAATGCAGAACTGGCATGCACCATATTTCATATATTCTTCCCATTCACAGAAAAATCACACTCAGTAAGAGTCTGTCTGTTGACTTGGGACAACGAGAGCAAAACAGACAGACAGACAACACTGTGCATGGAGGCGGCTGAAGCTGAAAGCTTCTTTGATCAGTTCTTTCCTTTTTCTCCTTTTATTTCCTGCTCATTAGGCAAGGAGTAGACATACCACACTGACAAGAACAGTGTGAATGCTTATATTAATAGGTTTTCCTCAAAGTATAATTTCAAAACCATTAATTTGCTCAAATTATCTGTGCATAGGGTAAATCACTTTAACACACTAAAATCCTGCAGAGTTTGACTCCAAATCCTACCACAGGTCATATTCACAACAGTTTTAAAAGAGATATAACTGACATGAACAAAGTGATATCAACTTCAGGTTATACTTGCTGAGTAACGAGGGGTCTTAATATGGTTTAAATGGATATGGCATACCCATGTATTAACAAATATGAACAGAAAGACTCCCCAGTGGTAGTCCTTCTCTACAGTGGCCAGAGGAAGCTGAGAAAACTTCGTACGTCTTTTTAATGGCTAAAGTGTTATGCAATTAGAACAATGCCACTTTTAACTGCTTTAGCAGAAGAGACTCTACTTATTATAATATTGTGGAACTAGTACTTGCTATAAAGTTGCATTGTTTATTTGTACCCAAGTGATGCAGGCACCAATCAGTAATAGATTACAGATTAAAGGACAGAAGCAGGCTTCACAAGTGTTTACATGCTGCACAACTTTTAGACCATAAACAAGATAAGCATCTGAATACAGAAGGATTTTATCACCTTATCAGACCTTGTACATTTATAATGTGATGTGGACTCCAGTCTTTTGCAGCAAATAGATAAACTGATCGTTATTACAGAATGTCAAGAAAAGGTAGACCTATGGCGTCTGGTGAACACTGAGACATTTTCACTATGTGCCTTAATGGTAAAACTGATTAATATATTAAAAAATAGCTTTTCTATTTGTTTTCAATAGATCCTTGAAAGCTTTACCTACCTTTCAGGGTTTTTTTTATTTAAAGAATAACACAATACTTAGACGATACACATGCAGATGTAGAGGTAAAATATTATTAATATTTTTAATTATTTTATTATTCATACAAATTTGGACATTCCTTAAAGATATTAAACTGCTCAAATGAAATGACTGTCAGCAAGAACAAGTACCTGGGCTTTGATCCCTGGGGACAAAAAAATTTTTCTTGTCTCTTTCCTGGTGATTTGTTTGGTTGCAGCTGACGGTATTGGTGACTTGTTCCAGATTGAAGCTTAGAAATTTTGCAGAAGGGGACTATTTCTTGAAAGCTGAGAATGTGCATGAAACCTCTTGCAATACACCAGAGCTGAGAGTCAGGCTGTCAATACTAAATGACAGTTATACTAATCTTTGGAAAAGGTAAATTAAAAAATGGTAAAAAAAATCACTCAAAAAGGTACAGAACCAAAAAGATTTACTGTTGGAGATCTATAGACAGAAAGAAACTTGTATAGGAGATCAGGAAGAACACTGACACTTGCCAGAAGCATATCTACGTGAGTGAAGCTTCGTATTTGAAGTAGTTTTTCAGCCTGTCACTGTTAAGTTTCTAAAGATACTTGTTGCTTGCCATGACTGAGGATATATGTTGTATAAGAACAGGCTGAAGAGAAAGGTAACTACAACAGGTGTCCTGACTGTCATTTATACTGCAATGCATGACGCCAGCATCTCACAGGAAGGGTGCATGGAGGATTACGCAGATCTGCAGAAGAGGCTTACAGAAGTGCAGGCCAAGGAGTTTTTTTCTGGAAAAAGATGGGCAAGATAATGCAAGTGACAAAATGACAAGGTGGTTCAATCATGTGAAAATCTGGGGATGTCTTAGCACTGGGGAAATTCATTCAAGGATTAATTCTCTCAACTGATGAAATCTTTGTAAGTAGCTGGGAAAA
This sequence comes from Streptopelia decaocto, assembly GCF_964273445.1. Lineage (NCBI taxonomy): Eukaryota > Metazoa > Chordata > Aves > Columbiformes > Columbidae > Streptopelia > Streptopelia decaocto. Next base: position 23,544,834 of record NC_138663.1, read on the forward strand.
TACACAGATAAGACGAATTTTCAATTGCTAAATTACTGAAGAAAGTTGAAAAATGTCTTGAAGTTCCCATGCCTGATTTCAGTGCAAAGGGAAAGGAAAATCAGGTAATCAAAGACACAGGAAAGAGAAAGACTGCAAGAGGAGGAAAATGGTAAGACTTATAGGAAAAGGGCGCTAAGAACACAATCATTGATAGAATGAAAGCTGATCTACTTGGAAAATTTGGTGAGGGCAGTAAAAAGCTCACACAGCTTGTGTGCTGTTGCAAGGAACAGAACAGAAGAATCTGAATTACTGCCATAGGACATAAAAAACTTATATTTTACAAGCAGCAGACAGGCAAGAATAATAAAACATAGTTTCTGAAAGATATCTATTATTAAAGATAGCTAGAAATAAAAGTGCTGAGGAAACACTAAGTAAATAATGTCACAGGGAGAAGTGATAGAGCAGACAAAACTGAGTCAAGCACTGGAAAACAGCATGGAGGAATTTGTTTCAAGGTCCAAAACCAACTTTAAATACTGATGCTGTCTCAAATCTTGTAACTATTTATTCATTTACAATATGCAGAAGATTGAAATAGTCCTAAGAACTAAGGCTGGAATCCACATTTCTTATCCTGCATTTGAGCATTCATTTCTTTGTTTTTCACTTTTTTGTCCATTTGCTGTGCTCTGAAGCTCTCTGCCCACTAGTTAATCCAGGGATTCTGGCCATGAGCTGGGCCTGGTTTCCCCAGATTGGACTGCTTCTGTGCCTAGGAGTCTAAGTTCACAGACCTGAAGAACTCTGAGAAATTCTGAGGAACTCTGACATTCAAAATGTTGACACCAAATTAAGTGATGAGTTCTGGGGAATAAGCTTTCTTAATAACTGTGTTGCAAGGTCCAGCAGCATGTCTACATTCCACCAAAAACCTATCCTGGGTGCCAAAGAAAAACCTTTGAGTGCCACATGGTTTCAGCAAGATTTTCAAAATAGAGCTAGAATTCATTTTACTTTCATATACTGTTCCCCCAAGGCAACCTGTACTGATTGTGGAGAGGATGATTTTGAGGTAGAAGGAAAACAGAAAAAGTCAAATGAATAGTAGCACAATTTATTAGAGAGATTAAGGAAATGGGTCCTGCTCTCCAAATACCCTACTTTTCTACCCCTGGCCAATTGCTAATGGAAACACTTTATTTATTTTTCACACCATAGATAAGGAATGTATACATTTGTGAATGTGCTGCTCCTTTCTAAATGCATTTACAAGTCTGTCTATACAAATTTGCAAATACGTAAACAACTGCATGTTTACCTGAGGTGAAGCTAATAAATGTTTAATGTATTCTAGAGCAAGATAACCTTTTCAAGCCAGTGCCACAGCTGAGTCTAATGCTTGCTGACAGACTCTTCTTTGGCAATTATTTTTAAAGGTCTGTTTCTCTTCATTTTATTAGCGCATGATAAAGTCACGCCCTGGGGCATCCAATTTCTGAGTTAAATGATGAAATACAGTAGTTACTCAAGAAGACTAAATTAAAAACATAGAAATGATACTACATTTGAAGAAAAAAAAAAAAGCCCCCATGCAGAGTGACTTTTTTAGAAACTTGGGCTCTTACAACCTAGTAACTATTAGATGACAGTATTTTATTGACAGCCCATGCTTTATAGATCAGCTTTCATGCCTTTCAGTTGTACTAGATGGTAAGGTACATGTTGTTACTGCATGCAAGAGAGAATATTAGCCCCTCTGACTTTGTGCTGCTTAGAATCAGTTGGTTGTTAACAGACTTGGTAAGAAAGATATTGACAAAACTACTGAGAAAGGCAGCAAGCTGGCAAACCAGCACCAACCATGCTGAGGGTGAGAGAACGCAAGCTATCGATTAAAAGCCTCTTCATTTTGGAATGGCAATTACAGAGAATGAAATGTGAACGGAAAAGATGTCTATCATTTCAAAACATACGTCTTTGTCTGATAAAGAAGCATGAAATATCTAATCTAAGCTCAAATACATGCTTCGCTAATTATTCAGACATTTCTAGTACCAGGGAGAAAGGTTTTAAAGCAGAACACTGTTTCATCCTTTTAGAACTGCTTATTTATATTTTATGGAGAAGGCATAGAACTGAATAGTGTTGTGCAATATATAGATGAAAAGAGAATTCGACCTATGTCTTTTTGGATACCTGAAATATACTACAGTGTCAATAGGTAACTATTAATCAGTATACACTAAAATCTTTTGAATTGTACGTGTGAGAAAGAGGCCTGGGACAGCAGTAATACTAGCTTTCATAACCTATTCAAAATAAACAGCATCTAGTCACATCATTGCAGCACGGCTATTAAATGGTCTGTATGTCAAACAAACACTGCCTTTAGGTAAAAGAAGCTTATTGATTACCTTGACCTTTATGGACAAGTATTAGTTACTGGTGTACTGAAAATAATCAGAAGCACAGGAGATGGAATGCATGTGATCATGTGTAAATTCCTTTACTTTCTATAAGTAAGCTAGTATTTTAGACTCATTTTATAATCAGTGGTGAAAAATGGGAATTCTAGTGGTATATCTCATGTTAGAGAAAGTATCTTAAAATAAATCAGGTGAATAATTTTTGTGTTTTCCTTTGATCATAATTGAATACCTGCTGTGGATACGTACATTATAAATGTACCTAAAGAGGATGCGATGAATTCTAACTCCAAATACAACAGAGATTAATGATATGGGCACATATACATGTATGAGAAAGCAAGAAATAGAAAACATATCTATTTTAGGAAGAACACTCACTACAGGAACACTGGCTCATGCTGAGTGGCTGATTTTTTCCAATTCCATTAGTACGAATGTATTTTTTAAAAGCTTCTGCTACTTCACTGTCAATTTCTAGCACTTCTTTTTCAAGTAAAAAGAAGTATAACCCCCAAAATACGTGAACTAAGCCTCCTACTTTCTTCAGTCATGAAAATAATTCAGCCATAGTGTGATGTTCTGGTTTTAGCACTGCACTTCAAAAAAATATGAAGACTAGACAAAGAGATGAGAGGATACTAATAGAGTATATAGAAATGTGTCACATGTGCAAAAAGTCTGAAGGACATAGGTTTGCATAGATTAAAAATAACTAAAAATAAATCAATAAATAGATAAATAAATGGAATGGACATATTTGCAGTCTTTAAACACATAAAACACTGTTGAGAAGAGAAAGGAAGTAATTTGTTTTCCATTTCTGCAGTGGATAGAAACAATGGGTTTCAGTTGCAGCAAGAGACATTTAGGGTATACAGTAAGGAAACACTTCACAACAATAAAGATGATGAAGTACTGCAACTGTAACCTCAGGTGTCTTTGTGACTGGAGGTTTTAAGGTGGTCAATGAAGCCACTGTCAGAAATGCTTTAGATCTAATTGAACTTGTGTTGAAGATAGCAGGAAATGGATTACACGGCCTTGGTCTTTTCATTTATATTGTCTATGAGGTTTATTTGTGAGACCCCAGATTCAGCTTCCCAGAATTGAGGATAATCTACCACTCATAAATGGCACGTTGTTTTTCACCTTCTGATCTTCCAGCAACCACATCACCAACAAGGACAGACTGTGAATGTACTTTATAAAAAATACATAATCTATTACCCTGACCACTCTGTAACTGTCATTCCGTGTAACCTCTTTGCCCAAGGATCTTTGCCCATGTCAAAGTCAGTTATGATGTAGCACAGCTGTGAAACCCTGGTTCAGACCTCTGTGAAGACAACTAAGTTGTGAAAAAGAGCAGTGAGAAGCCTCATCTAGATTTTCTAACCAGGCACTCCAGGTGCATTGGTTTACAAGCTGCATTTAACCTCAGGCCCTGTTTTTCATGGTTGCTTGAGCTATAACATATGCATGCTGTGCATGGCCTTGTATCTTCTTGATCTTGGCCTTATTTGCTTGACTTTCTAGAATGACCTCAAACATTTTTTGTCACTACAAACTTCTCTGGTGATCACTCAATGAACCTGGCTACCATCACCGGACCTGCTCTCCTCTCCTCATTAGGGTTTTGTGGAACTGTGTCTCCTGTCTGCAAGGGATGCAGGTCTTGGAACTTCCTGTTGTTGAATTTTATGAGGTATCTCTCAACTGAACTCTCCAGCAAGTTCAGGTTCCTCTGAAGAGCAGCACAATCATCTGTTATATCAGTCATTTCTTACAGTTTCATGTCATATTCAAACTTGCTTACTCTGTCCCATCATCCAAGTCATTAATGAAGAAGTTTAATAATATTGTCCTCAGTAACAGCCCCTAAGGTATACCACTAGTGACTTTCCTCCAAATGGACTTGGTGCCACTGATCAAACCCTATGGCCCCGGCTGTTTGGCCAGTTTTTACTACAATTCAGTGTCCACTTATGTAATCCATATTTTCTCTGCTAATCTATGAGGAAGTTATGAAAGACAGTATCAAAAGCCTTACCAAAGTCAACACAAACAAAACCCACTACTCTCCCCTTATTCACCAACCTAGTCACCTCATTGTATAATGCTATCAGGTTGGATAAGTATGATTTCCCTTTGATTCCTCCCGATCACTGTCTTATGCTTTATCTTCTCATGCTTCTAGTGACTCAGGACTTACGGCTGCAATCCATGAGGCTGCATGGATTTCTGTATTTTCAGTTTAAGTTCTCCCTAACACGGTCCTTCACCATCAAGGGTAATTCTTCCTTGCTCCAGACTTTCATCTGGTCTCAAGTGTTTGTGATTCCTGAAGGCTGGTCTTACCAGTAAAGACTGAAGCAAAGAAGGCACTGAGTATCTTGATCTTTTCCATGCCCTTTGTCAGCAGTTCCTCTTCGCTTTTCAGCATTGGACTCAGGTTTCCCCTAGTCTTCCTTTTGCTGTTTATGTACTTGCATAATCCTTTCTGTTTGTTCTCCACATCCCTTGCCAGAGATTCAATTCCAGGTCAGCCTGGGCTTTATTAAGCCCACCTATGCATGATTAGAGAGCAACTCTTGCAGAGCAGCCTGTTCGTGCTGCTCCCTGGCATGGAGCTGACTTCCAAGGCTGTAGCAAGTTGCTCGAGAATTTCCCTGCTTGAGATTCCACAACCTCTCCAAGCAACCTGTTCCTGTGCCTAACTGCTCTCACTGTGAAGACTTTTTTGTGCACCTCCAAGAACAGTCTAGCTCTATCTTCTCTAACCTCATTTCAGTAGGGGAAAACCCCCTTAACCTAAACAAATTCAGCTTTGCAGTCTCCCTACATTATATGCTCCAGGCCCATAAACATGATAGTGGCCCTCCACTGGATTCTCTCCAGTTTGTTGATATTTCTCTTGTACTCGGATATCCATGCTGGGCAATCATAACTGTTTAATCACAGAACATTTAAAATTATGGACATCTTCAACATTTTCTCCTCTTCTGAGTAATTATTTTGAATAAAATAACTTCTAACATTACTAAAGGAAAAGCTATGCTGCCTGTTGCATTAAGATAATTAATTAGCAGAAGTTAAGCCCCATGCAAGGCAGCTAGGTTGAACTTCTGAGTGATGCAAATAACCTCAAGTCAGGACTATGAGTCTAATATGCTCAACGCCAGTCTGGAGCACAGATGTAAGAACAGCATAATATATAATATAGGTCCAGGTGCGTTAACATTGAATTCGCACAATTAGATTCACAAATAGTGTAGGCCAGTCATGATCATTGAATCTTCACACTGCACAGATACTCAAATAGCATAATATACACACTGCACAGATGCACGAATAGCACTATAGGTCTGGGCACATTCAATGAGAAATTCTCACGCCTAGATCCTCAAATAATGAGGTTTATTAAAGCAAGAGGTGCAAGCTCTTTTAGATGCTGTTGATAAATACACTGTTTGCAAAACCACACTTTAGTTGAAATAAGATGTTAGTTGCAAGAAGTAAGTATTGGTACCATATATATATAAATTCTAAGATGACTATTAATGTGATTACAAATACAAACATTAAGTCTAAGTGTAAAACTTGGTACAACTAAATGCACAAATCTTACCCAAGAGCATCCTCCTGAGGTTGGGGAAGATAGGCTCAGCCTGTCGACTGGTCCCAGAAGTCCTAGTATGCTGTTCCCTTGACTTCTCAGTGATGGTATCTTTCTCTCCCACAGCCCCCATCCTGTATTGTTAGAGTATTTTATACTATTTTTTTGTTTAGGTGGAGCTTGAGTGACTCTAGTCATATATACCTTTGTTATTGATTGGTTTAGAAATCCTCATTTTGATTTTTAAGGTAAAAACCTCACTACACATGCTTGAAGGTAGGCTGGAGACAGGTATCCTTTGAGATGGAGGTGTGTTTTGGTATTATAATGAGATGATAATGAGCAAAGTTGATCCATCAGACAAATTTCTGGCTCAGTAACTAGCATTTTGGATGGAAATGACCATTTATCTTTTTTAAATGACAGCAGCTATATCTTGTCTTCAAAACTGGCAGGAGCTATACCATCTGGTTATTGTATCTGTCCCCTATTACAACAGGGCCCAGCCATGATACCCTCATATCACTCCATCCCCCATCTTTTAATTGATACTGCACTGAGCTTCCTCAGGCACTACCAATTTAGAATGCAGGCCAGGTGTGTGTGGGGGTGAAGTCATACAGAGCAGATTTCTTCCACTCTGCACAGCTGCCTTACATGCTGAAGATGTGGATGTAGCTTTATTCTCAGTAAAAGTATCCTTGGGATTTAGTTTCAATCATTTGAATCCTCTCAGTAATTATTCCACACTGACATACAACAATAAAAATTTAAACAATCTAATCTTTCTGGCTAGCCATCCTCATCCCCATAGTGCTGGGATGAAATTGATTGGGAAGGATATTTAAGGAACAACAGAAATAGGAAATGGAAACTACAGTTTTAGGAAATTGAAACTTGTGAATTGGATTAGGGTAAGGCTGAATCATTCTCCTTGTTCAAACACCCTTTTTGCCTCTTCAGACTGTGAAATACTTGTGCATCCATTTTGTTTATTCTTTCCAACAGCCAAAGAAGAAAGGAATGGACTGCAGTGATTTGATTTTTCAGGATGCTTTCGGTCAATGCTATAGGGTTCAGAGTCAGTGTTTCTTTTTCTTTCAACAACAACAACAACAACAACAACAACAATAATCTAATGCAGCCTTCTTTTAACATGATGCCTTTGAAAATTTGGACTGAGAATTTTAGGCTGACTACTGAAACTCATAGAAAAGAATAAGGAACAAGGCAAAAGAAAAAAATAAGTCATTTGCTCATATAAAAATGGCCAACAGCATTATTGGTAATGTACTGAAATATAACAGTGAAAATCCAATAAGGTAATAAAAAGATATGTTTAAATAACATTTAAAGCTTTAGCTAGCCCTCACAAGCCAGATGATAGAAGATTTTACATATTTTCTTCCTACATGTTACTACTACTTCTCCAAATGGAAGCTGCAATATTTTAAGGTTTAATAGGCAGATACTATAATAAAATGCTTAAAGAATGGAGTCTAAAATGCTAATTTTGTATTCTCATGTTTTGTGTGAAGTGGGCCCCTATGCGCAATACACTTATGATGAGAGAGCTTCCTGACAAGAAAGATTTGCCTATTTGTTCAGAGGTAATTAAGAAACAAAGCAACAATAGAACATTAGTACCATGCAACATTTCCAGCCCCTAGTCTGAGGAGAGCTACTTCTCTTAAAATATAATTATTAGTTATGATTAATCATGCTCCCATACAGCCTGGCTAGGATCATTCATTCACTTTAGAACTTTTCAGTTCATTGTCTCAAAGGAGGTTATTTAAGGTAATAGCAAACAGGAGTGATGCTGAGATCAAGTGATGTTGAGATACTTAAACCAAAAGGGCTGCAATGCAAAAATATAATCAAAGCAAAAGGACAGTGTGCAAAATTTACATATTTGTTCTCACTCTTCAACAAAGAAATGCAATATAGCACCTGTCTTAAAATCTGCTTGCTGCTTCCATTAGCTTAGTCTGTTTATCCTTCAAAAATAAGTCTGTTGAAGGATGACTCCATGCTTAGTTTTTATGATAAGCAATTTTTTTCATTTGTCATGCTACAGAAATTATTGCACATAGACACTGTAGTTATGGGATACACATACACATTCACCCTTGCATTTATCCCATCCAAATTAAGGATCTCCAGATCCAAGGCAGATTATTCAGAAAACTCTGTTTCAGCCCAGTCTGTGCTACCACCACTATCTGGCTGATCATTTAAACTACCAGCTTATGTGACTGCTAGTACAGATGAAGTCTTCAAAAGCACACAAAACTTTAGTTTATGTTCCCATTGAAACAACAGTTATTTATCACTGAGATTAGCGGGTGCTGACTTGATATAGATGCCTTTGGTAGTTAAGACAAAGAATTTTGTAACGATAAATTTCTGAAATAATAAGCCATTGAAACAGAATTCAGCAGTTTTCATCTTGAAATGAAATGTCAGAAGCAGGATTTGGGAGGTGTTCCAGTCCAGATCCCTCAGCCCTCGTGATGTGGCTGAACAGTTTACTGGCAACCCAGCTGTCTGGGGGCATGAGCAGGTCTGCCATGTAACCTGTTGAATTAGCTTCACAAGCCTGGAATAGCCATTGAATTAACAAAGGTCCCCAAGACTAAATCCTATTCCTTGCTGAAACTATTGCTGGGGAGCAGCAAGAGGCAGGCTGTTCCACAGGGTGGGCAAACCACAGCTGAGGTTAACCACAGCATCAGTGTCCTCACCAGCAGGGCACAGACCCACAGCATCTGAGCAGGGTGAGCAGAGCAGGAATATCCATCACAAGGGGTTCCACCCACAGTGAACAGACCAGACAAAGCTGAGGTAACAAGCTATGTCTAATATCAGTCCAGGAAATCTAACCAACAGCTTGGGGACAGCAGTGAACAGGGCTGGAGAGAGACGGGTAAGGCAAAGACTAGGGACCCAGGCTTGAGGTAAAATGGGGATCCATGGACAGGGTGAGTGGGTGAGTGGACCAGGTGAGGCTCATCAGGGCATTAAGGCTATTTCACAACGGGACTCAGGAGCCTCAGCAGAAGTGGTTTTCATTGCCAGCAAGAGAAAAATGTTCTCAGCAGGGCCACTAAGCTGTCTTCCTACTTCTGTAGCAAAACATCCCAGTCTCATTAGAGTTAGAATTACCTTGGGTAACCGAGTGTGAAGGAAAAGTAAATGACTGTAGACAGACCCATAAAACTAAAGAAATAATTAAATAGGTCGTTGTGGATAAGTAGCATTCCAGAAAACAGAGCAATGGTTGAGCCTATTTATTATTTGGTAGATGGTGTTCTGACTTTATTGGAAGAATTAAACCTGCTTATTACTTCTCCCTTTTTCAGTATTGATCCTGATATCATAAAAAATAGTGCTTGGATTACGATGCCAACTGGTTGATGGGTAGGTAGAAAGTACACAAACCACATATTTCACATTTCCCTCTTGATGCAACAGCATTACCCATTATGCCTGTTTCATCCATGATTAGTGTTAGTTAAATTCAAAATTAATAAAACCCTAAAAGTACAGATAATCTTTTAATCTTGCCTTCTGATTGTAGTCCCTTGCTTTCTGTTCTATAATGCAATTAATAAATAACTAAGCTTTATGTTTGAAGTAACTGGTGGTTTTGCTGTCACTGCTTTATTTCAAAGCTACTCCAAGCTATTTCTTTGTATACCCTGTAGTCAGGATGTGCAATTGTCAACACTAGTAAGTCTTACAATCAAATGTTCCTGACAGATTTAAAAGAAAAAATGGCCAATTTTTCGACTGGCTGAATCAAGTTATTTATTTTATCAAAAAAAAAACCCTGATTATTATTCTTCACTGAATCCATGAATGGAAATGGAAAGACTGTTAGATAATTGATAAGTACAGGGAAGGATCATCAGCCCATCACAGTTTTCTCAGAAATATTACTGAGACTTTCTCAAAGGTGTTTATCAAACTAGTGGCCCAATCAGTATTAACAGATTCACTTGACATCCACATAGCACTGAAATGTTGCAAATAGTTGTGGTAGAGGAAATCTACACCTGACAAATATTCAAAATAGTTCAAGCTATATAGCAAGATTTTTCTGTTTATCAGGTTTCCTTCATTCTCTACTCCTTCTCCCAACTTTTATCCAGTCGGTGGCAGAGACATGTCAATACTTGCTCAATAATGGAATAACATGTGGAAGAATATTCTTTTCTCCAGCTTTGTCAGTTTTTTTCAACTATCTGACTATTTCTACTCTCTGTTTATCTTATATTTCATTTATCTTTATGCTACTGTGGCTACAAGAGTACCACCAATGGTGAAAGAATATTACTAGAGCAGCCTTAGTACTTGCAAAACAGTTTGAGTGCTAGAGTAGCAGATTTGCTGTGTAAATTTGGATAACCTCAAGTTACTCTTACTCATTAGAAAAGTTTACCTGGCTCCTGGCTTACTAGCATCATAGAAACAGAAATCTGGTTTTGAGCATAGTTCACCAGAACTCAAGGGAAGCTGTTTGGGCCCAAATAGTTACTCATTGGTCTTAGTTTAGTCTCTGAGTATTATTTAATGCAGCTATACAGAATTTCTAAAAAGTAAACACATAAAGAATAGGTTCTTCTATTTCAACTGCTAGCTTTAATTTGGGATGTTGTGAGCTGGATCCATATCTCTCTGAACACATGCAAATTACTTTTCCATCAGGAAATCTGGTATAGCAAAACACAAACCAAAACAAAAACATTAGTCCATCCAGAAAGGCTTATAATAACTTACCTCTGCTCTTTAACAAAATCCTGATGTTTTCCCTTGAGGCAAATCAGAATTTTACAACATGAGAATCCACAAATTACATTTTAAAAACCTGGGGTAAAATTCTGAGGGTATAGGTTTTTTTTACTGGAAAAGAGAAGCCAAAGTCACTACTTTTTTTTAAGAGATCCGACCCTATTTTTTATTTTACAGTCATTAAAATTTCTGATTTTTTTACTAAGTCTGCTCCATCTGACTATGGATTTTTTTCCAAAAAATAGTTGATGCTGTTGCAATTACCAATGTTTGTCCTTAATATCAGCCATTATGAGATTTCCTACTGATTTCACAATGATTGGTTATGACAGCAATATTAAATCTATGCATCTATGACAGCAGAGTTTAAAATAATGTATTATATGAATTACTGTATGCCTTTAAGCACTTCTGCAGTTAATTTTATGCACTTCTTGCATTTTATGATGTTTTGTTGCATATTGCATTTACAGGAAAGTCTATTGACAATTTTATTTCCAAAGCTTCAGTGTATGGCTTCTGGTGATTCATGAAGGGCAAAAATATTACATTCCTAGACCTAGGTAGTTGCAGAAAAAAGTTTAAACATCTGAGATATAACACTTATGGCAACTTGAAGCAATAAAGAAACCCTAACTTATTTTCTTAATGGGCCTTTTAATCAGATTCCTAAGCATGAAAGCCCCAACTTACTTTTTCTGAATGCAGTCTCAGTAAATCTGGGTTGTAGGAGATCAGAGGGAGTTTTATGGAAATCAAGCAAAAATTAAGGAAAAGAAAGACAAGACACCTGAGAATTATGCTAGTAAATTAAATTTATTGAGAGTGTTCCTGGGTCTTGAAACCAGCTGGCACAGAAAAGCCTATTCCTACACTAGTAATCACTGTTATCATGGGAAATGGGGTGGTTGCAGGCAAACTATCTATTGGCAGCCCTCACTGGAACTTTCCAACTCTAGCATCATGCCCAAGTATTCCGAGTGAGTTACTCATGGCACATGAAAAAATCATGCCCGAGACACTAGCTAAAAAGCTAAAAGCTTGCTAGTGTAGGCAGTTGTGTTCCAACACTCAGAAACAGCACTACACGTTGCATAAAGATCTAGTAGTTTGTGCCGAGCATTAGGATTGCATGAAATATATATATATATAATTTTAGATATTCATAAAATAAACATATAAAAATATATGCTATGATAGCCATATAATGTGACAACAGCTCCTGTGGATTCCTATGTATATTACAGTCTCAAACACTGTGTCTACTCTCTAGAGACAGGTTCATATTGATTCAATTTTACGTCATGTCCTTACATTGGATTAATCTAATGCTACATTTATATATTCATTATTGATCTCACACATTGCTCTTCTGCCTCAAGTTACAGCTAGCAATGTCCTGGCAAGGGAATCTGCTGCATTTTCACTGCAAAACCCTACAGAACACAGCACAGAAGTGAGACACAAAATGTCTGAAGTGCAACCATTCCTTTTGTCACATATTTTCTGACATTGCTTATAGCTCTGCCATTCTTCAAGAAAATCCTCTGACTCACTATGTCATGATCACAGAGCACTCTCGAATTGGTTCAGCTGACCCTTCCACCATTCAGTAAAACAGCACCTTACATGGGCAAAGCTGGAGTATATGGAGATGACAACCCTATTAACAGGCTCCACAGCAACCAAGCTGTGATAACATACAGCAACAGGGAATTTCTCCTGTCTAGGGACACTCTGTTGGTGTAAAGACAGCAAAAAAAGAGTATGCAAGGAGCACAGCTGGACTAGACAAAATTGTTCCCATGCAGTTACCACCATGCAGACCTGTTCTATTATGGCCAGCCTCTGGAAGGTATTTTGAGTGCACAGATCATGACCTCAAGCTGAGGAACCTTACTGCAGGACACTACCAAACACTTCTTATTGGTAAAAGAAAATAAAGAGAAGAATACTATGGCTCTTGTTGGCCAAAACCAGCCATGATCATCCCCCGTGGCTTTTTTTCAGATTATTTAATTTTTGAGTGAACACTGTCTCAAAGCACAATAAATTTTTGAAGGCTTTGTGAATAAACTGCTTCACAAATTGCAGGCTAGGACAAATGCCATGGACCCAAAGAAAGTCAAAAAACATCCTCATATTGTGAAGCATTTTTCATCTCGAGGACAGAACATCAGCTTTTGGGAATTTACAGACTTGCCAGGTGAAACAGTCAAATTGATTTCCAGAAAAGTGTTTTGAGCAAGAGTGGTTCTATTTGTCAAATTTGGTAGTTCTCTCTGCTGGCAGAGAAAATGTCAGGTGTGGCAGCACAAATCAGACTACCTCAAGTAATGTTTGCATGCATGTAGTGAGAATAAAAAAGGTTTTGTTCTTACCCTGGGCTCTCTGACACGTAACTGCCACAGCAGAGCCAAGCACGCTGGTTAGTGCTGAGACTGTGAGACAGGAGCAATTGTATAAAACATTGAAAGTCACATTTCTAGTCCTGCTTGTGACATAAATCCTCCAAGGACTTTTGTGATTTTATGAATATCAATTACACATCTCTGCCCATGCAGTCAAGCAATCTCGAGCTCATACCTCTGCCAACAATTGGAAGAGTCCTGCTGCTTTGGCCAGCACCAAAAGACCACTTCCTGTCCTCTGAAGCAATGCCATATATGTTGTTCTGATAAGCAACAAATCTGCCTTGTCTTTGTTCAGAACCTGCTATTGTTATTCAGAAAAAGCCACCGCAGTTTTCAAAGAGCTGAACTACTCTCTCCACTTCATGCAAGAGATTAAATCAGTACACAAAACAGTAAAATAATGGAATCCCTTGAAATTTTTACTTTGCATCATGCAATGCTACTGTGAATAGACTATATTGTTTGGTGAAGGGCAATGATATGAAGGAAACTTAATTCCAGTTTAGAACTCCATAGAGCCAGAATTGTTTCATAAGTTTGCATTTTTATTTTTCCTCTTAACTCTGTTTCTCCCTAGTAATTCAGATAGTTTTGCTTCTTTTAACTTGTGGGATCTGCTAAAACATGGCAAAAATCAATTTCACTAAAGTAACATAAGTCACGTGTGTGAAAAGGAAACAGAAGAGAACTGTTAAGATCTAACCTACTTTTTTTTTTCTTTTCTGCCATATGTATTGTAACAACTTCATACTCTGCTCTTCTCTGCAATAGGGAAATAAAAATAGCAAAAACTAGTAAGCATAAAACTTCAAATGGATAAAAATATGAAAGGAATAAAGGCCTTAAGTTACTTATCCAGCCAGCAAAATGAGGGGATTTTTGCTCATCCAAGTGCTTACATGTTGTATCCTCATCATTTTTATAACACACAATGAGAGTTTATAGATATGAGCCAAATATATCCTCAAGGGAAGCACTGAGTTTTCCTAGACCATTGAGATTTTTCTGAAATAAACCTTTGCTGCACGGCAAACTCTCAGATGTTGTTAGATAATTTTTAATGAGGCCAGCCTGCTACCTTCTGAGTTCTTTTCTTTTCTTGAGATTTAAAAATATCTTACACTTTTTTCTAAATTAGTCACACTTGAAGCAATCGCCAGGGGTTTCCTTGCAGGTCTCTCAGAACAGGTTGCTTCACAGAAATGTTGACTTTATGAACTGTGAAAAGATTGGAGAAACTGACAAATTTGTCAAGCCTGAAATGGAATGTAAAGACAGGTGGTTTGATGCAGTAAATAATATGAAAGCTATTTCCAAGGAGCCTTTTGACAACCTGTCAGAACACTGGTTGGACAAGCACCAGGTAGCGCTATTCAAGAGCGAGACAGTGACAATGGTGAGGAAACTAATGTCATTTCAGCTTTGTATTCCACTTCTTGAGAATCAGTTGTCATATGATGGAAAATATCCTTCCTGTCACATTGTTTCTACGTGCTAGGACTCTACAAGCTGGTTGCTTAAGAGGTGCACATTCACAAAGCATAACTTCAGGCACAAGAGTCTAAACTATGCAGGTTTCTCCTTTCTCAGCCAGTGGTGAGAGACAGGCTATTCCACAGAGCCCTTCAGAGATCACAGATGAGGCTCCTTCCATGAAATCACTCAAAAATTGCTTGTCTCCTAGATTCCTGTCAGCCCACTTCTCTAGCCTGTTGAGGTCTCTCTGAGGGTAGGTAGCACAACCATTGGCTGCTCCTTCCAGCATTATATTCAAACCCAATGAGGGTGTACTCTGTTCTGTTGTCCAGGCTATCAATGATGTACTGGCCCTAGTACCAGCGCCTGGGGCACACCACTAGCACCCGTCTTCCAGAAGGACTTTGTTCTGATGATTGGAACCCTTTGAGCCCAGGTCTCCAGGCAGCCTTTAGTCTACTCCACTTATCCACTTATCCTGTACTTAATCAGCTTATCTTCAGAGACAAGCTAAGAAATAGAGTTGATAGCCTTACTAAAGTCGAGATAAAATGCTCTCCTCTCAACTGCCAGCCAGTCATCTGTCACAAATATAAAATCACAGAATCACAGAATGTTAGGGATTGGAAGGGACCTCGAAAGATCATCTAGTCCAATCCCCCTGCCAGAGCAGGAACACATAGATGAGGTTACACAGGAAAGTGTCCAGGCGGGTTTTGAATGTCTCCAGAGTAGGAGACTACACAACCCCCCTGGGCAGCCTGTTCCAGTGTTCTGTTAACCTCACTGAGAAGAAGTTTCTTCTCAAATTTAAGTGGAACCTCTTGTGTTCCAGTTTGAATCCATTACTCCTTGTCCTATCATTGGTTGTCACCAAGAAAAGCCTGTCTCCATCTTTGTGACACTCACCCTTTATATATTTGTAAACATTAATAAGGTCACCCCTCAGTCTCTTCCAAGCTCAAGAGCCCCAGCTCCCCCAGCCTTTCCTCATAAGGGAGATGCTCCACTCCCTTAATCATCTTTGTTGCCTAAAGGGTTACCCAGTGTGCAGGTGTGTAGAGATCATGACCGTGGCTTCTCAGAATTCCATAACAGACAAGGACATGGAGGCTTTATCCTCCAAACTTCCCTACTTTATTGCAGATTACCACACGTACTACAAAAATCACCAGTAGCTAGTATAACTGTGCTTAATAAAGAAAAAAATACATACAGATATTGAGCTATTACAAATTATTAGCACAAATCAGTAATACAGTATCAATCAATGGTATAGCACCATCAGTAACAGTGGCAATCAATAATAGCAGTAATCAACAGTATAGCAACAATTAATTGTATCGCAACAGTTAACTGTATAGCAACAATCAGCGGAATAGCGACAACCAATATAATAGCAAGAAGCAATAACAGCAACAGGCAAGGAGGTATATACTATTACAGGTTATTAAAAACATCATTAGTGAAGCAAACTTATCAGCAATATAACATTCATGTTCATAGATTTATGAAAAAATACTTATATGGATATATAATACCCGTATCAACCAAACCACCTCAGAGAGGGAAACAACCATCCCAGAGGTGGGAGGACAAACTGAATCAACTGAGGAGTGTAGGCCTAGAGCGGGACCAACAGAATGACAGAGTCTCACTGCAAAGTTGATCCATGTCATGGAACCTGGAGTCAGTCAGGCATCCCCAGTGAGAGATCTTGTAGAGAGTTTGTGCAGAAAATTCAGCTGGTTTAGAAACGCAAAAGTATGTGCAGCATGGGAAGTTTTCAGAGAGGGGCTCCACTTTGTGTAAACATCAACTCATTCTTATATCATAGAGACCTAAGATGACAACAGGTCACCACCACTTAGAGCAGCAGAGCATTTTTTTTTTTCACCTAGAGCAGTGAACAGATGATTATGTTTTCTGTTCTCTCAGGCCATTTTTTATTTTTCCAGACTGTTTTCCTGTCCTTACAGTTAGAACAAGCCAACGGCAGTTACTGATCCTTACTTTCTGAGGATATTTTCCCTTTTTTGTGGAAAATTGTGAACAATTTTCAGCAGTATTTAAAAATATAATTATAACTGCACTGATTTAAAGGAAAAGCATTACATCAGACTCATATCCCCACCTGATGAGCTCTGATGTTTCACAAGACCTATCAATTGCTTACATCCTTTGGTTTTTGTAAAGGCCTTATAAAATTTTAAAGTCTACTGTAGGGTTACTTCTCCTTAGTTATCAATAAACCTAAGGACTAATTGTTAGTCTCCTCTTTCTTAGAGTTCTTAATCATCCTGGTTTATGCCCTGAAGGAGATGGCATAGATTTACAGTAAGTCATAGATGTTTAGACAAATAGTAAAATGTTAAATTTATATTTTATCTTTTTAATAGCCTTCTTTTTTCTTGTCCTGTTCCTTTTCTATCTTGTTTTCCACTTCATTTCTTCATATCACCTTTCTCTGGTTTTCTATGTAGATAACCTATGACAGTTAAATAACTCATATTAGGATTGTTCATGACATTCCATAAATAGTCCTTAATTTCTGGAACGTCATTCTATAGGGAGCCCATATCAATTCTGATAGGGTTACATGCAACACCTATTGATATCCATGGAAGCTACGCTTTGTGATACATTATCATTTGAGGCAGTACTGATAAAATTTTCATTTTACCAGTACCACCTGATAAACATTTCCAGAACAATCTGATTCCTGACACGTATATAAGAAGACTTTTAATATTCTGAATAGTGTCGACACTTTTAAGATCCAGCTGGACAGGGTGCTGGGCTATCTTGTCTATGCTGTGCTTTGCCACAATGGTTGGACCACATGATCCTTGTGATTCCTTCCAATCTGTTATTCTATTATGTGATTCTATGATACTTTGTTTTGCAAGCACATCATATGGAAAATCACTCTGTATTTCAGTGATTATTAAGTTTAGAGTAAGATTATGCTAGTAAACATACTACCAATCAATCACTGTTGTATTATTATCATCTTGCCTATGAACTTCATGATTGTCATCTCTGCATCTTCCCACTTGTGAGCTGTGCCAAAAGGCAGCACCACCATCCTAAGAAAACTCTGTAGAAAGCCCCCTCTATAGAGAGGTCAGAGGCACTGGCCCACAGAACACAGAAACTGTTATCTCCTTGTTTTCTTCTTCTGATCCCAAGAGTTTCATAAAAGGGCTATAAAGAAGGAGAGGTGAGAAAAAAGCAGTTAACAGATAGTGATGGCATTTTCAGAATTTAAGAGATGTACAAACTAATTACCTTTAATCACTACTGCTGTCTGTTTTTTTGCCTTTTTTTTTAAATTATCTTTGTGATTTTTACTATAATTTAGCCAAATACATTAGCCGTGGGATATTTGAATCCTCTGGAGTGGTTATTGGATGTTTCTCCAATGAAGGTAATGACCTACACTGTTCATTATTATCCTTTTCTTTTTAATCTTGTCTACCACAGCTCATGCCTTCTGGCTTTCTTTCCCTCCTGACTTTTTCTTCCATGTGGAGACTGGCTTCTGCCAGACCAACAGGAAAATGGACAGATGACTCACTAAGAATTGGACTGTGACCTTGGCAACAGTTAATTTGCTGCTGTGCTAAAACTACATCTCTCAGGCTGACCTTATTACCTCACTGGCCTTCTCTTGCCTTCTAGTGGTTGAAAGCACTTACTGTCAGCAGCTGTTGCTCTCTTCAGGACAATTTGGTGTTAGTTCCTGATACAGCTGCTCCTTGCTACAGTAATAAGCCTAATGAAAAAGAATAAAATTTTCTCACCTTAAGAAAAATTTATAGCTGGATGTCAATACAAATGATAAATTATCTTTGTCAAAGCACAGCAATTTCCATTGAATGTAACATAAGTCATACTAACAGCTGTAAAATACACAGTTTATATATTATTTATTTAAATTAAAAACCATGAGGCAGGCTGAGAAGACAAGAATGATGAAAGCTGATGAGAGCATGCAGAACTTCAAATTTCTTATGATTCTATTCAGTTCTTAAAGAGTGATGATGGGATATGGATTTTCTGTCTGAAAAGGCAATGTGGATAAAAGTTTCTGTGTTGGTGTGGCAAGGTTTTGGTAGTGGGGAGTTGTAGTGGGGGACTGTGTGGAAGATGGTCAGGGCCTGGCCTGGCCTATGCTGGACAAGGCCAGTTCCAGATAGCTCTGGACCCACTGCAAGCCAAAGCTGAGTTTTGAGGTGGGTGTTGCCTCTCTAAAAACATATTTAAGAAAGGACAGAATATGCCAGAGAAAGGAGGGGGAACATGGAGAGAAGGAGGGAACAGAGAGAGGAGTAGAGAATCAGAGGGAAACAGCAAGAGAAGAGTGAGGTCAGAGGGGCAGGAGGTGCACCATGGCAGAGTGGATAATCCTGATAGGACAGAACCCATGGAATACCTGTGGAGGAAAAGAGCAAAGAAGCAGCAACAAACAGAAACCACTGTGTTCTGAATGCAAACACCAGCAACCCTCCACCATTGCCGTTCTTTGTCCCACTGAAGGCACCACGCGTAACCTGCAGAGATACCAATGGGGTATGAGGGGTGTCTGATGAAGTGAGCCTGGTAAAGAGTGTGTTTTTGCTAAATGTTTTAATGCTTTTTCTTGTTCTGGTTTTTGTTTCTTAATACGCAAAAAAGCAACTACATATTTCTATTAATTTGCAATAAATTAATGTCCCCAAGTCAAGTCTGTACTGCCTGCCACAGTAATTGGTGTCTTTATCTCAATCCACAAGATGTCTTGCTCGTGTTCTATTTTCTCCCCATCATGCTGAGGGTGGGGAAAGTGAGTGAGCAGCTGGGTGGGGACTTGGCTGCCAGCCAGAGCCAACCCACCACAGACTTTCTGGTAATTATCTCTTTGGTAATGTTGCTGACGTCTTCAGTAGTCTGCACTCTTAAAAATAAATTAACCTAGTGTAGAAGAATGCACCTGTCTAAACCACAGAGAAGCTAAAACTCCTGCAATCCTCACTGCTCTAAGTACCTGAGATAGCTTCACATCTGAGAAGACATATTCAGACATAGAGTGTTTAATCAATTGTAGTGTTGTCCTGTGAACTGAATCACACAAAAGATTTACATGAAACTACCAAAGAATACTCCTGTTCACTGAGACTGAGACAAACATGATCTACATGACTATTCCTAATATGTCTTGTTGAAGAAATGTCCTGTTTTCTTGGAAAATGTCTTCTTGGAAATCCTCTCTAGAGGTATGAATTATATCAACATTAATAATCATATGCAAATAAAATGATCTTCTCTATTTGTATTAGCAAGGGTTGCAAGCTGGAAACTTGGTGTGCTATTATGCTCCTTCATGCTTGACTGCTTTGTTAAAGATGCAGAAATCAGTATGAGGAGCCCTTGTCCACATTCAGTGTAAATGTAGCATTCAACTGCAATTTTTCAAAATAATTAGATGCTTGGTTGAGCATCTAGTTTTAGCCAATTCAGCTGAATGCATGTGTAATTATGATATATCGGAAAACACTGTTTACAATGTTTACTCGTTTTTGCCAGTAATCAAATTATCAATTAAATTTTAAAATTTGGTTTCGAAACCACTTAGCACTTCTTAGATTTTTATGAGTTATTTAAAAGATGACAATCAAACCAATAACATTAAAACACACAAATCAGAAAACTGACTGACACTGTCAACATACAAAAAAGAACAAAGAACTAAATGCAGCATGAAAATGTGGCAATTAACAATCATGCAAGATTGTGTGGAATAGACCTAAATGACAGCTTTTAAGCATGTATTAACTACATCCAATCAAATGCAATGAACAAACACTAAGCCACAAAAAAGCAACAAATCGTAAATATTTATTTCACAGTCTGCATATTATACAGACTTCCATCCTTGGCTAGCCATTGCTTTGGGTTCATGTAAACAGGTTAGAATACTGCTGTCTGAGAAAAATATAGCTTTAAGAAGTGAATAAAGTTAAAGTAAGTAAAAGTTTCAAACCAAATCTTGTAGAACCACAGAAAAATAGAGTTGAAATGACCTTTAGAAGGTATCTTATCCATCCATCTACTCTGAGACAGATCAGCTATTTAAACTTTTATACTTTATTAACCTGGTCCAAAAATATCGATTCAGCAACACAGATTTCAGGAAAATTATTCCATGCCTCTACATTATTTTTTTTACTCAGAAAGTCTGTCCTGTTGTCTAATATGAATAATTCATTTTGGAATTTAAGCTTATTAATTCATTTATGTACCATGGATACACAGAAGCAACTATTTCTTCTTTGTTTTTATTTTTTATACACCACATGACTCCACATGAGAAAAACATACTCTTTACTTCAGGCTAAATAACCCCAGGTCTTTCCAGCTGGTTTTGGAGATCATGTTTCCTAACCCTTTCATCATTCTTGCTGATGTCCTTCAGAACCTCTCCAACTGACCTATGTTTTTTAAGATTTTTTAAAGTTAACTAAACACATTACTTCAGTTTATCAGAGCTCTTGAGCAGAAAGGTCATCTTATGCAAATGTATCTTACATGTTATTTATGTAATTTGTTCTTTTTCAGAACAGAATGACATGGCCGACTCGCAATCAGCTTGTGATTCATGTCTTTTTTCCTAAGAACTGCCACTTAGCCCATTGTTTACCCTCATGTATTTATGCAGTTGACCATTTTTGCTTAAGTGCAGTATCTTTTCCTTCTCCCTGTTGACTGCATCTTATTTTTAAAACCTTTTTTTTTTTTTCAATTTGACAAAATGCTTTTGTAGTACAACAAAGGGTCAACATCCTCAGTATATGATACTATTTAAGAGTCTTCAGACACCATGCTTCCCAGGTGTGCTGTATTTTAGAGACCATGGCAACAACTCCATTGCCAAGGCTGTAAGAGCACATAATTCTGAAGGTCCTGAATATCTGTTCTGATGCTTTTATGGAAATTGAGCTCAAGCAGCACCTCTCAAGAGATCAGTAGTCTGTTAAATAAGGTCTTTTATCACAACTAGAAAATCCTTATTTCTGCAAAATTCCACACGGCTTTAAGTCCACAAGAACATAAGACATCAGGTCCCACACAGGTGCACTCAGAAAAAATGGTCACTAATGGATGAAATCACAAGCACTTTTGAGTTAAGCAAACTCTAGAAGTAATGATGAGTGCAAAATCATCACTAAACTGTTACATTAGATGCTACCGCACAGGTCAGAAGCTTTTCTTTTCCTTCCCTCTTATTCAGTTGCTGAGACATACTTTTTCATTTTAGTTATGGTCAAGAAACAAATGGCGTATTTTGGCTCCCTTTGAATATTTTGGCTGTTTTCATATGAAGATGTTTATGCTTACCATGTTTTGGAAAAAGCTGTTTCTGTTTTCCTGTAACACAGAAGCTTCAAAAACCAATCATCTAGCCTAAGAAAATAAACAGATGAAAACATTTTAAAGACAAACATCTTCAAAGTTATAAAAGTTTTAAAATAAGGTTGTCTGTCATTCATGGTAGGACAACTTCTTTTCAGTTTTTCACAGAACACTGAAGCTAAAGAGCTTAAGAGCACTGGATGCCTGACGCTTTAGCTTCAGGGTACCCAAAACCACTTAAGGCCCTTTGAGTCAAAACCTGAATTAAGGACATATTTGAAAACATTCAGGATATCTCAGAACAGGAGGTAAACATGACTAGTGATAAAGTTCTATTTAAGCCTCAGGTCTTTTCCCTCCTTTATTTACTTAGTTTTGATTTTCATTTAATTTTCTATTTTACTTTTATCTTACTGAAAGTCAGAAGAAATATATAACTAAAAAAATACACTGATGCAAAGCCAAAGTGAGAATTAAACATAAAAAAGCAAGGAAAAAAAAAAAAACAACACACACACACAAACCAAACAAACCAAATGGGGATATGGATATATAGATATATATATACACAGATATATATATATATATATATAAAGAATAATCCCACTACAGTCCATGAAGATAGAATTATCAGAATTAAGCCTTAAGAGCTAAAGATTTTTCAAGAAAAAAAAAATGTTTTTTTAGGTATCTAGTATATACTAAAACATGTATTTTCTTAAATTCCAATTAATTTCATGTATTGAAGTTTTCTCCAGGCTGGAGAATGCAACCATGTCTAGAAAACTGGCACCATTATCATACTAGTGAAAGCTCAGGAACTGAATAGGAATAAGCTTCCCAGTAACACCTCTTCCCAAGTCTCCTGTTGCTTCCTGATGTATTTTTTTTGTCTCAGAGTATGTATCAATTAACTGCAGTTCTAATTGTCTCAGTGTATTTTGACTGTAAAACTAGTGGGGTGCAGACTGGTATTTTTTGTCTGCCATTGCATTGTTAAACACAAAAGGATTCCAGTTCATGATGGCATCTACAGATTTCCACAGGGAGGACAATGATGCCTGTGATAATAAACATAGTTAGACTTTCATTCCTGAAACTGAAGAAATTGAATTTTCCAAGTAAACTGGTTCATAAAGAATTCTGTTTTTAAAAAATGGGAACAAAACAAACAAACAAACCCTCATGCTTTAGTATATATCATAGAAAAGTAATTGCTCCACTTAATGAAAACAACAGAGCAAGAAATACTTTACTATTTTACAAATAATACTGAAATAGCTCTTACAGAAATAGTTCTATTTGTCTGTGCTCACACAACAGCATCCTTTAATAAGCTCTTTTAATGACTTTCTTGAAAATATATGCCTAGGTTCCTGTCCACTGTTGTCTACAACAGAAGCACACTTCCCAAAATTCACATGCATTGAATGGACATACAAACAAATGTTCCAACAGTTAGTACAAGCACTTAAAAGATTCATCATCTCAGGGATGCAATTTTATTTTTAATTACCTTGTACCTATGAATGTTGTACTTTTCTTGCATAAATGTCTTAAGATATCTCTGGTTTCATTCCTCTATTTGCAACAAAAGATACAGTGCTTCTGAAGTGCTAGGGTTTCTTTTCATTATTTTACTCTCACGATACATGTCACACTAACACACCAAACTCTTTGGGAAATTATACAAATTATATTTATTTTTGCAGTAACCTTCTTAGCCAGTATAAACTTATAAGCATCACTGAAGGAAGCACAAACTGCTATATCTAGTCAGACATCTGAGGTTTTAGAATAAAGAACAATATTTCAACATTCTTAGAGGTAGGGAATATTTCATTTAAAATATAGGACAAATACTATGCAAAGACATAACAAACATCCATTATTGTTCATTTCTATAGAAAGCTTTTGGATAGTTGCCTCATTAGAAAACAAAATCCTATTGCTAAGCAAATTAGCTAAGAACACAACCACAGAGCACACATAATTAGTGAGTGTATTAAATTTAGAAAATAAAAAAGTGTCATTTAAAAAAAAAGAAGCAGACTTAATACTGGCAAACAAAAATGTAATCTGCAGTATCTGTAATGATTTGATGAATAAGAAATCCTTGAAACCAATGAAATGACTAACATTGACTTCAAACAGCTTTGGCTCAGGTTCCAAAATTTAAGCTAACTGTAATAACTCTTTATATTCTATTAACATCCATCTTACTAATGCTCAGAACCACAGTAAGTTTTCAAGTAGCCATTAAGCACAAGAACTATTCCTTTGTGAGAGTCTCCATGTATAATTTACTGTCTTATTTTACAAGAAAACTTGGAGGTTTTCAGACATATTTCTGAGTTGCTGAATCACTGAATTGGCAAGAGCAGGGATGCCTCCAGAATCACAACAGTTGAGACCTTTTTCACATCCTTGCCTACATTCAGTCTCTTGCTTTTCTCTGGATCCTCTCCCATTTCTTTTGCTTATCTCCTAAATATAGGAGAAAGTTGTCTCCTGCCCAGAATGATCCTGCCTTCACCCACCACTCCATCAGTGAGTTCTTCAGAGTTGGCTTCCTCTGATCAGGGAGCCAGTCATGCATCTGCTCTGTGAGTGAGCTACTGAAATGCCAGCAATAGTCTGTGGAAGTGTTCTGCTACATCCATAACCTATACCTATAGTACAGCCTATAACCTATACAATTTGGTCTAATAAAGGGTTTATCCTCCCCTACAAATCTTGCTTCTAAATTACCATAATGTACCCACTAAAAACCCATTCAATGTGTGTTCTATTTAATTTACATTCACATAAGCTGTATATATATGTGAGCTTCAATTACACAGAACACTAATATAGTACAAATAATGAAGAATTACTCATTTTAATACTCCATATATACTTATTTCGAAAGACAGAGATAACAAAAATTCATGGATCTGACAGTCCTTCACAGAAAAAAAATCATCTAAGCACAGCACTTTGTAGTAAGAAGCATGCTATAATCATATGTTTTCTTATTGATTCATTGCACAATAACTACATTTATAAAGATGCAAGTAGTCAGTATGCATTCTTGGAAACCATCTAGAAATTATTAAACATTTATACTGTCATCATGTCAGTAATTTTAATAAATCTGGACTTTTACCTTCTATTAGCTTCTATTTACAAGCAACACATCATTTCAGATGTACTGCAAAGGTTCTCTGTCCCATAACTGACTGAATTTGGCCTGTATCTGTAAAAGTCTACCAAAAAATAAAGTGCTGTCACAAAAGCAAAGTTGAAGGAACAGAAAGGGGCTGCCTTCTAGCTGTGGAGGTATTTGGAAATAGTTTTACAATAGCTCTCAAATGAGATGAAAGCTGATTGTTTTTGAGAGCTGCACTATTTAGAATCTGAGCATATCTGTCCTTCAAATTTCACATTGTAGAAGCAGCCCATGAAGTACCTCATGCCGAACTTGGAAAACATTATACCAGGACAGATGCTAATGGAGACGGCCTGTATTCCTACAGGCCAATTCTCTTGCTCTTGTTTACTAAGATATCCAAGGAAAGCGAGGTGCAACATCTAGACTTTTCAATGTTGCTGTTGGACTTGACTGTCATTGGTATGTGTGTTTTTCAAAGTATATTTGAAAATCTTGCCCAGTATTTTCAAATAGCTCAAAAAAACTTAAAAAAAAAAAAAAAAAAAAGAAAGAAAGAAAAAAAAGAGCTTGAGGCTAGTTTCCCAAACCCTTTTTAGTGTCCTGCCTCACGAAGAGGCAGTCTTCAGGAGCTTCTGAGAGCAGGTGTTGATTTAATGCATAAGGCTTTTATTTCTGAAAGCTTTGATGCAATGTCTTATGTTACAGATATTTTCAACACACAGGGGGGAACTTTTGGTCTTGCTGAAGTGATTGGAAAGTTTTCATTATTCTCAGTGGGGTGAAAATTTCAGTTGTATTTGGGGATTTCAAGAAATCCTAAACCATTCAGGTGCACGGGCATCAGTTACCTGTGGACTCTCTTTGCAACTTCCCCATTTCAAAACACATGTTCAAGAAAAAAGGCCACCATGTTGCTGGGTTTGTGGTTTTCGTTCGTTTGTTGTTGTTGTTTTTCCTCTGCAGAGGACATACAGCACATACTTAATGAAACATTAAAAATCACCTTCTGATGTAATGTAATTCAATATATTGTTCATCTAAGTTCTCCTATTGACTGTAATATTCTGCTGGCAGAAACTGGCTAATTTCTTGAAGAGAAATGAATAAGTGAAGATGAAGATGACTATCATTTAAAAAACAGTATCAGAAATTCAAGAAAACCAGATTTCAGTCTAAATTTATGATAGACCTAACAGCTATTCTGCTGACACATAAAGCTGGGATCTATCTTTTTTATCAAAATTCTGCTTATATACAGCTTCTCCTTCATTTGTTTCCTTTGATTGTATACAGAACAGCACATACAAAACTCAAAGTCCTCTAGGTTTGAGGTGACTTTACAAAATAATTTTATAGTAAATTGAGAAAAGGTATCTGGGAACAGAAGCAGCAGACTATGAGAGAAGTACGATAAGATCAAGTAACCATTTCAAGTACTCAGGAGTGCAACTTGCTGTTTCTAAATTATTTTAATTTAATTCATCTACAATGTATAAGTTTTCCATGATTTCACTTCACCAGAATTAAAATTGCTAAGCAGATCTTATACAGACATGAAAAAAGACACAGAACAGAAAAGAGAAGCACGTCAGCAGGTTAAAGCAGAATTCCCTCACTTTTCGCTCTTCTGAATTTTCCAGAGTTTTTTTGACTCAATGATAAGGGACTCTGAAAATGTTTAATTCCTGATTGTGTCTTTCACTGCTTTATCAACTATTTTTGCTGATAAATTTTTGTGATTAAAACTGTTGTTTTCAAAATGTGGATTTAAAAACATGAGGTCATAAGAAAGGACAGACAATATTCCACCAGAAATGCTCACTTGACAGAACTTAATAGTCTAAAAATAAGGTTGATTTCTCCAGAACTTTTGATGGAAACAAGGAATGTGGGGAAGTGACACTGATCTTCTCAGCCTATCTGCTCTGTTGTAGTTGGCTCTTCAGATGGCCAGATTAGTCTTCCAGGTAATCAGGCATGCTTAAATTCCCAGTTCCACCTTAGCTCTGTCAGTTATTTTTATCAAGGTTGTATGACAAGGTCTTAGTAATATAACCAAGTAAT
This sequence comes from Streptopelia decaocto, assembly GCF_964273445.1. Lineage (NCBI taxonomy): Eukaryota > Metazoa > Chordata > Aves > Columbiformes > Columbidae > Streptopelia > Streptopelia decaocto. The sequence continues at coordinate 23,572,167 of NC_138663.1, forward strand.
ATAACCAAGCATGCTACATTAATGCTCAATAGAAGGTATAGGTTTAAAATGTATTGAAAACAGTCAAAGAAAAGAAACCTTTTCCAGAAACGGCTGTCAACAATGAAAACGAGTACAAAACATGTCAGTGAACCCCTCCCAGAGGCTTCCTGAACACGGATGGGTTTGAGTTCCAACTCTTTAATCAAATTTGGATTCACAGTGGAGCTAGAACACTTCAGAGACTTAACTAAAACAGTTACAAAATAGGGGGGCAGTTGTGAGGGAAAAGATTTAAAAAAAAAAAAAGCAGCAGAAAATGATTTCCAGTGGGACTTTTTTCAAGTCACTAAGTGATGAGAAACAAGAAAAGGAAAGCTGTCCCAGATATCCAGGACTGCAGAGATAAGAGAGCAAGCGCACAGGCTGGCAGAAGACAGATCTCTGAGGGACTGGAGAAAGCAAGCTCAAGTCTCTAAAGGAAAAAGCCTTGCTGTTGCAATGTTGAGCCATGTATGCTGTAGTTTTGTATTGTTAAGCAATGCAAATGAGACCTTGGCATGTGTCAACTTGCAGCAAACATCAGCAAGCCCGAGGGACCCTGTGTCTCTGACAATGACGAATTCAGCTTTTCAAAGCTTGGCCTGATGCCTCCTGCCATTTAAACACCACCAGCAGCAAGCCGCGGGCTTTTTACCCGTTATTTAACCCTCTGAAGGTGACACCTTTTAAGTGCGTTTGAACCGGGTAACGGCATCCACGTTTTACCGGCCACCAAATTTCGGGCCGGTCCCTGCGTGTACTGGACAGCCCCTTCTATGAGGGCTGGGAGCCGGCGCTGCCTCGGGCCTCCCCCGACCCGCCGGCAGCCCGAGCAGCGCTGAGGAAAGGCCGGGAGGAGGCCGCCCTCGGGGCCGGACCAGCCCCATGGGGCGGGCCTGCACCGCCATGGCCGCGGGTGGCGGCCGCGGGGACACTTTGTATCCCCCACTTTTCCCTCTGCCGCCACCCCTGGCCCCGCCTCTCCCCGCCCCTGCCCGCGCAGCCGGTGCGGGCACTGGGCACCGCCCCCACCGGCCGGAAGGGCGGGCGGTGCGGCTAGTGCGCATGCGCGGTCCGCCCGGTCGTGCTCGGTGGGTGGCAGGCGCGTGGTGCGGGCGGAAGTGGGGCTGGCGGTTTCCTCAGCGCGCGCTCCCCGCCCCGCGCTCGGACACAGGTACAGGGGCCCGCGGGCCGCACCCGCCCCTCCGGCGGTGCCGCAGGGGCGGCGTGGCGGGGTGCGCTGTCCCCTCCGTAGGGCTGCAGGGAGCTGGGCGGCTGTCTCGGCTGTGGAAGAGGGGTCTCTTTGCCCCAGGCCCGCCGGAGCTGCGGGCGGGCAGAGCCCCTGCCCTCGCTTGTGGGGCTCTGGCGCTTTGCCAGGCCTGGCTTTCCTCTGCCAGAGCCGCAGTTACCCTGCGCCGGCCTTCCCTCCCTGAGCCAACCCGCCTGAGTCCCTGCTCTGACAAACACAGCGCTTTGCGGATTAGTTCTGTTTTTTTTCTTCATAGGCACTAAGTGTACTGAAAATCAGATTTTGTTGTTAGTATGCCTGTGCTCATACATCTAAGCTCTTGGTTTTGAAGATCCCAGCTTCTTGCAGTTGCTGAATTGACTCTGAAGTGATTACAGTTCACATCCTGAAAGAATCTGCTTTCTAGCCCTGTCTTCCTCAGATCCCTTGTTGTGCAGTGGGTTTCTGCAGCTGAGGTACTACAATTGGAATAATTGACACTGTAAGAATTCATTTTCCTCGGGTAGCATTTCATTGTGGCCTCTTTTGCACAATATCAGATAGTACATTTTAATCTGAAATTCATAAAGGAGGTGGGGTTTTGTTAAGAATTCCAGTTGTATTATTGTGAAAGTAAGTACCAGCTGTGTTAAGAGTAAGAATGGTCTAGGACATATTTCCAGAGCATAAAGTGCCTGAAGATCTGTAACAGCAGCAAGCTGAAGTCTTGCAACTAAGGGAATAAGACATGTCACGTGGCTTTCTGTTTTAGTTAGCTGACATGGTGTTTTCTCCTGAGAATTCTCAAGGAAACTGCAAGTTACAAGATTAGATTGTTACAAAAAATCTAGACAACAGATGCTGTTCTTCATGAATGGTCTTGATTTCATTAAAACTGGTGTATGATGAAAGATTTCTCTTGTGTCTGATTGCAGGGTGAGTTAATAGTAGTTCTGTACAATATGTTTTGTTCCATGGCGTTCATGTTCTTTTTTATGAGAAACTATATAACAAGTGTATGGCTATGTCTACGTATGTCTTCACATTTAAAGTGAGGCATTACCTATTTAATAATTATTTTGGCTTTTCACAATTAGCCCAAATATTGTGCTGACTAGTATTTGTGTTTACAAGGGCTTCAGAAATCTTCCATTTTGACTGACCGCATCAATCAGATGGTGATACTCTTGACTGTTCCTTCATTCTTCGTGAAACTTTGTTGGGGTTTCCTCCAGAGGCCCACACTATCATGTATTTTATTCTCTGATCTGGAGAATGAGTTTGTGTCTCTCTGTGAGTAGCATCTGCTTTGATAGATAAGGAATATCCTCATACCTCTGTTTCAGCTTCCTTTTGCCAAAATGACATTAATCCTCTTTAAGTAATTTTCATGAATCACCAAAGTATTTCTTGGTTGTAGAGAAGGGAGTAATCTTTCCAAATTACTTCTTGCATCTTGTGGCTGTTTGTTGGTGGTGGGCTTTTTTTGTTTGTTTGGTTTGGTTTTGCTTATTTTCTGCTCCAAAGCTGATATCTCATTAGTTCTTGAAGAAAAGAGGCTGTAGAGGAAAAGTCCATTTGTCGTGGTGACAGCTGGAGTCAGGACCCAGTATCTTTGGCTTAAGCAAAGGCCCAAATGTTGGGTGGATCTAAGTAATTCAGGCAAAGAAGTGTAATTATTTGCTACTCTGTGCACTGGATTGGTGTACTATGGTGATAAACCATAACAGAAGAACAGATCCAACTTCAGTTGCTCCTCCATGAAGTTAATTCTGGAGTCAAGATGGAGAATACTAATATACTAGGATGTTATCTGGGGCTTTGGACAATTATAAGACATGTTGGTACCTTTAGTTTTACATTTGAAGTGTATGAGAACCCTTTTGTATACAAAGCTTGCTACCTACTGCTTTTTGTACTTAGATCTTTTAGAAACTGTTTACTGCCTTACTATGTTAATTGCTGTACAAAATTTGGCTGTTTCAGGTTCCTTAGAGAAGCATGGAGGAAAGGGAGAAACAGTGATGAATTGTCTTGATGATAAGAACAAATTTGCCTTTCCTATGTGGCTTATTTTTCTTTCGTTCCTGTCTTTCAGTTGTGTTGTGCTAATGTTCATGTCAGTAGTTCTGTATTGTTTGTGGCTGTGTGGTGTTAACTTCATTTGCAACTGCAGCTTGTGGTTTCTTAATGATTTTCAGTGTGCACTGAGGGATGGTATAACTAATCTGAGAGTTTAAATTCTGGTGTTTTTGCAAACATAATTTAAGAGTTAAAAAAAATATAATGAAAGTTTAAAAAGCCTAGAGAAAAAAGATATGAGGCTTTCACAAAAATGCTTAAATAGTCAGATTTTTTACTACCACCCTATTTTGGAGTGCAAAGCTCAAAAATTACAGTCTTTAAATCACTTGTAGAGCCACTGTCTGATTCTCTCTCTTCATAAGGATTTAGATGTATATGTTGTCTTAAACACTGAAGATACCAGGCTCCCAGAGCTTGTACCTGGGATGTGCTACACCTAAAAGGAAACGCTAATTATTTTGCTTTCTGTGTGAACTGAAGACCGTGAGCCTGAAAGCTGCTCTTGTTTCTTGTGCATGCACTCCAGATCATACCTAGCTGCCTCCTTCAGGTCTGTGGATGTTTGAACTGTCAAGCTGCAAGGGAGGAGGTAAAGTCCTTCAGATATGTTATAGGAATTTTTCTCTTGCTTCTGGACTTAGAGGAATTCTGTGACTGCAATATTTTTACGGAATATGTCCTCGTTCCAGAAGAAAAAAACTGTAAAATGACTGCTTATTTCTGTTGAAGGTTAACCCTTGCTCTAGGCCATTTCTACTAGGCAATTGTTTTCTGGTGTACTGTGGCTTAAGATGGCTTTTATGCTTTTGGAATACACGTTAATATTCTGTACGCAATTAAGGCAGAACTAGTGGATTGTAGTAGATTGTTTCACTGTCAGAAACTTAAAGTGTAGAAAATCAAGGATAGGGTAGAGCAGCACATGAAAGTTCAGCCCATAACCATCCTCAGTGTTATGTTTCACTTCCTTAAGCAAGTGATATATGTCTCTTCCAGGGTATTACTTTTGGGTTCTTATGCAGTGCTCATCCTTTATTATAATTCTTTGCTTGTCGAAATTAATTTGGTCACTCCCTTTCCATATTTTTGTCATTTTCAGCTATTGGAAAGCAAATGATAGTTTGTAGTTCACTGCTTTCTTTATTCTACCGTGTGTGTGTTGTGCATCCCTCCTGTTGCAAGAGTGTCCCATGATGCTCTCTGCGTTTCTTGCAGCCTCTTTGTTTTTGTTTGTTTGTTTTTTTTAATCACCCATCCTTATGAATAACTCTATTTACCCCACTTACAGATTTCTTGAGCAGCAGACTCAAGTTGGAATGATTCTTGTTATTGTTATGCAGTCAGCCATTTGAGAATAACAGAGGTACTTAACAGACTTACTTTCACTTAGTTGCTATTCAGGAGAGCTGTGAGTACCAGGCACTAAAGACATCCTCATGAAGATTTGTGAAGCTAGTGCTTTAGCAGTTTGTTTTTGAAAATTTACTTTCATAGCTTTTAGAGCTGGATACAATTTTAGTTGCAGAGAACAAGAGTCTGAGATCTTCAGTGGTTAGCATTTAAAATACAGGACCTTAGTTTTATATGTACAGAAATTTAAGATGTGAAAAAAAAAATGTTTTCTGTTTGAAAGCTATTTATATAAATGTCCTAAATTGTAGGAGTATACAGTAAGTAAATAGAATCATAGAGTGGCTTGTGTTGGAAGAGACCTTAAAGATCATCTGGATCCAACTCCCCTGCCATGGTCAGGCACACCTCCTACTAGACCAGGCTGCTCAAAGCCCCATCCAACCTGGCCTTGAACACTTCCAGGGACGGGGGGATCCACAGCTTCTCTGGGCAGCCTGTTCCAGTGCCTCACCACCCTCATGGGGAAGAATTTCTTCCTTATATCTAATCTAAATCTTCCCTCTTTCAGTTTACAGCCATTACCCTTTGTTCTGTCACTACATGCCTGTGTAAAAAGTCCCTCTCTAGCTTTCTTGTAGGTCCCCTTTAGGTACTGGGCAGCTGCTGTGAGGTCTCCCTGGAGCCTTCTTTTCTCCAGGCTGAACAACCCCAGCTGTCTCAGGCTGTCTTCACAGGAGAGGTGCTCCAGCCCTCTGATCATCTTTCTGTCCCTCCTCTGGACTTGCTCAGGCAAGTCCATGTCCTTCTTATGTTGAGGGCCCCAGAGCTGGATGCAGTACTGCAGGTGAGGTCTTGTGAGAGTGGAGCAGAGGGGGACAATCACCTTCCTCGACCTGCTGGTCATGCTTTTGATGCAGCCCAGGATATGATTGCCTTTCTGGGCTGCAAGCACACATTGCCAGTTCAAGTTGAGCTTCTCATTAACCAACACCCCCAAGTCCTTCTCCTCAGCACTGCTCTCAGTCCCTTTTCCACCCAGCATGTATTCCTGCTTGGGATTACCCTGACCCACGTGCAGGGCTTTGCACTTAATAAATATTGATATGGGCAGGTCCCACTGTATGAGCATATATATGGCTGCTTTTTAGAAATTTTCCTTTGTAACCTTGAAGGCACATGTAGAATGTTTGTCCCGTTGAAATAAATGGCAAGGGCTCTTTTTAAATGAAAGCAAGGGTAGTCATCAGAGAGAGATAGAATTATAGAGTCATTTTGGCTGGAAAAAACCTTTAAGATTGTCGAGTCCAAGCGCTACCCTAACACTGCCAAGACCACCTCTGAGCCATGTTCCTTAAGAACTTCATTTGCATGTTTTAAATACCTCCAGGCATAGTGACTCAAGCACTTCCCTGGGCTGTGTGTTCCAATGCCTGACAGCCCTTTCCATGAAGAAATTTTTTGTAATATCCAATATAGGATGAGTTATTAAACCTCAGTACTGTTCTTTGTTTTGCTTTAACATTGATATTTGAATTGTAACAAAATGTGTCTTGTTAGATATCTTTGCGGGGGAAGTGGAGGTGGAACCAGGAAAATCTATTTAATTGCTCAAGTACCATAACAGAAAGAAATATATTTAGGAAAAAAAAAAAAAAGTGTTAATCCATTTTGTTGTACATTTCCCTAGGTCATTATAGCATTGCTGGATGGAGATCAATACTGCTGATTAAATTTGAAGTTAAGTGTTTCAGGGTGAAATAGATCAGCTTCTCAGCCTACTGGAATACAGTGTGAACTAGATACTTTCAACTGAGAGCTTCATAAGACTTCTGGTTGCTCTTTTCACCAGAGGCTTGAAATCCTAGTAAGCTAATGACAATGCTATCCTGGTTCATGTTTGAAAACATGCAGATAAAGGCATAATTTTTAGCACCATTTAGTGGTATTTTATAGAAATTGTAACTCCTAATAGTTCACTAGTTAAAGCAGTGTTAAAATTCAAACTTGTCTGTTGTTGTACCTCCCAGCTCTGTGCTGTGGTGGGTTGATCTTGGCTGACCCCCAGATACCCCACTAAGCTCCTCATTCCTCCTCGTTAATGGGACAGGGAGGGAAAATAAAATGAAAAGCTCATGAGTTGAGATAGGGAGATCACTTATCAGTTACCATCACAGGCAAAAGAGACTCAGACTTGGGGAAATTAATTTAATTTATGGGTATTCAAAACAGACTAGAATAATGAGAAATAAGAACAAATCCAAAAGCACTTTCCCCCCACCACTCCCATCTTCTGAGCTCATCTTCACTCCCAGCTTCTCTACCTTCTCCCCCTAAGCAGCACAGGAGAACAGAGAGTGGATGTTCTGGTCATTTCATCACACTTCATTTCTGCCACTTCTTCCTGCTCATCTCCTGCTCCAGTATGGGGCCTCACTCATGAGAGATGGTCCTTCGTAAACTTCTCTGAAGTGGGTCCTTCCCACAGGCTGCAGTTCTTCATGAACTGCTCCAGCATGGGTCCCTTCCACAGGGTGTCACTGTATCCTATTGAATATGTTTTAGAGATATGTGCTGGATCTATCTGGGATGGAGTTAACTGTCTTCATAGTAGCATGCATGGTGCTGTCTTTTAGGTTTGTGACTAAACCAGTGTTGATAACACACCATATTTCAGCTGTGGCTGAACAGTGCTTGCACAGCACCAAGGATTTATCTCCCTCTGCTTCCCCCAGTGAATAGGCTGAAGTTGGACAAGGAGTTTGGAGGTGGCACAGCTGGGACAGCTGACATTAGTTGGCCAAAAGGACTTTCTATACCATATAGAGTCATGCAGAATAATAAAAGATTAGTTTTTTCTTGTGTATTCCAGGGAAGCCGTTGGTCAGAGGCTGTCAGGGCACAGGAGGTGTTGTTGGAGGTGTTGAGTGGTTGCCATTGCATCACTTGTTTAGTGTTTTCTCCGGGGTGTGGGGTTTTTTTCCTTCTCTTTCACTTACTAAACTGTCCTTACCTTGACCCATGAGTTTTTTCACTCTTAGTATTCCTATTGTCTCCCCTGACCCACTGCAGGGAGATGAGTTAGCGGCTCTGTGGGTGCCTGTGGGCTGGGCAATCTGCCACAATAGCACAGTCAATCAGAAGGTAGAACTCGTGTCCAGTGCTTCTTACAGCTCACTGGTGGGGTTACGGCAGGACTGAAAAAAGTGTCATGCATGCTGACCCTTGATTAATGTTGTTGTGGCATCTTCCTCTGTTTCCCCATCTTTCCCTCCCCTCCAACCCCTGCCAAAAAAAAAAAAAAGCACCAGCACAGAAACCAAAATGGGTCAACACCATTAGTGGTGAGCTTTGTGGATGTGTCTTTCTAGCTCTTTGCCCATTGGGTATTATGAAGGAAAAGTGTGTTGAGATTCCAATTAGAGATCTGTGAACCCTTGTAAGAATTTAGTATCTAGTGTTTCATGTCAAGTAACTGTCATTTGATAATACTTCAGTTTTACCCCAGTAAAAGAGTGAGATTTTGTTGCTGTTTTATTATGTGCTGAAGCTCCCCACCTTGCTGTCCATTCCAGGTAGTTGATAATTGTTTGTGTCTTCTGGGTTCCTTTCAGAGCAGTAAAATTCACTATGAGGCAAAAGACTCAAAAGCTTAAGTAATTAGGCTTAAATTTGTTGCTTGCTTGTTTGGGGTGTAAGGTAGCGTCCTGCTTTGCAGTTTGGATAGGTTAACACTGTACACAAATAATTACTGAGGTGAAGAGTGATAATTTGTGACTGTAACTAATTCTTTTCCATTACCTTTCCCTATATAAATTATTTCTGCTTGTATCCCAGGTAATAAACTTTTCGAGTAGTCTCTTCGTAGTAGTCAAGTTCTTAAAATTATTTATCAGTATTTTATAAGCTATGTCTATTGTTCAAAATGTGTGCGTTTTGAGTAACGGTGCCTCCTGGAGCTTCTGTGTCTTCTGAAGATTTTAAGGCCACCTTATTTCATGCACACTGGGGAGGAACTTACAGAGAAACAAGTTGCTTGTTGACTTGTGTTGTAAAGTAGGGGAATATATATTTTAAGCAGGGCAGATACATGGCAGTGGAGCCTTGCTACTCTCCTCTTACCGACTCCTGAGTGCTTGGCACTGCTTAATATTTTGGAATAGATGAGGACTGGTTTTCAAAGTCTAAGCTACAATTTAAAATAAGATGCTCAAGTTAAGCACAGATGTTTTTTCGGTTTGAGATATGGTGTTTATCAGACTCACTAGAATGTATTTTGCTTTTAAATGCATACTTTATTGTCTAGATACAGTACTTGAGAAACCAGAGGTTCTTTTGCTATTACTGCTTTTTCAACTCTTAGATGTTAGGAAAGAAACCTGATTTTGCTAGTGAAAGGTTAACTCTTGTAAGAACTGCAGGTTTAAAATTAATGTATATTATGGCCAACATTTCAATTGCTTCTCTATATGACAAAGTAAGAGCTGCAGTCTGGGACAAGCAACGAGAGAGAAGTATGCAAACTGGAAGCTAAGAGAAAAATATACTCATTTTGCTTATAGTCATTTTAGCTGAGATGCTCTTGAACGGAAGTATTTTATTCTATAGAATCTCATTAGCGAATGTGAATACTTGATGTTATCTGTTAGTCAAGAATAACAGAGGTGGGGAGTTTCCTGGAAGATGGGGAAGGAGAAAGGATGGAGTCATTCAGAACTAGAGAAATAGTCATGAGCAGTAAGTGAAGTCTGATATTTTTGGATACTGGAGTGACAGTAAGTTGGGATTTTGATTTATCTGAATAACCTGGTATTTTTTTTTAAAGAATGTCTGTAATATTGCTGAGTGTCTGCACTTATATGCATTGTCTTACGTTTGTAACTTATGATCCAGTGGTCTTTCCATTTGGCAATGGCTTTCTATTTACATTTAATTGTAAGTGAATATTTTATTAGAATTCAGTCTGTCTAGCACTAGAAAAGCACTTCTGAAGTGAAATGACAGCATATTTTAAGTTTTATTTTTTAGAATACCAAGTTTTTGTGTGCATCCTAAAGTATAGGAAAAATAATGTATTTTTTGTACTTCACTGTCATATAAGGATTGCTAAAACTCTGAGATTAGAACTGTGTCGATAGTACTGCCAGCTGGGGTTTTAGAAAATAGAAAGCATTCTTTCCATAGTTTATTAAAACATACGGAAAACAGAAGATTGATAATTCTGTGAATTTTCTGTAGATACCCACTTCAAATAAAAATTGTACAGAAAAAAAATGGATACCCCAAGAAGAATGACATTACCATGTAATGAGAAAATACAACAATAACTACTTATGGCTGGATCACTTTCTTGTATTTCTCATGTGTGTAACTTCACCATAATAGACTACTCTTCCTCTCCCCATTCTCATTGTTATAACAATGATATCACCAAGAATTTATTTCATTGACTTTAGCACAGTGAGAACAAACAATAGGCAATGCAGACATATATTACTTAGGTTTTTTTTTCCAGTGCATTCAGTTTTTAGCATTTTTAGATGACCATCTCATTTTCTTTATTATTTTTTCTGTACTTCATACATAGATCACTTTTTTTTAATCTATATATAAGCATTTTTTGTTCATTTTCAGTTAAAATGAATGATGAGGCAAATCCCTCTGAAAACTTTTAGTCTTCTGTAATTACATGTTCTTACTATTAAATAGATACATTAATATTTCCCTTATTTCCCTTCTGAGTAAACTGCAAATTCTAGTAACTTTTAATTTGAACAAGATTAGTTGCTTCAGGAGTCTGCTTATCTTTTTTTTTTTTTTTTTTTTTTTTTTAGATAAAGCAGCCATGCCTGTTCAATTGCTGAAGATCATTAAAGGAAAACCTGAGACTCCACTGCCAAGCCATTTGCAGGAGGAGGATTTGAAAGATTTGCAAGAAGGCCTTGATCATACCAACAAATATGTTCAGGTAACTTACTAATAAAATAATTTTGGCTTACTTTGAATTACCTTCTGAGATATTTGTATGGGACCTCCATATTCCGGCTCAGTTGATGACTTGCTGCAGCTGTGGGTCTCTGAGTACATCTGTTGCATATCTTTAAGTGAGGCAAAATTATGACCCTGTTGGGCTTTGTGACATTGTTGCTATTGACTGCATTGATTGACAATTCTGCCCCTTTCTCTTACGTTGTCAGACTTAAGTTTTATAAGAGGCTTCATTTTCTTAGTTTTTAAACTCTGGGCCTATTTAGAAACATGTTAATATGCAGAAGACTATGCTGAAAATAGAGGGATTGGGGAGGTTTAGTGGTATTTTTAAAAAATGGTAATAAACATCACCATCCTGATTAAGATCAGTTTTCAGACTAATGACTTCTAAATGAGGGGTTTTTTGTAGGAAGCAATGCAATATGCAGTTTTATGAAAAGAGGACTCTGTAGCAACTACCAGCATCAGGATACAATTAGGTTTTTTATCATTATCAAGTGTGCATTTATATTTTACAATAGTCTCAAATATATTTCAAACTGAAAGTCTGAATGCTAGTGTACTAGTGAAATGCAGAAGTGTTTTTTCATACCTAGAACAAGTATACTCTGTAAAATGCAATGCCAGTTCTTGAGGGTTTTCTTTTTTTAACTGGTTTAACTTTTTTTGTGTGTGTTTAAACAGTTCTGAAAGTCCTTTTAATCATCCTGATGCTTAAGTGGTAGGAAATCAACATCATCCTAGGCTTGCCTTCACCCTATTACAAAAAAAAAATAATGGGGAGGGGAAAAAAAGAAAGCAAGTAATTCTGTAGAAAACCTTACGTGGCTTGAATCCTTAAAAAATGGCACAAATATTTTAAAAATATGAGCTGAACTGGTCTAATAATTTTCTGTATCCAAAAAGCATGTTTGCTTCTCCAGTTGTATGTTCCCAGTACGAGATCTAATGCTTATCTGACCCTGTGATGAGTCCATTCATGAGAAATAGACTGGCAGAATACTGTGCATATTGATGGACAGGGGGTAGTTTTCTGCTGCTCTTGCTCTCTGGATTGGTTCATAATCGTATCAGAGAGATACCAGAAGTAGCTCAATTAGATAAACCAAAGGAGCAAAACTGCCCTTTTTGGAAGCAGTCCGCAGTAGAGTGAAATAGGAGGTGATTTGATTGAGAATGATCCAGTGTCCCTTAGGTCTCATAAAGGGACAAATGGAAACATCAATAACCAATGCTGCTGGTAAGCAGGGTTTTTATTCCTCAGGGTGTAGTTTTCTGTCCCCATACACCTTCAGGGCATATAGGCTTTCCTGCTTTTAAAAGCCTTGTCTGCAAGCCCCCCTGACACTGAAGGATAGCAATTCTAGTTCACAAAGGAAGTATTGAAACAGTCAAAGACTGATTATCAATTAGAAAATGGTTTTTGCCAAAATAAATGTTTCCATTAGGAAAGCAGAACAATTATTACCAGGCTATCGTTTAAAGCATACATGCAGCGTGATAGCTGGTTGCTGAAAGTGCGTAGAATCCCCTTCTCAGGCTTCTGCCTTATGTTAAGAAAACTTCACGCTGCTACTGACAGGGATCAGTAGGTGACTAAAACAGCTTAGCATGAAAACAGTGCAACTGAAGAGCTGATAAAGCTGATGCTAATGCACCATTAAATAAGTAGGAAAATGCAGTTCTGCAGGCTGAGCTTGAAGTGAACCTTAGAATGCACTGATGTTAGGTTATCTTAGTGGTGACACAGCACACTGTCACTCTAGACCTGCCAAAATAGGGACTGGGTCCTGCTTTGAAGAGAGAGGAAAGGAAAAGGATGATTTTTATAAAGTGTGTTCTGGGAAGAAGCAAAAAAAAAAAAACCATTCAGGATGCTTCTGTCTAGCTTGTGTGCCTTAGTCTTTTCATTCTTCTGAAACTTTTTTGCTTTATGGCATACTTTTGAATAATACAAATATTACTTTAAATTTGTGGGAACATAGCACAAGGAATATCCATAAATCTTCAGTTGTGATGTCCCCTAACTGAACCTGCTGCCTTCTCCCATTAATTCATCATCCTCTGGATTTTACTGTGACAAAGTAGAACCAAAAATGAAAATCAGCTGCCAAATCAGCTGCTGGACCAGATTGAGGAATGAGGCTGCAGCAAGGAAGGAGATGCATTCACTAGAGGAATTGCATGTAGTTTGATAGTGAGTCTAGTGGCATATGGAATGGAAAGACTTTGGAAGAAGTTCGTCTATGGCTTAATAAACAGTGCAGATTTGTGGGGGAAGAGTGAATTTGAGCAGGTTTTGGTAGGGTGGGTTTGGAGCCCAAGAGTTTCAGGCATGCTGAGAAAATGCCACTATTTCTGCTGAGGAAGAGAGCTACACTGTAGGTGTTTGGGATACAAAGGGAAGTGGTGGGGGCAGACTAATATAGCAAAGAATGTGATCCCAGAATTTGAAAATGCATTGGAAAATACCAGGGTTTAAAAGGAAAAATAAAAAGTAAAACTGGTCAGAAAGCAGTTTATCTCATAACTGTATTCTGCTTTTAAAGAGCATGCTGGTGCAGATTGAGATTTCTTTAGTAAGAAAAAAAAAATAGGTAAATCCAGAGTGTTCCTGAGGTTACTCTGTTTCATTGCAAAAACTTTCTTACAAGAAAAATTGTGTAGTTTATTTCTCTGTGAGTACTGTTCAAGACAAAAAATCTCAGCAAGAGCAATTATATATAATATTTGGAATTTTAAACAAAGTTGTAATTTTGAAAACAAGTGACAGACCTTTCTGTAAGTATTCATAGGCAAATCTCAGAACATTATTCTGCAGATGGTGATTGTTTTGATAGTTAAGTCTCCTTATAAAACTCATTAGTCTTCCCTGTGAAAAGTAGGAACTTACCTGTTAAAAACATTTCATCATAGATTTTTGACCTTCATTGTCTCAAAAGCAATAAAGCAACATGGTACATATTAAATCGAATTCAACATGGATGGGTTTTTAGTGTAATAAAATTAAAATATACTTTGGATTGGAAAAGGATGATTTGTGAAGACTTAGTATTTCTTTATAAAACAGATAGTAAAATGAATTGTTGAATTTGATTTGGATTCCTCCTCAGTTAACGTGTCGTACGTCTAATTTTACTCTGTAAAGCCTCTACAGTAAGAATTCACTGCTATGTATTTTATCCTAATTTGGTTTAAGAGGCGCTATACTAACATTTAAGTCAAGCTTTCCACTGTATACATGTGCTATAAAAACATGATTTACCTGACTGTCCTCTTAATGTTGCTTTTTTCCACTTATAGACAGATTGCTCCTAATTTTTGTATTTTTCTTTATTGAACCAATTTCTATGTTGTTATCCTTGAGAAGGATATAGCACCTTACCTGCCATACTCTAGAAGAATACATTTGACTGCCATTTTTGCTCTGTTGAAGAAAAACCTTTTTTTGATGATATCTTTCTAACAAAACACATTTGTTCCAGAAAGATGTTAACATAACTGAAGTTGCTGACCTGTGATTTTTACTTCATTGTAACTTGAACTTCACTATAAAGAGCATTTTTACATAATCAATAGAACCTTTTCATCTTTTAGAGCATTTGTATTATTGACAAATTAATAGCTCACTACAGTTTCAAAACTTTGTAATACCCTCCTCCCGGCTGTGCAGGTTTTCATTTTTCACAGAAGATTATTTATCTTCATACGCATCTTTTATCTCTTGACTGTGGTTTTGTTCTGATATTGATGATGAAATCCTTTGCGAATATTTTCTGTATTTTGATCACTCTACCTTTTTAGCTGCCTTTTAGGTTTTGTGCTAAAACTCTAGCTGTTATTGTTACTAGTAAAAGGTGCTTCCATAGCTACTATTTTGTAGCAACTAAATTGTTTAGACTAAGCCTATCATCTAGGCAGTAGCATCTAAGTAGTATTGACCTGTAATATTTCCTTTGTTACTTGCTAAGAACATTGCTCTTCACTGGTGTCTTTTGCAGTTTGATTGTTTTTAGTTTTGTTTTTTTAAGAATTCAGATGGTAATTTACACTTATCACTTAAATTCTACCTTTTTTTAGCTTATAGATGTTTCAGCTGTTTTCAGTGTTAACAAAACTTAGAGGTGTATAGTCTTAGTTCACTTTTTTTTTTACTTTTTAGGGAATAGTTATTCTTTCCTACCCACTAACGAAACTTGGAGATGGGACAGACTTTTTCAAGGTTGTTCTTCAAGGTATTACATTTAAGTATACATATTAAATTTATTTTCTTGAACTTCTTGACACTTTTTTTAACTTCCTGTTTTTACATCACTAGTACCTACTTTTTTTTTCAGTGTTCAGTGAAATGTTATATTTAAAATACTCTTTAAAGTGTTTGTTCTCTACAGAAATAGATTGTTTTAAGCCTATGTCAGGTAAGTTAATAGAAACAATACAGTCTTTATATTTCAGTAGACTTCTTGTTGCAGAATCTGTAAAAAACTGTCCTGGAAGGGCATTAGCTATATGCACAGCTATTAATAGTGTGTTTTTAACCTGCTTATCATAAATAAGTACTATAGAAAAATACACACTTAATAATTACCATATAATACAGATAGTATGTACTATGTAATTGCACATTTAACAGAGCTCGGTAGGTTGATTGGCAGAAAAGTATTTGTATTTCATTCTGTTGTAATCTAACCAGTCAAATGGAATTTCTGCTGATTACTCAGGTATTAGTAGACCCATTAGCATACTGAAAGACTTAAGTTGTTCATCATGTAATAAATAAATGACACTAAAAAATAATATGTCCCTTTTAAGTCCAAAGCTCATCACCACCCCCAGCCAGGAAGGAGGAGATGTCCTTAGTCAGGGGTTTATGTTGGATTCAAGGAACTTTCCGTTTCTTTCCATTTCCTTCTCAGCTCCTTCCTTACACTGGCTGGAGAATCACTTGCTCCCTCTGAGCCTACAAACTCTGTAACTGTGACCAAAGAGCAGGTTGGAGGATGCAGGTCCTACCTGGTCATAGCGCTTGTGATGGTGCCAGCAGATGGGACCTGAATCAATGTCCCTGCTGGCTTCAGGGTTCCCAAAGAGGGACGCAAAGCTTCCTTGAGTCTTTCTAACTTCACATGGCTGTTCAGGAGGGTTGAGAGTTTCTGCACATTATCCACAGCCTCAAAAAACAACTTTGTGCATCTAAGTCATTACCATTGTTTCTGAAACAGTAACAGGTAGAAAAATATTTTAAAATAACAACATAATTTATGCTTCAGTCCTCCTTGAAGGTTCTTTATTATCTACATCCTGGAGTAACTCCAGTTCATATAGTTCTACCATATGATCTGCGCTAGTGTAAAAAATCAAATGTGATTGGATAATATTTCCTCTTTAATACTATACACTGGATTGTCCAAGTGGAATTTCTTGTCATTCCTGTTTAATGTACACTGATATACAATGTGTGCACATTGTAAATGGTCCATTTTTGAAGAGTATTCTTGATATACCTATAGCCACAACACAAAAAGCAGTTGAATAAGTATCTGAAAAGATTTTCTGTTTGTAGATTAATTAGAATGAAAAGTATTAGACTCTGTAGGTTAATTTATTTTGGAAATCTCATTGCTGTTTTGTGTTGGGGAAGATATGGTAAATAGAATTGCTTCTGCTTTTTTATCTAGATTTGCACAACTTGTCACGGATCAACAGCATCAATATTTTAATATACGGAAAAATGGCAGAGGACTGTGCAAAAGTTATACACAATGCGGTAAGATATATATATATTTATTTCTTATTTTATTCCACAGGTGTATGTTGACTTCATATACTATCTTTGTATAACTAACATCACCAAAATTAGAAATAGTCTATTCTGTCCAATTCTATAAATATGAACTAGAAAAAAACTAGAAAAGGAAAGAAGTATTTCCTTTTAACAACAATATTGAAATAAAGCAATTCTTGTTGTCAGTGCTGTTTACCTAGAAAGTAAAGGATCATGAATATGGAGGATATGAACATAAATGGATGACTTCTTAATTTGAATTTCTGTTGTCATTTGATAAGATAGATTTTAGAATTAAATTGATTTAAAATACAGTTACACTAAAAGCTTTAAAAAAAAAATTCAGACTACGCACACTGTTTTCTTTATTAGCTGAGTGCTGGCATCTTTGTTTTGATTAGCTCCGGAATAAAAGACATTGGCGAGTCAGCCTGTGTGTTTGTGAGACAGTGTTGCAACTGAAGAAGGAAAAAAAGCTGAAAACAATTATCTCAACTTAATACTGTTTATTGGTTTGCCCATCACTTTGCTAACATTGCAATATAAAACAGATATCAAATTAAAATTAGCGTATAATACATTATGAAGTCATTTTAGGGCTTTTTCATTTGTGATTTAAATTCACACTAAATCATAGAGTGGTTTGGGTTGGAAGGGACTTTTCAAAGCATTTTATTAGATTGCAGTCCTTTCACAGGTGTTTTTTGGATATCACGTTAAGCATTGCATATTACATGAGTAATAACCAGTCATTTAATATTATTCACAAAAAAAGTTTCCATTTATTGTCGACCTGTGTAAAGGCTTGAGTCTGTCTAATTCTAAAGTTCCTTCTGACACTGGAGAACGAGACAAGTCAAGTCAGCTGTATAGAGCTCCAGTCCTGACTCAGCAACCAAGTTCCAGAATCTTGTGTAGCCTGCAATCTAACAAAATGCTGAAAAGGGAATAAAGTATAGCAGGGCATAGCTTTTTAGATTAAGTTTGTTTTCACCGTTGAAGGAACACCGTGAATGAGCATCGGCAACAGCGAAAGGGAAGACTCATGCTAACACCTGGTTTCTGCAGAGTAGCTGAATTTTCTGAAGCTTGTGTTTGTGTGTGTTCGTATCTGGAAAGAATGAAATAACTTTAATGTATGTTAGCAGGGTGTTGTGTTCCAGGTACAAGGAATATTGAGTTGTCTAATTGTTTGGACCCATTTTAATTTACTTACTTAGAGTATGGCTTACAGTTAAGTGACTTACCTATTATCTTTTATTCAAAATATGCATTGTATTCCCATTTGTGATGCTAGCTGAAAATCACTGTGCCCTAAGTAGTTTCATTGTTACTGAACTGTCTGATCAAACTCATGTTTTCTGCAGTAGTTTTTTTTTATGGCAAAACTTTTAATAACTAAGTATCTCTCTGTCACTTAAGCTAGCAGCCTTTCTTGCACAAGCCACTAAGGTTTTGGATCAGAAATAATTTAGAATAGTATTGTCAGATTGCTGAAATAGCAAAAAGGAGCTATCATAGTGCAATGTTTGGCTTAAACTGTCAACTTCAATCAGAAAACTCTGTTATAATCAAATAAACACATGAACAAAAGTCATTCGGTAAAAGCTTATGGAAGTGCTTTCGGTAGAAGGTCAAATAGAAATAGGGTTCCAAGTCTAACATGTCTATTAGAATGGATCACAGAGGTACAGCCCTGCTATACAGTCCTGGTGTCAAAGGAGCTGACTGTAAAGGAGCTTTACATTGTATCATAGTTCCCAGCATTATCTCTATATCCTAAATTTATTTTCTATCTTCTCCTGGTGGTTTGGTTTTGTTTTGGTTTGGTTTTTTTTGGTAAAGTTGCTACTAAAAAGAAGAGCTACTGCAGGGGGACATAAATAATTTACCCCCTAAATCATTCTTTTCTTCACTTCGTAGTGTCTGAGGAACTTTGTTCCAAAGTGAAAGTGCAGCTGCAAATACAATTGTTTCCTGTGCCATAATCTCAGGGATGACACCAGAGAAGTTTGTAATGTCTCTTGCTACCAGAAACCTAGCTTTTGTCGTGGTAGCTTCAAGAGGGAAAATGTTATCAGAATTTGAAAATTTGAAAAAATATTCTTGCTGACATTGGTTAGAAATATGAATTCTGCAGGTAGAAGAGCTTAATAGAGAAACGCAGTGTTCAGAATTTGTTCTGAATTTCTGTTTCTTGAATGTCTTGACACTTTAGGGTAAAAGGTCATGTCAGATACTCTTAAAATAGAGTACGTGATTCAGTCCTGTGTAATCATCTGTTTATCACCCTCTCCCCACAGGACACCTTTGTAGTTGCAGGATTTAAGTTGGCAAAATCACCTACAGCAAAAGAGGATGGTAGACATGGTTGCCACCTGGAGGTGTCTGAAGAAGCTGGATCAGCCATTTATGTGCGTGGGTACTTAACTTTCTTTTAATTTTTTTTTTCCCCAAACACCAACATTAACACCTTTTTTTTTACAGTAGAAAACACAATAAAATCCATTAGAATCTGAAGTACTACAAGTTATGTTAGTTGGCCTGTCTATCAGGAAACAATCAGAACACATTTGTGTGTGTGTGCATACAATTCTATAATACCCTCATCCATCCAAGACCCAAATGTTCCATATAATTGTTGTCTGGCAATAATTTTAAATTTAAGAAAACATGCCTTTTTATTTCAGAAAGCTATTTTCTTCCAGAATTGACTTCTGTAGATAATTATAGCTTGGCATTCAGAGCAATGAAAAACAATCTGAATTAAAATTATAATACAGACTGTTTCATGACTTCATCTGTTGATAACAATGATATATAGGTAGAAAAAGTATGTTTCATCGAAGACAATAGATAGCAAAACTATGCCCTCAGTCTGGGTGAATGTGTCTAAACTAAATGTACCTAAATTTTAGGCATTGCATGAGGCACGCAGTTGAGTTTTGACAGGACCTCGTGATATGCACTCAAATCCCAAGGAAGATATGCAGCTCACTGAACATGTAGGTTGTACTGAGGAGATGTCTGTCCCATCATTGACCACAGAATGGAGCTTGTGGCACTTAATTTCCTGACACACTCATTGAACGCTTAAAACTAATACAAATGATCTGAATTTTTTGTGTGCTTGAATTCCTCATTTATACTGTTCCCCCAACTATTTAAAATAAATAAATAAATGTAAGTAAAACTAGCTTTAGGAATGCAGTTGAGGGTAGAGAGCAAAACAAGACCCCTGACAGGAGTCTGCAGGCGATGCACAGCTGTGACATGGGACTGTGTGTCTGTCGGACAGGCTGAGCTGTCACATCAGGATGGCAGCTGAGCCCCATGTTTCTCTTGATAGGGTGGGTATGTGCTGCTGCTATGTCAAGTCACCACAATTAGTTCTATAAAAGACCTTACACTGAAGAGAAGTCTGGTGTATAAGCATGGTTCTCGAAGCTTAGGAACTGCCTTTAAACTGAAATTATCCCATTCTGGTGAATTTTCCTGGACTTTTTTTTTTTCCCGAGGGAGAATAACGAGTCACTGAGGGTAGACCTGCTCTAAGCATTGTCATGTACAAAACCTAAGTCCATTTAAGTTCTCTGTTCAACAAGTCACTATTAGAAAATACAGTTTTAAATTTGTGGCCTACAACTTTCAAATGCTGATGCTACTAATGTGACCTGACTCATTCAGCCAAGTGTATTTCTACTTTACAAAATGCATGTGTTATTTAAAGTAGCTTTTGTCTGAGTATAATTGGAGTTAATAGTATTTTATTTTTTCTGTGGAATAAAAGTTTACTAGTTTCAGAGGTAATTCACATAGCGGAAGTGCCGATAATGCTGTTTTGTATTTGCTTACAGTGTTATATTTGCTTTAGTGTTATCGAATCTTGTTATATTTGCAATGCCTTCAATTTTTTAATCAGTTTCCTTTGTTTTTTGTTTGTTTGTCTTTCTTTGGGCTTTTTGTTTGGTTGTTTTTGTGTTGTGGTTTTTTTTGGTTTTTTTTTTTCCTCTTCAGATTTATACTACACCAAAAAAACATGCTGCTTCAGAAACTGCATCGGCGGTGAGTTTATATTTGGAATGTTTTTAAACCATGTGAGACTAACTGCATAGAAATAAGAATGTGTGGAGTTCTTTTTCTTTCCTGCTTATATTAGTTCCATACTCTCATCCTAGCAGCCATTTGTTTAGCTTTTTATTTTTCAAATAATCTGCCTAGAAAACAGAATAAAAAATGACAATGCAGTACTTTTTCTATACTTGCAGTACAGTTCCCATCTTGATCTCAAAATAGGCTGCATGGTGGCTTGGGGAATATGAACCGTAAAGGTAATTTCCATTCTAAAGATAATAGGCTTCTGCTTTAAAAAAAATGGAAATACAAATCCTCCTTTGATTTAAAATCAGACTTCATGTACTAGTCTTATCATTTGTTTGATTATTGTTTGGAACAAGCCTTATGTGCCTAAATTAAAATTCTACAGGAAATACTATATTAAAGGCATATAAATTGGTGTATGAAAATTTATTGTTTATCATAAGGTTAAAGATTTAGTATTGAAGATGATACAGCTTAACTTTGTGTTAATTTTATGAAGAGTTTCATTTTTTGTATTCTTTAAAAGAGACTAATCAGCATATAATGTAACCTTAAGATGAGAGGAGAATAGTCCTAACATAGAAGATAGTCTTTCATTTATTTAATCCACCAACAAGTGTGCTACTTTAATAGGAGGACTTTCACAATGGCTGTGAGAAGTAAACCCCCGCCCAAGACACTGATTCTGTGCAGTGACACTGCCAATAAGAATTACAAAATTATTTATGGATGTGCTTTAAAAAGCCCTTTGGATGGACGTATTAAAATCAAGTAGTAAAAAATTACATTCCATCATTCTTTATTATAATGATTTTTATTCACCTGTTTCTTGTACTGAAACTTCCTTGAACTGACTAGTTAGTTCATTGTAAGGAAGATGTCTTCACAAAAAGAATGGAAATAAGTCATGTGCTTTATTGCCTGTGAATATATGTATATATATTTAACTTTATAGAGTCTAAAGTGACTAGGATAAAAAGAAACAGATAATCTATATATTTAAGATGAAATAAAGCATATCTCCGGTTGGATGGTGTTAAAAAGACATTCTGGGTGAATATTTGAATAATTTTTTCTTTTGTTTCCCAATTTTATCATGCCTTTCCAGTCTGTTGCACCAAAATATATGTATACTCCTCTGAATCACCTTAAACACGGAACTGTAGTGAACTTGTATGGCGTTGTGAAGTTCTTCAAGCCTCCATATGTAAGCAAAGGAACTGGTATGTACTATATTCAAGAGATTTAAAATCTCCTCCTCCAAGGAGAACTGTTTCTACCATGTTTGTTAAAAAAACACCAGAACAACAAATTCAGGTGATCTTTTAACCATGGTTCTCAGCTAACATCAAGAAAACAAAACACTATATAGGTAAGGGATATCAGACTTGGCTTAGACAGACTGGTGGAGATAGCAACTGAAGAAAGTATTTATCAAGTTAATACTATGCATACAAGACAGGGAAAAGGACCTGTAGCAAAAAAAAAAAAAAAAAAGTACAAAAGCCCTGCACCTGTCCTTGTGGGAGGAGATTGTTGTGTAACTATGTATAATTCTTCCCTGAGATTTTGACAATAAGTGTTATGGTATGTTATAAATGAGCTGCCAGCGTATTTGTTGCTTTTGAAAGCTGTGCAACAACTGAATCATTTTTTCCTCTCTGTGAGGTGAACACCTACGGATTGTGCTAGTTTTGCCAGAAGACTGTCATTTTGCCAGGTGCTCAGCAAGTACACATCTACGTGATAGCCCTGCCGAATTTGATTAAGCAGAAGAATTTCTTATTTGATTCAGAATTAAAGTATTTTCTTATTAATATAAATTTACTGTGCATTTTAAAGTTGGGGTTTTTTTTCCCTTCTAAATATATTTCTCTTGAAATGAAAAAGGAGATACTATGATGGTGATTGATTTTTATGGCCTTAATTATGCATGCACGTTTCTTGAATAATGTCAAGAGCCATGAATTTGGCTTCTAAAAACAGGAATTTAAGTGAGCATTAAATCACAACCGAGAGTTAGTGGCTTGTCTACAAAACCTTTTGCAAACAGATTTGTGTGATCTTGCTTGCTCAAAAACTCCCAGCAGCAGTCTGAAGGTGATACACTCAGCATAAGTCAGTGAATATCCTTGTAAGAGCACAGCGCTACACCTGTGGTACCATGGCTTCCAAAAATGAGGTTTGCTTACAGTTAGGTAACTTGAAACATAAGCACAATAGCTGAAAGCTGTGCAAACATGGTGACATACCCCAAAAAGTGCCAAGTCCAACTGAGGTTCAACTAATGGCTTCACTTTCTGAAGACAAAGCAATCTTCAGCCTTTGTTTGAATCAGTTTAGAGTGAATGAGTGAGTGGAACGTCTGGGAGGTCTGTACAGAAATGTGTATGCTGGCTTTGGTGTGTTCAACTGAACTGTACTGATATAATCTGGGTGTGGGTATGCTTAATTGCTTTAATTTGGTGCATGTAGTATTCTAGATAAACAGATATACTGGTATGTATGAAAGACCCTATTGAAGGAAATATTTTCCCTCACTTGTCGCTGAAGTGTGGCTTCACTTTACTTGTTGTCTATCACGTGCCACAGAAAAGACAGAACATGAGGGTGCTACTCTGTGAGCTCTCATACACTGGGTGTCAGCTGTGTTAAAAGGCAGAGCTACATTGTGCAGTGCAGCATAGAGTTTTTCAAGAACATATTAGATTAGCTGGGTCCACAATCTGATTGATAGCTTCTGGAAATTCAACAGCATTTTTATATACTGTTGACCGTGTCAACAGAGGAAACCCTGTACCTGCAGCACTAGGGCTCAGTGCCCTGGTGTCTGCAGGAGAGCAGCTCTGTGCTTCCCATACAGGTAGCTGTCGAAGACGGTGAGAAGACAGTAGTGTTCCCCAAAATAGCTCTGAAACATAAACAAAAAACAAGGCTGAAGAATATGGGATAATCTAATTTAAATGTTCACATTTTAAAATAAATGTAGTCATTAAGTTGGGAACTAAGCCAATAATGGTCCATCTGTTTTTATAGCAAATATAGTGCATGTTTGTTTTTTTTCATCTTGAGACTAATTTAAAATTAATATTATCATATTCTCCGTAGTCATTGATCAACTAAAGTTATTTTGCTAAACAATAAATTGCAAATCTTTAAGATGAAATATTGTTTTGTTTTATCTAGGAAAAAGAAAATAATAATTGTTAGAGAAAGCTGTAGTAAAGTTGAATGTCACTGTTTTTTCAGAAAATAATGGGGTTTTGATAATACTGTAGACCAGTAAAATTGGAGAAGTGCAAATGTCAATTGTTCTATGTCATGAATGTTACAACACAACAGATATTTCTAGATGTAAATGAGGAATAATGGTTAAGTGAAAGTATCTGCAGGAACTCAATGCATTTAGACTGGAAAAAAACAAGCGTTCTGGCATCTAATTAGAAATGCAAACATTCATAAAATATTATACTAAATTAAGTGTGTGCATGTTTATTGTGTGTATAGCAAACCAAGTTATACTGCTGACTTAGAAGTAATAGTAATAAAAAATATTCTGCCCCTAGAGCTGAATACTTACAGAACTGTCTTGTGATTTAGCTACAGTTAATACTTAAATAATAATATTTCAAAAGTATTAATTCAAAGAAAGACTCTAGAGGGAGTTCTCCAAAGGTTGGAGGACTATCACTTGAGCAGTGTTATCCCAAAGGACTGCAGCCCATGGGAGGACCTGTTTTGGAGCAGGAAAAAAGTGTGATAAGAAAGGAGCAGAAGAGAAGAGGAGCTGTTCTGGACTGACCACAAACCCCATTCCCCTGTTGCCTCTGGAGGGAAGAAGAAGGGTGGTAGAGATGTTGGGAATGAAGCAGTGAAGTTAGGCCTGGAAAAAAGGAGTGGGGTGGAGGTGTTTTAGTCTTTATTTCTCACCATCTGGCCCTGTTTTATTGGCAATAAATTCAACTTCCCCAAGTTGAGTCTGTTTTGCTCATGATGGTATCTGGTAAGTGATCTCTGTCTTTATCTCAGTCCATGAGCTTTTTTCTGCCTTATTTTCTCCCCTGTCCTGTTGAGGAGGGAAAGTGAGGGAGTGTCTGGGTGGGTGCCTGGCAGCCAGACAAGGTCAACCCAGCACACATGCTGGGACTCTCCAGGTTTTTCAGACTTTCTTGTTCTTTGGCTTATAATAAAATGAGGACAACCCTGGAGAAGGGATCTTGAGGAAGAAGTTTCCTTTAAAAATAAGAATCTCAGGGTAAAGAAAAATCTCTTTTGTGTAAAAAGGAGAACAATAACAACACGTAGTTTTTATGCTTTCTCAAATGCAAGGACCCAATTTAAAAGTTTACAAAATAGCTTCTTTGTGTAGGAGATATCATCACTGGTACTGTTTCCTGCTTGACTGTAAGAAACTTCATTGTAAAGGTAAAAATAATCTAGACCTGTATAGGGCATAGAACGTATTTTGTTTTTAATGTAAAACTGATCAATGATTTCAGTATTCATTTACTCTGTTTGATCTTTTCTGCACAGGCTGGCAAACAACATGTTTGTCACTGTAGCGAGCTTCTCAAAATCTTCATTTTGTGGTGGTATCTGGTGATTGCTTGCTTATGCTATAGACTTGTTTAAATGCTATTATTCTTAGAATATCTATCTAGATATATAGAATACCTATATATATATATTTATATTTGAAAAGTTGGACTCTCACTGATGTTGTCAGCCTGCAATTGTAATAGATTTCTTAGCTTTGTTTATAAGGAACCAGAAACATTATCTTTATCTGTAATAATTCAGGATATTGCCAGTGGTAAATGGGATGTGCTTTCCTCTTGAAAAATATTGTGGGTTTAAAACTCAGGCTTAAAAGCAAAGAAACAAACAAGACAACCCTCACAAATCTTTTAAAGGTTTTGTTTCCTTTGTTCACATTGCTGACAACAAAACGGGTAAGAAGAAAATAATTAAAATGTAGAAAGTACTACTTTTAGTCTTTGACTAAATCATGAAGGGCAGTTCTTGAAGGATCACGTAGTGTAGATTTGTCATTTGTCCAGCTGCTTTAACAGGACTTTAGAGACTCCAGGACTTTGAATGTCTTACTTAGACAAGTGCTGGAAATTAAGACGGCCATTCTTTCCAGATATGCAAAAACAATACAGTTAAATGGACTGGGTTTCAAGGTAATATGTCTCTGAAACAACTCAGTTGCAAAAAATCTGTACTATTAATAGTTATTTGACAACTTAATCACTTCAGTTTCATAAGTAGTAGAAATTTAATAGGGAAGATGATGATTTATTTAAGAACTAGTCCTTGTCTAGATGTCATTAATAACTTCCTAATATATCTTCCCTATATATTTTCAGCTGGTAATATTAAAAAAATATAACATCAGTGGAGATCAGGGACACAATCTAAAGTTTCTTATTTATGATAATAGTTATTGTTCACTTGCTACTTTATCATTAAAATCTCTACAACAATTTTAATTTATTTGGGTTTTAGTATAAAAATATTCACTACTCAGTTAAATATTTCAGTGTTGGTTTGTTTGGTTGGCTCTTTTTGTTGTTTTGGTTTTTTTGTTTGTTTGTTTGTTTTACACTATCCAGAGCTATGTCTGTTTGAGAGGGTGCAAAATGCATAATGGTTGCTCTGAATTGCCAGTGCATGAAATGGTTCTTGTCAGAAAATTCTGTAGTCGCGCTGTATCTGGCACAATCCTGCGCTAATATGTTCTCTTTCTGACACTGTGTTAATATAATCGTGCAGCTTTCAGCTGGTACCTACTGGAAGCATGGGCAGTCAAGCCACTGTTCTTAATCCATACGAGTCTTTATTCAGTGTGTAGATATGCCCTAGATATGAGATATTGCTCCATCCTACGTATTTTAAAGCTTAAGGCTGAAGCTTTGCACTGTGTTCCCACTGAAAGCAAGTGGTACCTAAATTAACTTTGTCAGTTTATGTAATCTGTCATTAAATGTTCATCGTTTTGATTACCATTATTCCGATTAATGTCAAAACACTGAGTGAAATGAGTTTTCAATATGATAATAAATAATTATTTATTCCAGAGAAAGCTGTTGTAACTGAGCGTGCTTCAGTTTCAAATGTCTATATGGGAGAATTTTATGTGTTCTGAAAACCATCCAGTGAGGTCCTGCTTGGTGTAACAGACAGATGGTTTCTGTCTGCTGGAAGGTCTGTTGAAAGTGTTCAAAATTATATTCTAGCCTTCCTTCCTGAATAGTTTAAGAGTCTTAGATATCTTAAACTTTTTAACAAAGGTGATTCCCTGTTCTCTTTCCTACCTTAAGCCCAAGCATACCTCAAGTATTTAGCATGAGTAAAACCAGTAAATATAAAAGAAAAAGAGCCTCTGTCTTTGTACTGTCCAATTACAGAGATTATGTGCTTGACCATGAAACTTTTGTGACATTACAATGTGACACCACTGCTTCCACAGCTCTTTCTGATTTTTTTCCTGCAGATATTAGCCAGTGTTTTCCATAATGCAGGGAAGTATTATGGCAAGAAGAATCCTTGCTACTGTTTAACGACATCGCAAGAGTAATGTCCTGTTTTCTTGGGGAAACCTCCACTCTGCTTCTTCTCTTAGATATATGCAGTATATTCATATGTCTTGTTGAATTAAAAACTCAATTTAGCCTATCTAGATATGCATGTGGATGGTAACTATTTTATTTTTTACAAATGTTTCTTAAAATCTAAATTAATAAAGAATAGCGTTTTCAGAAATTATACTTCTAAAAACCTTGAACAGTTCCACGTCAGCAGTTCTACATGCTCAAAATACAACTTAAGGAATGTAGATCAGATTCTTAAAGGTATTTTGAAGCCATAAGTTTTATCTTTATTTTCAATTTTTATCTGATCTTGAGCCAAGTTTATCAATGTTCTTAGTCCAGAATTGGTTTAAAACTATGTAGATGAAAAAATATTATTTTAAACTATAGCATGTGGGCAACTTCAATCAAAATAGTAATTTTTTTAGTAAGTTATAGCAAACCAACATTAGAGTACAAAACAAATCAGTCACAGAATGTTGTGGTACCTGATGGTCTATTTGTGAGGAAGCAGAGTCAGAGTTAAATCTGCAGTGGTTTTGTTCTTTCAAGTATTGTGTTCCAGTTTGGTTTTTTCCAAATCAAAACGTTGAGGATGTTTTTTAAACTCTGCAGAACAGAATAAAAACTGTTGCAGAGGTAAAGCTTCTGTTTTCATTTCGGGCACCTAAAGATGAGAGTAATGTTCTGTTCCCTTCACAGTGGTTTGCGTGTGTTTCTTTTCTAAATGATCAGGGTTTCCTATCATCTAGTATTGAAGATGAAGTTGAAAAAGTTTTAAAAAGGAAATAAACAATTAAACGGTTGAATAAATAGTTAATAGAAAGAAACCTCAGGACAGTTACTTTGATCTACAATTTACAAATGATGGCATTAAAGCATCTGTTTAGCCAGATGCTTCTGGTAGTTACTGAAAGTATCTCGTAAGTATATCGCCACGTTAGAAATAACAAGGTGTAGTAAAACATCTTCAGTTTGGTGTTTTGTTTTGTTTGGGGGGGGGGGGGTGTTTTGTTTTTTTTTTTAAAGACATTTTCTTTGGGGTTTCTGCAATATCTGTGTATGTACCTATGTATACACACACACATAGTGTGTGTACATTCGTACTATTTTTCTGCGTTTTGTTGAACATGGTAAGTTGGCTAGTTCAACTGCTTGGTTTAAGTACAAAGACACTTGTGTACTGAATGACATCCGTAATTCTTCAAAACAGTATTATTGTTTGGTGTAGTTCTGAAGAGAGAGTAATTTGCTACAATAATGACTCTCCTTTCGTATGTACTGAAATACAAGAAACAGAAGGCAATCTCTAATTAGAGTCCCTCATTGCCAACAACATAGCCCAATATCTTTTTATCTCTTTGCAGGGGGAGGTTACTGATTCAGGATAATGGCTTTTCCACTGAAGTGTTAGTCAGGAATACATATGTGATTGTCCAAAAGGGGATTTGTAATTAGACTGAAAAATTTATGCAAGCGTATTTGTTAGGAACTGCTGAAGTCCTCAGTAAAAGTAAAATAAATGTTTAATTAGTAAGTACTAAATGCCTTCCTACAACATCAGGAACCACTAATCTGGAAAGCTTTTGTAGCAATTCTGGTTTCCTGAAGATGACTGAAAAACAAATTTGTAATTGAAGCTGTGGGTTTGGGGGTTTTGGTTGGATTTTTTCATATATCTGTACGGTGTGCAGAGATGCTGACTTTCTGAGCATGCTCATTACTGAAATAACAGTCTATAAAAGAGTGCAAAAACAATGGCATTTATAAAAAGAAAGCTATGGCTTGAAGAATGAACCTAAACCATCATCACAGTGGAGGAAAACTTACCTTTACAGGGCTACAAAATATTCATATTTCAAACTATGTGAAGTCAAGACGTAGAGGCTTGGAGATGAGCACTCTCCATGTAGTTAATGTAACCTTCTAGTGATCTTGACTTGGAATTATATTGATTTCAGGATAGTACTTGCGATAATAATGAGTTCCTTTTGTTGCATAAATTTATTTTCTGTATAGCTGCTTCACTGCATACTTGTGGGATTTTATGAAATGAAATAAAAAAATAAGGAACAAGTTAAAGTAATTGTATTTTTTAAGAATAGGAAGGATGTCAGAAGCATATCAGACAGATGCATCACTCTGTACTTCTATTTAAACCAAACATCGCTCTCCTTGTTGCTTTCATAAACACCAGTTCTGAGGTGTTAGAAGCATCCTTACAGATAGCCGTGCATTGCTGGTGGTCGCTCACATGATGTTAAACCTGAGTGGTTATACCTTTTCATAATAATTAAGTATATTTAAAAAACAGGTGCTTTTTGTAGTTCTGTATAGTATCAGCCTAAAATCAATGCTTTTACTGAATCAGTCTAGTACAAATTA
This sequence comes from Streptopelia decaocto, assembly GCF_964273445.1. Classification (NCBI taxonomy): domain Eukaryota; kingdom Metazoa; phylum Chordata; class Aves; order Columbiformes; family Columbidae; genus Streptopelia; species Streptopelia decaocto. The sequence continues at coordinate 23,601,709 of NC_138663.1, forward strand.
AACACTTATTTTATAGTATATATTTATAGTATATAAATCTACTGAACCGTGCATCCATTGTGTCATATTTTAAGGCAGATCATTACAAATAAATCTTGCCAGTGGTAAAATTTGCCTTCTTTAAGAAGAGTAAGTTTATCTAGTGAAGGAGAATTGACTCCAATGTGTAAACTTTCGTTTAGGCATTAAGGTGTGTTGTTGTTGCTGTTGTTTGGGTTTTGTTTATTTGTTTTAGCTTCGTAACGGAGGCATTTTGCTTCATTGGAAAGTATATTGTGAAAATCAAAAGTATGAGCAGTGACATTTAGTATATCATTTCCTATAACACTGGGGCACTATTTAAATTCAGTAATTCTATTTAGAGTTTGACAGAAAAGTGAATTCAGTTGCTGAACTATAATGCTGCTATGGAAAGCCAAAAGCAATTTTCACATTCTAGCTGGAGAAGGAAATACAGGTGGCTTTTTATTTTTAACCTTCCAAAAGGACTTGCTGGATGAGGATTTATTTACAAGAAAGTCAGTCTTTTTGCTTTGTTCTTTAAGAGCTCTATTTTAGTTAGATTTATTGTAGAAGTCAAGTTTTGAGGTGATAGTTAAGAATAGAAGACAAAAATCACAGAGAACCTATATTATTTAGAAGGTTTTCCTCAGGCTATATACAGCAAGTATAATACTTTATACTACTTTGAGTAGGATGGTTATTAGTCATTTGAGTATGCTAATTGCACAGAAAATGGAGGGAGTGTGTTAACTCTTCCCCTCTTAAATAGGCAGCTGCAGATGTATGAAGCTGATCAGGTTGTACAATCACAGCATCGGAGAGTAACCACAGTTCTAATGTGGAATGTTTTTGTTATTTCACTTTTTATTTCTGTGTTTGATTGTATCAGTGCACTGTAGCATGTTATCTTGTATCCTCAAGGATTGTAAATCTGTGAACTATGTTTGTTTTTTTTTTTCTTAATGGCTCATTTTGCTCATATTGCTTTGCAGCTGACCTGTTAAGTTAACCTCTAGAATTCATACTTGGAGAAACACAACGATCACTTGTTGGGTTACAGTAGTAAACATTTGGAGTTTTGTCAGCCACTGACTGGACTATATTCATGTCTGCTTATCCTAGCGCAGAACGCCAGAATAGGTGCTATGTGACAGTTAATTGTGTGCCTTTGGTGGAAGTCTGCAAAAGAATGACACTTAGCAAATTCTGAATGCAGTAGATGAGAACCGATGATTATTGAGTCTGTGTAAAAATCTTGGGGAGGAAGAATAGAATATATCTGTAGGAAAAGTAGCTTTATTTTTCTTGGTAAGCCTTCACTAGATTTCTTCCTTCAACACTTCAGTCCCTCAAGTCATTAGAAAATTTTAACTTTTAAGGTTAAATGATAATAAAATGTAAGGATGCATTTGCTGGAGATGGTGGAGTATTTATTTTGAAGGCATCGACAGTGAACATACAAGCATGTTATTTTAATCCAGTCTAACACATGTGTCTTAAAGTTTGGGGAATCTGTTCACAGAGTTTACATATGACAATTGTCATCTTTTGACTGCCTTCCTGTAGTTTTTATATAAGGCAAATGTGTCAGTTTTAGTAGACAGAAAATGTTCTCTTTCAGAGCTTTCTAGCAGCGATTTATGTGTCCGTATCTTCATAAAAGGCATGATGGAGATTTTATTGACTTTTTTGTTAGTGCTATGACAGCTTTGTACAGTTTCCAGATACGTAAACTCTGTTTTAGTGTCATTATCAATAGCTCCCTTGTATAATTAGAGCTGGGGTTTTTTTATTTGTTTGGATTTTGTTTGGCGTTTTATTTTGGGGAGTCAAAAACATGTCTGTCATAGGAAAAACTGATTTGACTTAGGGAATTTAATTCATTGCTAGTCAAAATAGACATGTCCTACCTGATTCAGCTATTGAGAAACAAAGAAGAGAAGCATTTAAATGCTTGGGGAAAACACCTTTCCTCCACCTTTCCAGGCTCAGCATCACTGCATACACCTCTCATTCCCCCTCCTGTCTCATTCGCTGTAGTGTTACAGGACACATAGTGTTTCTTAGGAGAGCGAAGGGTGGCACAGACTGGGATTGGTATGTGGCAGTTTCTTTCTGCTTCTACTTGTTCCTTTTATTTTGTATTTTTTTTTTTTCCTCTCCCCTCCCTGCTGTACCTACTTAGTAGTGTCCTCTGCTTCAACGGGGGTTCCTCCATGGGCCTCAGTCTTTTTGTGGGTGTATCTGCTCTGGCATGGACGTACCCACAAGTCATGGCCACTTCAACCTTGAACTTCATTCATAGTCTTCTGGTGTTTATAGAAGCTGAGAAACAGGAAGCTTCTGGTCAGTTGTTTCAAATATAGTACTATAGTTCTATAGTTTGTTTAAATATCAGCAATAGAATTCATAAAGAGGTTTATTTGTTGTTTGTTAATTTTGCTTCTTTACTATTGACTTGATGCCTACTGAATTATGATCATGTGTCTGTGTTACTTTGTTTAGAGAGTTTTATATCTTGAACAGTGTTCCTATTCTTGGTATCTCAGGAGAATGCATGCAACTCGTCTTGCAAATCGGTTTTTAAGAGTTACAACTACTTTTTTTTTTTTTTGTACAGTGTTGAGATTCTGTTGTTGACTGTTATCAAAATGCAACATAAAAATTGGCAAAGAACTTTTAGTTTGAATGGGGGTCCCCAATAGTAGGATTATAGCAGGAGTAAATGGGTTCTGTATGTAGGGAAACTGTTCCTGCTTCTAGAAGGCATATCTGCGTTTTATATGCAGGTCAGCAGTGTGTATAAGTAACTTTTACAAGGAAAACTTATGCTCTTAAAATAGGATTGTGAAGGCAAAAATGTGAGTTAAAGTAGATGGCATTAGAAAATTGGCGAGTTGCCTAGGCCTTTGGGGTAATTCAGATCTAGAGATTTAGATTTTTTTTTTCCAGTCAGAATGAATAATAGCAAAATCATTTCATTCATGATTCCAGTCTGAAAGCACTATGTGCACTGCAAACAGTTTAGGCATATCCACTCTCTTCAGAGTACAGAAAAATGCTAAGATAAATAGTAAATCAGTGTTATACCAATGTGGAAAATTACAAAATTATTTGTTTCAGAAGTTTTTGTCACTCTTACTAATACCGTTTTTCTGCTTTCTCATTCTGAGATTTAAGAAAGGTATGCTCAAATTCACCACTGCAAGCGTTCAAACTTTAGAAATGTTAAATTGTAAATCATTAAGTACTGTTAATTTAACACCTAAAAATGATGTGTTTTGCTTGAAGATCTTGCTAACTCTTTCTAAAAGCCAAAATTTTGTGTGTATAAATGTATCAAGGTAAAAATAATAGGTTGTGATGTCATAGTTCTGCTGATGTGCTGAAAAATTTGCAATGCAGCCCCAAACTGTAAGTTTCACTAGCATAATAAGCATCCAAAACAAAAGCACTTGGTCATCTTGATTAAAAGCAAGTAGGACAAGAAATGCGGATGTTCGAGGTTCTGAACATACAGCCATGTTGATATTTGGTATTTGAAACGTTCTCAGACAGGTTAACCAACTACCATGCTGTGAAACAGCAAGTGTACTCTCCATTCTACGTTTGTGAGATATCTGTGCACACATGCTTCTGTAAGCTGAAATGGGAAATACAATTGTCATTTATGTCATCTGCAAATACTGTTCTATTCTGAGCTGTTTTCCTGTCATATTTGTATCTTGTTTTGAGTTTGCTTTTTAGGTCCTTAATAGAAGTGAAATTCTATTAATGAAGTTTAACTTCAAAAGGACATATTTCAGATTCTTACTATACTTTCTGACTACCACTGTGTGACTCTATCCTTGCCGTATATATCTTGCATGTTTTGTTGAAGTGAAAGATAAGCAATTTATGCTTTAATTTGCTTTTAGAACTTTCAGAACTCATAACCTCTTCAGAAGACAGTGCAAAAATAAATCTTAGGAAAGGATTGTATAAGATTGTACATGTACTCCCCATTTTATAGAGGAAGTAATTGAAAAAATTGAAAAAATAGTGTGCCTGTTGCAGATGGAATAAAAAGTTTCGTGTGTTACTGGCTCACAGACCTGTGCTGAATCACCCATTTAATTTTCAGTTATTTGGGCTAATTATTGGTGAGAGAGGCCACACTTCAGTTGTTATGCTACTCTAACTAAATTGACTGTGGATGAGTTACACAGATCACAGCAGAAAAAAATTGCCATATGGTTCTTCATCCCATGTCTAATATCTGTATATTAATAACTCTGTAATGCCTGTTATTCATTGAAACACTTTCATATTTTACAGATTATTGCTCAGTTGTAACACTCGTGGATCCATCGAATGTGAAGTTAACATGCACTCTTTTTAGTGGAAATCTAGATTCCCTACCAAAAATTTACAAAGTCGGAGATATTGTTCGATTTCATAGGATAAAGGTATGTACTAGGATGTTGGGGGGTTTATGTGCTTTCTGTTTTTGCAGTGAGAGGACCCTAAGAGTAATTTAATTCATTGCGTGCTGAAATTAACACATGCAGACATTGGATAAAACAACTGATTGATAAAACAGCTATGCTGGAAGTAAACTCAAATTTATTAAACAACAACAGCACTAAACTGGTATCTCCGTTTGAAAACAGTGATACATGTGGTTATGACAACTCAAGAACAGCATTTTTTTTTTCTTAGTACTTGTTAAACTAGTTGACAAAAATCATGTGATAATACTTCTAGATGAACAGAATTTAACTGACATAAATGTGCACGTTATCCCTCTTCAAACTGATAGACTTGAGGGATTGCTTTAGAGCTTCTTTTGTGGATCACTTTAGATTGTCTGGAGAGTTACTCAAGTAAATGTAATCTATGTCTAGTTAGTGTGCAATATGCTCTGATGGCTTCTTTGATGTTTTTCCTGCCTTACCCCATATTTGTCTGTATCGAAGGCCATGAAGGAAATAGGGCTTATAGCTTTGGTACTGTTTCTGCTGTGTGTTTTTCATATGCCTTCTGCAACTCCATAGAGAAGAGGAGCCACAATACAGAGACTGAATGAGAGTCTTGTAATGCTGGATCACACAGGCTTAAAGAAGTGCAGAATAGCACCAAAGACATGATTCACCTTGTCTGTGTGTACTCCCTCCTTTAGTTTAATCCAATTTGTTCCATGCAAGTTGGTTCCTTCTCTTTCTTTCTCCTTGATGCAATATAGAAGGCATTGAGACAGACATGCAGGAGAAGTATCCACTCACTTCTTATTTCTAGGCAGCTCTGGCTGTAGCTGTCAGGTTGATAAGGATGAGAGGGGAAAGTCTGGAGCTTAGATGTAGAACATATTGGGTGAATGTTACACTTTGGCAGAATTTAACTGCCAGATGCTTGGTGTCCTCTGAGTAAATGTGGTCTAAATATATAAACTTGGCCAAGGTTAGGTTTGAGACTTTTTGCTAAAAAGGATCTCAAAGAACATGTTGTCTGCAAGACTGCAACCCTGTGGAGTGATAGAATTTCTCCAAAAATTGAAATTTTAGAATTTTGCACATATGTTTTCTTAAATTTTCATCTGAATACTTTTGGTCAAGTTACCTGATCACGTCTTAAATATGTAGGGAATATTCCAAAATAGTAATTTTTTCTTTTACCACAATTTTCTCAAATATACTGTGCCACTTTCTCTGAGGAATATTTCTAAAGCAGTGCCTGCTGTTTTGTTAAATTATTATCGAAACAAATTATTTCAGCTGGTTTAAGTGTATATACTTTTTGCATACAGCTTTTTCTGACAAAATAGTTACGATATATTCAGGTCAACTGATAAATGAAATGTACAATGTATTGTTCATTTTCTTCTTTAATTTGGGTTTCTATTGCTGCAGATGTTTCTGATAAGCTTATTTTGCAGACAGCAATTCTCAGGAATAGTAGACGACAAGCTGTAATTTATAGCCCTAATATCTAGATGTATTTTTCATGTCATTTAAAAAATTTTTTTATTTCCATATGACTAGCCATGTTAACTTTCATTTGGAAGGTGTCTGTAGGTAGTTTTTGTAGTTCGGTCTTCTTGCTGTTATATTCAAACATGTTCAAAACGTTTTAATTTATATAAGGACAGAAATTATTTACTAAGTTACTTCAAATTGCTTCCCTATTTCATTATTACATCTCTGTTCATGGAGCTGGAGGTACATGTACACAAGGATTACATTATGAAAATAGAAGAAAATATGATCAGCATACCATATTATCCAAACTTGTTTAGACTGTGATTCACTTTATGTGAGAAAACATTTACAAAATATAAGGAAATATACCAAATGCATTCAGGTGTTTTTTTTGACAGAAAACTTTTTCATATAAACAGCATCAGTGACAATAATCAAACTGCTACAAAGAAATTAATCTCTGGATCTGATATGGTGTTAAGGCTCAGGTTCAGTTGTGGAGCATATTTTTTAGCAATAAGTTGTTAAATTAGTAACAATTTTGACAGATCATAGTGATTTTGGGGGGTATTGGAGTATTTGTCTGTTTGCATGTTCTGTTATGGAATGTGCATATCATTCACATTCTTTATCTGAAACTTTATTTTAGCTTGGAATTTTGTCTTCAGTGTTTGTGATGGGTTTTATTTTTAGCCTTCCATCCCATCCCACGCACCCTCATGCACTGCATGACACTCAGAATGGAAAGCAGGCGTTTACTGTTTCCAGATTAGTTTTAGAAATGTAGGACTGAAGTTGTTCTCATGTTGCCAGGTCTGGAGAAAGGGCTAGTGAGAAACATCTCCAAAGGTCTTACTCTTACTTTTAGCCTCTTAGCCCTGGGCAATTCCTAATAAAGCTCAAGTGTTTCAGCAGCAGTGGAACAGGGACAGACTAAGGGGAATAGTTATTAATATCCTTGTAGGTGATGCTGAACATACAGTGTATTGTATTCAATGGGTACAGTCTCCATGATGGGCAAATCATCATAAATCCAGGACATGTGTTTAACTGAGGGGAATACATTGCTATAATTCTTGCAGATACATTGCCTATAAACAATTTCGCACTCTTTCCTTTTCACTAGTATCCCGCATATAGTACTTTTCTGCAGTTAAGGGAAGACTGGGTAGCAGCACATGAACATGGATCTTCTCTTATTTTGTTGTCAGCCGTGAATCACAGGGGTCAAATGTTTTTGACGTCTGATTAGGTAAATAACACCTTACAATTAGGTCTTCAGCTGAATATATACTCGAATTGGAATAGAAGATGCAATAATTCAAATTGAAAAAAAAAAAAAAAAAACAGAAAACAACAACACACAACTTGATGTCTTGAAATAATTTTATAAGTATAAACAATAATTAAGTTTTAAGCTTAATGTACTTACGTTTCAAAATATTATCTTGAATTCCTGATCCTTCCACATATCAATAGTTAAATTTATTTTAGAAAATCTTCCTACTTAGTGTAACAACACGTACAATAGCTTAGTATATGTTGTTTTACAAGGCATTTTATTGATATTCTGAGATGATCTGTGACTGCAGTGGTTTTGTAATAGTCCTTTGCTTCTGCAATTTAACAATCAGTTTTGATGGAAAACTACCTTGAAGATGCTATTATTCCAGCTTTATACACTACTCACTATCACACTTTTCTATTGAGTGAGGTGAATAACACCAGCTTCAGTTAAAAAAAAAATCAGGTGGTTTAGGTTGCTATAAATCTTATTTATAAATGTTTCAAGATTAGCTTATTTTCAGTAGGCAGATTCTGGATAGAGTTGTACTCTATAGAAATCACTAGATTTTATTGTCCACACAGTCTGTTTAGGTGACATTTCACCTTTTGTTCTTTAATTCATATAAAGTATGCCAAAGATTCTTGCAATATGTACTGGAATTTATTTGCCTGCTTAGAACAAGCCAAATACATTGTATCTGCTCGGTTTTTGTCCCAGAAGATATTTTTGCTTAGCAACCATTATTTATTGAATTTATCTAAAATTCTCAGGGAATTTTTAAACTCACAGGCATCTGACCTCTTTCCCTGTTCTTCCCTCACAACCCAATTTTGTAAAAAAAAACAAAACCCCGTGACCTCTAGAAATGACGAAAACCTAGTGAGAGAGAATTATCATCATATACAAAAGTCCCAGCTTAGCTCTTTTCCCTAAGGTTAATTTCAAAATTGTTTGTATGTGGAAGACATAACTAGTTTACAGTATCACAGCTTAAAGTGATTTGAGATCTACTTAGAGTGCCATAATGAAACAACATTTGCCCATGGATTTAATTTGTTTTACACTCCAGTGATTTCTCGTCACTTTAGCAATGATTTGTTTTTAAAGGATAAGGCCAGAGAATGTCTGTTGACCATCATCTGTTCTGTGTGTCTGACATAAGTAATTTTCCAGCTATGAAATATATTGTTCTGTAGCCCATTCTACATTTACTTTTCCTGTTTGGGATGGAGTTGTTCACTAAATAATAATGTTGAGTGCTGTGTTTACCTTTGAGATGACTCAGTGGCTTCTTCACACACTGATGCCTAAGGACATTTGGTTTTGCTTCAAGATCATTGGTAATTTGCTCATCATGACACTTCAGGTTTACCTTCTTACATATTTTATTTCTTTTGTTGTTTTATTACTGCCTTTTCCTACATTAAGGCTGATTTCAAATCCACTAAATGAGGGTACTAGGAGATGTCAGAAGTTCAGTATGTCCAAGCACAGCCTCATGAATGCTCAAAACGTGACATAAAGGATTGGGGAAATGGGGAAAATAGACTATTGTGAAATATTAGTGGAAGCCCAGAGAGACAAAGTAGTTTCTTGAACTGGTTTCCTGGAAGGTTTAGAGCCCTCATAATCAGTCTAAGGTCTAGGACAGAATTTGTAGTAAGAAGGTATTTTGATAATGATTTAAAAGAATTAGTGAAGTAATAAATAAGTAGGTAAATTGCAAATTAAAACACTTTGAGAAAGTGTTACTTAAAAATACCTCTTTTGGTAGAGGGTGAGTGTGGAAAAGTGATGAAACAGAGTTTTCCTTCCCTCTGGATGTTACGTATTTTGAGGAGCTATGAAATATAAGGCCAGTGGCAGCAACTAAAGTAAATCTGTGTATTTATGTTAGATAAGGTCTTAGTGTTATAGTGGAACATTTTTTTCCAGATCAAGTGTAATGAGCACACATTTATTATGTACCTTTGTATTTTCCTGATTTGTCCATGGGATTTTCTTGTATTTTCAATATTTAAATGTAAAGGCTAAAAGACTAAATCTTTTCAGTGTTATAGTGAAGAAAAACTACATCATGAACTGATGTACTCCATTGGTCAGGTCTGGAGAATGCTTAGGGAAATGAAAGTTTATCCTGGAGATGATCTGTAATGCATTTAAGTGTTACGTCCAAGTGGCAGGGATTAAAGGAGTTCCTGTCATCAAGATTGAGCTGCTTTTTTTATTAATTTCCAAGGAATACTTGATTTGTGTGCTTTTTACATTTCAGCGTGTTTATGAAATATAGGCCTAAATCACTGGCAATGGTTTGGTAAAAAATGTTGCTGTTTAGACCTTCTGTCACATCTTTCTGATCCTGTACTTCTGAATCAGTAGGATTTTCAACCATTTGAAAATGGAGCACTGGGAATCCTAAACTAGATTGCCTCACAAATGCTATATGTCCTGTTGGTTTTTTTTGGTAAGCAAATTTTAATTAAAAAGGGATGGATCAAAACAAACGCTTTGAGATTTCTGGATAACGAGTCATGCAGTGCTTTGATATATATAAAAAGTGCAGGGAACAGTAAGTTTAGACTAGATCCTCGAAGGAATGCTTCAGACTTTGAACACTGTGTTTTATATGGTAGCAGATACACAGCTAAATCAGCAGGATACAGGGGACCTGCCATGTGCAGGCAGTAGACACAGGAGTAATTGTGAAAGCTGTGTTCTTTATTCAAGGGATGAGAGACGATCACTGTTTGCTTTACATATAAAAAAATAGCTCCTGGAACTGATACTTTCATTTTCAGTTCCATAATATCAGGAAACAAGGCTGTTGTTAGAGGCAGAATACAGGAATCCATAATAACTTTGTTCTGCTATTGCTCTGTTGTGTGACCCCTAAAAATTAATTTATCTTGTGCCTCAGTTTCCCCATCTCTAAAAGCAAACTTGATGTGTTCCACATACAGACATTTTGAGATTTGTGACTAAAATACTCTGCACTGATGCTGTATATTTACAAGTAGGTATTAGTCTGCCTCTTAAAAAAATGTTTGATGTTAGATTATATTTTCTGCTTATTCATTTTGTTTTGTCGTTAATTTCCTTTTTTGTTTTGTTTTTATTTTGACTCTCTTCTCCTAATAGCACCACAAACAAAAATCATCAGTGGTCCATTCTTCATCCACATGATAAAAGAGAAACATACGTATATTTCAGTGCACTGCAACCATTTTTTTTTTCCTTCGTATTTTATTACAGGTCAGGGAATACAATGGACAGATGCAGGGAATTACCAGTGCAGGATTTGCATCCTTGACATTTGATGGAACTGTAGGAGCACCAGTACTTCCTCGAACCTCTAGCAAAGTGTACACTTTCATGGGTGAAGAACAGAAAACAATAGAAGAATTACGTGTTTGGGCAGCCAGTAATCTTACCATCCCTGGACCAGCCACAAAGTTGTCTGGTGTTCAGCCAATGATGTTCTTTGATCTCACTTGCCAGCTGGTAGGAAAAGCAAAAGTAGATGGATCTTCTTTTCTTCTGAAGGTAAATTTATTTGTTAAAAATAATTCATTAGATTTATTTATTTAAGACATTGTGATTCAGTTTTCAATGAAACAGACATATTCATTGACTTAAATAATGTTATGTAGATAAATATTTTGAGGTTAAGCAAATTTATGATCCTTGACCATTTTATTTCTATGAAAACAAGACAGAAATCCCAGCTCTCTTTAAAATTGTTCATCTGATTAATTTCTTTAGAGAGGTTTTGTAAGATGGGATTGGTATGGATCATTGTTTCGCAAACATTTTTAGATAAATATTTCAAGATTTCCTAAACTCGAAAAATTAGTTTTAAATTTTAACCTTATTTTTTAGTTAGCAGTTATCGCTTTTTTTTGTAAATCTACTGGATATAATTAATGCAGTAAGCAGCACTATCTGGAAAACAAATGTTACCTATCTCCAAAGATTTTAGGTAACTTCTTTTATTTATACATAGGTACTTTGGCTGTCAGTGCTCACTGAAAGTACAAAATGCAAAGTGCCACACAGCAGGAGGCCACTTGCCAAAGGTGGCCCTTAACATCAGCTCAATTAAAAAGGAGATCTGCATAATTTTTCAGATATATCAATCTGATGCTATTCTGGAACTCCTTAGTATTTCCTTTTGTTTCTTTTATAAGTTGGTTGTTAAGATGTTAGAGATGAACAGCCTGTTATTTTTCCATTTGATGATGACTTAATAAAATTATTTATTGGTTCTGCTGTATTAAGCTGTATTGTTACAACATTTTTAGAAATGGTGCACTGCATTATTCCTTCGTTAAAGCAGCAAAGATTTTTCTTATGCAGAACAATGCGTGCATTACGCAGAAACAAACTGCAAGTGTCATCCTATAATATGCTTTGCAGCTGTTACAAATATTTCCATTATTCCTTTTGAAATAGATGTCAGATGAGACCCAGTAAAATTTCAGAACTTTGTGGACTGTAATTAAGTTGTTCATTAATAAGCACATGTTCAGCATTGAAGGACACCTTGCAAGGCCAGAGAAAAATGCTTTCTTAAATTATTAATAGTTATTTATACTCTTTTCTGTATTGAAAGATCTGAAGTTGATTTTGTCAGTTTTGTGTAGCAAAGATAATGACTCGGGGGGGAAAAATGTAAGATAGACTTAGGAAGGTAAAAGTTTGAAATCAAATAACAGTAGATAATTTTTTTCTTATAGGTAATTCCTTTGACAGTATACATTTTTAGTAGTATAAAATATTAAATAATTAAATCTGTATTAAAATACATCAGACAAGCTTAAAAATGGTAGACTGACATTGGTATGCTGTTGCTAATTTCCTCTATTTTTCAAGCAGGGCAAAATCCCTTTCACGTATCAAATGTTGGTCATGATAGAAGAAAAGCGTTTTTAAAATATTGTAGACAGATCTCATGATTATTTTGTTGATTCACTAAACAAAAAAAAATCCATATCAGCTCAGATGGAGTGATCATTAAATATTATTAGTGTTATGTTATTTTGGTTATACATTTTATAATAATAATTTAAATTTATTATGTCATTCCAAAGTACAGCAGTTATATTGACAGTCGATTAATGCTATAAAATATAATGATTATTCCAAGCATTGAGCTTATGTAACTAGTGAGGATTGCTTCAAAGACAACTAAAATGAAATTCAGTGATTTTGTGCATCAGCCAGGGCATAACTTTTAATATTACACTTGATAATTAATTGGGATATGCACAGCACCTGAGACTGACATGGCATAAACACAGTATTGTTAACTTGTTAGTGCTTACCTTTTTCTGAGAATTCTGTTATTCAAACTGCTGCAGACTAAAAACCTCACACTAGAAATTATTCTGTCATTTATGCCTTTCATAAGAGTTTTACTATTATTCTTTACTTTCATTCTGTCTGTCAGTTAAAGTTAAGGTGTGTCACACAAGTCCCATACTCTGCTGAAGGGAGAAACAGGTTTCATTGTGTGTCTCCCATTTCAGTGTTTTGCCGACCATGGTGATCAAAGGTGTAACTCACTGTTCCTTAGCTCCAGATTGTTCGTGACTAGTAATAGAACTGTTTGCTGTTTCTTATCCAGAATTAATTTAATCAGTGTTGCTTTTTAGATCAGTGTTAGTTTTTGAAATTAGAACTTCTGTGTTTTCACCCATTATTTGAATAAAGTGATGCTGGCAAGCTCCCCAGGTAGGGCGCTTGATATGTTTTCATATTTGTGCAAGTGAAAAATAAAACCAACTACCTTTCTAAGGACTTTTTTTTTGTTGTCTTATAAAGAAAGTTTACTGGCTTACAAATCCCTCCAAAAAATGGCCCGATGCTAGCCCCATTAGGTCGTCTGGTGAAGAACATATTAAAGCTAAGTAGTCATCCTTGTATCTGACAGGGAGTATTCAGGTTATTTCAATAGAATTGCTGGATCCATCTCTCTACTGTAGAACTACCAAAGTGTCCCAAGTAAAACCAGTTGAAAAATAAGGGGAAGCGTGACAAACTGGAGGTTCTTTTATTTAGTCACAGTGACTAAATTCATAATATGTATGCACTAAATCTGTGTTTCTCAAGCTCACTTCTGGAAAAGGTTTGATAATTCAAGCAATGGGCAACCTCTCTTTCAAAGATGGTTTTAAGTATTTCATGCTACAGGATCAGAAGATAATAGGCTTTTTTTTTAAATCTGTGGCAGTGTTTACCACTTCATTATCTGGGTCCTTCCGAATACACTCTCATTTGGGAATGTTAATTTGATCTTATGGGTCATTTTCACTGTGAACAGTTTACCCTTTTATCTCTCGATTTAGGATGAGTATTTCAACCATGAGTTATTCTTGGTGTATTTACACATGGCTTTGCTGATTCTTAGATCTTTTCCTGTGGGTCCTTTGATCCACAGCAGTTAAGCATAAGGGGTAGAAACGCTTTAAAAATTAAGCTGTGGTGTCTTTTTTTCTCACTCTCTACAGTAGCTCACTCATGGGACAAAATGCCTCGATATCACAAACTGTCCGAAAATTAGCTTCTGTTGAACCTATATGCATGAAATCCTATGAAATGCAGCATTTCAGTCTTACAGTCCTCATGCCTCCAGGTTTTCTCTGCCAGTATTTCAGACCATTCGTTTTTGTCTTTGAAAAGAGTATATCTTCAGGAACTCAGGAAACCATAGTTTACAGAATACATTGTAAGGAGCTATCACTAAAATGTTAATATTTGATTTAAGTGGTAAGATTTTGATTTCAAAGTGCTAAGTCTGCTGGTAATCTTACTTTTTCACAGTAACTTTGATAGCTCAAAAATAGCTCTATTGACATTTTAATTTTTAAGTGTCTTAAGAATTTAGCTTTAGGCAAACAATTTCTAAAATCTTTATTATGTATTAAATACTGATGTTTTTCTAGTACATTCTGGATAACTAGCAGTGTATACTCATATAGGTGATCATCAGTAATTAAGGGAGTATACGCTGTGTACTCAGTCTTCACATACTGTAGCTGGAGTGTTTAAAAAACCTGTAGCAGGGTTAAAATATTAAATATCGGCAGTTCTGCATATAGTGAATTCTAATAGTTGTAACTGCTGGATGAAGAGTTGAGGTTTTGCTAGTGCTATTTTGTTTTGATTTGGTTTCTTTAATAGAAATAAATCTCAGGTCTTAACACTTCATTATATTCTCTATAGAGGATGTTTTATAATCAAGAATAATAAAAGTAAAAGCAACAAGAAGCATAAAATCTAATTTAAGGACTTGGAGACTCCAATAAAGATTTCTTATTAATCAATTATTATTATTATCAATTTTTAATCAAACAACAATTTAAAAAAAAAAAGCGCTATTTAAAATCTCAGTCTAAAGTATTCTGAGCAAACTGAAGTAGTTCCTTTGCATTGCAGGTGTGGGATGGCACAAAATGTCCCTACCCAACATGGAAGGTGCCTGTGGAAACAGGAGCCCTGGAAGGAGAAACAGTTCTTCTTCATCATCTGCGAAATCTAATGGTGGATATTCTAGTCTATGATAACCATGTACAGCTGGCAAAATCACTAAAGGTAATGAACAGTTCGGTATTTCTAACTCATTTTTGGCCTATTTCCTGCTTTGAACTCACTTCAGAAAATGTATCAATTTAATTCTGCTGTTAATTAGTTTCAAATGTTCCTCTTTATCTTTCACTATATTTCCCATACCGTTTATTTGAATGCGAAACTTCTTCAACATGTGTAAAACAGCCTCATTACTCTAAAATTGCCATGAAAAAGTTCTTCTAATTAAGCAGTTCTTGCCAGACATTGTAATACCATATATAATCGTGTGAAAATAATGCACTCAGAATATGTCTTTTATGCTTTAGAATTATTTTTTAAATTATATAAAGTGGGGTTTAACTTGCAGTCCTATTAAAGGCCCGTAATTCTAAAGTCAATAAAAGATTTTCTGTTCTATAAACTTTGGCAATTTGCAGTGCAGTCTTCATTTAGTGGGTCAGTAATGTTGATTATGCTTAGAGAAAACAACAACATAATTAAACATTTGATCTTCAGCAATACTGCCATCTTGCTTCAGAATACAGTAAATTAGCAAAGAATACGTCTTTCAGTTTATGCCTTGCCTCCTATACCCAAACATTGTTTTCAATAAAGTGTTTACTGCAAAATAAAGATAAGTGATAGCCATTTGTGAGTCTGGGGCTATCAGCAGACGTCAATTCAATTTGATATATTAATGCCCATTTATAAGTAAGTGACATATAACAAAATAACTTGTCTTTGTGTAAGAATTCATAACAAAACTTACAAATGTATTTCAGAATTTTTCTCATGCTAACTGCTGTAATCTATTGATACAAATAACTACTGACGTTGCAGTGAAGCAATATGTTTGGAAAATTAATGGAAAAATATTTTAATAGTAATAAAATATATTTTCTTGAGTAGCTGATGATACTCCCAGTATTACCCTCTCCCATTTATATTCAGGAATTCCTACTGAATATGTGGGATGTCTTCATCAGCTCTCTCAATTTTTTCCTTCCTTTGAGGCCTTTGTTTCATATCTCTGAAATATCCGTGCCTTTGCTGAATACTTCACTGTGTAGCAGAACCTCTAATGTCAAAGGAAACTGTTAAGAAACCTGGTTTGACTTACTGAGCAACACAGGCTGTTTGTCTCTTTCTGGAGATGTCCAAAATTCAGTAGTTTGTGGAAGTTTGTGGAAGGTTTGTGGAAGGTTTAAGTTGGACCGTTTTTGAACACTGCTTTGTAGTGGATTGTCTTAGTCAAGTTATTGAAGAAAAAGCGCTGATATCCTAACAATTAAACTTCAGGAAGATTTATTAAGTTCAGGTTGCAATACGTACAGCTAATTTCATTTCACAGGATAGTCTAGAGATGATAAAATTTTGGAGAACTCTTCTTAAAGTGGAAGATTTAATAAAAGGTTTTTTGTTTTGTTTTGTTGTTTTAAATACTAATGGAAATTGTTTCCTATTATAAGAAAGTATAATAGAAATATTCTATATTAATTTGTATTATATTTTATTTACTTCACAGTCTTGTTATGCAAATATTATTTTTTTTAATGGTTTATGTAGAAGTATAAAACTGGCTAGCGTTTAGTGTATGCATGTGCAACTCCTCGAGAATGAACACTATTCATCCAGCATGGATAAAAACTCTACTAGACCTTTTGCCAGTTTATGGTTTCAGAAACAATGTGAGTGCATTATTTTTCAGCCATCTCTTCCGCATTTCACAGTAGCTTAGAATTGCATTTTTTAATGTAAAATGTTATGGAATTGTTAGGTTACACTATCCCCTGTTGCTGTGTACCATTTGCAGTGACAGTCGCAGCTCTGAAATGATATTTTACGTAGGAACAATCTGTTTTATGAAGCCTTGTTATACCAGAAGGGCAGATTGAAGGAGGGAAAAAAAATGTTCTCATTTTAAAATTATTTCTGTAGGCACATGTTCCAGCAAGGGAGCTCTGAGTAAGCACTACAGTCTAGAGGAAGTGGGTAATGTAGTGCAGTGAATTTTTAGCAAATCCTGGGGCAGAGTGTCAGGGATATTCCTACAAGAATTTGTTAAAAGCTACTTGTTTGGATTGTCTGTCCAGAAAACACAGAAGATATGACCGTTTTATCCCATTTTCTGAGTTGGTTAAATAATATTTACAATTTTCGATTGAGAGAACTTTAGTAATGTTGAAAGTACGCTTCTTGGTACTGTGAGTAGACCTTTTGTCCCCTGTATTTGCTGCCCTTCCTTTCCTGATAGATGAGATTGTGGCTTTTCAGCATTTACTGCCTTAGCAGAGCATAAACAGAATTTTCGGAAATCTCATCTCAGAAGTAGATTATTTCCTGGGGCATAAAGACACAAGCATGAGCTACAACTAAGCAAAGGCAGTGGTGTTTACCACTTTTTCCTGAATGTCCCTCTTCCCCTGTGGTGCATGAGGCTTTCTTGTTACTCTAGGAACCCCAGCCTGCAGTGCTGACTCTCTGGAGTACAGTTGCTCCTCGTAGGCTGTAGCCTTTCATATTCCAGTTTTTCCAGAGGTTCTCAGAATTCACTCAGACCTTGCCACAGAACTTGGAAATAGGTCTGTGACATGGGTTTCTGCATCTGGGGCATTTTGCTATTAATAGATGGTTGAGCATCGAGGTGAGTGAGCATCAGTGGTCAGGCAGTGCACAGGAGCGGTCCAGCTGTCCACAGCACGTTGGAGATTTCCTTATGGACTGTCATTCATTGAATATGTGGGACTGTGGTACTCTTATGGCTTATACCATCAGTTTTGTGTTGCCATGCGTTTTCTGGATAGCACAGTTCAAACAATTAGCCTTTTGCATACCTACAAGTCCTACTCCATTGTTTCACAGTAGTTGTTTGATGCTATATATGAGCAGAATTTGAGTCTTTTCAGCTGTTCCTCCCACTGTGTACAATGGCATGTCTTTTTTGATAGTAGTTTGGACTAAGACTTGCTTGCTTTTCTAGTATCTGAGTTACATTTCCAGCCTGCGATTTAAATGAGTTACATGGCCGTTGTTACCTAGCTTCATATTTTTCAGGCCCGGGTAGCATTCCTTTGACCTGTCAGTGTTATTTTCACCACTTCTGTCTTTGTACTCATTAAAAGGGGAAAAAAAAACAATCCACAATACCCGCTTATCCCACCCCCAAGTCCTCCAAACCCTTTAATGGAATTAAGTTGGTAGTTTTTATTGCAAAGGACCACACACAAATGCTGTGTGTATTCTTCCTTTCATTTGTAAACAGTTGTGCACTATTTAGTCAGTAAAATTAGACTTGATATGGTTAAATGAAGACAAAGAAATCTCACTGAATATCATCAGCCATAAAATAGGCATAAAAATTAGTACAGATGATTTTGCTATCCTGTAGATAAACACAGCCTCTTGTCATGAGTGTCTTTCTGGCCAAACCTGGACATTAAACAGCTGTGATAAATGACTGTTCCGAATTCTCAGTGCCTTAAATGTGAACACAACCCAATATGCTTTGAAATAATGACGAGAATTTGCTATGCTAAAAAGTTGTTTTAGTTGGCTACTTAGAGAAAACTGCATATGCCACTTCTTCATTTTAATTCTTTTTTAAATTGTCATATTTTAATTAGACTGCAAATAGGGTATTAGTATATTTTATATTACTGCAAGAAAAGTGTTCTTGTTGCTTTAAGTTTAAATGAACTTTCTCTAAATGAGATAGGTAGTTCATAAACAGAACTGCTGTAAATTCAAGTAAGGAGTTGGTTTTGTACTAGATTTAATGATGGCTCTGTAAATCATTCTGTTCACTTTAAAGTATATTATATACTTGACTGAAAAGAAATTATAAAGTGTGCTTGGACTACAGGCATTGTGTAAACAACAGAAATTCAGGAACATTTTTAGCCGCAGCACCAGCATTTGCTCGCCACTGCTAACAGTAAGCAATGCTGCCTCTGAAAGGAATTCACAGAAACTGCACTTCAACTTGCCCAGTCAGATCTGGGGGTTTGTGCTGAAATTTGTCACCTTTCAATTTGTCACCTTTCAATTTGTCACCTTTCAATTTGTCACCTTTCAATATTTGGCAACGCTGATTATAACGCATTTTTTTCGTATAGTTCTGAGTGATATTAAAATATATAAGATAATAACATTTTCATAAAAGGGATCTAATGAAATGCATATATAGGAATATACATTTTGATAGTGATTATAAATCTTGGGAAGTTGATTGTTGCACTGAAACATGCAATTTGCTGGACTTCTGTGTAAATTTCAGCACGGGAGTTTAGAGGGCAAAAGAAACATTTTGTTTTCTGGGCTCACCTCTCCCATGTTTAATATTTTATATTTGTATTTACAGTAAATATTTAGTTTTTTCATAGGTTGTGGGGTTTTTTTAAAGAAATAAATTCTTCAATTATAATCAACTTTTTGCTGCTTATATATAAATTACTCTTGAAGAAAAACTAAGTAGTTTGGCACTATTGTATTGACATAAGGTTATTTGATAAACAAAACTTAGCTAAGAATTTTTAAAAAACTTTCTCAAAAAGCATTTGTCATAGTCATCAGATTAGTTTTATAATATGACTGCCTCTTGTATTTTTGGATAATAAACATAATTAAGTGAAATTTATCATGTGGAAAGAAAAAAAGAAGCCTCCAGATGAGCCTCTTGTCTGCCATCCAGATGCACAAGCTGACCTGTTGATATGCTTTGAATGAACAAAATGAGCAGCACCCTAATGGTGCAGATCAATTAAAAATCTGGTAAGAGCTCCATACCAGAAGCAAAGTAGGTGCAGACTGAAGTGCGCTTTTTGTGTCCCTGGTGCCTCACTTTGAAAATATGCTGCCTTTTTCATGTGTGATTATTGTTTAAAAGAGCAGTTTGATACTAACATTATATGGTGATAGTTTGTTCCTTGACACAGAGGAGGATTCCAGCATCAAGATGCTGCTCTGTCTTCTTTTATGCGTATATACATACATATGTAATTGTCATACTAAGGCCTGGCCAGTCCCATCTAATAGGAATACTTTTTAGGTTTCTACTGATTAAAGCAGGAGCTGAAGCTGAAACAAGAATTAACAGACTGGCTGCTGTAATATTAATGTTAATTAAAGACAATTTAAAATAATTTATCATTTATGTAGGGCTATTTAAAAGATATTTAGAGGGAACATAAGTCCAGCTTATTGAGTGTGTGTAGCTTGCCAGCCATCAGCTGGATCTTAGGTTATATTTAAAAAAAATTTATTGCTAGTTAATTGATTCAAAGGCCTTTCAAACACATCAAAGGGAAATTAACTGTATAATTAAGTCTCTAGGTTATCTACCCTTAGAACTTTGGGTTTGGTTTGCATTTTTGTTTGGTTGTTGTTGTGTTGGATTTTTTGTTCTTTTTTTTTGGGGGGGGTGGGGGGGTGATAGTGGGATTGGTATTTTGAAATAAAAGCCAAGTTATGAAGATATGTTCAATGTTGAGCACTCCATAACTTCTTTTTTTAATAGGTACTTGTGTAAGTTAGCCTAAGTCCATGTTTGTAACTTGATCAAGTTGTTTCAGAGAACATAAAATAATTCGAAGCAAAAAGAGAATTATATTCCCCATGTACCTGAGGAGAAAATCTAGTAGAGTTAGGAACAGTGCCAAAATCTTCAAATTTCTAGCACGTGTTGCCTTTTGTCATCGTGCTGAAAAAAATGTTATCTGTAAGATATGATAAAGAAATCTGGGTAAGAGGATGTGTTTGCCTGTATACGTAAACAGAGAACATGCTATGCGTGATGATGGACATGAGGTCAATTGCTGAGTGCGATCATACATGGACAAATCACAGCATGTCAGTCTCTGGAGGGCTGTGTTGTGAATATAGAAGACAAATTATGCCCTCAGGAAAGGAATATATTGACTCGTTTGATCTGTCTTCTGAAGACTGCTTGAGAAACAGATTTAGTAAGAAGGCGTGTTCTGGTTCTGAATCAGCCTTTCTGCCAGTACTGTTGTCTGATAAAGCAAAACAAACAGGTTACCCAGAGAGGATTTTGTGTGTCCACCTTTGAAGTGATTCAAAACCCAGCTGGAGACAGCCCTGAGAAACCTGCTCTGGGTGACTCTGCTTTGGGCACAGAGTTGGCCCTGACAACTTCAGCTATTCTGTGATTCAGTGAAAACACAGAAAAGAGCTTTACGAGGCCTAGAATTTTCCAACTAAATAGCTAACTTCGTGTTACCATATTTTTTTTTCTTTTTTAAGATTGGAAGTTTTCTGAGAATTTACAGTATTCATACGAAACAAGCAAATTCTGACAGTGATGTCTCATGTATAGAATTTCATCTTCATGGTGGCACCTGTTACGGTCGAGGAATAGGAGTCTTACCAGAAAGTAACCCAGATGTTAAGGAACTGAAAGCGTAAGTTATATTTCTATTTTATAGTGCTGTAATAATAAGGCCTGGCCACATTAACATCCTTAATCAGTTTCATGGTGGAATGTAATCTTTTAAATATAAATGCTATGGTTAAGCAAATTAGTTGAGCATGTTTTAAGCATGTACCTACGTTTTACTTTGAAATTATGAGACTTAAAATATGTTAAAATGAAGCATATAATATAAATGCTTTACTGAAATGTGTTATATACATAAGGAAAGACTAAGTAACCAAAGTCTACATTCCTTTATTGGGAATTCTGTTTACAGTAGTGTACAGATTTATTTTGGCACTATATTGTGTTTAAAATTCCAGAAGAGGTTGGAAAAGTGTGTCTCATCTGCATCATTAATATACACTCCTTTAGCTTCTGGCTCAACTGAAGTTTATGTTTCTGCTTGAGAATTCATGTCTAAATGTTTTAACTGTCTATTAGTAAACAGTTAAATGTATGTATAGTTATATATATGTGTGAAAGACTATTCTAGGTTATAAAATATTTAACCATTTATTTTTAGATTCTTAGAATCGGTGGATCTGGCAGAGAGTCAGAATATGGAAAGCATGTCTTCATTGGAATTAGATGGCACTTTTAACAATATTACAGGTAAGAACAATTGAAAGCTGATCTGCCCTTTCTTTTAACATGTATATGGTCAAGGTAAGGTCACAGTTATTGCTTTTCTAAGCATGTAATGTTACTTTCACTTGCAAAGCTTTAGAGAATTCTTTTGGATTATTAGACTGGAAGATGATGTATCCTGTCTCACAGCAGAGGCCTTTCATATACAGGAAAAATACTTTAATAGGCAGTAGTGAATAAATTATTAAACACAGATGGTGTTCTTCATCATAGTATATTAAATCATAAAGCAGAGGGATGTAACTCCCTCCCTCTAAACAGGGATTCCTCAGAGACAGGCATTGGAAACACTAATAAACAGCTCTTTGCTGAAAGAGCCCTTCTAAATCCATTGGACAGAAAAGTAGTCTCATATAGACAGTTCCACAGATCCAATATTATTATTTTAATGATGTTTGTTGTTGTTGTTTTAGTCCAGAATAAAAATAACGAAAAGTTAATTAAACTCTGAAGTTAGTTGGACATAGTCTGCATCTTTGCTTGTAGCTTTTAAGATCCTCTGTTACTTAGCCATTAGCAACATACTGTGACAGGATATTTGTAAAAGGATGCAAAAGTCAAGAATTAATAAATACTTCATGTCTAAACCAAAACAGTGCTCAGGTTTACTGCACGGTGTATGTTGTAGTCAGAGTTGTTCAGAGGAGGGACCAGACAGTCCATAGTTTTTTTTAGAATCATTTTTGTATGCTCTGGTCCAGAAAGATTACAGAGGTATGAATGCAGTTTATGTCAGCGTGATCATTCATTGTATACATTTGAAAAGTGTTCATTTTGATGGGCATTGCAATTTAATATATGCATTACTTCCTCCTCACGTATATTAACTCTTGATATCCAGTGTTTGTCTCCTGTTTACTTTTTCCTTTTGCCACATTGTTTGCATATAATATTAGGATTTCCACTTTCCTTTGTTCAGCTTTTTGTTCTGTATATCTGCCTACCTATCTGTTTTTGTGTGTCCACATGATAAAGAAGATAAGAAGGAAAATAATTAAGAAATTCTTCTTGATTTTTAGATCTTGAATCACACCTACAGAGATGTCAGCAGTTATCTGTTACAGGTAGGAAACATTTTAACCTCAAGGTTAGTTTTATTTTTGCTAAAGAGCAGAAATATTTTTGAGACATCAGCTCAAATGTTGAAATAATATCTTTTACTTATTATAGTAACAGCTATTTTAGGAGTGCAAGTTTGTGAATGTTACGTTGGTTTTATTCTGCTTTTAAAATAATATGACATATTTGTATATTGGACTTTCATTTTTTTTTTCCTACATGTTGAATTTCTGTACCCTGAAGTACGCCATGCTCACACAACCTATTGTGATTTATCTTAAAGACTGTGGTAAAATGTTGTATTGATAAAACTGAGGCTGGAGCTGGGGAGAGAAGGTGGGAATTAAGGGAAGATACGTACCTGCAGCAGCCATTTCCCATATTCCAAATATGATGCTTAGAAGGTATGCGTGGTTCTTTTTTTGTCTTGTTATTTTGCAGTATTAACAGATCATCAGGATTTGAATAACACAGAACTGAAAGCCATTTTGAACAGCACAGCTCCACAACAGTATCGCATTAGAGCAAAGCTGAGAACTTACAAACCCCAGAAGCTCTATCAGTCTATTAAACTTCATTGTTCCAAATGCAACTCTTTGTAAGTGTTTCACACAACTGAGGTAATTAGGAATTGTTCTGTATGCTTTGGGATACCTAGATTTTCCATGTGTTTTCATTTTTGTGTAAAATGAGCTGAATGTAAGTGTATTTCGTATTTTGAGCAGAGACTTGAAATTCAGTGATAACTAATAGGTAAGAAAATTTTAAATCATCAGATGAGCTCTAGTTACAGATTTTTTTGAGTGGTTTCAAAACAGTATTTTTTCTTTATTTTCAAATTTAGCAGTGCATTTTTTCCCATACTGAAGTTGTGTTTCAGTACCTGTTTCTGTTTTGAGGTTTCAAAATAGGTATATGCAAAAATGTGTGGTAGTCTCCAAGTGAAGGAATAAAATATCTTTGGCTAAAGTGTATCTTCCAAAGAAGTAATCTTTTGTTCATCCAAAACTTCCAGGGAAACACCATTCATCTTGGTTTTTTTGTCTTTTTTATCTGACTTGAGTCAATTCACTGCCATTTTATCTTTATTATTTCCCCTTTAATGCCATTTGTCATTATATCAAATAGTGTTCAGTCAAATAATCATATGCCATTTCTGCTGTATATTCATCTCAAAATGAAAGAAAGTTTGTTTGAAATGGCCTATTTCCAGTTAAAATACTCAGTGACATACATTACAGTGCTATTCATGATCATCTGAATCCTGTATCACTTTTTATTTGCCTAACTTAACCTATCATCAGTCCCAAGCAAACAATTTCATTGTTACTGGTGTAAACTGTTGCCCTCTTTAAATGATGGCACATTAACATTCTCCTAGCCTTTTGAAATTTTTTGTGCAATCAGGATTTATTAGATACAAATATCACTGAGACATGAAATTGCCCCTACTGTCGTGTCTTACAGCTTTTGGATGCAAGGTAGCATGCTTGCAGCTTGAACAATATTGGTCCTTATCCAGATGATGTTAAAACATTCTCTTAGTTGCTAATGAAAGAGGAAGCATTTCATCATCTTCACAGCAGACAAGTACATGGTCTTTATTGCCAAGTATAAAAAGGAGATCATTACCAATTATCTCTGCCACTTTTGTCACTTTTCTGATGTATTTACTAACTCTCTATAGTAATAAGCAGATACAACTGATAGAATTTTGTTTGTTCCTTATGAACTTTATCCTTATCCCACAATTTTCCGTAATTACTATAGCCTTTTTATAGATTCTTGACTTGTTAGTGTCTTCATTTCTCTTTGAGCATATCGCTGTTTTCTCTTTGCCACAGAATTAGGGCAAGCTTTTAACCAGATAGATTTATGAGGCTTCATTTAGTATATTTCCCACTACTACTTCCACCATCCTGCTGCAATGATGGGATAAATTGCAGTGATTTTCCAGAAATTTAGCTTCTCTTTTGGGTGAGCTAAGTGGCCCAGGAAGGAAACATGATTTAGGGGCATCTTTC
Organism: Streptopelia decaocto; assembly: GCF_964273445.1. NCBI lineage: Eukaryota > Metazoa > Chordata > Aves > Columbiformes > Columbidae > Streptopelia > Streptopelia decaocto. The sequence goes on from NC_138663.1 coordinate 23,626,690, forward strand.
CCTGCTACATCTGAAGTTGTTTGCAAATGCTGAAGAGCCTGGCTGAACAACGCTCAATGCAAGTTTGATCCTGTTTGATCCTTCATGCAGTAAGATGTATATAATGCTTGGGATATAAAATCCTTGTAAGAGATGTCTTTTTGGTTTTTAGACTTTGACTGAAAGCTTCTCTGTAAGTAGCAAAATATCGGTATATGTGGATCTAGTATTATTCATGTATCCACATTATTAGAGAATTTTAAATCCTCATGTTTAGTTCAAACCCAGTTCATTCCATTCCTGCCTCTGTGGGAAATCTGCTGGCAGGCTGTAGAGGTTGGAAGAGTTTAATGAGTATGTCTGGAAAGATGACCTGCTATGTTAGGTTCTTTGCTTTTGCATTTAAAATAGTAATCCAGGAACAAAGGTGGAAAGAGCTCATGTGAGCAGCACTGTGTTCATGGAATGAAAGTTCAGGCTCAGAAGTTCAGGAGGACCTCTTGCGTGCCTGTTCTACAGTCATAGCAGAAGAATATCAAACTTTGGTTTCATAGGCAAGAATTTTTCTATTCAGTGGCAGAAGCAGCTGCTCTTGAGTTTAAAAATGAAATTGTAGGAATAATCTGCAGGAGTTGAGGCTATTTTTTTTTTTTTTTAATACATTGTCCTTTTTGTCTCAGTTCATATTCCACCTAAAGCCAGCAGGTCTGTCTTGCTTACAAGAAATCATTCTAATGCTTTTTTTCTTTGTGTGCCAACTACTGGCTTTTTGCCTGTTGCTGGTAATACTGGTAAAATTTGAATGGCCTGCATTACTTCTCTGTGGGTGAAAACTGGAAGTGCATGAGTGGTGCACTCTAGCAGGACAGGAAAGAAACTGTGTCATGCAGAGCTGCAGATTTTTCCCTTTACAGTGCACGTGGGAAGATCTTCTATTCCTGCCCTTTTTCTTTCCCCTGCCCCCCAAAATATGCTAGAACATAAAACTTGAAGTTATATGAGCTTATATGGTCATTTCACTCTTCTGAAGTGGCGTGCAGTTGTGTGGCCCTTTTAAGGCCTAAGTGAAACCACATCAAGCTGATATACTTTTCTTTGGATTTATATGTGTGTGGATGAAGCCACTAGACTATCTCAACTCCTAGGTAAGATTAGATTATGTAACATATTTACTAACATGAAAATTAATTATCTTGTTATAATTTGCTATACAGCTCTGAATGTTTAAACTGATATAACAACCAAGTTATTTTTCCTGTATATACTTCAACTCTGATGTCTGTATTTTAAAACTTATTTTGAGTACTACCTTCCTTGTTGCTAGATTGCTAGATTGCTTAAGGAGAAGCTGCTAGAATTTACTTATTCATTTTGGAATTGGTTTAGGCAAGAAGTTCCAGATGGAGGTGATTTTGACTTAATTTTACAAGGCTCTGCAGTTACTGCTCCAAACCTGGAATTACACAATACATCCTGGTATGATTCTGTAATGTGGACTACACGAGACCAGAAACAAAGGAAAATAGTTATCCATTTTGTAAAGCCTGATGAAATGCTTCAACAGCCCGAAGATACTTTGCTTATGATAGAAGGTAAGACAAATTGCCACTTACGGCACAGTTTCCACTCAGAGTATCTACGAAGTTAAGATACATTGAAGTTCTATTCAGTGTAACTAGTGATAATCATAAAGGCATTTTGAAAGAAAAGCTCAGCTAGAACTTAAAGTTTCTGTTGTGCAAACAGGAAAAAAAATCATCTGTGAAGGTCTCACAAGGTGCTTCTGTCTATTTTAAAACTATACCAATAAGTTTATTGTTGATTCTGCTAAAATTACCATGAGAAACTGTGCTTACTGATTTTTCAGTTTTGATTTGAAAACTTGCTGAGTCCTCTAAAAAAAGCCTTATTTTTAGTCCTGATGCAGAGAAGTGCTGAGAGGCTTCTTGTAATACAAGCCTACGATGAACTTCGTCAGCCTCTGGATGTCAGTGTTGTTTCAGATTAATAAAGCTTCTTGCAGCATGAGGTTGGTTTGGTTTATCAGATTTTCTCAGAGAAGAACTTTAGCTGCTGAACTTTAAACAAAGTAATTTAGCAAGAATACTAATAAAGAATGCTTTGAATAGAATAAATAGTTGCATATAGTAACATTCCAAGTTCAAAACAAAGTTTTCAGTTGTTCTCAACTAGAGATGTGAATAAGCAAATGTAAGCCAGGTGGTCCTTTGCACAAGGGTCAATGACAAAACCCCTTCTGTTTTGTTTTATATTCAACTAGTTCTGATATGTGCTTTATTTCTAGCATGTTCTAAACTGACTTCTTTTTTTTTTTTGGCAATCTAACCTTATCTTTGTGAAAACAAAATATAAAAGAATCTACTTCTACTCGAGTTTCCTAAAATAACTGAATGGTATAACTTGGTAAATCTTCTTCAGACACTAAAATGCCAGCAGCTAGGTATGTGGTTATCTGTGTATCACATTGAAGCACAAGGAAAAGGCATAATGAGTGTTTTAGCACTTTTCTTCCCAGAACATTGTTGATGAACCTTGCCAAAGATACATCCTATTCTGATTTTTATATTTAAGTTTTTGCAGGTGGAGATTTTGAAGTCTCCCTAGAAATATTCCCAGCACTTTTCCAGATACAGAGCACCATCAAAAGCCAAACACATTATGACATTTCTTAGACAGCCGTGGTCTAGGTTCTGCTTGCTTGTTAAGGACAAGTAATTTGCTCTCCTACAACACAATACTCTGTTCATCCCTATATTCATTATGCTGAGCCAAGGACTTTGTTTTCAGTGTTTGGCAACTATTGAGCTGGAATTGAGGAAAAAGTTGGATAACGGCCCAAATTTTATGTGACCCTGAAGTGAATCCATAACCATTGCTACAGATCAGTTGAACTGAAGAGTGAAACATTACAGCTAACAAGTAGACTAATGCTCCTTGCATATCCTCATTATTTGTACATGAAATCATTGTGATTCATGTCATTGCCGACCACTGGTAGTTCTCTGTGTTTTATGCCAGTCTCTTAGAAGCCAGGATACATTTACTCACTGTAACTTAGTATTACAGCAAAGTTGAAATTCTGGAGAGCTTTGAGCAATGTCAGTTAAAATCACCTTGAATTTGTATGTTAACATATGAGACACTTTATCTATGTCACTGTACTTGGAGGACCTTTGTTTTCTAACCTTTTGGGAAGCCATTTCAAATATCTGTGCCTTTTTTTTTTTAATTAGAAGTTGATTTTTTTTTTACTAGAAGCTGATTAAATAAAATCTTTTTATTGAACTGTTTCCACATAACTGTTCTCTGTGTGTTAACTTAATAAATTTACCGCATTTCCACTGAATTGGTGATATGTCAGAAAGATTCCATAATTAGTTCTGCAATTCATACTACAGACACTGAAGACAGCTTTTCATGTGATTTAAAATAAATTTGAAAGAACTTTTTCCAGTCACCAGAATTGGAAAATCTCAGGGTTCCAGCTGTAATATATTAAATTTCTTCTGTGTTCCTAGCATGGCCCCAATTAAAGTAGCATTCAAATTAGCATCAAGTTGGGTGGTTCTGCTTTTCCCACCTTGTGTCAATTATGACACAGTTGAACAGCTACTTTTTCACAAACTGCTCGTTAAAAATTAATAGAATTTTTCCCTTAAAATCTAATAAAACAGTTACTTAGGAGCAATCGCAAAAAGTCACTTATTATCCCCCTCTCAAGAAAATTGCTAGTAAAATCATAGCAGAAATTATATTAAAGTGATGCTAACTAAATACAACTTAATGGCTACAGTGATAACTATGAGAAAGATATTAAGGCACCTGTTCTGATAAATGTCCATCTTTGTTTCTTTATTGAGTCTGTTGTTGAAAAAGAATGAGAATGTTACAGACCTTTTTTTTTTTTTTTTCCAGTTTTCTATAGTGGGTCTCAATTCTTGTTGAAGGTGCTGAAGTCAACATCTAATTAGCCAAGAAATGCAAGTTGTTCAATTTATTCTTGATTGCAGTTTAAAAAACCATGTTTTTCTGTTTTGAACAGGTGGTACACTAAAAGAAATCTGGAAGCTTACAAAAAGATTCAAATGTGTTATTCCTGTGAGATCTACAGAAGACGATCTTGAATTACTAGATCTTTCAGCTCCTTTTCTTTTACAAGGGAACATAAAATATTATGGGTAGGTTAAAAGTACTTGTTGCTATTTCAGTAGTTGCAGTAATAGAGAACATTATCAAGGGATAACTTACCTAAATTTTTTGATGCAAAATATATAACATGATCAGTAGTACTGAGTTCAGGGATGAAATGCCATACTGCTACTATATATCAAAGGACTCAACTGCACTTGCACTTCATCTTCTGCTATAAATGTTAACCCCTTAATGACACAGCACCCCGGGTTCTGTCCTACCTGTGGTGCATGGTTAGGGCAGTGTACCACAGAGACAGAAATGCACAGATGAGTCTCTTCAGGCTGCAAAATGCCAAAATCTTACTATTTTAGTCAAGATCTTCTATTTTCTGGCCTTACTATTTAGATTAAGGTCAAAAGATATGTTGCTTTAAAAGTGTAAGCTGATTGTTTTTTTGTACACAGATAATATTTAGAGACCTGGGAAATAATTTCAGGCTGTCAATCCATGTCTCATTCTTTCTCATTGCTAGTGTTGCAAATGCTAGGACTTTGGAAGAAATACAGGATTTTGAACAGTCTTTCCTCGCTAAGTGCCATTTATTTGTATCCGCAACACTGCAAAGTGCTTTACCTATTTGTAGACATCAGTCGCTGTAGGGACAACTTCAGGAGGTTTCTGGATTCCACAGTTGCAGAGCTGTGGACCATGGTGCCCACATCTAGGTGTGATATTGCTGCTGTGTCCTGCAACACCGAGTTCCTGCTCAGTGGGAGCTGGCAGCTGTGTGTTCTTCCAGCTCAGAAATACCAGTCTCTGCCATGCAGCTGTTGAGTCCTCCTACAGCAGCCCCAGCAAGTTCAAGCAGAACGCTGTGTTGCGCTACTTCAGTCCTGTGGGCAGTTAAAAAATTTTTGTGCAGAAATATTGCCTGTTTCATGTGAACCTAAAGCTTCCCATAAGGGACTGATACAACGCATACAGATAATTATTTCTCTTGGTCATATATTGTTTTGACCTTTCCAGATATGTCTGTCCACAGCTTTTTTAAATAAAGGCAATATGTGGGTATTCCTGCTGGGAGTACAGAGTATTTCCCCTTGCACTTTCGTAATCCATATATTTCCCCAGCTACGCACAACTCACCTTCAGACATAGTTCTCTGTTTAAATTACTGTATTGTATAAGCCAATGCTCTATAAGATAGTCAATGATTGTTTATAGGATATTTTTGAAGGAACTTCACAAGTATGTTGACATTTGAGAGCTTTGTTCCCTGTTCTTTTTTATCAGTAGCATATACTTAGCAAAGTCTAAAAAAGATTCTGTGTAGCAGAATGAAAAGCAAACTTATTTTTGCTCTAGGAATGAGCTTGAATACCCATATAAATATTTATGTGTGCATATGCATGTATATTCATATGTATGTGTATATATATATATATATAAAAATACACACACACTTGCATACAAAAAACAAAATTCACAGCTAAGTTACTTTATTGGAGTTTGAGTGTTTTTTAAAGGAAAAAATAACTTCTTTAAACTTGGCTTTATATCACTGGATCAGAAGTAGTATTAATTTTTTTGACACTTTGTATGTAATTCTAAAAGATAATAACTATTTTAAGTTCTAATTGAATATACTAGCACAGAAAAAATAGTTCTGTAACTTTATTTCTTCAGCCAAATGAGAACAATTTTGAAAACTGTTATTCTGTATTGTCATCCACTTGCATTTGCTTACTATGTCATGTCTAAGAGATTTTTTTAATTACTCATAGTTAATATTTTTTTAACATGGATAAAGCCAAATTTTGCCTCTAACCCTTTGTGCTACAAGTTCAGATTCATTCCTGCTTTTACAAAGTGTGATGTTGTTTGTATTGAAAGTAGTGATATGTGAATATATGTTTAGCAATGTGGTGATCTTAGAATCATAGAATGATTTGGGTTGGAAGGGACCTTTTAAAGATCATCTAGATCCAACCCCCCTGCCATGGGCAGGGACACCTTCCTCTAGACCAGGTTACTCACAGCCCCATCCAGCCTGACCTTGAACACTGCCAGGGATGGGGCATCCACAGCTTCTCTGGGCAGCCTGTTCCAGTGCCTCACTATCATCATGGTGAGGAATTTCTTCCTTATATCTAAGATAAATCTCCCCTCTTTCCATTTAAAACCATTGCCCCTTGTCCTGTCAGTATGGGCCTTGGTAAAGAGTTTCCATCTTTCTTACAAGCCCACTTTAAATACTGAAAGGCTGCAATAAGGTCTTTCCAGAGCCTCCTTTTATCCAGGCTGAACAACTGCAACTCTTTCAGCCTTGATGTATAGTTTTCTTCTTTTCTGTTCACTGAGGTGGTCTTTCCCAGACCAAAATGATTTATTTCTTGTCCAGGATAATTCAAAAGCAACATTAAGGGTTTAGATGTGGTCTAAAGCTTGTGTGTCTGCTAAAATAGTTACTTTAAACAGCAATAGAAATACTTCTGTATTCCCACTGGGTAAGGAAATTTTTTATTTTTTTTTTTCTGTGCAGAAAGCTTCTAGTATCAATAAATCAGTGTTTGGTTAGTCTCAGTATCTTGTTTTAAATGCTAGGTGCAAGCAGTGTTCAACTCCAAAGCCTATCAAGAGTCTGAGTTCCCTTGCAACAGAACAACAACCATCATGGGAACCAGCTGAAATAGCACAAGGTGAGCTGACATGATACTCTCCTGAAATACTTTTCTGTCTTGACTATGAAGTGTTTAAATAAAAGAGTTTTGTTTCTTGTGTTGCAGTTTTGTCCAGAAAGCGCGTAACTTATGGTTATGCTTGAATATAAAGCTGTAAAATGTATTCACCTTTTACCAGCTGAAGTAACATATTTACTTTTGAAACCGTTACACTATAAATTAAGGGACTTTATATGTTGAGTAGCTTCTTCTACTGTTGGTGTCACTAACACGCATCATAGTACAGATATGAATTTTTGGTTGCAGTAGTCATTTTTAAACTGTGTACATACTTGCAGTCCTAGAAGTTATTCTTGCTTTTCCTTTTGAAGATACAGTTTTCCTGACCTGAATTAAAGAGAGTTGTATTTAATGAGAAGTTAAAGTTAGATTTTTATCTTCTCTAAGCCTTAGCAATGCTAAGCGTATTCCAGAGAATCTGCAAGAAGTAATATTCAAAGGAAGGTAATTATACCATAACATATATGTGTGTTCCATGCTTTGTGTGTTCCTTGTGTTACTTTAAGTAGTCAACACATTCAAATGCCGGGGGTTAAAATGGAGCTTTAAACTTTACAGCACGTTAAGGAGAACAATATTTTTGTGTTTATGTTCTAATATATTAAGTTGAAATACCTAGAAGTATATAAGCTTGGTAAAGACCTTAGAGAAGAAGAAACTATTTGAGCAATACAGTTAGTTCTCTTAAACTGTCATATTCTATTAAATAGATGTCAAGTAGTATATAACTGGCAGTGTTATAGCATCTGTGATTGACGTTTAATTCTATGAATGAATATTCATTAAATGCTTTCTGGCTTTTAAATTATTTTATGTGTGTTATTGTCTTATCATCTATATTTTCAGACCAAATGATAACCTGCAAGTATATTGGATCAGTTGAAAATAAAATGACTAGCCAATATAAGTAAATGTACCCAGAAAAGACTGATGCAGAATTGCAGTAACTTTGTATGTTTAAGATATTCTATATTTGCAGCATAAAAATCTCTGCAGTTTATAGACACATCTATTAAAGTGTTTCTAGGCAAATTGCACTCTCAAAACATGAGCCTCCAGTTTTTGACCTGTCAGTTTGTACTTTCAATTATACAGTATTCATCAGTTACTATTAAAAGAGGGATATTGTCAGCTTGAGTTGTTATATTTTGTTGCCCGTAGTCACTTTAAGAAACAGATTAATATGTTTTTACTCAGTTTTAGGTATTGAGCTGCTCCAGTATGTTTTTATTATGAAGTTTACACTGGTTGATGGAACAGGAGCAATAAATGCATACCTTTTCGATTATGTAAGTACATCTAGGTAAAGGTAGCCTATAGGGATTTTGTGGGTTTGGATTTTATTTGTTTTTAAAATAGCAAATGTATGTACAAAAATATTCATTCCATGTTACCTGCAGTCTTTTGTGGGGACAGTTACAAGTGTTGCGATGTTATTAATAGTGTCCATCAGTTAACATAGAGAGAATGGAATTTTTAGTAATTTCTTAATAAGATATCCGCATATAGAATATTAAAGCAAAAAGATAGTACTGAAGCTTGTAGGTAGATCATTTGGTATTTCCTTAGCCTTTTATACATTTCCATCACTGAGTTTCCCTTTTATTGGCAATGTAAATTAGGCAGCCTTAATGCTGTGTGAATGATGGGAGTGTTTCAGGATTTATGCAGGTGACTTCTGGATTAGTTCAAAATCTCATTACTACCTTTTTTTTTTTTTTTTTTAACTCCATTCAGTAATTCTTGATTTTTATTTCGTATCACCATGAGGTAGAAGAGGCCTCTGCAGAATTCCAAAAATCTCTACTTCAGGGTAACTCAGGTTGTTATCAGATACTACTCAATCCTACAGTTTACCTGCAGGAAAAAGGCCCTCAATTTCTTCTGAAGTGCCAGCTACTCGCATTCCTGCTGGTGGTATTTCAAACACAGGCCAACACCTTCCACACCTAAGGAACTGGGCTACTCTGCAGTGCAACTCTACGCTAGCTTCCAGTCACACTTCTGTAGGAATGCTCTCAGTTCTTTCCTTCCTCTTCTCTTTATAGGAAAAGTAATTGAAGGAAAAAATTGAAAAGTTTTATAGTCAGAAGAAGAAATGGAAAATGAGAGGAAAAAGTGATCGGTCCATTTTTCTGCTGGATTATTTGTTAACTTCTGATCACTTCCATTAAACATGTCATACAAAGATGTTAGGAAGACAGATTATTCTGTATTTGTATCTTTTAACAAAAAGGAGAAATTGCCATCAAAAACCTTAGCTCACTTTGAGAAAGTATAAGATGAGACTTTGGAGATACAAAATCAGGTAACAAACTTGGGAGGAATCAAATGGGAGTTTTGTCAGTCATGTTTATTGTATATGGCTTAAAAATACACAGAAAATGTGTCTTTAACATTTAAGTGTTTCATTCTTTATTTTTCTTCTTCATTCAGAAGTGTATCCCACACCATAAGCCTTTCTTCATCGTTTCTAAAACTATCAAAACATGAAACTTAAACTAAGGGAGTTCTGCTCTCTGCAGTCAAGGAGTGCAGAGGACTGACCATCCTCTCTGGCCATAACATTATGGAGGTTTATGAGGAATATCTCGAATGTGTGCTGTCTGGGTGACTGTAGTCCCTGAATAGTCAGGTGTACTGAAATACAGACTATTATTTTTTTCAGAAAGTTTGAGGTTTTTTCTGTATCTGCATGGTTATAGAAATAATATTCTGTTGTGTAACCTATCTGCATAATTTTAAGCTCCTTAAATTATAAAAGAACATGGAGTCAGGGTTCTGGCTAATGATTTCTTACCCCTCTTCCAACACCTCATATTTTTGTGTTCTCTTCCAGGAAAAGTTTTTCCAAATTCCTGCCTCTGAAATCTTAACTAATAATTTTCTTCAGCAAAAGATGCAGATGACAATGAATATGCTTTGCCCTCCAGGAAGAAAATTAGGTCAGTTTGACATTATTTTAACAGGGAGATGGGAAAGGAAAGAGTTTTTCAATCTGCTATTGCATATACAAAGTCTTAGAATTCAACTTAGGCACAAGCAAAACTCAGAACAGTGAAATACAGGAGTCTGTAAGGAGAGTTCCAATTAATTTGTTTTGATACATTTATTTAACAGCAGAACTCCCTCTTGAGAAAGAAAACTAATGGTTCAATAAATTCTCATGTAGCATGCAGTGATGTGTGAATACAGGCACTAACATTTCTGTTCAGATGGCAGTTAACCAGAACACCCTTATACTGAATGCCGCAGCATGGTAGGGAAAATGGAAAGGGTGTTCAGCACATGGCACATGCTTTGCATGAGATTCAACTCTTCAAGCACATGCTGAGCTAGAGCATCCCTTGCTACAGGAAACAACCATGGAAACTGAGAAAATACTTAATCCAAATCCAGTCGTGGAAGTTCTTGTGCGCTATTTCTGTTGTGCTTAACTTACCTGTGTCCAAGCTTGCTGCGTCTCTGCCGCAGCTCCGACCTCTGGAGCGTGCCCCTCTCCGTACATGGCTGTCAGTGACCACCACGACCATGATGGAGTCTTTGCCATACTTACAAAAAGCATATAAAGAATGTTCCTTTTGAGAGCAAGGAAATTGTCTCATTGGGACACATGGAGAGGAGTTTGTATTATTGGAAAGTCTTTGTGAGCTGTACTGTGGTACACTGGTACCAAGGGTTTTGGGGAGGCACTGGGGCAGAGAGGGCGAGGCTTGGAAGGTTGTCACTGAACACCATTTCAGATGGTGCAGGATATTTTAAGATACAAATTGGAATTTCAAAATTAGTAATTCATGTTTATTCCTATTAACTGTTGTATACATTTAGATATCCTAGTTAAGATCCTGTTCAAGTTATACTTCTTTCCTATGAAAGTTAAAAATGAGTACTAAACAGTAATTTGGCTTTTGTTTGTAGATGACTTGCCATGGCTGGAATGCTTCATCAAGTCCTATAATGTCAGAGATGCAACAAAACCTCGAGTTTGTTACCAAATTTTTGACACTACAATTGCTGAAGATGTTGTATAGTGATGTGTTGCTAGTAGGAGGTAATCCAGAAGAGTTCAATTTTGGGTGTTTTTGGGATCAGAGACTGTATACAAGAACCTTTGTGCCTTTCAACCCATATGACGTTTTAGTTTGTATATTTATGTGCATGGGAAATATGCTTTGATGTATTTACTACTTTCCTGGTGTACAGCCTTGTGACCGAGTGCAAGTGGAGGTGCTAAGCTTTTCACGGGAGGCTGCTTGGCTCAGACTGATGGAAGCAATCTAGTACCCATCTGTCCTTCAAAAGGGTGGTGATGAGGTTACTCTAAACTGGTGAGTTTTATTCAGAAAATATAGTCAGAATTACGCTGCTTTGTTCTTTTCTGTATTAAAATAAAGAATGTTAGCAGAGATAGGGCAAAGGAGCTCTTCAGTAAACTTTCTCTCAGACTACTTTGTGCAAGCATATATTACTGTTCTCAGTTAGCAAGTTTGACAGGGAGGTTGTCTGTGTTTAGAGACTTTTTTTGGTTTTGCACTGATATGTACATTTAGAGAGAACTCTTCCTGTTAATCATACTAGGATAACTGCTATGCGTACTAGTTACTGTAGATTCCGACAGAACTATGAATGTCACAATGTAATGATTATCACTAAAATTTAAGTCAAGCCATGAGAAGTAAGTAGTGTAAAACTGTAAAATGCATATTGACATTTGCTAGATGGTAATGCTTTCTAAGGTGGCCGTATTGGGTACCACAGTTGACAGCATGCTTATTAGCTGGGTCTGAGTTTTAAAGGCTCTCACATGTCTGGCTAAATCTACTGTCAGATTACACTGCCCAGATCTTCCTTTTCTGGCTTACATAATCAGATTGTATGACTAAATTTAGAGATACAGAACAGTGATATCATGGATTGTAAATACTGCTGGACTAGAAAAATTACTTAGTGGTTTTACTTTGCGTTCAGAAGTCTGTAAGAGATTCAGGACATGTTTCTCCAAGGGTGATTAATGTAGAAATCCTTGTCAAATCAAATGTTTTCTATCAGAGCAAAATTACTTAGTATTTGCAACAGCTGTTTCTTAGGGAAGTTCAGAAGCAAGATGGAATACTTGTAAGAAGATCATCATTCTGATAGTAGGTTATGGTTTATTTTTGCATTTTTCAAGGCTGTTTAATAGATTATGCAGTTTGTCATTTAAAATTTCATCTAAATATCTTCTGATAATTTTCTGGTACTCTAAAAAATATATCTTTATTGATTGATTTATAGGGAGAATCAATAATAAAAGTGGTTAGTGGTATTTCCTCTAAAAAGTATGGGGAAAAGAGCAAACAGTTTTGGAATTGAACAAGCAGTTTACCAAAGTGCTGTACTAGCTTATGAAAGCTTACTTGAATCTGTGAATAAATGCATAAACAAAAAATAGTTGTAACAAGTTATTAAATTAATATTATGAAACTTTTGACACTAGCCATAGCAAAATTCTTTCAGAAGCTAGGGGTTAATTTGAAGGCAATCTTTTTCCTTTGCTTGTACATCGTGTGTGAGAACATTGGAAGGAAATGTTTTTATTTTTACATTTTTGTTAACAACTATGACAGACATTGCTATTGTACATTTGTTCTAAATAAGTCTTTGTAAAATAAGAATATGTTTTGAACTTCAGTGTAAACTGAATGTACTTCACCGCATCTCCTGTCTGAGATCCCTGCCAGAAAGCTGTGTATGCATCTCTTGATTTTTTTACTTTTGAATATTGTAATAAAAATGTCTAATAAAGATTTTTCCAAATATTGATGTTTTCTTGTACTTGACTTTTAGTTCCGAGTTCATAAGACTGTGAAAACTTTGCCATCAGTAGCCTTTATGCAACAAAATGCTCCAAATGAATGTTTGTATAGATTGTTGGATGGAAATGTGTATGTTTAACTCCCTTTGTAAATATAATACAATTCATAGTTTCCCTTGGCCAGTTTCTTAACCAAGTATGTGATTTAAGTTTCTAAAACATTAATAAAAGGGCAAATTTCTATTTTAATAGTTAAAAAAATGCTGAAATAAATTACTGAAATAGATCATAATGTATTTAAAGACACTCCAAAGTTGAACCAATAGTAGTTCAGGTGAACATCGGTCCACTCAGATCAATGAAAACTCCAGGCATGTCTTCCTCATGTCTCTTCTTCTTCCTCCATGCACATAGATCTCAGCATAGAGGGCAACTGCTTCAGAACATCAGCTTCTTACTGGAAATGTGGACTAAATGGGAAAATGGCAGATACACAATGTGAAGTATATAGCACACAGCAACTTCACCAGAGGCAAGGTCAAAGAATATCTGATTGTAAAGGAGGGAGGAGCTGTGAGGGAAAGCAAAACTGTAAAATAACAATAAAGGAACATTAACATTATATATATATACAAGAAAACAAAATAAATGTGCAATAGTATTTTCAGGAGTGCCTGTATGATTTGGCTCCTTGAAGTCCTTGTTTTAGGGGAGTTTAAAAACTGAAGATCAGAAGTCTTTCCCAAGTCAGTTGAATTTAAGCTCTTGGGTGCCTCACACTCTCTTGAAACTCCAGCTGGAAAGACAGAATGTAAATAAATAACATACAGTGCAGAAATGAGACATTCCTGATGGGTCACCTGCTGTTCAGTGGTGACTGAACTTTCTCATCAGCTTTTGCTGTTATGGGATCCGGAGATTTACAGACAAGAATTTGAAATGCTTTGCTGAATATTTGTCCTTTGGCTGCTGAGCAGCAGAAGTGGGATTGCAAAAAAGACGGCAGAGCCCGCAGGCCCACGGGCCGAGATGTGCAACAGAAGGATGAGCGTTTATTGTGTTAACAGGGATGAGTGCTCAGCTCTTCAATACCATGGTGTTTTACATCACAAGAATTTATTCATGTTAGGTCACATTTTGTCCAAAGCCATTGCCTTAGGAAGTGAAACTGGCAGGAACTGGTGCACTGCAATAAAGGGCAAGGCCGAATATTGAAATGAAGTTGGGAAAAAAAATAAGCAAATATGTATGTTCAAGTTCTTCACATGGAATGGGAGCACTGCAGAATTTTTTTTCAGTGGAGGAGAGGAAAAAAAAAATCAAATAAGAATTTATTTCAAATAAGCATTATTCCAAGTGTACTGAACAGTGAATAGTAAAAATTGGAAACAAGGAAATTCAACAGGAGTTAGAAAAGAAAGAACAGTTTCAGAGGACAGTAGCAAAGGCAAGAGGTGAGAGAGTGTCTGTGAGACAGTTTGCTGCAGCTCCTGTTCACAGCATTTCTTATACATTAATTTCTCAGTAAGATCTGTGGTTTGTGGAAACATCCATCTGAGGAAGGGTTACCAGATTCACAGTGCTTGGAAAAAGCAGAGCAGAATTATAATTAATGAGTTCAGCTGTGGCTGGACTTCACCCCAGAACAGTGCTACAACATGTTTTCCTTCTTGTTTTCTGCTGCAACTCAGATACATGAATATGGAAGCACCTCCATAAAAGTGCTGCAGTGTTACAGTCTGTCTGGATAAACCCAGCGCATTGAAAGTGTAGGAATAAATCTAAATTTAGTAGATACTTTCTATTAATTTGAATTTTTGCAAGTAATCTAGGAGGAAATAGGGTTAATGTGGAAATATGTGCCAGACAGGTAAAGATTTCTCTTTTTTTTTTCTCTTAACTGTTTATTACACTCAAAGCTTTAAGCATAAATTTGTTCTATACCTTCTCTGTGTGTACAGCCTGTGGGCTACCACTGTTAAAAAAATGCAGTTTGGTGGAGTACAAGCTACACCTTTGTAATTCAGTCTATATTTAACTGTAACTTAAAAGTTTTGCTATCAGGTAGCTCTGAATTATGGAAGTGTAACTTTACTGAGGGCAGTCCTCTGAATGGCAGCAGTTTAGAAATGCTGCTTGAATTTTGTGGCTAAAAGGGCGGCAAAACGGAACATTGAAATCTGCTGATAAGACTGATCTAAGTACAGACTTCCTTTCTTTCTTCTTCTCTCTACAAATGACCCTTTAAGCAACGCAAAGCCCCTCTGAAGCAAAGTTTCAAATGACACATATGATCAGCCACAGGTGAGATGTTTATTACCAGGGGATTTTTACTGTTTTTAACAGGGAGGGTGGGTGACGAGCTTGCAGCAGGGTTTAATACAATTATTCTGGCATAAATTCTTATGATACTCCATCTTGAAGGATGGTCTTTTCCTATGACCATTTACCAGGCTAAGGTGCAAAATCACATAAAAAGCGAAGCAGTTGCAGTGATTGTGTTTGACATAAACCCACAGTATAAAGAGGCGCTGCCCTTCCATCTCTCATGCGTAGGTACCCTGGTACCTGTAGTGACAGGCTTTCCTCCTACAGGTCAGTTAACGCATTTGCTGGTGATGTGCTGCTGCTTGGGTCCTTCTCACAGGAAAAAGAACCAGAAAAGGAATCCTGAAAAGCTTAGTTTGAAGGGATGGGAAAGGTCAGAAGTTAGACGTGAAAGGACAGTTAGGAACGAGGAGTACCCTTGAAATATCTAAAAGTGTGCTTCTCAAAATGAGATATTGTAACTTGAAAATTGTGATGCAGATTTGTTGACTGCCATGATCTGTATGATTTAATAATGAATAAACTTTCTATTAATTCACAATTATGTTTCTAAACAAATTCTAAACAAATTCCTCTGGATCTAGTTACTGGAAATCATTGCTATCTGAACTGAGAGTATTCAGCTTGTTATTCCTTTAAAAACTGAATGTGTGAAAAGAAAAAACAAACCTTGGCAAAATTACAGTATTCATAATTAGCTAGACTGATTCTCACACTTCACCAAGTGCCTGGGCCTGCTCAGATAATTCTTTCTGGCAAGGACTATATCACAAAATGAATCCTTATAATTGTACCTTTTCACAGCAAGCTTACTAATAAGGCATTATATAATAAATATAGCAGGAGTTTTCAAAGCTCATTTAGCTCTTCTGTAAGGCCCAGAAAAATGTGAATGTCTTTGGCTTACTTTTCAATCTGAGTAAAGAGGTGGCTGATCTGATGTGATGGAGCAGGGAATTCTTAACTCATTTCTTAGTGGCTATGGCAAAAGTACTCAAGCCTCATTTAAATATTGAGGTCATTGGCTAATATGTGTCAGGAAAGCACAGAGCTGTACCGAACACTCCTGTCAAGAGCACATGCAGCAAAGCAAATCGAAATTGGAAATCAATTCCAATTGAAACTGACACAAGGAAAAATGTGGCAGTAAAATATTCTGCTTTTGGTAATTCAGCTTTGGTAAAGCATTCTGGTCTGAAACTGTCATGTTTTAACCCTAGCCGGCAACTAAGCACCGTGCAGTTGCTTGCTCATTCCCCCTTTCTCCCCATGGGGATGGGGAGGAGAAAAACAAACAAACAAACACAACAAAACAAAAAAGCGAAACCAAAACAACAACAACAAAACTCATGTATTGAGATAAAGATAGTTCAATAGTACAGCAAAAAAAAGAGAAAATAACAGCAATAATGATAACTGAATATACAAAGTGGGTGATGCAGAGCACAATTACTTGCTACCCACTAATCAATGCCCAACCCATCCCTGAGCAGCAATCACCCAGCTAACTTTTTTCCTAGTTTATATGCTGAGCATGATATCACATGGTATGAAATATCCCTTTATTAGTCAGGTGGGGTCAGCTGTCCTGACCACCCCCTCCCAACTTCTTGTGCCTCTCCAGCTTTCTCACTGAAAAGTTCTTGACTTGGTATAAACCTTGCTTGGCAACAACCAAAACTTCAGTGTGTTATCAGCATTCTTCTCATACAAAATCCAAAACACAGCACTATACCAGTTACTAGGAAGAAAATTAACTCTATCCCAGCCAGAACCAGGACCGAAACTTAAACCAAATAAATAAAAACTTAATCTGATGAAAAACATAATGAAACTACCTGCTCAAATAGAGCAGCGACCTCTAGAAGAGGCACTGTATTGAGAAGCACTTTTTTTCTTATTGAAGGTCAGCTTGTATTCCTTGAGTGTTTCATTCTTTAGGCTTTTCTCCCCACAGTCAGTATTTAGGTTCCAAATCCATTCCAACCAACCCTTTATTTTATTTTACTGGAACTGAAATCAAGTCATCTATGTCAGCATAGAATCACCATCTCTTGGAGACTGTCATTGCTTGAGGGTCTAGGAGGCTATCCTGCACACATCAGGTGATGAGAAATGTCATTAATATTAATTAACAACACCTCCATGAAGTCTTTCCTATCTGTAGTGAGGCAGCTGGAAGACTACTGTAAGAGCAGTTGGAGCACTGTGTGCTTGCTGCCTTCTCACGTGCACAGGTACACTGAATAGCATGGGAGTGCTTACAGAGTAATCCAGGATTACTCAGGTGTATGTCTATGTACCCTGTATGCCATGCAACTGCTTTATACAGTAGCATAATTAATCAAGGTATACCTAATAAATGCATAAGTAACCAATTTACATGTATTCAATATGTATTCATCATATGTAGAGTGCCTAATCTTGTGCACTTCAAATCATATATGCACCTCTTTGGAAACCATACCTTTATTGAGATAAGAATATAGGAGCACAGTGTCCAAGAGACTCGTCGAAGCTGAGTCCAGATTCCAAACTTGACAGCTGTCAGTAACTGATGAGTCTTTATCTAAGAGTGCCAGTGAACACAGAGCTGTGAGCCCCACCACCAACCAGAACAGCGTGTAGTGTGCTGTGACCCAGGAGGAGAGACCCGGCTGATTCCGCAACAGCTGCGCTTCCCGGCTTCGAGAGGGACACAAGATCGCTGTCACCTTTAGTATGAGTTCCATTCTTAATAAATCATCTAACCAGCTTTGAGTGTCATTGCCTTCCTTACTGACAACACAAAAGAATTGGCACCTCCTCGGTGCAAAACACCTTTTTTTTCATAGAACATATCAGTACTCCCTTCTTTTTCCTCAAATTCATTCACAAAGGTTGAATATTAAAAAATACAACTGTTGATCTTGATCAAAGGGAAAATGCTGACAGGTTCAAAATAGCAGCAACAGATTAAGTCACAGTTTACGATAGCTGTGTCTGCACAGTTGCAAAACACGTATGGATGAGCGTGTGTAATGCCAGGTGGTACTGTAGTAATACAGCCCCTTAATTCCTCCTTTTTGATTTGTGCTTACTTTCAGGGTTTATTTTGTTGTAAAATAAATTTATCCTTGGTTAAAAAATTAAATTTCCAGTTTTTGCACAGGGAGCAGAGGAAAACAATTGCTAATTAGCAGTGTTTGAGTCTTGATAAGCTTATTTTTATTAGAAGACTGTAGAGAATTAAGAGCCATAGCAGATGGGATCGGTGGTAATAGATATATTTTCTGTAACACTACCCAGCATCCCACCATATTTCATTGCATAATGGCTTAGAGAGATGGGCTATGTGCAGTATTCTCACTACAAACAAACAAACAAGCAAACAAACAAACAAAAAACCCCACAACTAAACTTAAAAACACTATCAAACTTTCTCAGACTTTTTGTAGTTGCAGTGGTGGATGTGGATGTATAGAAGGCACATAGGTGTGGTACTGACAGCAAATGCAAAGGCTCCTGAACACAGTACAGCTTGCTGAGTGGTACCCAATGGAGACTGGAGAGACAAATTAAAGTGAGAGACAGACTTATTTGATTTAGACAGTGATATTTTATCAGAGAGGACCTCCTGGTGGCTCAGTCTCCCTACTCTGAAGACCTAAGCCTTTTTTTTTTCTTTCTAAACCAAATTAGGGAGAGGTTTATTCACCTTTGCATACAGAGTACCTAAATCTGCATCTGTAGGAATTTACTCACCTTTACACCTCTGCTGACGTGTCAGTGGGATGGGAGGGAAAATCCCAGTTCCTGCCTCGCCGCAGTGGGCTGACTCGGGCTGGCTGCTGGATGCCCACCCAGACGCTCTCTCACTCCCCCTCTTCAGCAGGGCGGGGGAGAAAAAAAAGATGGAAAAGCTCATGGGACACGATGAAGACAAGGAGATCACTTATAGTGGGCAAAACAGACTTGACTTAGGGAAAATTAATTTAATTTATTGGCAGTCAAAACCAGAGTTGGATGATAAGAAACAAATATAAGAACTAAAACCCCTTCACCCCACCCTCTTCTTCTCAAGCTCAACTTCACTCCTTCATGCCTGGCTCCTCGACATCCTCCCTCCTGAGAGGCAGAGGGGGTGGGGAATGGGGCTGTGGTCAGTCCATAATAGCTCCTCTGCTGCTGCTCCCTCCTGCTCACGCTTCACCTGCTCCAGTGTGACTGCAATGCTCTGGGATAAAGCCGCTCCAGTGCAGGTCCTTCCTGTGAGCTGCAGTTGCAGTCAGGAGCCTGCTCCACTGTGGGCTCTCCATGGGCCACAGTTCCTTCAGGAAACATCCACCTGTTGTGGCGTGGGCTCCACCACAGGCTGTGGCATGAATGATCTGCTCCTCCACGGTCTCTCCACAGGCTGCAGAGGAGTCTCTGCTACAGTGCCTGGAACACCTCCTCCCCTCCAGCTTCTCTCACCTCGGTGTCAGAGGGCTGTTTCTCACACCTTTTTCCCTCGCTCCTCACTGCCATGCAGTGATTTTCCCTTCACAAAGTCATCATTTGCCACTTTCCACCTCATCTCCCCCCCACAATCATCTTTTCCCTTTCATTAACACTTAAGTATATTTCCCAGAGGCACCTCCATGGTGTCTGAAAGGCTCAGCCATGCCCTGTGGTGGGTGGTTGGAGCAGCTGGAACTGGCTGTGTCCGGCACGGGGCAGCCCTGACCTCTGCTCACAGAGACGGCCAGTGCCTGGGCATGGAGCCTGACACAGTGTCTGGCTTTGCAGGTGCAGGAGCAGGCTCACACACACTGAGACACTGACGTCTCTCCATTGGTGCCTGAGATGCCCTGGTTTTATAGTTATAAAGGGAACAGCGTGAAAATTGACAGCATAATAAATTATGTGGAAAGTTGTTAATCCAAAAATTCTAGCCTGTTCACTGATGGAACAGAGCCAGGCTCTTGATGAGATGTGAGGTTTTGGTAAACACAAACGTGTTTGGTTATGATCCATAAATAGCCCAATTTCCCAAATTAAGAGCAGAAATAATGTGGGACAGAAATGTGCAGTGTTCTACCCTTCTTTCCCTAGCTATCTAAAAACCACATTATTAAACACTTCAGGGTATATTCTTCCCTATTCTAGATGTACACAACTTCGATGATAGTTGGCAATAGAGTACCTGAGTGTTTTAATCAAGAGAAGAATTTAACACTCAAGGCCTAATTGTACAAATAACCCATCTGTCTTGTAAAGTACAGAACCAGAGTGATATTTTTAAGGCTAAATCAACCCCTTAGAAATTAGACAGTCTGTTGCCACTTCTACCCAGCTGTACTTCAGGCAGTGGTACTATTATCCACTAACTTACTTAGTACTGAGCAACATGGAAGGGGAAGGAAACAGCTGCAAGTGATCATCACATCTCTTCTTTTAATGGTACTGCAGGTACTGCAGCCCCAAAGGTATATGTACTCACTGAAACAAAATGTTGTTTCATCTATAAATGTGTAAAAGAAGGAACTGGGAAATTCTCCACAGATTTCTCTCAATCTATATTTTATTATTATTTGCAGATAATGTATAATAAGTGCTTTTCATGTAAATAAGATTTTCATGACAAGCCCTCTAGTGTGAACCTTTTCCTCTTCCCCTTTTTCTGTAATGGGAATCTCTTCAGCATGTATCTGGAGGTTGTTTAAGCTTTTGTTGTTTACCCTTGTGGTTCTGGTTGTATCAAGATGCTCTCAAAGGGAAACCCACTTTGAATATACACAAATGGAGGATGATGTCAGAAAGTTGGCTCCAGAGAAGGAAGTAGCTTAGATACAATTCCAGTAAGCCTTTTGTGAGTCCTTCTGCAGTCCTGTCCAACAAGACCATGACCTTTTATTTTAAAGTTTTGCCATAGGCTTACTCATTCGGCCAGCCGTGTTAGCTAAAATCCAAAGACAAAACCTGTGCAGTATTTCTAAGGCAGTGACTATCATCTGGGCAGTCCAGTACATTTATACAGCTATTATCTTTTGCAGCCACTTAAGATAATAAGAGCTTTGTGAAGCTGAAAAAGAAGCTTCGAAGTACACAAGTAAATTCAGATATTCATTCAGGATAGATTAATAAATCAAGCAGTCAGGTGAAACTGTTCCTCATTATCTAAAGAAATTGCTAATATCTGAAGTAAACAGTAACGTCTCTGGTTGAAAAATGTATTAGATATAATACTACTTGGGAAATAAGATCTTCACTTGCCTTGTTTGTTTGTTTGTTTGTTTGCTTGCTTTACCAGAATCAGCATAGTGATAGAGAAGTATTTTGATTCACTGTGGTCATACTTCAAACTTAGCTGAGCACATCCAGTGAGATTCAATCACAGAAAACAAATAAGAAAAAAAATCTGATAGAATGGGCTGAAAGAGAAGTGGGATTAGTCAGAAAAATTGCCTTCGGACAATCACACTAGCAGCCATATTTCATTGTAATTTACTTAAAAGTGTAAGACCTCAGCCTGAGCAATCATGTTATCTTGTTAGAAGAGCTTCTGAAGTATTTTCTATTTGATCTCGGTGGACATAAAACATCTGACTAATACATGTTATTTTGAAGCCAGTCAAGCCAGGGACCACGGTCAGAGGTGGGAGTCATGTGTGTTACGCCCCTCACAGACAGGCATATGGAGACAGTCCTTGTAGATTATGCGTGTTTATGATCAGATACAACACATAAATGAAACAGATGAACGGAGGGCATGTGAAAGTAAGGTTGTCAGGATAACAGTATAAGAAACATGCATAGCAGCTACAGGCCAGCCCATCATGTCTGATTTAATGGGAGGGGAGTCATTCCATCTCAAATGCACTGAGTACAAGCAATTTAGTTGTCTTTCTTGGCTTTGCTACATATCAAGGTTTCAAATAGTGCTCATCTCCCACTTGAGAAAGTAACTAGGTTTTCAAAAGCACTTTTTTGAGAGAAGTTCAGCTTGTCTTTTGAAAAGCTGGCAAGAACTTAGCCCAATAATTTTGTTAGAAGCTTTCATTCAGCGCTCTGAAACAGTAGTAAATTATTCTTTTTCCTGATGAAACAGACTCAAAGCAACACGGCATTGTGCACAAAGTATGAAATAGACCTTTCCTCTGTGTTTAAAATATTGTAGAAAAACTAGTGTACATGGGAAAAACCAAGTCTGATTAAAAGAAGTAGAAAAAGCTCCTACTGTTTAGGATTATACACCAGAGTCTTGACACTGTGCATAATGCTGTGTGGGTATGAAAAATAGCTAAGAACTGGATCTTTACAACTTCATGGTCATTTTTGTGCACATTCAAGTGAGGCAGGAATCAATTTTTGAATGTTTGCCCAATGTATCCAGTGCTGGCTTTCATTTTCAAGCAAGGTTAAACATCTTTTTATGCCAGCAGTCTTAGAATTTGAGTTGAGATTGACATAGCCCTTCTTAGAATGTGGATGAGTGATCACTATCTTCAACATTTTATCTTTGGAAATATGGAGATGAGTCCTCTTGTTGCTTCCTTAAGCTCAATGAGCCTTATTCATCCATTGTGTAATTATGGCAATTTCAAAGCAGTTACATTACAGATAGGTTGGACCACTCATGTGAATCCAATTCCTCAATGTACAGCTATTTCTAGATAATGGAATGAAGACCTAAATGTATTGCACTTTATAGCAAAGATTTACTGTTGGCTTCAGACTGCTCCAGCTGATTGCTAATTAGACATTTGGCCTTAAAAACAAAACTTTATGTGAACACACAGAAAAACTTTCATTATTATCATCATTAATCTTGTTAGAGTGGCACAGTTACCAAAACCATCGTGGGAAAGTAAGTATAGTTATTGTACCAGTACAGGCAGTAGAACTTTGAAACTCATTTCCTTAGCAAAAAGCTAAAGCTAAACATGGAAAGCAATTATTATATCTCAAACCCTCTAGTTCATTATGTGTTGGTTTGGTACACAGAAAATAATTCCTCTAACAGATTTATCGCTTTAACAGATAGGCTATCTCTTACGTTCTGCATTTTTGAGAAAAAGGAGCTTGTGTGTATATATTTAAAAGGTTCAAGGCTCCTGCAGAAATTCATGTCAAATTGCTTCATCTGTAACAAAGAACACAGGTGGAATTGATGCACCTGCATGTGAGAGGAGCTGATGGCCCTGTCAGCCTGTCCTGGCTTGATACCAAGCTCTGTGGAGCTGCCTCTGTGTCTGATTCACCTGGCTGCATTCCGAAATGCTGCCTTGCTCTGAGAACTGTGTTTCTGGAAGTGTAGCACTCACTTCCCAGTCTGGGAAGGACAGTGTTAGTTCAAGGATCCCACACTGATAGTGAGACTTAATGTTAGATGGTAGGTCCTCTGAATTACATCTGGGTTCTGTGAATCCAGCTTGTGGCTTTGCTCTCACACACCACTACTGATATCCTGAAATATCACCACTGGGTCTTGAAAACAATTACTGCTCCCTTAACATCTCCATGGAAGGCCCTGTGTGTCAGCAAGTTTTGCATAGACACAATTCCTTCTGAAGATGCAACGTCATAAATTACTTAAGCCCCAGCAAATCCATTATACCACCAGAAAGATGTGTCCTGTGTTTGTCTCTGGTCATAAGTTCTCAAGCCCTCCTTCATGCTGGTAGTGGTAAGGTTGCATGATCTGGCTCATAAGCTCCCTGATGTAGCCCAAATCTAATCTTTGCAGGGAGAGAGAAAAGGTGGGAAAAATGTCGAAACTACGTAGATGCAGGGAGCAACCATTCATTTCAGCAGAGTTATTGTCTTAGGACTTAAGCCATTAAGAAACTGTGTCCAGTCAGGGGCCATTATAAAAGAAGTAGTTAGTGGTTGGCTCTCCAGAGCTCCTGGGAAAAGCTCAATTTGCCTCCTCTTGCTGCTGGAAAGATTTTCTATTCACAGTGGACTGTGCAAATCTTTGCAATATGATTTCTCCTTGCAGTGTGATTTGATCACCAGTAACGTCATTAAGCATATGACCATAAATTGCTCTCATTACTTGTCATAGCCAAGATGAGAGCAGCTTACATGTTTCAGGACTTATCTCAGCTTGTCTCCCTGTGGACTGAGGGAGCAATTCCTGTGCTGCTTTATATTCATCTTGCTTTCTGTTCCCAACTAGAGTTTAGATATTTAATTTTCTTTATTATCTATCTATTTATCTACTTAATTTTGGGAATAGGAAGAAGAATGTACATTTTTGAGGATAATAGGCAGGAAAATACTATTTGCATGTCCTTGTTTTTGCAGAGTAACTCTGTGCCCTGCAATGGCTTTAGCAGCTGCCTACAAAGCCATCTGAGCTCCTGAAGTCCTCTCGCAGTACAAACATGGCTTCAAGATTCCAGTTTTACAGTCATTTTTCAAAATCAAAGTATATTTTAACCTACAGCAAACCTTTTACTACCATCCCAGCTGCTTATTCATGACATCGTAATCAGCTAAGGTGTTTCTCCTGAATATGACAGATATTCACAAGAGATTCAGCACTGAAATTGCTGAATTACTTTCTACAATGTCACAAGATACATGCAATATACCTTAAGAACAGCTTTCCTAAAATTACCACCAATATAAAGAGACAACATGGTCAATACAAAAAGAGGCCTCATGTAGGCCAAAAGTGAAACTGTGTTAGAGAGTGACTCAACAGCCCAATACTGAATCTCAGATAAAAGGTGTATTTAGATGTTGATCTGCAGACAGGAACACAAATATTTTACAGCTAGGTTCAATAAGGAGTTTAGTACTATGCATGCATATGTATCTAAGAACTGCTACATAAAAACCAGAATCAATCAAAATAGCAGAGATTAGGACCCTCCTGGTCCTGCAGTAGAAGAGCAGGAGGTCACGTATAAATAACCTCGTTCTCATCAGCTGGCTCCAAGTGCTGCACTCCCCATGAGACATTTTGAGTTAAGATTGCAGGAATGCAACAGTTTATGCAGGGCTAATCTTATGGGGCTGAAGTTCTTTACTGAGCCTAATCATTAGCCTCTGATTTCTAGCTTCTTCATATTGAATCTTCTTTCTACTTCATCGTCTTCTCTCCTTTGCTGCTCAGTGAAGGGCAAAATAGCTTGTTGAAGATCTGCGCACTTTCCTTTACCAATGAATAGAAAGTGTGTCTTTTTTTTTTTCCTTGGGTACTCTCTACTTAGTAGGGTTGTCCTGACAATATGCAGAGAAAGAGGTTTCATCTTTAATAAGTCTTGGTTTCATTCATCAGCACAACCTACTGGATTATTTTTCACCTCCATGGACCATTAAGAGTCTGGTGGCTCTTCCTTACTGTCCTGTTCTGCAAATTCTTTGTGAATTTTGAGAATGTCCCCATCAAAACCCAATAAAAAGAGAGCTTAACTGAGAGGTTTCAATTTTTAAATTACAGTGAATTACCAGCTAGGGGGAAGCAGCTTTCTCGCCACACAAGCTTCTGTTTCAGTGACAGCAAATCCACTTCTAGATTTATATTTGTACACAGCTTCTATATCCACTCTCCAAAAGTTTATAATCTCCTCTGGATCTGAGCATGGCAACTCTTCAAACAATTTTTAAATGGCTTGGGTTAAAAAGTGACCACTTTAGTCTACATTATTGCACAAGTGCAGCTGTGGGAACAGTCACACAAAAAGTTGGCTTGCCAGTGGGAATAAGTAACAGAAATGGTGGAGCTAACTTCCTAAACTGGATTTCCTTGTGAGAGTAAAGTGAAATGTAAGCTAGAAAGACCAAATGGATAGGGCAAGCCTTGGGTAGCGTACCGCAAAGTATCTGTACTATCTGGTTTTACTCCTTGTTAGGTCTTAAAATCTGTTGTACTGGAGGATATTTGGAGATTTTTTTCAAGTTTCAAAATTGTCTTTGTTAATTTCAGTGTGCTTTTCAAAAATAGTATTCCTGGATAATATCAACCCTTCTCTTCAGACTGAACAACACAGTGTTTTGTGCTGCTTTGCAGGCTATACACCACCCTCACTCTGAGCTGGCCAAAAGCCACAGGAATGTGCTAGGACAGTGAATGATGACACCAAGCTCAAAACTGTGCTAACCACACCAACATGGATTTCATTCAGCTCAGAGAAGTGGCAGGACACGTTTACCTTTTCCTATGAAATACCCCATGTGAAAGACTGATTCTTCTGCTGAATAATTACAGCACTTTGTATAGAGAACATTGTCTTTTTTAAGATGTGGGTAGCCTTGCCCTAGGAGAAGACCCTTGTTGCATTGAACTCTGAAGTAGGCAAAGTGAGATTACACCCAGATGAATCCATACAAGGAGTACATAACCAAGGAAAGAAAAGCAACTTTCTTAAAGAGCATCTGTGTCCTAGAATAATGCAGGAGGATCCTATTGGCTAAACTTCAGAGAAGCTCACTGAAACATAAACTGTACAAAATAGAGAAAACAGAGGAGATGGAAGAAAAGACAACATTACATCTTACGTGCTTGTAATAAACCTTCCAAAAAAAGCTTGTGAATTGCAGCCAATGACTGTAGATATAGAGGTGAAAAAGTGAAGGAAAATGTTACACAATGAGGGAGACACTGGATTTGTTGCTCTTGATTTTAGTTGCATTTTCTAGCTGTTCAGAAGGGTTTCTAGCAAATCTTTGGTACTTGATTGTCAAGTGAGTTTTCATCTTTCTGAATTAAAATATCTGTATTTTCCTCCGAAGCAACTTAAAATATTTTCCACACCACAAGTTCTACCCATGTCCGAACTGCAAAGTCCTCACAACTACAAGTTTGCTTTTAGTACATTGATAGGGAAATAAATGTACCCACTTCCTAACAGAGACGGATGACTTGTGAACATGGAAATGCACAAATGAGGAGAGTTCCAGCCTAAACAGTTGACAGCCAGTTCAGAGAAACAAACAAACAAACTGTCCTGGTTTTGTTAAAAACAAGTTTCTCTTTTAGTGATTTTGCCTGTCAGCTAAAGCCTTCATATTAACTGCATTTTCCTGGAGAACCAGACACATGTTTTGGTAAACCTAGCAATGGAATGCAAACTTATTGATAAGCACGGATGGACATCTCGCGAGAGGGGCAACGAGAAAGAAGTGACCAAGAAACTGACCAACTGTGTATAACGTTCCATTCACGTGAATACTTCATATAAAAGTGGGAGATCACGAGGATCTCGTCCCTTTTTCCCTCTTTTCCTCATGGCTGACATTAGGAGAGGACCTTGCTAGTCATCCCTGCGAACTGAGGCCTAGTGACAGACTGAATCCAGCTCCGGTTGGCTGCAGAGTCCAAACCAGGACTTTGGTTGCCAGCTCTGCAGTTGCTGAGACTTTCAAGATTGGTTTTGTATATTTTGTATTATTTTCTCTATTCTTATTAGTAGCATTAGTAAAACATCTTTAATTTTTTCCAACTCTCTTCTCTCTGTTCTTCTTTTCCTCCCGATCGCCTGTCCTGAGTGGGAAGGGGGGAGAGGGAGGGGCAAAAGGGGCAAGTGGGGGGGAGAAGAGGTTAACAATACATCTGCCAGGGTTTTATTGTCACCCCGCAATCTAAACCCTCGACACAAACACAATTGCAGTGGCCTCAAAGTCCATGTGGAAAAGCCTTTATGCAAAGAGTACCTTTGGCTATTTTCCGAAGAGTACCTTGGGCTATTTTCCAAAACATATGGACACATTTAAGAATTAGAAGGTGGAGCAGTGCTTTCTAAGTAGCTCCATATTCCCACAAGGGCAGAGAAATGGACAGAAGAAGTGCTGCTGTGGGCTGTTGACCCAACACAAATATGAGATGTGATATCACAAAAGTAGGCTAAAAATTGCTTAGTAAAACTGAAAATGCCAACTAAGTTTTAACACAAATATGTTACAGAAATGCATCCCATTCAAACCCTTCTGCTGAAACATAGACAATGCTCAGCTGGAGGCTTGCCAGCTGCCTGACAGCACCAGATGCTGAAGAGCCTTGTTTTTTAGGGTTTATTGCTCTAGGGCTGCGTCACCATGTGAATGGCTCTGGGCCTCCAGAGTTCCCAGGTTATTTGCTTCCCATCATGGAGTCTGGAAACGAATAGAGCCTTGACCTGAGCTGAATGTGTGGAGGACAGTCTTCTCACTCCTTAGCAGGATGACATCCATCCACAGAACCAGCATTAGGGTTTACTTCAGTATTGCTTTTTGGTTTTAAGTCACTGTTTTGGAATTACTAGCACATCTGAAAAAAATTAAATTGCTTATAATAAATACATATTTGCATAGGTTCCAGTGGAAAATCAGATTTTAACAGACCATCTAGTCTTTTTCCCACCCTCAGACAGGATAGCTATGCCTGGACCTTTCCTATGGATGTTTGCTTTGACCCACTGTAACTGACCTTACTGGCCATGACACAGTCAAGAAAAGGAGCTGGACAGGGAATACTGTGAGGTTAAGTGATGCAGCACAGCAAGAATGAGAATCTACATGTTGTTGTGTGAGGCACAACATTTGTAGGATTTCCTTAAGTCTATTTCACTGCATAACCAGGATGACCTACATTGAATCAACACAACTTCATATTTCCGACTGGAAAGACCGGGTGAGCCACCTCACAATGCACATGTGGCCACAAAACCTGCAACATGGATTTAAGCTTGTAATGGTGATAATTCATTCTGAATTTTGTGTAAGTAATAAGTACTAAGCAATAACTAGCTAAATTAAAAAGTCAATTGGGTGAGGGAAACAAGAAAGAGAGAAGCACATTATAAAACTGAAGTGCTGAATAACATTTGAATAATCAGTGAATATTGCATGTCTTTTTCTTAATAATTCAGGAGAAATTTATATATAGATTTCATTAACATGTTCTAAAACTTGGCATGTTATGAGAAATTGTTTACAGAGAAAATGCAGCCTTAAGATCTCACCCAATCTGTCACTAACAACAACAAAAAGCTAAATCACTAAACAAAGATCTTGTTTTGAGAGCTTTGCTATCTAACCAGCAACATTCATGATTGTACCACATTTTAATCACTTGACACATTCTTTATAAGACCAAAACTACATATTTGAAAGTGAAAATAAGAAAAATATGTTTATTAACAACTTGCATAAACCCTGATTTCAGAGCAGACAGTGCAAGTTTGTCATGTATCATAAGAAAAAAACACAGATTGAACTGGATATTTTGGTGAAGTAGCAAAAGGCAGAAACGTGAGAAGCTAAAATCTTACTAGCTATTTGTATTTACCTTAACTGTGTCAAACCTTCAGTTGAGTTAGTAATAAGCATGCAGGTCATTAAACAGCTTAATTGAATTTGAGTGACATCTGCTTTTGAACAATTAGGTGGCACAGCATATTTTCATAATGAAAGAATTGACTTAATTTCCCTCTTCTCTCACTGAAAGTTTATTAAGCGGTTCAGTCATTAAAGTGCTTATTTATTAGCGAAGCCCAGATGGCCAACCACTATAAGCGTAAAGATTAGCTGAGCCATGGCAGACCTTAATTAAGTGATTGCAAATTAGAGGAACATCACTCAAAGTATAGAAGCTGAAATTACACTTTTCTACCATTATAATTCCATAATTATTTGTGGAGAGAAAAAAAAAATCTAAATATGGCCCTTTCAGAAAGTAAATATAACCACAGCACAAGGAAAATGTGTAACATCCCTGCTGCCACCCCTGTACTGAAGCTCTGACACTGATTCTGTTGGACTTGCAAGCCCTGAATAATCTTTCTTATATGTGTTTGCAAGGTGCTATCACCCCTGTATTTCACATGCCCTCAGTGGGAACTGAGGGTATTCAGAAGCTGAGAAGTTAGGTGAGAAATCTGTCATATGTATTTAGTTATAAATCTGCCCTGTTTTCTCACTCTGAAAGGTAATAAGCATGTAATAACCAGGCACAATTTTTTTCACTTTTTTTTTGTGGCTAAGGAGTGCAACACGGAGGGAGACAGGTGTCTTTCTTCTCTTGTTCGACTGATTCATTTAACACGTGTCAGTTCCTGTGGGACTGTTTTCTTGGATGAACAGAAAGTAGAGACCCACAACCCTCCCAGGCTCCATCTTAGCAGATTTTTTTTTTTTTTTCCCCAAATATCTTCTTTACAAAGGATGGAGAAAGGAATTGTGATTTGGAGTATAGTAAATTTGCATTTCCTGATGATCCTTAGGTAC
The DNA here is from genome assembly GCF_964273445.1 of Streptopelia decaocto. NCBI lineage: Eukaryota > Metazoa > Chordata > Aves > Columbiformes > Columbidae > Streptopelia > Streptopelia decaocto. The sequence continues at coordinate 23,656,867 of NC_138663.1, forward strand.
CACTCGGGCCAATTTTCTGCCTGCTTTGAACAAGGCTACTGGAAAAGACATCCAAAGACCAAGTTTATTAACAAAGGATCATGACAAATTTAAGCCTTTTATAAATATAGATTTATGGTTCTCATGAGATGTTGGTTTTGGTAACCAGGTTTTTCTGTGGCTCAGCTTTTGTTTTCCTTGCTTATTTCTAAGTTGAGTACTCACCAGAACTATCACAGATTAAATAACAAAAGCAAATTGTGTTTGATGTTAAAACTTAAGCACAAGAAGAGTTTCCAGAACAAAGCATAATTCTAAACCGAGATGGGAACCATTGCAAGCCATGCCTTCAATACTGTTATTTAAATAACTGCAGATGCTAATTAGACCCATTGTCCAGTCTAGTGCTCAAAAACTGAAAATCAATTTAAAGCTTAACGTTGCACATAACCCTTCCTAGTATAAAGACTGTGAAAAATCTATAACACATTTAACTTTTCATTTAAACATTTAGGGACTTTCTGTATGTTACTATAAACAAAACAACTAGAAGACAACAACTTTTATTTGAATGCAGTCATGACACAAGCCCACCAGTCCTTTTATTCCTATCACTGGGTCCTTAGTCTATGCAGTATCACGAGGAATGATTTCTCAGGCAATGCACCAAAGGTGACATTGTTCTTAACTTCATTCTCTTCCTTTTGATTTTAACTTTTTTCAGTTCTGAAGGCCACAAGCAATGAGGATTGCTTCACAGCCAAGGCTGGTGTTACCCCACTGCAATCATGAGACCTTACTGCAGGAGACACTTGATAAATTCAGCCGTGGTTTTAGGGCATCATTTGAAACTCTCAACAGTTTGCTCTTGTGAACTGAGAAAGCCGCTGGTCATGCTACTTTTCTAGCATGAAACAAGAGGTGGATTTCACACTGCATGCATTTAGGATAAGAAAAGCAAACAGATCGAGGACAAAGTGGCTCATGAACTGGTAAATGATGCAGTCAATATGTTGCTGATGCTGCTGAAATCAATAGGTGTGTTTTGCTTTCAACTTCAGGAAGGGCTGGATTTCACCAAAAGCTTGCCTGTGTGTAACTCCTGATGGGATTTATGCCCACCGTTAATTGCTTAGCAGTTCCTATTTGCAGGCTATTCTTGACTAGTTAGAAATATGAACTCCCTGACACAGGATATCCCTAAACCACTAGTGCACATCAAATGACAATAGCCATCAGTGCTCTCTCTTATACTCTTCCTCATCTCTTGTCAGATGGGAGAGACAGGGCTATATCTTATCAGATTTTTACAGTTAATTGACTTGAAATTGTCTTGCAATTACACCTGGAGGAAAATGGAAAATGTTTGAGAGTTTACAATTCCCCTTGTAACTTTGTGATGAGTGTACCAACTGTTCCTCTAGCTCACATTGTGTACAATCATATAATATCTCAAGTTGGAAGGGATCTATAAGGATCACTGAGTCCAACTCCCTGCTCCTCACAGGACTACCTAAAACTAAACCGTGTGGCTTAAAGCATCATCCAGATGCTCCTTGAACTACGTCACGGTTGGTGCTGTGACCACTTCCCTGATAAGCCTGTTCCAGTGAGCAACCACTGTCCCAGTAAAGAACCTTTTCCTAATGTCCAGTCTGAACTTCCTCAGATGCAGCTCCATTCCATTGCCTCAGGTTCTGTTGCTGGTCACCAGAGAGAGGAGATCAGCACCTCCCACTCTGTTGCGCCTGTTGAAGAAGATGTAGACTGCAATGAGGACACCCCTCAGTCTTCTCTAAGGTGAGTAAGCCAAGCAACCTCAGCTGCTCCTTGTAAGTCTCAGTATATTCCATTATAGTTTACCAGTGAGTCTGATAATGCAAAAGATACTATTCTTAATGAGACAAAACTGTCTTTTTTTTTTTTTTTTACAGGACTACAGTGTATTTGTTCAACCGATGATAAACTAAATGGCTATCTATTCAATCTTCTTAAAAAAGCCTTCCTTTGTATTATAAAATGGGTTTGGCTTTTTGCGTCAGTAACTATTCTCACCATTTTTTCTTTGCTAAAGGGATATCTTTGAAAAATCAGATATGCTGCACTGGAAGCTATATGTATATTTATGTATTTACATACTGTTCTCATCTGTGGCCAGTGTGTCATTTGAAAGAAACTGGGACAGCACAATCAGTCTCAGTAAGGTTATGCCATTTATTGTGTCTGAAAAATTACACTCCAGAAATAAGATGTGCAGTCCATCAAACTCCAAAGCACCAACAACTCCAGAAAGTAATTGTGGGCTTTAAAATATTTGCTGGATGAAAAAAAAAAAAAGAAAAGGGAACAAAGAAAATTGCATCAAGAACTCCATGTTACTAGTTCTGTCAGTAATAATTCTGTAATGACTGTGATCAGATCTTAATTCCTATTGCATCTTGGTCATCTGGGAAGATTTGTCAGGAATCAAAGAAAATTCAGAGAATGTTACATGTCAGCAGTGACAGGTGGAGACCTGAAGTGCTTTATATCCTGAACCCTGCCTAGTGGCCTGTTCTCATGGAAATGAGAAGAGAGATGAAACCTCTTAGCTGATCACCATCCTTTTATTGTTCTTAAAATAACCAACTTCCTTTTGCCAGCTTCTCCATAAATGTGTGTGTTTTATCAAATGCAAGAGTGAGTGTTTCACAAGAACTCTTATGTCATATATCGTGGTCAAAATCAAGAAGCTTAGCAATTTGCTTTTGCTGTAAACATGCCATGGTATTTTGCAGATCGGATGCTGGAAAATCATTGACATTCACATTTGACAAACAGTTTTAATGGCTTCTTATTAAAATAGCATATGTCTGGATCTACTTTTTTAGTATTAGTGAGTTGCTCATTTTTTGTTATTAAGCATATGTTGAGAATGATGTGTATAAACACTGGGAAGATTCTCTTCAGAAAATCGAGCAAAAGACTCTGAAATTGGCATTTATTAACTCTTTTCACTAAAGCAGGCTCAATTCCCACTTGTGTAACTCTGAGGGGGATGTTTTGAGAGTCAGAGTTTAAATTTCTAAGGTAAAGAGATGCTTCTTTACAGCCATACTTTCAGAATCAAAAGAAGCATGTTAGTGGGAATAAAAATAATGGACTCTTTAGTAGGTGTTATATAGTGAGATTAATAGTCGGTTCTGTCACTGTGGGCATGCAAAAATACATAGGATCTGGCAAACTTACAATAATTTCTAGTGAAGGTCAACATATAAACTTCTTATTTCAGTTTCAAAATCCAAGTGCCTCGCTCTTTCCACCCACTCCACACCAGAAGGGGACAACTTCGATTCTGGGGTGAGCAGAGGTTCATGCACGCAACTAGACCTGCCCATGTACACCAGGGCTCTGGCTGTTTATGATCTTAACCCTGGTATTATCTGAAGGTAATGGCAAAACTTTCCTAGATATCAGTGGAGTATGTTCAAGATTATAGTTTTCTCATTTAATTTCCTAATTCTGGGAAAGTCTCTGATATGAGGAATGAAGACTGGATCAAGAATACAACTGAACTAGAATAGATTTAGGTAAGCAGCTGGTTAGTACCTTACAAACTCTTTGCTAGCCCAGACCGCATGCTGGGGACCTGAATTTAGCTGCGGGCTACTTATAGTGTAATCAGTGCATGTGGGAATAGAAATGGACTCTTAATGCCTGTTTACTAGCATCAGCAGCAGTTCAAGATCAGATGCACCTGAAAAAACAGAGATGTGGAAATATATTGTGACTTAAGGGACAGATAGAAAAAGAATTGCCAGATTCTGACCAGCAAACCTCTGAAAACAACCTCCTCTCAGCTGCAGCTCTGAATCTGCCTTGGCACATTTTATTGAGTGTTAAAATACCTCTACAAATTTGATGGATAACAATATAGAAGTTTATTGTTGTAGATATTATTTTTTTTTAAATCCATTCTATTGATTCTTGTAATTTCATACTTCTAATCTTAGCACTAGGGGAAGAGGGGGACTTCGATCAACGCTCACATTATATTTATTATTTGTATTGCTGTTACACCCAAAGATCTCAATTAGTATGGATATTTCTAAACACCAGTTAAGCAAAGGCACACAGAAAATATTATCTAAAATATTTTTCTTCTTTAGTAAACCTATTAATTTACTTCTTAGGCTATACCTCTTCCAGAAGGTGCACAATCTGTTAAACTACTTCATACATTTTCTTGCAAACACATGATGTGTTAGGATTCATGAAACTGAATTGTAAAGCACCAAACCCTGACCCTATAATAAAGTGCTTTTGGGGGGAGCTTCTTTTTTTTTTTTTTTAAGGAACAGATTGCTCTCTGTATATGCCAGTCTTACTTTTTCTCAAAGCATTTGACATCAAATACTTCTTAAGACAACATATTATGAGAGATGGACAGACACAGCATCTGCAGTTCTTGTAGTATTTGTATTCTTACACTGTTGTGCTGACTATGAAACAGATGCTTCTTTTATCTTCTTTTTATTGGAAGAACAAATTAGCCCTCCAACCAGAGAAGTCTAAGAGATGCAAAGTTTGCTTATTCTTAGGGAAGAATTTCCTTAATGAGCTGTTTCTATTGTGTTTCTTAAAGATTTTTATTATATTTGCAAATGAATTTACAACCTAGATGTCTGACTATAATTCACAAATTGCATAGTCTACACATAGGAAATACTGTACAAATGGATCAGCAAGTGCAGTTTACCACTGGAATCCAATTAGACAGGCTGATTTTCCCCTTAACACTTCAGGAACAGGTACAAGATTGGCTCTGCATGGCTTGCAGCAATGCCTTCTGTTTTGCAGGGGAGGGAGCTATTCCCTACATATTTTAGGATGTGGATGTATAAAATCATTCAGTGTGCTAAAGAGAAACACACAGCAAATGCAGCTATGCAGGATACACTAGGAATGTCTGTGAAACAGATATTGTTTTGTTCTGTCTCCAAGATTAAAAAAGCGAAATAGAGATTTTAAGAACAGAAGAAATGCTCTTTCTCACAGATCTTCAGCCTAGCAGCATGTTCCAGCCACTTGCTTTGCCTCTACATCCGCATCTCATCTAGGGAGGAAGGAATATTTAGCTGAATCTTCTGGTCTGTTCATAGGTAAATGTGTTTACACATGTTTGATAGCGTTAATACTGCATTTTTTTTTTCAATACAGATGAAATATAATGTTAAAATGAATATAATTCTTCTACCAAATTGTGGCTATTTGTTGGCATTTGGTGAAAGATTTCCATCCCAGCTTTGTGCCCTCTCAAGGTGGTCAGTCCGAACAGGGATGCTGCATTAAAGGCCTTTAAACTGTGAGTTGGAAAGTCACAAAAATGTCTTCATCTGTAGTATCAGTAGCACACAACTGTTAGGGCACATTACAGGTGGCACTTGCAGGGCGGACAAGTGGCTCCTGTGCAAGTCAGAATGTGGGCAATGCTCATTGTGCTCTGTGTGTGTGTACACCAGTTCATCCACCTGTGTGGTACCTGGGAGGGCAAAATCTGAGGCAAAAATGGTTTCTTGTCTTATTCATATGTAGCCCCAAACTACTATTTAAAATGGGAGAAGTATGCATTAAAAGAAAAAAAAAAAAAAAAAACCACACACACCACCATTTAGAAATATTGATAGTGACAGCTGGAATTATCTCTGCCTCCTTTCATTTAGTTCCCAATTCAAATTTCCATACAGGCCATGTTTATGCTGCATAACAGTTAACACTGCAAATTGATGTGATTTCAACACAGCCTAAACCATACAGATGAAAAATATACAGAAACATATTCACTATATTAACTAGCAAAATCATTCATTCACTTGCACTGTAAATTGAAAATCGCAATAGGAGAGATTGTATTGGCCAAACACTTTCTGAAAAGCGCTGAACACCCTCTGGATGGGAGGCAAGGGAATGGAAAATAACTTCCTAGGGTTCATAGCATCCCCTGCACCCAGCCTTCCCTTCCTAAGACTGTATTCATTAGTAAAACCTGTTCACAAGGGACTGAATATTCCCTCACATCTGCTTCTTTGTACAAAAGGTCAAGCAAAAAAACAAGTGTGGCTCAAGTTCATAAACTACTGCAATTTCAAATTAGGAGATAATGATGAAATTGGTAGGGCTGAAATGTAACTCCTTCTATTGCCATTTTTGCTCTGTAATGTTAACATATTTATTTATTTATTTATTTATTTATTTATTAAGTCTTTAGCTTCCAAAGGGAAAACATAAGTGCCAGAAGCTCATCAGTTTATCTCAGCAAGTCAACTGGACACAAATTGGAGGAAAAGTATTGTCATAAAGAACAGAATCACTTTGATATTGACTGATGGTTGTTATGGAACATAAAGAAAAAACTATTTTTACAGTGATTGTCATAATTTTGAATGGCATCCTCCTCTATAATTTTCTCTCTTGGGCAATTGTAGATGTTAATAGAGCTATTATTTCTGTGCAAATTCTTCTCCTGCAAAACAGCTACAAACACTAGTATAAATTACCTGCAAAAATCCTCTTTAAAGATCAGTTTAAGTCTATATTGAGCAGATTGATGTTGAAAAAAAACACAAAAATGTTGCTCATTATTACACAGAGAGGTTCTTCAGGCTAGAGAAATAGCCATCCCTTGCTTCTGTCTTGGAACCTAATGTTGTTCACCACTTAATACTATTTATTACCTATACACAAATAATTTTTAAGTAGCTTTACATTTTAAGGTCTTTACTGAGTGATTTTTTAAAAAAGTGTTATAGCTTTATAAGACAGGTTCATGATAAATATTTGCATTTTAAAAGTTATATTTATGTGCCATTCTTGGTGCAGTATTTTTGTGCAAGTATTGCTGTAATTCCGTCAGTTTTATGACAAATACACTGCAACAAAACTCCTCTGCATTTTACTTTTGTATTGTAATTTTTACTGGCTCAGAAAAAGGAGCTTCAAAGCCATCTGATGCATATGTCTAGACACATTTTATTTGATCTTGGTATGAAGTTCTATTTATTCCCTTTTGTCAGTCAAAGCAATTACAGCAATATGATAAATAATCGTATGCATACATGAGTTTTGGGGTTCCACAAGCTGGACAAATAACTAAATATGATTGCAAAAACCTATCCTTTTGGATAAATTTGAACAGCTTGACTCTGATTTTGCTCATGGTTATTAGCCTGAGTAAAACCAGGAAAAATAGCCTGGAAACAATGAAGAATAATTTCAACAACAAACAAGCGTGAGATCAAGGGCCTAATCAGTCAAATCCTTTTCTTGTTTTTGTGTGTTTTCCTGGCTTTTAGAGCAAAGAGGTACTGCCCTGAGCTCAAGCCAGAAATGAGTACCTGAATCTTTGAATGGAGCCTTCAGGTCCTCAGGAGAACACCAGGAGCTCAGCAGAGCTCCATCATGCCTAGTGTTTTTGGACTGCCAGGGCTGCAGCTCCCCATTTGGGAGTGCAGCTGACAAAGTATCTCAAACACTCCATCCCAAATAGTATTCATTTTCTGTCCACGTTAAGATTTCTGTTGCCAGTAGAGCTCAAGAAATGTTTCCTCCCGCTGGTGGATGGATGGTCAGCAAGCTGCTCTGATTCTGCTTTGTCACCAGTAGAGTTCTACACACAGGTTTTCCCCTGGATGCTCAGGATTGCTTCTCAGGGTTTGGATAACGTAATGTGCAGAAATGCCCTGACGAACAGAGGTGGGGGACGTGTTTGTCTGCTTCCCAGGAAAGTCCTAGCCCTAGGACATGAGTTGGGCAGGAGATAGGTGTCTGAGAGACTCAAAGGAGGGAACTGAACATAGGCTGCTATTTCCCCGTGGATGGTATTAGTCACTAACCTGTTATGCAAAAGATGAGTGTCTAAGCCCTCATTTCTGGGGCCACTCTTTCTTCCTTCCTTTTTGTTCCTGTAATTCCTACATTCCTTACTACATAAAGGAAGAGAAAATCTGTACTGGTCTGAAAACTGTCATATTCCTGGCCAAGCACCTTAACCATTAGAATATAAAAGGAAAATTGGCTGCTACTACTACAGTGTCATCAACTTCAATCAGTTTGGATCAGACATTTAATGCTTTACTACCTGTCAACTTCAGAGAGACTAAAACTCTTGTCCCTTCAGTAATTATCTATCTTTGCTGCTCCATTTCTTCTGCCATTCTTTATGTCCTCCCCAGCATTCACACTGCATGTTTCTCACTAATGTCTCTAATAGTTCTTGCATTCTCTGTTAGTTACAGCTATGAATTGCTAAGTTGCAGCATATTTTAATAGTTTGCTTGATATCTTATTGTTAAATACTTAAGTTGCAGCTCATCAGTTTAATTTTTTATGCTGTTACAGCAAGATTGTTGAGTTTTCAATGGTAATAACAGTAGCATCCTTAGAGGATTTTCAGAGATGCTTATTGCTAATGGTACTCAAACTTCATCAGTCTTACAATGAGGTGAGTGTATTTTTTTAGAACTGTCAAAGTATCCCATGAAACATAATTTCTCTTTATAGAGCACATTGCAGCAGAAATGGCTAAAAACTTGCACTCTCTGAACAGCTGATTGTCTAGTCCTTCCTTACAATATCTAGATGCTAAGATGTCAGAAATAGCAGTATTCTGGTAACAGGAGAGAAAAATGGCTACTCCTCCACTTCTTGTGATTATATGCAGCGGGGGAAACCAGCAAGAACTTCTTGTCTCAGTTATACAGAGGCATGTACCAGGCATGAGTGGCACAAAATGTCACAGTTAAAAGAAATATGATAGACACATTTCTACAGGGGCAATCCAGCATTTGTAAGTGTGTGCATGTATTTGTGGTCATCAGTGTCTTTAAAAAACAAAGCACTAGGGCACATGTTAATCAAATGACATTCCCATTCCTAAAAGTTCTGCCACACTGAGCTGGGTTGTCCGACTTGACAATGACTCTCTAGGATAACAAATTACTGCAGACCCCGCACAGTTGGTACCAGGATGCATCACAAATATATTTTTAGAAATTTGCTGTCAAGCACAAAAGTAAAAAGGCACAAATGTTCTGAAAAGTATTAATTCAAATTTAATCAGTTAGAACATCAGCTGAAACAGTTATGTGGAAGTACTGAATATTTGCCCTCAGCTCCTTTGTGAATACACAATTAGCATAATAGTTAGTATTCTCATATTAATAAACATGAATAATTTTCTCAATTGTTGTCTGCTTGCTCTGCCAGTCTACCAAGCTATTAGTCCATGTCAGTCTGATGTAAAAGGTAGTTTAGAACAAGTGGATAGAAATATGTCAAAAAGTGGTACTCAGACAAAATAATAGATTGATAGGCTGGTCACTCATTTAACAGGCTGGTCCATAAAATACCAGCAGGGATCCCATTATTTTATCCAGTGTATTGTTTCAGGGAAGTGTTATAGGTGTTAGCATTCAGATTTTTGAATATCTCTTGATGCAGCCAAGGTCCTGCTGCTTCTCCTTCATGCTGTCAGTCAAGACCATTCCCCTCTCTTTCATTCTGTGAATATGAATCATAGAGACTAAGAAAAATATCTTTAGTAGCATATATGGCTAAGATGGAGAGGCATTTTGCTCAGAAGGGGCAAGATCTTGTATTTCACACAACTTGCAAGCCATTTCAGTGTGCATTCACTGTATGCAGCAGGCACGGGGTTAGAAGAGCTGCCAGTCCTCTGGGGGAAGCTGCTAATTGAACCTTCACGGTTTCAGCCGGGTACACAGAACAGCCCCCTGCTACCACTGCTGCAGCACTCCCTGCATCCCCTCCTCCCCTGTCTTTGGTGACTGATACTTTTTGCGATTATTACCAGCAGACACACAGAGCAATTTCCTGACAGGGTATGTCAGGGGCAGGATACCCAAGGCAGCATATGTCCCTGTGTGTGTGTGTGAGAGAAAGAGAGAGGGAAGGACTGCAAATGCAGCCCTGCCTTGAGCCTACAGTGCCTGAAGGTCCTACCCTTTAACCAGCAAGAGAGAAGAGCCCAGGCTGCCTTTGCAGGGTGTGTGCAGACCCAGCACTGCCAAGATCCCCTGAGACAGCTGCCAGTCGCTTCTGGGTGTCTGTTACTGTCTGCATGCAGTAGGTATTCATGGCCCATGAGCTCACGGCACAAGAACTGCTCCTGCTCCTCTCTTGTGCAGTAGAAGCCCAGACCAGGCTCTTGCCTTGACACACTGACAGTAAATAATCTGAAACAAGAGGAAATTTGCCTCTGGAATACTTCTGAATCTGTGGAGGGCTGCAACTGATACTTTCAGCTGGAATAATTTCTAAGTGGAGCATTTTCTCTGTGAACCTTTTTAAAATGAATAGTTGTGCCTGTCTTGAGCAATCCAGAGACCTGAATAGAGAGTGAGGATGCAGAGTTGCCACAGAGGCACACAATGGGTTTAGACTTAGGAGCTCCAATTTGTCTCCCATGGTTTGGTATAAGTTTTGCGTGAGACTGCAGCAGATTTGTCTTTTATTTTTGTATTTCTTTTGTACTTGTTGTCCCAGCTCCCTTTCCCATGTTGGTGACTGAAAGTGGTGCCTTAGCTCCACTTCCTTGCCATTTTCTCATGGTTTGCCTGTCTGTGAGTGGCATAAGATGAATGACATGTCCATATGTTTCTTTTGAACATATTCCCATTCAGCAGAGGTGTGTTTGCTCCACCACTACACTTTGCATTTGTGCTACACCATACTGTGTGTGTTGTAACAATTCTTCTTCTTAACTATGACATGTGGCTTTTGTTCAGGCTTGTTTCTTGCATTACTCAGAGTTTTATCTCAAGCTCCCTTGGCGTTTCAGATCTGCATGGTCAGTCTCCATGAGAAAGTCTGGAAAATTGAAGCAAAATCTATTGAACAGATTTTGATTCAAGCAAGCCTGAAAAATTACAGTCCCATCTTTTCCTGATCAGAAATATTGCCCTTGCCTACACTGATAATCTTTAGTTAGAGCTATCCTACGTTTACAGCAATTGTATTAGGAGCAGTCTGAAGCCTGATCTGCCAACAGTCTGTCCTATGTTTTCCAAAGCCTCTCTGAAAACAGTGCTGGCTTTACAACAATGTGATTGTGTTTCCAACCAGGAAATGACGATACATTTTCATCGCTAAGGTGATATTTTCTTTCTTGGAGTTTCCATGTTTATTATTAGGATGAAAGCTGCAATCGTTAAACTGCGTTGCAGCCTAAATTTCTGACTCCTAAACTGAAAATCAAAATCGAGCTAGAGGGAGAGAATAAATGAGAATGGAAAGAAGCCAGAGGGAGGTTAGCAAAGCTACAGAAGCTTTCTGGAATGTATCAAACAGAAGAGGAAGTAGAAACGAGGAAGAACTGGAAATCGGTAACTCGCAACTGGCTAAAGTAATACATTCCTTTGTTTTAACTGGGCTTTGTCTGAGTGAGCAGAACGTCGCATTGGACTGTGCAGTGAGAGAACAACCACAACAGGTAAGTCGTGCCCTGACGCAGCAGCAAGTCTTCTTCCTTTGGCACCTCGCGGGGCCACGGTCCCCTCGCAGCTGCAGCCAGGGCTCCCATCCGCGCCGGACACCCTGCTCAGCAGGAGTGAGGCTCGCACAGCTGGATCCCGCCTCAGTCGCTCGGTCGCCAGGTTTTCTGGCTTGGCAGTTGATTCTTGCAGCTCCTTCAGACAGGCCCTCATCTTGTGCAGCCGCAGACGTTGTTGACAGCAGGGCTGTTCTCCATACATTTGTTGGGAGCTTGTGCAGTTCAGCCAGATGTACCTACCTACCTACCGACCTGACTCACCAACTCTCTGGCCCTATCGGCTGAAAAGCCTGTGGGAAAATTTTGGAAACTGGCAAACCCGTATGTGAAAAAAGAAGTGCACTCAGTACACAGCTACCTACACTAGAAACTAACTAACTAACAAAATAATGAACTTGCTAGATAACTCACAAACAAACAAACAAACAAAAAAACAAACTCTCTTGCCCTACTGGCTCAAAAACCTATGGGAAAATTTTGGAAACTTGCAAACCGGTATGTGAAACGAAAGTGCACTCAGTACACAGCTACCTACACTAGAAACTAACTAACTAACTAACTAACTAACTAACTAACTAACTAACTTGCTAAGTAATAAACTAACAAACTAACAAACAAACTAACTAACTTGCTAAGTAACAAACTAACAAACTAACTAACAAACTAACTAACTTTCTAAGTAAGCAACTAACACACAAACTAACAAACAAACCAACTAACTTGCTAATTAAATAACTAACTAACAAACAAACTCTGGACCGTCTGGCCGAGCCAACATGAGGGTGGCAACAGGAGGGCAACTTCCTCAGTCAGTTCTTCAACCTGCCTTGAGAAAGAAGGGGGGAAAAGACAGTCATTAAGTACAAGGCTGAGAGGAGAACAAGCAACTCGTGCTTTGCCGGGATAGGCAATCCCCATCCACAGTTCTCCTCTGCAGGATTCCTTAGGGCTGGGGATTAGGCTTTGGTGTTTTGCTATCAATGATTTAGACTGTGCGAGTTTGGGGAGGCTTGAGCGGACACAGCGGATTTGACTCAACTGCCGTACAAAACTATGCTTAAGGGTACAGCAGCAGTAAGAACGGAGAGTAAAACTGAACCAGGGTAAAGCAAGAAGGAACAAAGACAAAGATAAGCACAAAGACAAAGGCAAGAGGAAGCGCTGTTTTATAATGAGTACGGTGAAATACTGGCACGGGTTGCCCAGAGAGGTGGTAGATGCCCCATCCCTGGAAACATTCAAGGCCAGGCTGGACGGGGCTCTGAGTAACCGGATCTCGTTGAAGAGGTCCCTGCTGATTGCAGGGGGGTTGGATTAGGTGACCTTGGAAGGTCCCTTCCAACCCAAAGTCTCCTTTGATTCTAGGATTCTAAGTGCCAAATGAAAGCTGCCAATGCTGGAGTGCTCTTTGCCTCCAGACATGCCCCTTCTCCCAAGGGAAGGTGAATGCTTTCTCTCTGGGGCCATCTCTGGGCACCACAGAAATATTTCCTAGACTCAGAGCAGCATGACAATTGGAAAGAGGGAGAGCAGGCTCTTCCACACACCAGGGCTCCCTGTTCCTCTCGCCCCACCTGCCTTGGCTCAGTCGCCCGCTCCTGAGCTCTCTGGCTCCAGGCTCCTCCTGCGCTTGCTGGGCTGCGCATCGCTCTCCTCTTCGCGTGGGAGTTTTCTCTTCCGGGGGGAAGGATTTCCCCCCTCCCGCGAAGAGCCTGGCGAGCTTTCCATCCAAAAGGATTGTTAGGCAGGTAAAGCCATGACAAACAGGAATCAATTCTACTCTAAATCGCAGCTAGCTCATGTTACCTGCTCTGCCCCGAGGAGCCATTCTGAGCTTTGCTTTCTGCAGCGACTGCAGGCACCTGCAATGGAAATGTAGAAGATGACCCCTGCCCATTTTCCAGCTCAGCTCTAAAAGGCAGATCCCTTGGATGGCTTTGCTCAGCCCAGCCGTGCCACTTCTGCTGGGGTCACTGCACAAAGAGTGATGGCCAACCTGCATCAGCCTCACTCTGCACTTGGGCAAAGCTGCAGGTTGGTGGATGAACTTGCTCGTCCCTGCAGCGGCAATCCCACCTTCTGAGGGGGGAGGCATTCTCTCACGCTGTTTGTGGACCTCGCCTACCTCTGCAGTTTCCGCCTCTGCTCCTGCTGCCGGCGACTCCTCGGCCCCTTCAGCGGCGAGCCCAGCCCCCTCTTCCGCCTCCTCCCGCTCCTCCTCGGCCTCAAAGAGTTCCTCCCGGTGGTTAATGAGGAACTCTACCAGCTGGGTGACCTGCACACAGCAAACCATTGGTTTCCAACGCGCTGGCTGCAAATGGCTCCAACAGCCCTTCCCACTCCTCATCCTGCCTTGCGCACAGAAAGCTGCAGCTGTGCGGCTGCTCTTCCCAGCAGCTCCCCTGCCAGCACTGGCTGAAGACAGGAGGCAGCCAGGAACCTCTGAAGAGCAAAGCTGGCGTGGGCCTGGAAGGCTGCAGCGGGCTGGGAAACGCAGCGTACCTTGGCTGTCACCTGCACCAACACGTCCAGAGGGAGCGTGTCCTCCTCTGGCGGGCCGAGGAGGTTGGGCCCCACGCAGATGGCCAGGTTGCTGGCTGACATCTTGCTGACGGTGGCATTGCTGCTGATGTTCTGCAGCAGCCGCAGCAAGGTGTTGAGGAGGAGGAGGTTGGCCTCGGGTAACTTGCGGGCAACCCTGTGGGAACAGGAACGCAACGTTCAGAGATGAAGTAGGTGTTGTCGAGACAGGTGTCCCATGCTGATGTCAGCCAAGCCCACCCCAGGGAAGGCTCCTTGGCCTAGCCAGCTCTACGGCAGAGGCGCTGCCTTCCCTGAGATATTGCCACCTCCCTCCCTGCCTGCCCTTCTGGCCAGAGTCCCTTTGCACAAGGAGCCAGCCCCAATGCCTGCATCTTTTTCAGGCAGGCTGTGGCTTTGCAGGCAAGTGCCGGGCTCTGCCAGTCCCTGCGCAGCAGCCAGGCTGCTGGCCACACTTACTCTTTCAGCCCCAGCAGCCTCTCCTCCCTGCTGCTCTTCTGCAGGGCAGCCATCCACTGCTGGTAGAGCTCCGCCACCAGGAGCTTGGAGGGGATCTTGCGCAGGAAGTCCTGCAATGCCAAGGGCTGTGCGTCAGGCTGTGGGCGCTGCTGCCGGGAGCACGGGCAGCATCCCCAGCACGCTGGGTGCCGAGCAGCTCCTGGCTTTGGGCTCCTGCTCGGGCAGCTGCCCGTCAGCAGCGCCAGAGCCGGGAGCTGCCGGACTCCAGGTCAGCAGGGCTCACCTTCAAGATGACGGCCAGGACGTGCACCGGCTGGCTGGCCAGGTGGACCTCGGTCCCGCTGTCCAGGGCCTCCCTGATCTCCCGGGAGGCACGCTCGCTGGCCGCCAGCCGGAAGATCCCCTCCGTGGATGGCCCCTGTTCGTGCAGCAGAGCCAGCAGGTCCTGCAGGGGAGAGAGGAGGACGTTGCTGGGCTGGAGACATGCCCTGGGAGAGGCCAGGCTTCCTCAGGGGCAGGAGCGAGTGTGGATGGGTCTGCTGCCCTCACTGGGGCAGAACAGAGGGCTGGCTGGAGTTGGGTGACGTGGAGAGGAGCGCGCTTTGTCCCCAGGACTCATCTGGGATGCCTGCCATGGGGACAGCGCCTCTCCAGAGGAGCCAGCAGGATGGGGACCCCCTGGCCAGGCTTGCTTACCTGCATGGGCTGGGGCAGCATGCCGTCCTGGCTGCAGAGATCCGCCAGGGGCCGGCCAAAGAGAAGCCCCGTGCGGGCAGAGCCCGACGGCCCCGGTGCCTCTGCAGCCGCCGAGGTCCCTGGCCGCACAAAGTGCCAGGGCAGCCACCTCCCCCTCCTGCTGCGGGCGCCACCATCTGCCAAGGAGAAGAGAGCAAAGAGAGGTGGAGCAGAAGCGCTTGGCCAGTGCTCATGGACCCTGGAGCGCACGGGAGAAGTGTCCTTTGGCAAGGAGGGATCCCGAGGGCTCAGGTCTCTCCTGCCGCAGAGTAACGGGGACAGACGTGCCCTGCGGGAAGGGCAGCAGCAGCCCCAGTGCAGCCTGAGTGCCCGTCCGCAAGAGGAGGAGGGAAGGGCCGTCCTGCCCTAGTCTTCTCCAAACTCACCAGCCAACTGGCCACTTCCACCGTTGGGCATGCGTGGGTGCTGGGGCCCAGGCTCAGGCTCGTCCCTGCGGAGCAGACGGCGGTGGGCATGAGAAAATCGGCTGCTGCACGGTCCGGCTGTTCTGGGGTGTCCCCGAGCCGTGCGTGGGGGGAGCCTACCTGGAGCCGCGGCAGCAATTCAGCTGGCCCATCGCCACGGAACCAACAGTAGGGCACGCTTGTGGGGCGCAAGGTGCTGGCCAAAGAGATGGACAAAGTCCGGCGAAAGCGCCCCAGTGCCGTCCCAGTGGTGCAGGGCAAGAGCTTGGCTCTTACCCCTGGCACTCCGAGTTGGCACAGAAGCGTTGCCGGGGCAGCGCGGGGTCAACACACCCCAACATTCTGAGCGCAGTGGTGGGGGAGGGGCACTGGGGGCTCTCCCCACTATGCCCATGCCTCTCTCGCCCTGGGAGCCCGGCCCCGGGCACAGCACTTCAGGCCTGGCCTCAGCAGCGCCGAGCAGAGGGGAAGGGTCCCCTCCCTCCAGCTGCTGGCAAGGCTTTGCCCCGTGCAGCCCAGGGCACCACTGGCTGCCGCCTTGGGCCAAGGCCACCTCGCTGGCTCCTGCTCAACTTGCCGTCCACCGGGAGCCCAGGACCTTTTGTGCCACGCTCTTTGCCAGCAGCTTTGCCAAGCTGCTCTGGGTCACAAGTCTGTGTGCACGAGTCCCACGATGCTTCATGCCCATTGCATTGCCAGACATTTCTCCTCATTTCCTAGGCAAGAACTCACCAGTGCTATCATCCTGGCTGGCTGATTGATAGTAGACACCCACAATGAACCTCCTCTGCTTTCCAGCCCCTAATCCTCACTCCCAGGCTCTCAACTACATCACCCCCAGCCGTAAAGGCTGCCAAGTCAAACCTCTCCCTTACATACCCTGCGACTCCCCCGACCTCACCTGCCCTGTCTGTCCCTCCTCAACAGCCTGTTTGGCGCTCCCAAGCACTCATGCTTTCTTACCATTCTGCACCAGGGACAGGAAGGCTTGGGTGCAGGAGTTCCAGCTTCGCAAGAGGGCATGGTCGCCTGAAGTGTGACGTAAATACGGCATTGGCATGGAAGCGTGAGCGATTGCTTACAAAAAATAGATGTTTTTCCTCAGTCTGGTGACCCACAACAGCTGACGGCACATGAGCTTTTCATAAGGATCTCTCCAAGCCCTTCCATTTCTTCCTGGATATTCCAAAGGCACCTGAGTCGCATTTGGACAGGGACAGCCATAGCCCGCTCCATGAGGCTCTGCAAACAAAACATCGCTCTTTCCCGTGGCACATGCCAGCTGACCCCTGGAGATCTAGGCTGGGAACTCCACTAGCCACCGTTGACATACGATAGAGTAGTAGTTTTTGAGAAGCAGGCAGAGGTGCTGAGGCCACCCACTCCAACACCAGACACCAAACTGGGTATTCAGCTCCTCTAGTGCAGCTTTGCATGTGAAATAATTGCTAAGATCCCATTCGAGTTAGCGGAGGAAGGACTTATTCCTACTGTCCTTAAGCAGACATCTTTAGGACACCTTTAGACTTAAGGGAGTGTGTCGACTAAGGGCTCAGTTGGATTTCCTACGCGCAGGCAACTTAATGCCATTTCAGATGCCGTAACGAAACCAGCACCTAGAGATCAGCAGATGCGACGCAGGACCTAGGGATAGTCTGGCCCTTCTGAGGGGACAGCTGGAGGCCAGAGAACATCCCCTCTAGAATCTCAGATCATTCCCAAACCATGCCCAGGGAGAGGGTCTGTCATCAAGCCCTTGCTGCCCGCTCACTCTAACGGCTTTGTGGAAACCAAGTCCCAACACAGACACCCAAGTCACAGTGAACTGAATCCCACCCTGGTTGTAGTTCCCTCTTCCGCCAAGGAGGTTTGTGTCTTGTATCCCCATAGCTGAGACCTAGTGGGAGCGTTCTCTGCGCATTTTTGGTAGCTTATGCAGTGAAGAGTAAATACTGGGGCTAAGGAACGCGCTTTGTTCTTGTTGTTCTTGTTGTTAATTTTTTTACTGTGTCTTGTTATAACCATCTCCATTTGGCAAGCTTCAAGAAACACAATGAACTTAGTGAAACAAGTTCTTGACCTTTGAAGAAAGGATGTGTCTCATGTCTGTTTACTGCAAAGAAACACTCTTCTATTGAAGAAAATGTATTAATCTATAACATATCTAAATACTACAAGACATTGGCTGAAATGAAGAGCCATTTTTAAAGTAGTCATGAAACAGCAAATACATAGGTCCACCCATTGTTCCTGATTTCCATTTAATACCTGAGTGAGTTTCACAGGCAGCGTCTGGTCAACCAACATGCTGAAAGCAACAGGTTGTGCCCACAGCAAAGCGCCTGACCGCAGCTAATGCATTGTGCACTACCCATTTACCACTGACATAATTTCAAGAGCGCCAAGCAAGCGACCGCTCTTTGTGTGCTGTCGAGCACCAGCACAGTTTAAGATGAAGAATCTCCCTTTTTCACATCACCTTTCAGATTACGTCTTTTCATTCTATCATGAAGCGTGTCTCTCTCTAGTAAATACATTTTGATACAACAAATCTGCTCATGGAATACAAGGTTTCTCTAGGTAAACATCACATTTCTGTAAACTGCATTACAGACTGTTTGTCGCCTGCGTCTCACTGTTTCTTATGTTCCATGAAAACTTCTCTAACTTGACCTTGGAGGTTCTTCAGGACTTCTGCTTTGATGTCTTCTCCAGGTTTCGTTCGTTTTGGCTTTTATAGGTCTCAAAGCAAGTGGCTCGTGAGCACTGTCATGCTGAGAAGTGAGGGGATTGTGATACGGTTCACACGCAATAGGTCTGTCACCGTTCCAGACTACCTGATCAATCAAACAGGGAAAAGCACACAGCTTGCTTGTGTGATGCAGCTCCGCATGCAGGTTCCTTCTAATGCAGTAAGAAGGGCATAAAGCAGCAGCATTTCAGGAGGGTCAAATGCCTCCCCCATTTCCTTGTGTGTTAATGAGAGATGGAGATCATCTCAGTGCTTGTACCCGTTTCCTCCAACCTGCAGGAAATGCCTTCAAATGCCCATTTTATTACCTCTTCCGCCAAGGAGGTTTGTGTCCTGTATCCCCATAGCTGAGACCTAGTGGGAGCATTCTCCGCACGTTTTGGGTAGCTTGTGCAGTGAAGAGCAAATATTGGGGCTAGGGAAGGCGCTTTGTTGTTTTTTATTTTTTACTGTCTTGTTCTAACCGTCTCCATTTGGCAAACTTCAAGGAACACTAATTTAAACATTTAAATATGGAAATCACCTCAGTGCTTGCTGCCCATTTTCTCCAGCCTGCAGGAAATGCCTTAAATTGGCCCTTTTATTACCTGTGTCCTTAGCGGAAATTCTTGCAGCTCAACACGTGCCTTCTGCAGCATGTGCAACTGTGTAGAAGTATTTGTCACGTCATATGAGCAAGACATGTTCGAAGATGGTCAGAATTTAAAATGACTTCTTTTGAAAGGATGTACACAGGATACACAGCTTTATCTTCTTGATATTGGTCACCTACTAAACGGCCCGGGCTGGATTTTTGGAGCATATTAGGAGAAGAACATAATACTGGTTTATGGCAAAGGCATTTTTTAGCTGCTAGGGTGTATGCTGCATGTAAGTCAGCTCACCTTGCTGACTCCTGGTCAACTCGGTGTGCTCCAGGGCCCCCAGGACATATTCTGCCACGTTGCTTTCCAGAAGCCTGGCCAAGCTGCTTTGGATCACCAGTCCCAAAGTGCGGAAGTGTCCCGGGATGCTTCACGCCCGTGCCCGTGCCATCCACAGTCGGTCCCACGCTCTTGCCGCACGTCTCCTGTTGCCACTGCCGTGAGGATGAGGAGGGCACGTTTCCTCCAGCCCAAGCAGTGGTGCAGGCGGAAAGGCTCTCTCTTGTTACGGGACAGGGAGAAAGAGGATGCACCCTGGTGACAGAGTCCAGAGACGGAGTTTCCGTAGAACTCCGTCCTTTGTCTTTTTTCCCTAACTCCAGCTTTTTCACACCAACTTTGTTCTTCACAGAATACCTGGCTAAAAGGTGGTGGTTTGTACTGTCTTTTAGACTCCAGCCTCTAAAACATTGAGGGGAAACTCCAAGAAGCAGAACAGATCAGAAGAGTGCAAGCCAGGGCGTTGCAGTTACATCCTGCCCACTTCCCACTCTTCCTGGGGTGCCTTAGACACTTGGCAGAGACAAGAAAGCTGTCCTTCTGCCTCCTCGGGCCAGTCTTCTTGTCTCTCTGGCCCCAAATCTATGAAGCAAAGTCAGGAGAAGCCCAAAATCCAAACCCAAGCTGTTGTGTTACATTTTCTAGAAGGCAGGAGGGGAGGCAGGGAGGGAGGGAAAGAAGTGTCACAGAGGAGCGATTGAGGGTTCTGCTTGCCCCAGAGCTGTGTTTCAACCACTTAGAGAAGAGTGTGACTTCACAGAGGTTGATGGCAAGGTTCACCCTTTCACTGCGTGGAGGAAATGTGCCAAGAAGAACTGGGTGAGAGTCATTTTAGAATGGCCATTTTATTACCTGTGTCCTTAGAGGAAATCCTTGCAGCTCAACATGTGCCTTTTGCAGCGTGTGCAACTGGGTAGAAGCCAAAGGGCAGTGACGGGAGCCCTTGGAATGAAGTTTCTGCTCTTGGTATCTAACGCACATCAGGCTTTGGGCTAAACCAGTTACTATCTGAGGTAATATCAATCCTATATTGTGCGGGGGTCTTGATAGATAAAGACCTGTTGCTGAATTAGTCAGGCCCAAAGGAATCTCAAGGCCGCTTGGAGAAGCAGAGTCTGCTGTGAGAAAGAGGGGCGTTCCTCAGTCAGCGGGGTCCTGGCGTGGCGTGAATCATCGGACATATCATCAGTGAGACTCCAGAGCACGGACAGCCCACAATACTCATTTAGCGAATCCATGCTTGGAGCGTGGACGCGTGATTAGAATATAGTTACGTATATAAGGAGACTTGTTTCTGTAATAAATGGCTTAGCGTGATTCACATTGAATCGACTGGTTTTGCTGAGTCCTTATCTCGCTCTAACAAATGGTGACCCCGACGTGATACTCTGAACGGCGTACCACTGAAGTTGGGGAAAAGCCTAGAGCAGGCCCAGCCGGAGGCGGATCAGCTGGACTGAAAACCGGGCGGAGTGTACGGACGCTCCGCGTTAATTGAAGAAGTCACCGTAAAAGGGTGAGCGGCTGGGAGCGGGAGGAGGGGAGAATGAAGTTATGGAGCAAAATATATCCTCGAGGAAGAAGTTATAGTTAAACTCCTCCTGCCTATTCTCTCTATGAGAGGACTTTAATAAGAAGAAAGTAACATATGTAGACTATTAATTCGGTACAGAATTAATGGCTACCCGGGAGAAAACGAGAAGGCTTATAAATGTTAACTTTGGGATGATAAAGGGCAGAAATTATGGAATAAGGTCAGCAATGGAGATGATAAAGAAACTAAATCATTAGTGACTACATAGAAGCTTAAAATTTCCACCTTAAAAGACTTTAAGGCCGAGCGGGCTACCGTTGCCAGAATTTTTCCAGCGTTGCAGCCTGATAACAAACCTAAAAATGACTGTGAAGTTTACCCGGATCGTGTTTTTTGA
Organism: Streptopelia decaocto; assembly: GCF_964273445.1. NCBI lineage: Eukaryota > Metazoa > Chordata > Aves > Columbiformes > Columbidae > Streptopelia > Streptopelia decaocto. Next base: position 23,678,160 of record NC_138663.1, read on the forward strand.
CCCCCTCCCCACTCCATCCCCCGTTGTGCCGTCCCCCCGATGATACAGCAGTCTGGGGCGGGGGGAGGAAAAATGCCGAGCGGGTGGCCTCCTGTACCGTCATCTAACCCTGGTGAGAACAGCAAGTCCAGAGGATTGGAGTCAGACAACTTGCTCAAAGAACCTGTGACAGATGAGAATGCTAAAGTCGTAAACAAGTGTACTATCAGTCCTTTTACCAATCTGCTTTTACTGTCTTTCAACCCTCTAACTCCTACAAAAGAGCAGAAGGAGTCGCCGGATGAGAACTGGGCAAAAGAACTCTGTGAAAGGTAACAGCTATAGATCGTTTAGGACAGAACAATGCAGATTCTTTGAAAGGGGCAGGTATCCCACAACTCCTGGAAGAGACACTAACTGACACACCACAGCTACAGACACGATAAGTTTCTGAAATCCTGAGGCAGTCAGCAGATCTTGCATATCAAGCTATGAGAGAGGTGTCTGAAACCAACAAAACAGCCAAATAATTTGCAACTGTTAATCAGTGTCCCAATGAGAATTACATGCAATTTGTTGACTATCTTCAAGAGGCCATCAGTAAGCAGGTTGAAAACTTAGAAGCTAAGGAAGCACGGGTGTTTAAATTAGCAGTAGAGAATGCTAATGTTTGCTATCAACATGTTATTTGTGAGTTTTACAGTACATATTATGTGCTCCTGTGTATTGCCTCTCTGAAAATCAAGCAGCTTGTCAGGAATGTGAGTTAATTGTTTTCAAGCAGGCCTGTGCGTTCCCCCCCCTTCCCCTCTCTCCCCCTCCCTCCCTCCCTGTTCTCAAGGTTTTTACTTGCAAGATGGGGTCAGGAATAATTGTTTTCAGTTGTGTTCCTAAAAAATCAGTATTGGGAGGTGTTTTAAAACTTGGGAAAGCACTCGGAATTATAAGGAAGGAAGATCTTGTAAAACATTGTAATTAGTGGTGGTTGCGGCATAAGTTAAATGATTGGGAATAGTGTCCGGGGAATAGAATCTTAAAGTATAACACCTTGTTGCAATTAATGTTGTTTTTAGGGCGAGAAAAGTGGAGCAAAGTAAATCCCTACAAGAGATCATTAAATCATTTCAGACAGCTGAGAGAGAGTTAACTGATAACACACAGGTCACAGCAAACTTGTTAGAGTCTGCAAGATGCTTTCCTTATTAACCTGTTTTCTTTGTGGGTATCTGTTTAAGTATGTTGCAATTTTGGTAGGTCTGTGCTATATGATATGATAAGTTCACAGCCTGTTAAATCATGAGAATCCGTTGACTCAATATGTGCATTTTGTAATAATTCAGAAGATCATGAGTAATTTAGTTCTTTACTGCGTGAATGTGATCGTAAAATTTTGCGTGTGGTAGCTGTTATTTTTCTCTCCAGCATGCTAGCTTTATTCCAGCATTCAGACTTGCGCAACTCTGTGACAGGCTGTCTCTCATGTCGGTGCACTAAATTTGGCTTTTTCGTACGCACATCAAGTAAAGAATCCAGGTTTTGGAATAACAGTTGTAGCGCACCAGATGAGACACTGAAAACAAAACAAAGCAAAAAAAAGCTCAGTCCGGCGGGGGGGCCGATGGGCTCCGGCGCCACTGACTCTTTTTGTCAGGGAGACCCAGAGGTACCTCCACCTGGCTGAGCAGTGAGCGGCCCAAAGGTGCAATGCAAAAATTGAGATATTGTCTTAAATTAGTGTGACTGTGATCCATCTGCATATTTGAACTGGGTATTTGGTTTTCACATCTGAGCTCAGTATTTTGGTTTGCATATTCATATTTGGTACCAAAAGAATCTTTTCTGGGGAGATAATTCCAAAATGGGAACCGGTTCCACTGCTAAAATTCCACCTTGCTCCCCATTAGGATGCATCCTTACACATTAGAGTAACTGCTTATATTGTTAGAAAAGCATTTAAATTGTTAAAATGCTATGATAAATGTGAATTTAGAAGAGGTTGTATTTAAAAGTTGCTAGAATATTAACTGATTTAGATTTAAGAAAATAGAATAATGGATTGATGTTTATTATACTGGTTTATACTGTTTTTTGACATCTCTAAATTGTAAAAGGTAAATGGAGCTAAGGAATGTAACTATTGTTGAGCTACTTGAAATTGCATATAAAGTGTATTATGGCTGGAATGAAATGGGAAAACAAAAGACCAAAACATCCCAGGCCTGTGTGCAGCTCATTGTAACTGAGAAGTTTCCCAGAGCCTCCCACTTCGTACCAGCCATTATGCCAGCTGCGTGACCTTGGTTATCTCTAAACTGCAGCACGAAGAGAAAGAAAAACAAAAATGGAAAAACCTGGCTGCCTGCTTTTAAAGCAGTGAAAGGGGGGTTTTCTCTCCCCCCTACTGCAGCGATGTAATACTGAATGGAGCAGTCCGAGGGTGAAGTTTAAAGGCATCCTTAGCAGACCCATAGTTCTAATGAAACTGGAAAATTAAACCAAAAATTTGTTGATAGACTTATTCTGTGGTAATTAGTTGTAAGAGACTTCTTAGTAAATTCACCATGCTAGCTTTTGAGGTCATGGGAGAGAACGAAAGAAAGGCCATTTTTTGAGACCAATAAAATGCCAAATTTGGAACAAAGTTTTAATACATGAATTCTTATAGTTGCCAGAAAGTCCTATACCTCTCTTAGGTTAAAATTTGTTAAGTAAATTAAGCTCAAATAACGTTTTCTGAGAATTCTGTTTAGTTGCATGGCCTACAAGAAGCTGCTGGGATGGTGCAGATCTGCTTGCTGCAAGTGAGAAATCTCCAAGGAAATCTCAAATGCTGTATTTCCACTAGCATTAACAGCCAATGTTTCGATAAAGCAAATTCTACACTGATAGATCTGAAACAGGACTTCGATCCAGTAAGGCAAAACAATATCCAATAAATATGACAGCCAAAATGGAGTTAGAAACTTTGAGGAATGAATTTATGACAACCTTACAGGCTGACTGCATTCGATTGGACTTGCAGATTTGTCTATAGCTACAACATAGAAACAACCTGTGGCTATTGTGGGACAGTATGATGAGATTGCTAGCAAACTGATATACTGACTGTTATATACCAATTGTCACTCTGATTTTTTATTTGTAATCTATGTCTTTATAGATTGCACTAGCTGATTTTCTTAACAGCACAGCTTTTGCCTAAATGTAAATTGCTGCAGAACCTGCAAGTCCTTAACATCAGGTCATAGGCCATACTTGTATTTGGTCTGATCTTACATACTTGCAAAGTTTTTGTTGATGGTTCTGGGAAGTCTCATAAAGCTGTAGTGGTTTGTTGTGGAGATAACAATTGGCATCATTCTGAAAAAATTATTGAAGGTTCAACCCAATTAGCAGAACTTGGCACAGCTTTAAATTACTTAGAGCTTTTTAAGGAGGAACCTCTAAATTTGATTTGTGACTTTGAGTACGTAGTCAAGATCTAACACACGTATCTGGTTCTGAACTTTTTGTTTGTTTGTTTGTTTGTTTGTTTTTATTAAAAAAAAAAAAAAAAAAAAAAAAAAAAGGGGGAAGTAGGGGAAACACCACAAAACCAATTGTCAAAAGCATTGTATGTGATGAAATACTTTGCAAGCATGACCCAAAACCATGCTAAATCAGAAAGAACCTACATTAGTTATGGTCAAATCACTAGTCATTGGAAAAGGCCTCATCAGTTGATAACCTGGGGAAAAGGTTATGTTTGTGTCATTACAGGCCGAGGATTGAAGTGGATTCAACAAAGATTCAACGGATGCACAGGAGGGAGATAAGTTGTGAGGACTGATTCAGATGTAAACCATGGATCCCAATTCAGTGTTACAGATGCTCGCAGACCTGCTGGTCTAGAAGCCTATTAGCAAGCAGGTGGTGTACCTTCTGTGGAGAATGGCAATTTGAACAATCAGCAGGAGATCCAAAAGGGTGATATTATGATTAGATAGTTAATGCATAGATAAGGTAAAATTATGAGATATCTCTACCATAGTAATCTAAGTTTAGCAACTGATAAAGTTTTAGAAGGGATATTAAGGTTAAGCTACTGATCTTTTAAATAGGTTAAGATAACTTTTAAGATATTAATTCAATTATTAGTATATACTGATGGTATTAAGTATGTTACCCTATAAACTGCGCAGTTATAGATCTTTTAGGAATTTAAGAGAATATATTGTATTAACTTGTCTGGTTATTTTGAATCTATTAAAATAGTGTGTTGATAAGGTTGTTATAATGGAATTAAGGTTTTAAGAATAGGCAGGTAGTAGTTTGATCTTATTAAGTAAGGTTTAACTGCATTATATGTAATTGTAATTATGTTGTTAATCACGTGTTCTATGTTGCAGTATATTTCAAAAATGATGCACCGTGCGGTTTAAGGGGCCTGACTAATTCAGGAAAAGAAAGGGGGAAGTGTGCGGGGGTCTTGATAGATAAAGACCTGTTGCTGAATTAGTCAGGCCCAAAGGAATCTCAAGGCCGCTTGGAGAAGCAGAGTCTGCTGTGAGAAAGAGGGGCGTTCCTCAGTCAGCGGGGTCCTGGCGTGGCGTGAATCATCGGACATATCATCAGTGAGACTCCAGAGCACGGACAGCCCACAATACTCATTTAGCGAATCCATGCTTGGAGCGTGGACGCGTGATTAGAATATAGTTACGTATATAAGGAGACTTGTTTCTGTAATAAATGGCTTAGCGTGATTCACATTGAATCGACTGGTTTTGCTGAGTCCTTATCTCGCTCTAACACTATATATTTATCCTTAAAACAGGGAAACAATACTAGTCTCAGTTCACGAATGTGGAATGGTGGCACAAACATATCTAGTGACCCTCAGAAGTCCACAGAGAAAGAATGGGGGAGAAAAGGAAACAAAGCCCCAGCTCTCAACTCAAACCATATTAGAATATGTCTTCTCAGAAAGAATAGAAACCTGTCCTTGCCATGCAATTCTTAAGGTATTAGCCAAATTTTAAAAGTCCTCAGTCAAGAGCAGGATTCCTCAGTGGATGTCCTACCTAATCACAGGTATTAAATACCTTGCATTTTGCATGATCAAATTTGAGTTTCAAAATGAAGAGCTAAATTGTAAGTTTTCTCCAAAGGAAGACCCTTCATGTTCTCACAATGTCACAAACATTTCCCCAGTCGCAACATCTAAGCTGTAACAGGACATAAGAGCCTGAGGCTGGAGCAGCTCATCTCAGTCAACTGGGGTGCTCTAGAAGGCTTCCAAACAGGTATTCAACAGCAAGAAGTGGTATTTATTAACAATGGCCGAAAAAAGAGCGGCACCACCTTGCAGGCATATGCAACAAGTGTCTTGTAATTCAGTAACAAAGAGACACGGTCTCTTGCAAAGCCATCTCGTGGAAACCGTTACATTAAGAGCAGCTAATGACTGTCTCCCTGTTTACAGAGGCTTCACTGGGCCTTTCTTGCTGCCTGTACTCCATCTTTTCTGTAGTTATAAACAGCCACAGCTTTCCCGTTATATTTACATGTTCATAGGCACAGTTTTAGAAATTCACAAAAACCAACAAGCGCACCACTATAGCTAATTCAAATACCACAATGTTTAGTTATTCATAGCAATGTATCGAACACTCCATGATATTTTTTTCTTTTATAAAGATGTTGATTAAATTTCAAAAGAAAGCGGCACAGGAAGCATCTTCTTGGCATTCTCAGGTTTATTTTACTGTTGGTAATTTCAGGTGGAAAGGAGGGAATGTACTGATGAACATCTCCAAGTTCAAAATTCAGTCTGTAACAGATCAAGTGACAGAATCAAGGTGGTTCATTCTAAAACCTCTCTGATACTTGCTAAATCTTTAGTTAGAGCTATCCTACGTTTACAGCAATTGTATTAGGAGCAGTCTGAAGCCTGATCTGCCAACAGTCTGTCCTATGTTTTCCAAAGCCTCTCTGAAAACAGTGCTGGCTTTACAACAATGTGATTGTGTTTCCAACCAGGAAATGACGATACATTTTCATCGCTAAGGTGATATTTTCTTTCTTGGAGTTTCCATGTTTATTATTAGGATGAAAGCTGCAATCGTTAAACTGCGTTGCAGCCTAAATTTCTGACTCCTAAACTGAAAATCAAAATCGAGCTAGAGGGAGAGAATAAATGAGAATGGAAAGAAGCCAGAGGGAGGTTAGCAAAGCTACAGAAGCTTTCTGGAATGTATCAAACAGAAGAGGAAGTAGAAACGAGGAAGAACTGGAAATCGGTAACTCGCAACTGGCTAAAGTAATACATTCCTTTGTTTTAACTGGGCTTTGTCTGAGTGAGCAGAACGTCGCATTGGACTGTGCAGTGAGAGAACAACCACGACAGGTAAGTCGTGCCCTGACGCAGCAGCAAGTCTTCTTCCTTTGGCACCTCGCGGGGCCACGGTCCCCTCGCAGCTGCAGCCAGGGCTCCCATCCGCGCCGGACACCCTGCTCAGCAGGAGTGAGGCTCGCACAGCTGGATCCCGCCTCAGTCGCTCGGTCGCCAGGTTTTCTGGCTTGGCAGTTGATTCTTGCAGCTCCTTCAGACGGGCCCTCATCTTGTGCAGCCGCAGACGTTGTTGGCAGCAGGGCTGTTCTCCATACATTTGTTGGGAGCTTGTGCAGTTCAGCCAGATATACCTACCTACCTACCGACCTGACTCACCAACTCTCTGGCCCTATCGGCTGAAAAGCCTGTGGGAAAATTTTGGAAACTGGCAAACCCGTATGTGAAAAAAGAAGTGCACTCAGTACACAGCTACCTACACTAGAAACTAACTAACTAACAAAATAATGAACTTGCTAGATAACTCACAAACAAACAAACAAACAAAAAAACAAACTCTCTTGCCCTACTGGCTCAAAAACCTATGGGAAAATTTTGGAAACTTGCAAACCGGTATGTGAAACGAAAGTGCACTCAGTACACAGCTACCTACACTAGAAACTAACTAACTAACTAACTAACTAACTAACTAACTAACTAACTAACTAACTTGCTAAGTAATAAACTAACAAACTAACAAACAAACTAACTAACTTGCTAAGTAACAAACTAACAAACTAACTAACAAACTAACTAACTTTCTAAGTAAGCAACTAACACACAAACTAACAAACAAACCAACTAACTTGCTAATTAAATAACTAACTAACAAACAAACTCTGGACCGTCTGGCCGAGCCAACATGAGGGTGGCAACAGGAGGGCAACTTCCTCAGTCAGTTCTTCAACCTGCCTTGAGAAAGAAGGGGGGAAAAGACAGGCATTAAGTACAAGGCTGAGAGGAGAACAAGCAACTCGTGCTTTGCCGGGATAGGCAATCCCCATCCACAGTTCTCCTCTGCAGGATTCCTTAGGGCTGGGGATTAGGCTTTGGTGTTTTGCTATCAATGATTTAGACTGTGCGAGTTTGGGGAGGCTTGAGCGGACACAGCGGATTTGACTCAACTGCCGTACAAAACTATGCTTAAGGGTACAGCAGCAGTAAGAACGGAGAGTAAAACTGAACCAGGGTAAAGCAAGAAGGAACAAAGACAAAGATAAGCACAAAGACAAAGGCAAGAGGAAGCGCTGTTTTATAATGAGTACGGTGAAATACTGGCACGGGTTGCCCAGAGAGGTGGTAGATGCCCCATCCCTGGAAACATTCAAGGCCAGGCTGGACGGGGCTCTGAGTAACCGGATCTCGTTGAAGAGGTCCCTGCTGATTGCAGGGGGGTTGGATTAGGTGACCTTGGAAGGTCCCTTCCAACCCAAAGTCTCCTTTGATTCTAGGATTCTAAGTGCCAAATGAAAGCTGCCAATGCTGGAGTGCTCTTTGCCTCCAGACATGCCCCTTCTCCCAAGGGAAGGTGAATGCTTTCTCTCTGGGGCCATCTCTGGGCACCACAGAAATATTTCCTAGACTCAGAGCAGCATGACAATTGGAAAGAGGGAGAGCAGGCTCTTCCACACACCAGGGCTCCCTGTTCCTCTCGCCCCACCTGCCTTGGCTCAGTCGCCCGCTCCTGAGCTCTCTGGCTCCAGGCTCCTCCTGCGCTTGCTGGGCTGCGCATCGCTCTCCTCTTCGCGTGGGAGTTTTCTCTTCCGGGGGGAAGGATTTCCCCCCTCCCGCGAAGAGCCTGGCGAGCTTTCCATCCAAAAGGATTGTTAGGCAGGTAAAGCCATGACAAACAGGAATCAATTCTACTCTAAATCGCAGCTAGCTCATGTTACCTGCTCTGCCCCGAGGAGCCATTCTGAGCTTTGCTTTCTGCAGCGACTGCAGGCACCTGCAATGGAAATGTAGAAGATGACCCCTGCCCATTTTCCAGCTCAGCTCTAAAAGGCAGATCCCTTGGATGGCTTTGCTCAGCCCAGCCGTGCCACTTCTGCTGGGGTCACTGCACAAAGAGTGATGGCCAACCTGCATCAGCCTCACTCTGCACTTGTGCAGAGCTGCAGGTTGGTGGATGAACTTGCTCGTCCCTGCAGCGGCAATCCCACCTTCTGAGGGGGGAGGCATTCTCTCACGCTGTTTGTGGACCTCGCCTACCTCTGCAGTTTCCGCCTCTGCTCCTGCTGCCGGCGACTCCTCGGCCCCTTCAGCGGCGAGCCCAGCCCCCTCTTCCGCCTCCTCCCGCTCCTCCTCGGCCTCAAAGAGTTCCTCCCGGTGGTTAATGAGGAACTCTACCAGCTGGGTGACCTGCACACAGCAAACCATTGGTTTCCAACGCGCTGGCTGCAAATGGCTCCAACAGCCCTTCCCACTCCTCATCCTGCCTTGCGCACAGAAAGCTGCAGCTGTGCGGCTGCTCTTCCCAGCAGCTCCCCTGCCAGCACTGGCTGAAGACAGGAGGCAGCCAGGAACCTCTGAAGAGCAAAGCTGGCGTGGGCCTGGAAGGCTGCAGCGGGCTGGGAAACGCAGCGTACCTTGGCTGTCACCTGCACCAGCACGTCCAGAGGGAGCGTGTCCTCCTCTGGTGGGCCGAGGAGGTTGGGCCCCACGCAGATGGCCAGGTTGCTGGCTGACATCTTGCTGACGGTGGCGTTGCTGCTGATGTTCTGCAGCAGCCGCAGCAAGGTGTTGAGGAGGAGGAGGTTGGCCTCGGGTAACTTGCGGGCAACCCTGTGGGAACAGGAACGCAACGTTCAGAGATGAAGTAGGTGTTGTCAAGACAGGCGTCCCATGCTGATGTCAGCCAAGCCCACCCCAGGGAAGGCTCCTTGGCCTAGCCAGCTCTACGGCAGAGGCGCTGCCTTCCCTGAGATATTGCCACCTCCCTCCCTGCCTGCCCTTCTGGCCAGAGTCCCTTTGCACAAGGAGCCAGCCCCAATGCCTGCATCTTTTTCAGGCAGGCTGTGGCTTTGCAGGCAAGTGCCGGGCTCTGCCAGTCCCTGCGCAGCAGCCAGGCTGCTGGCCACACTTACTCTTTCAGCCCCACCAGCCTCTCCTCCCTGCTGCTCTTCTGCAGGGCGGCCATCCACTGCTGGTAGAGCTCCGCCACCAGGAGCTTGGAGGGGATCTTGCGCAGGAAGTCCTGCAATGCCAAGGGCTGCGCGTCAGGCTGTGGGCGCTGCTGACGGGAGCACGGGCAGCATCCCCAGCACGCTGGGTGCCGAGCAGCTCCTGCCTTTGGGCTCCTGTTCGGGCAGCTGCCCGTCAGCAGTGCCAGAACCGGGAGCTGCCGGACTCCAGGTCAGCAGGGCTCACCTTCAAGATGACGGCCAGGACGTGCACCGGCTGGCTGGCCAGGTGGACCTCGGTCCCGCTGTCCAGGGCCTCCCTGATCTCCCGGGAGGCACGCTCGCTGGCCGCCAGCCGGAAGATCCCCTCCGTGGATGGCCCCTGTTCGTGCAGCAGAGCCAGCAGGTCCTGCAGGGGAGAGAGGAGGACGTTGCTGGGCTGGAGACATGCCCTGGGAGAGGCCAAGCTTCCTCAGGGGCAGGAGTGAGTGTGGATGGGTCTGCTGCCCTCACTGGGGCAGAACAGAGGGCTGGCTGGAGTTGGGTGACGTGGAGAGGAGCGCGCTTTGTCTCCAAGACTCATCTGGGATGCCAGCCATGGGGACAGCGCCTCTCCAGAGGAGCCAGCAGGATGGGGACCCCCTGGCCAGGCTTGCTTACCTGCATGGGCTGGGGCAGCATGCCGTCCTGGCTGCAGAGATCCGCCAGGGGCCGGCCAAAGAGAAGCCCCGTGCGGGCAGAGCCCGACGGCCCCGGTGCCTCTGCAGCCGCCGAGGTCCCTGGCCGCACAAAGTGCCAGGGCAGCCACCTCCTCCTCCTGCTGCGGGCGCCACCATCTGCCAAGGAGAAGAGAGCAAAGAGAGGTGGAGCAGAAGCGCTTGGCCAGTGCTCATGGACCCTGGAGCGCACGGGAGAAGTGTCCTTTGGCAAGGAGGGATCCCGAGGGCTCAGGTCTCTCCTGCCGCAGAGTAACGGGGACAGACGTGCCCTGCGGGAAGGGCAGCAGCAGCCCCAGTGCAGCCTGAGTGCCCGTCCGCAAGAGGAGGAGGGAAGGGCCGTCCTGCCCTAGTCTTCTCCAAACTCACCAGCCAACTGGCCACTTCCACCGTTGGGCATGTGTGGGTGCTGGGGCCCAGGCTCAGGCTCGTCCCTGCGGAGCAGACGGCGGCGGGCATGAGAAAATCGGCTGCTGCACGGTCCGGCTGTTCTGGGGTGTCCCCGAGCCGTGCGTGGGGGGAGCCTACCTGGAGCCGCGGCAGCAATTCAGCTGGCCCATCGCCACGGAACCAACAGTAGGGCACGCTTGTGGGGCGCAAGGTGCTGGCCAAAGAGATGGACAAAGTCCGGCGAAAGCGCCCCAGTGCCGTCCCAGTGGTGCAGGGCAAGAGCTTGGCTCTTACCCCTGGCACTCCGAGTTGGCACAGAAGCGTTGCCGGGGCAGCGCGGGGTCAACACACCCCAACATTCTGAGCGCAGTGGTGGGGGAGGGGCACTGGGGGCTCTCCCCACTATGCCCATGCCTCTCTCGCCCTGGGAGCCTGGCCCTGGGCACAGCACTTCAGGCCTGGCCTCAGCAGCGCCGAGCAGAGGGGAAGGGTCCCCTCCCTCCAGCTGCTGGCAAGGCTTTGCCCCGTGCAGCCCAGGGCACCACTGGCTGCCGCCTTGGGCCAAGGCCACCTCGCTGGCTCCTGCTCAACTTGCCGTCCACCGGGAGCCCAGGACCTTTTGTGCCACGCTCTTTGCCAGCAGCTTTGCCAAGCTGCTCTGGGTCACAAGTCTGTGTGCACGAGTCCCACGATGCTTCATGCCCATTGCATTGCCAGACATTTCTCCTCATTTCCTAGGCAAGAACTCACCAGTGCTATCATCCTGGCTGGCTGATTGATAGTAGACACCCACAATGAACCTCCTCTGCTTTCCAGCCCCTAATCCTCACTCCCAGGCTCTCAACTACATCACCCCCAGCCGTAAAGGCTGCCAAGTCAAACCTCTCCCTTACATACCCTGCGACTCCCCCGACCTCACCTGCCCTGTCTGTCCCTCCTCAACAGCCCGTTTAGCCCTCCCAAGCACTCATGCTCTCTTACCATTCTGCACCAGGGACAGGAAAGCTTGGGTGCAGGAGTTCCAGCTTCACAAGAGGGCATGGTCGCCTGAAGTGTGACGTAAATACGGCATTGGCATGGAAGCGTGAGCGATTGCTTACAAAAAATAGATGTTTTTCCTCAGTCTGGTGACCCACAACAGCTGACGGCACATGAGCTTTTCATAAGGATCTCTCCAAGCCCTTCCATTTCTTCCCGGATATTCCAAAGGCACCTGAGTCGCATTTGGACAGGGACAGCCGTAGCCCGCTCCATGAGGCTCTGCAAACAAAACATCGCTCTTTCCCGTGGCACATGCCAGCTGACCCCTGGAGATCTAGGCTGGGAACTCCACTAGCCACCTTTGGCATACGATAGAGTAGTAGTTTTTGAGAAGCAGGCAGAGGTGCTGAGGCCACCCACTCCAACACCAGACACCAAACTGGGTATTCAGCTCCTCCCAATTTACAGAGCTCTATTGCAGCTTTGCATGTGAAATAATTGCTAAGATCCCATTCTAGTTAGTGGAGGAAGGACTTATTCCTACTGTCCTAAAGCAGACATCAGGGTCCATCAGGGCGTGTGTAAAGGAGATCGAGTGGTGGAGTAACTCCCTGTCATTCTACTTAGGGAGGCTCCAGGGGGAAACCCCCCAAAAGGTTATGGACCTCTTGCTCTTTCAGGCAGAGGGAGAAGACCTGAGGCAGCCCCTGCCTTGTTGATGTCGGGCAGAGGTAGGGGACCGAAAAGAGGACAAGGGTTGGAAGCTAGTTCCAGTTTGGGGCCGTGGGCTACCCCCCTCTCTACCTGATTTGCTTCCCCAGGTGCCCCTTTGTAATAGGTTTGAGGCCATGGATCTTGAAGAAGAAGTAGGTGAGGATGTGGTGCAAGGCCCACCTACAAGGTCTAATAGAAAGAGACAGTTGACCCCGTGTCTCAAGACCACCTCAGATAAGAAAGAAAGAAGGGTAATTGTAGTAGGCAATTCCTTTCTGAGAGGGATGGAGGGCCCAATCTGCAGAGCTGACCCTCATCGTAGGGAAGCGTGCAGTCTACCTGGAGCCCGGATCAGGGACATCGCCAGGGCACTCCCCAGTCTGGTGCACCCAATGGACTACTACCCACTGCTGACCTTCCAGACTGGTGGGAAGAAAGCTGCATCTCACAGTCTGAGGAGAATGAAAAAGGATTTCAAGGCCTTGGGACGGATGGTAAAAGAGTCTGGGGCTCAAGTGATTTTCTCTTCCAGTTTTGGGTGATGATATGGAATGGAATAGAAAAATTCAGTCTGTAAAAAATTGACTACAAGACTGGTGCTACAGGCAGGGCTTTGGGTTCTTTGATAACAGCTGGTTTTACAAGACACCAGTCCAAAGAGTGATTTGTGGGAAAGGTTTATCTCACAGGGGCAAAAGGATGATGGGACGGGAATTAGCAGGGCTCATTTGGAGAGCTTTAAACTAGATCTGAAGGGGGATGGGGTGGTAGCTGGGCTTGTATCAGTGGGGCAGCACTCTAGAGTTCCTGAAGGCTGGGAGGCCTCCCATACCCCTAGGGTGAGATCGGTGTGCTCAGTTCGATCTCTGAAATGCCTGTACACCAATGTGTGCAGCATGGGGAATAAGCAGGAGGAGTTAGAAACCTGTGTTCGGGCAGGAGATTATGACCTAGTGGCAATTACGGAGACATGGTGGGACAGCACACATGACTGGAATGTGGTTATGGATGGCTATGGCCTTCTCAGGAAAGACAGGCCAGCCAGGCGTGGTGGTGGAGTTGCTCTCTATGTGAGAGAGCAACTACAATGTATTGAGTACTGTCCAGGGGCAACTGAGTAGCAAGCTGAGAGTCTATGGGTGAAAATTAAGGGGCAGGCTGGCGGGGGTGATACTATTGTGGGTGTCTATTATAGGCCACAGATCAGGGTGAGGAAGTTGATGAGGCCTTCTACAGACAGCTGAGAGCAGCCTCACAGTCACAGGCCCTGGTTGTTATGGGGGATTTTAACTTCCCTGATGTTTGCTGGAAGGACCATTCAGCCAGCCAGCCACAGTCCAGGAGGTTCCTCCAGTGCCTTGACGATAACTTTCTGATGCAAAGGGTGGAGGAGCCGACTAGAAGAGGCACACTGCTGTACCTCATCCTCACTAACAAGGAGGATCTGGTTGAAGTGGTAAAGGTTGAGGGCTTTCTTGGTTGCAGCGACCATGAAATGGTGGAGTTCAGGATCTCCTGTGGCAGGAATAGGATAGCAAGCAGAATTGCAACCCTGGACTTCAGCAAGGCAAACTTTGGCCTTTTCAAGCAATTGCTAGGGAAAATCCCATGGAACAGGCTGCTTGAAGGTAAAGGGGCCCAAGATAGTTAGTTAGTGTTCAGGGACTGCTTCTACCAGGCACAAGATCAGAGCATCCCGACACGTAGGAAGTCAAGGAAGGGAGCCAGAAGACCTGCGTGGTTAAACAGGGAGCTGCTGGGTAAGCTCAAGTGGAAGAGGAGGGTTTATAGATCATGGAAGGAGGGGCTGGCCACTTGGGAAGAATATAAGGCTGTTCTCAGAGGATGTAGGGAGGCAACTAGGAAAGCTAAGGCCTCCTTAGAATTAAACCTGGTGTGAGGGGTCAAGGACAACAGAAAGAGCTTTTTCAAATACGTGGCAGATAAAACTAACACCAGAGGCAATGTAGGCCCACTGATGAACGAGGTGGGTGCCCTGGTGACAGAAGATACAGAGAAGGCAGAGTTACGGAATGCCTACTTTGTCTCTGTCTACTTTGCTGGAGGCTGTCCTGAGGAGCCCCATACCACTGAGGCCCCAGAGGAAGGCAGGACAATGGAGGAGTTTGCCTCGGTTGATGAGGACTGGGTTAGGGAGCAATTAGGCAATCTGGACATCCATAAATCCATGAGTCTGGATGGAATGCACTTGCGGGTGCTGAGGGAGCTGGCTGAGGTCCTTGCTAGACCACTCTCCATCATCTTTGCCAAGTTTTGGGAAATGGGAGAGGTGCCTGAGGACTGGAGAAAAGCAAATATCACTCCAGTCTTCAAAAAACGGCAAGAAGGAGAACCCGGGTAACTATAGACCAGTCAGCCTCACCTCCAAACGGACAGAACGACTTATCCTTGGTGCCATCTCAAGGTATATCAGGGATAAGAGGGTCATTAGGGGCAGTCAGCATGGCTTCACCAAGGGGAAGTCGTGCTTGACCAACCTCATTGACTTTTATGAGGACATAACGAGGTGGATAGATGATGGCAGGGCGGTGGATGCGGTCTACCTTGACTTCAGTAAGGCATTTGACACAGTCTCCCACAGCATCCTTACATCTAAACTGAATGAGTGTGGTCTGGACGACTGAGTAGGGAGGTGGACTGTGAACTGGCTGCAGGGAAGAAGCCAGAGAGTCGTGATCAATGGGGCGGAGTCTAGTTGGAGGCCTGTATCTAGTGGAGTGCCTCAAGGGTCAGTACTGGGGCCTATATTATTCAATATATTTATCAATTGTTTGGATGAGAGAATAGAGTGTACTATCAGCAAGTTTGCTGATGACACTAAGCTGGAAGGAGTAGCTGACACGCCAGAAGGCTGTGCTGCCATCCAGCGGGACCTGGACAGGCTGGAGAGTTGGGCGGGGAAAAATTTAATGAAATATAACAAGGGAAAGCATAGAGTCTTGCATCTGGGTAGGAACAACCCCAGGTTCCAGTATAAGTTGGGGAATGACCTCTTAGAGAGCAGCGTAGGGGAAAGGAACCTGGGGGTCCTGGTGAACAGCAGGATGACCATGAGCCAGCACTGTGCCCTTGTGGCCAGGAAGGCCAATGGCATCCTGGGGTGTATTATAAGAGGGGTGGTTAGTAGGTCGAGAGAGGTTCTTCTTCCCCTCTACTCTGCCCTGCTGAGACCACACCTGGAATATTGTGTCCAGTTCTGGGCCCCTCAATTCAAGAACGACAGGGAACTGCTGGAGAGAGTCCAGCGCAGGGCAACAAAGATGATTACAGGAGTGGAGCATCTCCCTTATGAGGAAAGGCTGAGGCAGCTGGGTCTCTTTAGCTTGGAGAAGAGGAGACTGAGGGGTGACTTCATTAATGTTTACAAATATATAAAGGGTGAGTGTCAGGATGATGGAGCCAGGCTCTTCTCGGTGACAACCAATGATAGGACAAGGGGCAATGGGTTCAAACTGGAACACAAGAGGTTCCACTTAAATTTGAAACTTCTTCTCAGTAAGGGTAACAGAACACTGGAACAGGCTGTCCAGGAGGGTTGTGGAGTCTTCTTCTCTGGAGATATTCAAAACCTACCTGGACACATTCCTGTGTAGCCTCATCTAAGTGTTCCTGCTCTGGCATGGGGATTGGACTAGATGATCTTTTGAGGTCCCCTTCCAATCCCTAGCATTCTGTGATTCTGTGATTCTGTGAATGCTAGAAGGAATTTCCTTCTTTTTGCTCACTGTGTCTGCAGTCAGATACATGTCCATAGCACCAGCAATTGGGATGAGCAATTATCAAGTCAGATTTGGTACTATTCCCTTGGGATGGTGAATGTTCAGTGCACAGACACTGGTACTGGCATATGTAGGCTTGGTCAGAGCGCTGGAGCATCTGCAGTGAAAACAGGGTGAGTACCAGGCATCTTGCAGAGAGAAAAAACAGCTAAAGCAGAATAACATTTCAGGGAAATAAGGTAAGGGAACCTCCTTTTTCTCTGTTCTTCTGCAAGACATTTCAAGCTTCTGCTTAAAGCTTCCAAAGGAAACAGGTGTCAGCATTTCATAGTCATCAAAACAATACGTTGTTTCTTTAATACTCTACCCAGAAACTTTCCAAGAAAATAGCCTAAAAATTCATCCCAAAGCAAATAACCCTACTCTGTCTTGCCAATTTCTAGGCAAATGGAAAAACTCTGGAATTAAATCAAAGGGCAGCATTAATTATAGGTGTCATTACCTGTTCTGTCCATTCAAAAGTTTAGTATTGTTTAGATTTTCCGGGAATTTTTAAATAAATAATCTTTCTAATCCATAATGTTTCATTCTAGCAATGAGAGGAAATGTCTGGTGCTTCTGAAGCTGCTCCTCAGTAGTCTTTTTTGCTGTTCATCAGTTGCAGCTTGGCAGTGCATACAGGTCCAAATAGCATTGGAATGTTGTGTGTTTATCACTTTATAGGTGTTTTGCTGCAACCTAGTCATGTCCCCACGGGCCTAGAAATATCAAGACAATTAGAAGATGAGAATTAGTGATCCTCTTGTAAATTAGTGGTACCAAATAGCGGCCAGTTGAAGCATTTAACTAAAAGACCTCTTCAGAGCCCAGTACTGAGCTTCTGTCTCCCAAGGTCTTATTCATAACAGCATCCTTCTTTTTCCAGCTGTCTAAAAAATGGGAGATAACTGGCTCTGCTGGGTAATTATGTGTCAGAGTAAGGGAATTTGAAATGTGGCACCCTTCAAGGCTCTCTTCCTTTCCCATTTCCCATGCTGTAAATATGAAGCCTCTTGGTGAGATCAATACTAAACAGAGGACAGAATATTACCATTATGCTGATGATGCAAGATACATTTTTCTGGTCCTGTAGCTGCAGGGCCTGTGCCATGGGAAATTTTGAAAGATACTGTTAACTGAATGCATCAGTAGTTATTCATTCCCAAACCTGAGAAGATCCATGTTCTTGGCAGAGGTCACACACCTCAAGAGGGTACTCAAAAGTCCCCAGCCTATCACCACACTGCATGTGCTAACAGAGCCTGTTTTATTATTTTTCTTCAGTTGCATTATTCCAAGACCCCATCACAGGACTTTTGATAGAGCAGTTGACATTATTCCAGCTGTACATTATCTCAATATGATGGGTTATTGCGACACATTATGTCCACCCAGGAATTTTTTTGCATCAGCTGCTGCCTATTGTTTCTAAATCTTTCACTGGGCTTTACTTTGGCTATACTTAAGAATACTCACTGAGCTCTGAAATGGTGTGCCTCTGTGCTCATACACCACCCACTGTTGAAAGTTTCTACCATTAAATATGAAGTCAGCTGGATAGCTTAATTCTCACAGCCCTCCAGAATAAAATACCTTCTACAACACATCTGTTCCTGTTTATCCATTCCCAGTGTTATGAATTTTGACTGAAAATATGCCTCTACCTTCTTGGTTTTAACATTAACATACAACACAAAACAGAAAGTGTGACACATACACTTCAGTAAGTGTATGACAGTGCTTGTGTTTGTATGGAACTGTACATATGCATTTACAACATACAGCATCATAAAAATGTAATTAATATTAAATTGGACTATGTGATCTGTACAAAATCTATTACAGGATATTAGGTATACATTTTTATATTCCCATAATAATTTTATAAGCACTCTATGAAAGAACATGTAACGTTTCCATTTGGTCTTCTATGTGCGCAATTGCATTCTAAATGCAGTTCAAGATTATACTCTCTTGTACTATACAGACATCACAGAATATATAAATATTTTATTGTAAAATGCACATACGGTGACTTGTGCCTCAGAGAGTATTCCCTAATTTATAAGTGCTTGATGAAGATGTTGACATTTTATTTAATATTATTTATTTTTGATAGCATAGCAGAAAAGCTAGTGTGCAGGGGATAATCTTGATGGATTTACTATGACAGATCTAGTATTCTATAAAATCTTCTACCCCAAAGAATTCAGTTCTGCTGCAGTGATGGCTCATGGGAAACTCAGATCACTTCCATTAGCAACGATGCATTGGTATTATTACTGTATTCAGATGTTGGGAACTCGTTTTAGTTTAAGATTGATACAGTGAACATAAAGAAAGCACGGCATTTTCTTGGATGGATTCAGAGAAGCCGCTGTGCATTACTTCCCAGTGCAAAGATACTTGCTATATTTGTATTTTTCCTTCCATTTTGCCAGCCTTCCCTCATAGTTGCTCAGTCACCACCCTGTATTTTTCAGGGAATAAAGATACTCTCACCACCAAGAACACTCCAGGGCCCTCTGACGAGAAACTCCTTCCCCCACACATGGCCTCTGAGTCTCACATCTGTCTGTCTGAAGTCATTAATCCAAAGGCTTCAATGAAGGCGGGATTCTCGCACTAACAAGCTGGCAGCTTGGCTTGTGCTCTGCTTCCTGGCTCCAGCCAGCACCTTTCCTGCAAGTGGTTAGAAAGAGCAGCCCCTCATTTTAAGCCATGCTCAAGTGGGTGACCTGAGCTAAACTTATGAGTGCTTTTCAGAGAGGCTCAGTCTCAAAAACAGAACAAGGCATCTTCACACACATAAAATCACAGTCTTTTCATTTTAAAATACTAATTAAATATATTTCTTAAATTCTTCACATAAATCACTCCTGCTGTCCCTTACCATTGTAATGTTGGAAGGGATGTGACAGAAATGGTAGCTCACAGTGAGATACAATTCAGCCAGGCTTATGAGTTTCACATAAAATGTATATGTATCATTCTACAGTAAGCTAACATTATACTAGCACCCAAATGAAATACAGTTTGACAGTAGCTGCTAAGAGAAAAAAAAAAAAAAAGCATATCAAAACAGATAACATTAATTTCAGGAATTAGACTACAATAATTCTTAATTTACAGCCTGCAAGTATAAACAGAAAGAGAAAAATAAATGTCATTAGCTTTCTTTCAAATAATAGTTATTTAAAAAGAGATGATAGATTATTTGGTGGATTTTTAATTATTATTTGTTAAAACAATATTAAACATCTCTTCCAGCCAGGAATATATTTTCCCTCTGGAAAACATGTAGCGTTCTCTGTTTTTCAGGCTCCTACATAATTCAGTTCTTTCAGAGGTCAATAATGCATTTCTAAAGTTCTTTTACAGAGACTAAACTGAATCCTTGGCCTTTTTCTTTTTCTTGTCTCTTTATGTTATGAAGTATGCATATTAAAAAGCAGCTAAAACAAAGCAAGTGAGACTTTCCTGATTTAAGAAAATTGCTGATTGCCAAACATCATCTAGGCTGGCTCCGTGACACCCCTCAGGAGGAAAGAAAGCTGCAGATAACTGTCCAGAGCACTATTTCTGTGAGCATCCCTGAACCCCAAAGCGGTTTTTAGAAGCTTCAGAATCCAAGTAGCTAAAAGGCAATTTACTTGTAACTCTGCCCCTGTATCTTTGTTGGCCTGATTAGCAAAAAACAGACACAGACAAAAATTTTTCCCGCTGTTTAAGTCATTCACACACCACTCAAGTGAAGACACTTCTGGTATGGGAAATGACCACACTTTCAATGTCAAGATATCCTCAGTCTTGTAAAAAGCATCCTGGAATTTATTAATGGCCACAGCTAATAAGTGCCTCCTGATGATATTTCATGTGACAGAGACATTCTGGTAACAACAGTGCTTGCTTAATTAGGGCATTCACCGATGATTTTAAGGGAAGAATGTACCAACTCATGCAGCAAGCTGAGGTTTCCACCTAAACAGACATGAGTATTGACGCTATTTAGGTAGAAAAAGCACAGCCTAATACAACATGACCACAAGCAGCTTTTACCAATGCCCTCAGAAGCCTCGTGTGGTCCAGGACATCAGTAATCAGAAGACCAGCGACAGAAGAGCTGGCATCCCTCACTGCCTCTTCTGCTCAACGGCCTGCTGACATGTCCAGTGACTTTACACTGTGTCCTCATTAAGAGATGCTGGTAAATTTGAACAATGCTATAGAAGGCAAGAATTTCAATCTTTAAACAAATATGGAAAATTATGCTAATATGGAAAAAACAAGCTACATCTAAAAGAGGTAACAGATACGTCCCTTACGAGGACATAACATGAAAATGCACAAAAAATAATATTTCAGCTGATGAGATGCAGCTAATAGATCTCCCTATTCATTGCTAATCTTTAGAAGCTGTCAGTTTACCGTGGGATATAGAAATGGGAGAGAGGAAAAATAATAAAAGAAAAAAGCAAAACAAAACAAAACAAAACAAAATAGAAAAGAGGATCCCAAAGTAAAACAAAATATGAGATTTGACAACTAAGGGTGTGATCCAAATTAATTGCCGTGAATTGGAATATTCTCATCAACTTGAACACACTCTGTGCTTAACTGAGAACAAAGATTATATGAAGAGAGGAATGTGTATGAAATACATCATGTAGTTTTAAATAACTCTTCTCCCCAGGGTGATGTATTTACTTATGAAGAAGAAAGCAAACAAAATATACAGAGTAGGCTAGTATTCAGGGAAAAGATGAACCATAGAAGGTGACTTGTATAAGCAAAAGCAAAGCATAAAAATTTGTGCTTAACCTGAATGCATGAATATTCCCAAAAAAAGCAGTATTGTAACTTCAGTGATGAAAAGTAAATATATTCATACAGTTTCATTAGACCATGTTTGCAATGCTCAATGGCTTTTAGGATAAAGCCAAGAACAAGATAATATGATACCAAAGGGAATTGTTAAAAAGATATAAAATAAATGCAAACATAGTCTAGAAGTAGGGCTACTTTGATAGGACAGAGGCAGGCAAAACTCATGGTTCCTAGATACATGTATTTATTATTCATTCTTACTGAAAGCAGAACGTTTGACAGAAAACAAGAATTAAAAATTGCTATTGATAGCACACAAGCAAGAAAAACAGATGTTTCCAGACAATTAGTCCAGGTTAAAGGCATCCCTGAGTACACACTGAAAATACTAAGCCCTCAAAAATTATTTCTGAAACGTCATATAGCATAGCAAGTATAGCCTCAAACATCAATAAAGGGAAGAAGAGTGGTTTATTAAACAAGGAGTCTAATTTCAAGCATATTCTGTAATGTGAAAGAACAGAACAATTGCTGAGGGGAAAATTAAAATAAACAGGGAAAAAAAAAAAAAAGAACAAGCAACTCCAAAACACTCCCCTAAACCTTCAAAGGATAATGGAACGATAAGCAATAAGCAGCATGGGTTCATAAAGAACATGTCGTGCCAAGGAAACGTGATTGCTTTTTTGATAGAACTGCAGAAATCCTGGATGAAAGATACACAGCATGATTTTAATAAAGGATTTAATACAAGTGTCTCACTAAATCTCCCAAAATGAATTCAAATTGCTTTGGACTTAAGCACTGTCATGTAAATTGAAAACAGGTTAAAGGATCACAAACACTGGCTGATGAGTAATGGCAGCAGATAGCACTAAGTCGTGGGGAAATATGCAGTGGGTCTACTGCAAGGTATAAAGTTGTTTCTTGTTTTAATAACTTCATTAATAAGCTGGAAGAAAAGGTAAACAGCATGTAAATGAGCTCTGAAGATGAAACTACAGTTGGAGTAATGTTAAAATGGCCGAAAACAACAAAGGTCTAACTTTAAAACAAACAAACAAAAAGACAGCAGCAAGCTACTGCATTGAAGAGACAGCCCACAGCAGAAAAACATCTTGTATAGGGAAAGTAATGGTCCACACTTACCCTTAGGAATGAGGGGCAGAATACATATGAGGGTTTGGCATGAACTTCATTGGACAGAAAAGCTAATGTATGTTTGGGCTGCATAATTTGCAGTATAAAGTGGCACAGGAAGAGAGAAAATCCTCTGTGCATGAGGGAAACATAAAGTGTTTACAATTAAATACATTTTAGCATTCCAAACTAGAGGAAAATTTGAAGTGCATGCAAGAGAGAGAGACAGAGACCACAGCACGGGGAGATAACAACAGGGACTAGGAACAAATAATCTCGAGTTGTCTGGTCCATACTTTGAACGGATAAGGCAACCTCTACACCATAGGCATTCCTTCTCCATTTTAGTCCCTAAGTTGTTCTTCTTTAATTCCTTTTTGAATTTCAATTTAAAACTTTTCAATATTTATTTGTTATTACAGAGCCTGTGTCCTTCCATTGATTAGGGGTTTTTGGTCCATCTGAAATAAAAAACCCAATGATACCACTTCACAGAAAGTGCATTCTCTCTGAACTCAGATTTTTATGACAACGTAATACACACCAAAACCCAGGGAGATGTAAGTAGACAGAGTAAAGCAATAAGTCTTTTTCTATAGGAAAACAGTTGTCCTATTACATTTGCCTAAACAAGGAAGGAGAGTGGAGTGTAAGGTAGCTGAGCACACCATAGTTCAAAAAATAACAGAAGTTAATTTGAAAAATATACTCTTTCTCTTCTCCATTGAAAAACTGCTGAATATGAACCCTAAGCAGAGGTAAAAAGACAGCAGTAATCCCTTCTTTCTGCAACATGGCAACATGTTCAGGCTAAAGGTATCACTTATTCAGATAATGAATATTGGAGATGTCAGAAAAAACATCGCAGGCATTGAAAGCCTATTGATTTCTTTATCATAGTCAAAATGCCATAGAACTCCAACAAAGAAGAACAAATGTATCTGGAAACCTTTCAAATTCCATTTTTATTTTCATGTAGGAACATGTTTATTGATTTTCCTTTTCTAAATTTTGGCTGCAAAAAACATCTCTAAATTTTAGTTCCCTCCTCTAACAGAGAAAACTGTGCCTTTTTTTTTAATGTATTATAAGTATAAATGTTTGCAGTTTGTGAGACTATTTCTACGCTGATGCATGAATTGTATGACTTCTTTAGAAGAGAAGCACAATATGAGTTGTGAAACCCTGACTGAACTGGAGGCTGTATCAGAATATGAGAGAGTAGAACCTTTATCCTAAGGGAAGATCTTATCATAAGAAGTACCAAAATTATTTGAAAGACACAGGACATATGCACCACCACCCCCCTCCTCACTGAAAAAAAAAAAAAAAAACCAACCACCCCTTTTTCCCCAAAAAATCCACTCATAAATTTTATGGACTGCAGCAAAATTTCACTTAAATATTTGAGACCAAAGCAAGTATGAAAATGCAACCTTCAGACACTGACTTTCAGCACAGAACAGGGCAGCAATAGTAAATGGGAACTATCGTAACAGCAAATTAACTGCTTTTAAAGCCAGCAAAAGATGTTCTTAGACTGGCAGAATTAGGTAACTATGGTGAGGTGCAGATACACCTAACTCTGCAAAAAACTACATCTCACTTGGAGAAGAAACCTCTAGGAAATATAATTCATCTGATTCCCTTTGATGTAAATGTTCCAACAAAACAAAAGCCCAGAAGAACACTTCCATCATGCCTATATAAATACAACAAGCTTCTCCATTCCAGGCAGGGTGGTTATGTGGCTACAAGCTACAAAATCCAATTTTTTTTGCATGTGCTGTTCTTTGTAACAAGCCAAATAATTAATGAAGTAAGATAAATTTGACAAAATGTAAGCAGAGAATAATGATTTACAAGACTTCTTGTGGTTAGAAATTAATTTTCTCTATTATAAAGCAGGTGGAATGCTGACATTGGAAAACCTATACACTACTCAGTTCTTATCTCACCCTTAAAGGATCAGTGACGTAAACCAAATACTGCTTAACCTTTTCCTTCATGATCCATATTTCTTGCAGAAGTATGCAGAAGGGCAATATGTCTGCTAACTTCTGTCTGCTCCTTCCACATAAAAGCCAGAAGCAATATTCCTCAGTATCCTTTAAGAATAAGTAGTGAATTTATCATATCTGTTTGTAATGTCCTTTGGGACTCTTCAGGAAGAAAGGCGCAGTAAATGTAAGCTCATTATCATCATTAACTCCTTTTATACACCAGCTGAGCTCAGAAGAAACAAGTAGAAACAAATAGGAGAAAAATATAAAGGAAAACATAGGTAAAATATATTTACCATTCCCTTCTATTGTCTTCCTGGTAGGTTTTTTGTTTGTTTTATTAATAGATACCTTTATTAGATAAAACTTTTTTTTTTTTTTTTAGGAAGTCTTAAAATTAGCTTGATCATTTAACTCCATGAGATGACACACTGCTAAGGAAGAAGAGGAACTAAATGGCTTGATTTATAATAGGGTACATTGCACCCAGCAGTGCCCAGCTGATTACAGTTGTTCTCATAAGCTTAGAAATGCCTCAAGGTTCCCACAATCACACCTCACCTACATGTGGAGAGAATGGTTTCAGGAAAAGGAAAAGCTTTTTGCTTGTCCTGTTTGTGTGTTTTCTGGGGAATGGCACTATATCAAGATTTGAATGGGACAGGACTCAATAATTTTAGCCATTGAAAGGTCACATTTTTCATCCAAAAGTAATTTTCTAAGCTCCTTCTAGGGTAAATGTTGTGCAAGTGACACCTCCAGACAGCAATTTAGACAACACACAATGGACATTAATACCAGATAAATGACCTCTCTCTGTTGACAGCAAGGTTAGCCTAGTGAGTACCTTTAGGTAAGGTCTACCTTTCTGCCAGCTACTGAACTCATGCAACTGTGTTTTTACAAATAAAGAATACCTAACAATTAATATGAAAGAATCCTTTCAACATTACAGCTTGATTCAAACCCTTTGAGAAAAAGTGGTAGTAATCGTGTTTCTGTTATCACATCTGATAGATTCAGGGTTTTGGTTGTGTGGGGGTTTTTTTGTTGGTTGGTTGTTTTTTGGTTTTGTGTGGATGCAACATGTATTTTCTGTTGCTGTAGATTTACATGGTTTTCTTTCTTGATCATTAATACCAAAAAAAAAAGAAAAAAAGGAGTCCCAACCTGCAATCATATCCCACATACTTGGTACCTCAAGACTTTAAAAACTGACCCACGAGAAAAGAGTTTACAGAACTATAAGCTCCATAGTTCTCGTTTCAGTCTCTAAAATGGGGAGCTCTGGTAGCTTTGACTAGGTTTCTGATCTTTACTTCAATGGGTTTGAGGGGAGTGGGAGAAAGAATGTTTCTCAAACTGCTTTATGGAAAAGCTTTAAAACTTAAAATTGTTGGGAATAAGCTACCCTAAAACTCTTAAAAATGGAAACAAGGGTGACAGAGGATCCTAAAGGCTACTTACAGTGAAATGTTTATTGTATGCAACTTTGGTGAGCTAAGAAGTCACCCAAATTAAAAGGAAACATAACCAAACCAAACCCAAAAACAAACAAAAAGAAAAAAAAACAAAACAAAACAAAATAAAAAATAAAAAGAAGGAGAAAGAGCTGTGAACTTTATCTGCCTGTGCAAAGGCAAGAAAATTATTAATAATAATAATAATAATAATAATAACCAAAATAAAAACAAAACAAAACAAAACAAAAACCACACCAACACACACATGAATGTTCAAACCAGGAATGAAATGCAGACCTCTCCAGGCACTGAAAACTGAAAATATCTGAAGACACTTCTGATGCTGTTGAGCTGTGGGGGTGATGTTTTGAACACCATCACCATCAACACCACCCTTGTGCTTCATTTTGTGCTCTCATATAGGAGCACCCCTTTCTAACTCCAGCCCTTCCCCCCGTACAGCAAGGTGCTCTCAGGGGCTGGTAAAACTTCTTCTTCCACCCAGATGCCGACAGTTTCCCCATCATGTCACCCTCTATTCCCGTCGCCCGGGATTCGTGCCGGGGTGCGAGATCCCGGGGAACGGGAGCAAGGCGCTTCGCTCGCCCATCGCTCCTAGGGCCGCGCTGACACCTGCGAGCCGAGGCAGCCCCAGGGAGCGGGGTGCCGGCAGCAGCGCGGGGAGAGCGCGGGCCCCGGGCTGCGAAGGTACCGGCAGCGAGCAAGCGGCTTCTGCCGCACCTCCCCGCACGCAGAGGCGCTGGGAGGGCGCTGGGGAGGGCAGGGCTCGCCCAGCCCCGCACCGCCCCTGGCCCCGCCGCTCGGCTCCCCCGGCGGGCGGGCGGCGCCTCGGCCGGGCGGCGGATCGGCCCCGCAGCGCCGCCGGGCGGCGCTTGCGCACTGCGGGACCGCCGCGATGCTCGCCCGCCTCCCCGGCGCGTCCCCGGGAGCCGCGGCGGAGCCGAGCCGGAGCGGGGCGAGCGGAGCCGGAGCCGCGGGGAGCCGGGAGCCCGAGCGGAGCCCGTCGCAGACCGCCTCGCTGGTCCGCGCCTCGCCCAGCCCCCGCCTGCCTGGGCGGCCGCGGCTGCCGCTACCCGCACGACTCGGGGAGGCAGGAGCAGCCCCCGAGGGGTCGGTCCCGCGGCTCCGCCCGCCCGGCGCCGCTAGCAACTTTGCCGCCCTGGCTGTGCACGCCGCGCACCGCCGCGGTGCGAGCGCTTAGTCGGCGCGGTGATTAACGCCGAGAAGAGTTTTGCAAAGCTCTTAAACACCTTAAGCTGCGCGCAGCAACCTGTTTTCTCCGAGGTTGCTGAAGAGAAGGAATTAGTGCTTGCGATTATCCGGAGAGGGGAGGTGTTTTCCGCAAGGAACCCTTCCTCACCTAAAAAGACACTAACTGCCCGCGGCAGCGGGAGGATGTAAATAGGCAGCACGACGCCGGTTCTGCTGCTGGCGAGGAGGCAGCGGTCCCGGGAAAGGGCGGAGCGCCGGAGGGGGGCTGCTCCCGGCGCTGCACTTGCTACATTAACTCGGCGGGTCGGAGACGGCGACACAACTTTCCGGGTCTGTCCCGGGAGGCGGCAAGAAGAGCCTCCCCACTTCTCCGCTTGCCGCGCCCCCAGCACCGGCCGCTTACCGCGGTGGACCCCGGCGGCAGCAGGAGCCGCACTCCAGCGGCAGCACCGTCGCCCCCTCCCCGGCGAGGCAGGCTGTCCCCGGGAGCCGGCCGGGCATGTCTCCCGCTCCCAGCCCCGCCGAACGGGGCGGCCGCCGCCTCTGAAGGGGAGCGGGTGAGCCCCGCTGCCTCCTGGCCATGCAGCCCCTACGCGCTCCCCTCGCCCTGCTCTGCCAGGTGCTGGGCGCCTGGGTTGCCTGTGCCCTGGCCCCCGCCGCGGCCGTCGGGCTGCCAGCGCTCCCGCAGCGCGCCTGCTCGCCGGAAGCCCCGACGCCCCTTGCTCCTGGCCGGCGGTCGGCCGCGGCTCTCCCCGGGCGCGGAGCCCTCCTTCGCGAGGCCGACGCTGCGCCCGGTGGAGCGGAAGGACCGCGCGGCAGCTGCGCGCCCCGCGGGGCGGCGGGGGCCGGGCGGCGGCGGGCGCGGAGCAGCGAGCGCGGAGCCGGCGCGGCGGCGGGGAGGGGCGCGTCGGGCGGACCCCGCTGGCTGCCCCTGAACGGCTCGGCTGATGGCGAGGGCAGCGCCGGGGGCCGCGGCAACGCCACGGGGCGTCGTGCCCGCCTCCGCAACCCCTTCTACCCGCTGACCGAGGAGTCGTACGGCGCCTACGCCGTGATGTGCCTCTCCGTGGTGATCTTCGGCATCGGCATCATGGGCAACATGGCAGTGATGTGCATCGTCTGCCACAACTACTACATGCGGAGCATCTCTAACTCTCTGCTGGCCAACCTGGCCTTCTGGGACTTCCTCATCGTCTTCTTCTGTCTGCCGCTGGTCATCTTCCAGGAGCTCACGAAGAAGTGGCTCCTAGAAGACTTCTCCTGCAAAATCGTCCCCTACATTGAGGTAATGGCAGTGGGAAGGGATACCCGGGTCCGTGCGCCTCCGCGCAGTCCCGGGCGGCCCTACCGGTCGCTCCTTTGCCGCCCGCTACTACGTGCGGGGCCCGCGCTGCCTGCGTTCATTGCTGCCGGCCCGGGGACGTCCGGGTGCGGGGTGGTCTGGGTATCCCGGGCACTCCTGAGGCAGAGCGGGGCCCTGGCCCGGCCCTGCAGTGACAGGAGGAGGCTCTGGCCGCATGGGGTCCAGCAGCATCGGGATTTCTGTAGCCTCAGACTGAGCGCGTCGAGCTCTTCTACCCACATGAGTTCTGCCAAACTTTCCTTGCTCTTTGTCATCCTGCAAGGAGAAGAATCCTTTCAGAATTAGACTTCAAGTTGCCTTTTGTTGTTGTTGTTGGTTTTTTGTTTGTTTGTTTTCCTAAAGTGGAGTGATTTAGGAAAATGGAAGGAGGGGGTGGCGGGGGATAAGCTGCAAGAAGGTGATTGTAAAAAGGACTATCAATGCGATGTATATGCTGTTAATTTATACTTCAGCGTTCAAATCTCACACTTTTTTATTTGTCTTATCTTTATTAAAAAAAAAAAAGACCCCAGCTCCATTTAAATTGCAGCTTCTTGGCAGGTGTTCAGAGGCCATGTCAAGGAAGCTGTCAGCCAGCTGGCCAGAGCCCTGCCAGCAGCGTTCAGCTTGTGCGCTTTATTTATTTACTGGAACTGAACACTGAGGCCTGTTGGTAAGGTGGTAGCCCCTAATTCTGGCTGGCTTTACTGTATTCCCAAAACCTTATGTTCAACATTAGTCTGTAACTGAAAGCTGAGGAAATAACTGTTGATTCTCTTGTCCTAAGAATGAGTTATTAAGGAAAGAAAGAAAAAAAAAAGGCAAAAATCTTGTTATTAATGCACAGACTATCAGTTTCTACAGCACACTGGTACACAGTAATACATAATTAACCCGTGAGGATATTTTTAAGAAAGTGTTTATAAACATGTATGATGTGTGTAGCCACCGAATTGCCACGGTATCCATTGTCTGTGATACACTTTATTACTGGTGGTATTGGACAAAGGGTGGAGCTGTGCTACACTTAGATGAATTAAAGGCTGGTAGGATACCACTGCATTTGAAAAACTCCAACTACACTTAATTGATTTGCATTAAGAAGACATGAAGGAGTAAATATGTATTTGTTGAGAAACCGATAGTACTAGGAGCTTTTAAATTTTCTGAATTTGAGTTCTGTGGCTACTGTGTTAACCAAAAAGTAAGTGGTACTGCTTCAGTTAAAGTGTACCCATTTCACTTAAAGTAGATAGTTCAAGTGTTTTCAGGACTTCCCTATAGTGACATTTTAGGCTTCCTAACTTTTTTTTTTGGTGCATCCACATACAAAATATAAATGTTTCTTTGTAATGCTGATTCTCATCAAAGATCAGTAATTGAAATTACATGCATGGCCACACTGTTCTTCAAAATTAGTCGCTTATGCTGTGCAATTTTGGGCACTGAAGAGTCTGTCAAACTGAAAGTAGTTTACCTGAAATGTAGTTGCCAGAATTAAAACCTATGATCCTGAAAAACATTCAGCTACTGCTATCTCCCCCTTATGCTTTAGCAACATCTTATTTTTCCACTTTAAAGTTCTGTAGATCTCTAGAGTTGAGAATTGGCACAAATCCAGTTGCGATAGATCAGTAGCACGGTGTCTGTCATAGGCTTAATTGTTACTGGGGTCTAAAAGTGAAACATTCTCCTTGTCCCTGAGGAAATTTAATTAATTTGCATCTAAGGTACAGATCTAAAATGATATAGCCTTGGGATCCTGTATTCCTCCCAGAATTGTACATTTTTCATTCAGCAGCCATTAAATATAATACTCATGCCTGCAAAGTGTAGTCATCACCCTGGGAACAGTAAGTGAAAGGCTGGTTTCCCCCTCCTTTGTAGCCATGAGTGGTGGATACTGAACACCACGAGTGGATTGTGCCTCTCCATAGCTTGTCTCAAGCTTGGTGAGGGGGACACGGTTCTGGGAATCAGGATTTGACTCTGCTGAGATTAAGAGAATTAGAGTAGTTTTGCCACTTTCCAAGTGTTGTTCAAACCTCACAGGGATTGTGCAGTGGCTCTGACACCACCAGGAGCAATGCAGATGTGGAGTATGCAATGAAACCTGCTGCTCTCTGCTCTGTCAAGGATTGATCACTGCAGCGCTCTCATCTGACAGCTGAACAATACTGTCTTCTCCCTTGTTGTAATTTGCCTGGGTAGGCTGATCCCCTTCTTGCACAATAAGAGAAGGATGAAGTCTTCCCAGCTCCTTGAGAGGAAAGCTCTAGATAGCTGTCTTCAGGAGAGATTTCCAGACCTTCATAGAGTACAAATAGAAGCATCATCCTGAAGATGGACAAATTTAGAGCTGTTGTCTGTGTTTTCCATAAGTTAGCCCATTGTTTTGTTCTTTTAAGTGTCTCTTTGTTCCCTGTTTTGCATCTCTTTTTTTTTTTTTTTGCATGCCAGTTCTCCTCGTATGCTGCTTAGGGAGCTACATGTCTCACCTAGAGTTGTAGATTCAGAAGTATCTCTCTTTCAAGCATCAAAGACCCTTACTGGACTGAGTCCTCTGTCATCCCAGCTTGTACTTTCAGAACTAGGGAACAGGGAATGTGTAATTATCCAGAGCAAATGATATAGTGATCACAACATTTTAACATAACTCAAGCATGCTTTGTATTGTGTTTGAAGGTTTCAAATTATTCCAGTGAGGAACCTTGAGTTTTCTTAGTTTAGCCTCTTGTGGCAAATGTTTTTTTATTCGTGCTGTTTAATGGCTATTGTGCAAAGTTTCAACAAAGTATCTGTAGCCAGTGATAATACATATGCACACAGTCTGGGGAATTTGTTATATGATATCTTCGAGCACAATTGTATAGGTAAATGTTGAGTTCCCAGCAGTGGAAGGTCTGCACAGTATTTAATTTAATTTAAAGGGCAGTTTTCCCATACCTAATAAAGATCTGCTGTGACCAAGTATATTAAGCAGTCTTTTCAGCCATATATTGTATCACAGTTTGGTCACTTTTGTTTAAAATTATCTCATGGCTATGCTTGCATAAGGAACGCTGTGCACATGACTGAGGAAAAGGCTGAGTAAATTAGCTATTCTGTGCTTCTCACGAGGTCTTTGGGTAATGAGAGTAAAACTACTACAGAACAAAGCTAGAAAGACAGATGGTTAGTAGAAGTGGATGAAATGATCTCCATCAAAATCATCACTTGACCCCGATGATGTCACTGTCCTGGAGGAACAGTTTTGAATGCACTGAGAGGGAATTGAGAAGGGAATTAGAAAAACTGGAGCAGCTACTCTGCCTATAAGAATGTGTAGAGATGTGCTTCTCCTTTGCAGTTTTAATCCTCTGCTCAACAGTTCTTAAAATTTTACCACTTTTCTGCAGATAGTTCAGAAGTCTAGCTTTAGGCAAGCATGTCTGAAATGTTTACCTGCACACTGTCTTTATGTTTTCTTCCATATACTTTTCTCAGTATTGCCCAGAATCAGGACATATAGGGTAAATGACAAAACAAAGACCATGGCTTTGGCTAATTCCTGTTCCACAAGCCCTGCCAATGTGGAACCCTTTCCTTTTTGTTTTAGCACACCTAGTCTTTTCAACAAAAGGACTGTGGTAGGGGAGGCAAAGCTGGGAAAGAAGTGCAGAACAATATAGTTCAAGTTCCCCTACTTACAGATTTGTGCCAGACCTTAATACAAAGAAGTGTGGATGTAGACAAAGTCAGTAGTTATACTGTGCCTCTAAATATTTCACAGCTGTTAAATATACCACTCCTGTGAAGTAGCATTTTTATTTTAATACTGGAAGCCGATAGTGAAGTAGTTAAGTTGTTTAAAGCCCTGAGCAGCTTGCTCAAGATGACAAATGGATTGTGTCAGCTACAACTAGAAACTATCTTTTGGACTTTAAAAGCTTGCTTGAGTTGTGTGCATTCTGCTCTTTGAGGTTAGGCTAGAAGCTGGATGAATTTGAGGGGGGTTGTGGAAGTAGGGATCACTTTCTATGTCAGCAGATTGAGACAAGCTACTTATAGTGCAGTAAGGATTTAGAATTGGGGAACGGTCTAGAATGTGGGTTTGCAGAGGCTGATTTACCATCCTGTGCAGTCCAGCACAAAGCAAGAGGTTGGTAGCAGTGGTAGTACTCAGCCTTCCATTCAGTGCTAGTAAACATGAGTCTTTCTCTTACCCCCCACAAATGAGAAGGACAAAGTTTGTAGTGTCCTCATCTGGACCATATCATGCATATGAGACTGGCTTGACTCTGGAGCAGGCTGACAGTGAAAGCCTCTGAGCTCTGATGTCTAGTCTGTGTGTGCTTTTGGCAATCAACTTGTGACATCACTCCCATTTCTGGTAGGTAACTTCCAGCTCAGGAAAGCTATCACAATTAGTATTCTTAGTGGAAAGCATGAGGATTGTTTTGGACTGGACTACGAATTAGTCCCTTTCCCTGGAGATGACCCTCCAGGGCAATTTCAGGTGAGACTTTTTCCGCTTTCTCTCTTTTACATGGTAGAGGCAGGAAAGAAGCGCAAAGAAAGTGACTATTCTCTGCCTGTTCCAAAGCTGTCAGAAGAGATCCTTATTTTAAGTTTCACTTCAGGGAAGCACATACATTTTTTATGGGAGTTTATAAAAGCTGTGAATTATTTGTATTTTCTGTGTCTTTTGTTTTGTGGCATCTTCTTTGTGTCTCTTCTTTGACTGTAGTCAGAGCTCTGCTCCTGAATCTCCTGTAGGTCCTCTGGGTTGACAACAAAGATCCACAGAGAGCTTTGCAGTTTCAAAGCTTTGTACAGAGAATATTCTAGGGCAATGGCTACATGTGTCTTTTGCTGAGCAGAATATCTTCAGCACTTATCACGCAATAAATAATTATTTAAAACAGAAGTATTAGTCTATCTCTGCCCTTTAGGTATTAATGGCATGATGATAGTAGCTGCCATGTTGACTGTTCTGTCAATCTTTCCTCTGGAAACCCTGTCCTTAGGGGCTTATAAGTTGTCCATAAAAATTTGCTTTTGGCTTCAACTTTGCGTGTGGCGTTTCAGCATGGAAATGAATTTGTGTCAGATGAGGTTTAAAATTGGGTCAGTAATATTTAAGTTACTTATGTGTAGAGAGAAAAGGCAACATCTGCTATGCCGGCACCATTGACTCCAGTCTGAGCACTGGGGTGTCATTTCTCCATATGACAGGATTTTTCCAGAAAAGGAGAAAGTGGCAGATTTGTAGCAACAATTCCATTCCATGTTGTTAATTTTAAAAATTAGTATAGGAGTCACCTGTGTAGCGTGATGAGAATTTGATCCTCAGTGGAGAATGGCCTTTTTTTTTTTTTTAAAGTAAATTAAACTTAACTTGTATGGTAGCATGGTAGATTACAAACAGGAAGATGAACACAAATTAAATCCTTTCATGTTCTGCAACTTTTCCAACCCTCTGGATAAGCATGTGGTGTACTAATGAGTATTTCCAGTGCCCTGATGGTCTGGTTGGCTTTTGCTTCCAACAGAATTCAAATGCAGCTCTTCAAAGTGGATTCTGAACACTATTACTCTTAAGGTATACAGAAGGATAAGAAACACACAAAGTATATGTGTTGATTTCTCCCTGGTATGAATACTGATAGTACTACAAAAGAAACAACCGTATTGTACCTGTTGTTCCACGTGTGTAGGACCTCTCCATGGCAGTCGTTTCCAGAATTACCATCTTGTCTTTGAGGTAATTAATGTGGCATAGATTTTCATCCAGGATGCTTAAGCTAATTGCTAACATCAGAGGGATACCTTGGCCCCAGTACTCCTTATTTGGTTTTGTTCTTTTATAGTAATGACTATTGTTCTGGGTTTTAGTTTTTGTTTGGTTTTGTTTTTTTAACAGAACAGAACAGAACAGAAACCAGGAATCTAGATAAACTTAATTATATAATTGTTTGCAATGGGGTGACCTTTTATTTTGCAGTAGTTCAGTCATATTGTTAGACTCTCTACTGTAAATATAGAGTAGCACGAAAAATTATTTCAGTCTGTACTAACTCTGTTTATTTATCTTAGGCAAAACTCACAAGTCTGCAAAAGCCACTATGGTATGTTGCATTAACATTCTCTACAGCTATGAAGTTTGATGTGGATATAGAATAACCATAATAAGATGATAGACTATAAGGGCTTGGGGGAAAAAAATCAGTCATTTATATGATATAACAGGAATGGAAATAAAGAGTCTACAGAGTGTCACTGAGAGCTTAGAGATGGTTTGGCTAGTTGTCATCAACCTTTTCTCTAGTTCAGTTTTCCTATTACAACAGGAAAATGTTTTAAGTACTTATCCTGCCTGTTCGCAAAGGATGGAAGAGTGCCATATAGTTTAAGAAACTGTGTTATCAACATAAAATATAATCTATTTTAGAAAATCCAGCTTCAGCTGGTAGAAACAGGTACTTCTTCTAAATCTTTTATTTAGTCTTGTTCCATATAAACTCAGTCTACATTTTTCCTGCTCAAGAACATGATGCCTGAGATGATTAATGGTCCTTCTCATTTCCAGCCTCAAGTTGCTCATGGCTGGTTGATTCCCATTCCGTTATATTCACTGTCCTTCAGCTTAAGTAACCTTTGTATATCAAGGTAGTCCTATTTATATATACCAGCAATATCCCTTCTTGGTCTTCATCTTAATGGACTGAGTGCCCCAACCTTTTATATTAATTCAGATAATTTAGTCTTTGTTGACCTTTTCACCCAAATCACCTTTTCTGATCTTGTTTCTGGTTTTGTTTTCATTACCTTTATCTAGTCAGGCAGATATTAGTGAGAGAGAATTCAAAGTGTTATTTCTACTGGCAGTGGTCACCGTACCTCATCTGCACTTCTTCCCTGGTCAAGCAGAGGCTCTGCTCCCAGAGGCCAGGGCCAAGAGCTGCGGGACCACAGCCAGGAGAAGAAGTAGGACAAGCCTGGGAACATTTTGGTAATTGTTAAAGTTCATGAAAGGAAATGGGTATGTTGGAGGGACAAAGAGGAAACATGATGCAATTAGGCTGAGCATTTCATTAGTATGCTGTTCTCTGTGGCCTCAGTTTCCCAAATGAGTTTTGACACAGTTGACTAACAGCTGGTGAGTTAATGACCAAAGATTTATGCAGTGTCTCAAAGGAGCATCACGGTACCCACTAACATCCCTGCCCGTCAATGCTTTTAAAGGAGCAACAGTATGAAGAGAGACTCTCTTGTAACAATATTGTCTTTTGTGTGTGTAGCTGTAGCTGGTAACTTCAACAGTGGCGTTCTGCCCCGCTCAAAGCAGGGGTCACTTCACCACCTCCTCAAAGCAGGTCAGTGGTCATTCAGTTAGAAACTTGGGGACCTTTCTGATATAATCTGGTAAGAGAAAGACGTAAACTACTGTCATCCTGAATGTCTAGAGACTGAAGAAGAATCTTGATAGGGACCATATGGAAATAAATCAAACAACTGGAAGTGATGATCAAAAACTACTGAGCCTGACTTGCCCTTGCTTTGCCTCACTTCCAGACAGGTTGTTGGAACTAAGACTGCAGCACCATATCAGCATGTCAGAAACTTAGCTGTTACCACAAGAGCATCAACATTAAACTCCACACTCACACCACTTTAGGATTTGTTAGTTTGTCCTTTAGCTACTTTTCAACAAATTAATTTTCTTCATTCTGTGGTTATTTCAGGGCAATGTAACTGATTAAAAAGGAAACTTCTCTGGCTTCTTTCATATTTTCAACTTAACTTTAATTATTAGTATGACTGGTATGAAGAAACACCCCTAAACTGAAATTGTGTGAACATACAGAATGCATGTCCCAGTTCTTGCCCACATAGGTTGTTAGCAGTACCCATTGATTTTGCTGGCTATTGCTCATAGTCTGCAGTATGGGGTAAGTAATCAGACCCTTAAATTGCTATAGTGCCTTTAAGCAAGTCAGCTGGAGTGAATTCTTGTTCATCTGCTTGAGAGTGTTTGTTTTTTTGCAAGCTTTGCCATGGCATCACTAACTCCGTTAATCTACAGAAAATAGGAAACCATTGCCTGCTCCCGAGAAACACGTACTTTGTTTGGCTTATTTTGTCAGTAAATCCACAGGAGAGTTTTTAAAGCCGACTTCCACTGTTCTTAGTTGTTTCCTCTTGCTCTGTTTCGCTGTCTTAAACCTCCAAGTTGTTGGTCAATTAATGTGACAGGAACCCCGTAGGTTACGTTTGTTCATGGTAGACATGTCTTCTTCCATTAGTCCAACATTAACAGCTGCAGAGTTTTAATGTCTTAGCCACTGTTTGCCGTGCAATGTAAAAGCATGTGTGTTGGGGGCAGGGAAAGCTCACATAATAGCTGAGAGGGAAAATGTTAATATACAAAACCTCAGATCTTCCTCTCTTCTACTGATTGTTATTTGAATCCCTATTCATTCCTGAATCTCAGTTATTTCCATGTCTCCTGTAATTGTAGAGATTTGAGTCCTGACCATTTTCTTATTCATGTTGGATGTTCTGGCTAAAGGTTTTGTCGTCACTCTAAGGCATCTGAAGATTGCACACGCATTTAAATGTTCTGGAAACAAAGTCACCAGTCTTGAATTTAAAAATCTGACTCCTAAAGTGTGATACATGAAAATTATCTTTCATTAGCTTTGTTTATCACTGTTCATTAAGATTTCCCAGTAACTGTGATTTTTCTTTAATTGTGGCTGTATTTACCAAGCTTTCTTGAATCTCGTCAGACAGTTTAACTTCCTAAATCAATAACTTTGCCTATTAAAAATGTTTACAGTACTGCTTTGTCATCATTAAAGATTCCTGCAAGTTAATTAGTAAGAGACTGCATCTTACTCATCCTGTCTTTTAGGAAGCTGCTTCAAAGAAGTCCCCGAGTGAGTCAATGCCTGACAGCTCTAATCCCAAGTGCCCAGTATTTTTCAGTGATATTCGATTTTAGCAATCTGATATGGCCATTAAATATTGAAGGCCAAAATTAATGATACATATATATAATTGTGCATCATTGTACCATCTATCTTTGCAGAACTTTTTACAAGATGTGCATAAACAGGAAAATTTCAAAATTATTGTGTAAATAAAAAAGCATTTTTAAAAATCTACCTATATGAATTTTAAATATGCCATCACATATCAAATTTGAGTGACCAAAATTATAGTGAACTGCCTAATATTACCCTAGATTTCCCAGTTATTTGCACAGACACGTGGCTTATTCATGATAAGAATAAGGACACTTTGCATTTATTAGGAATATTATTTAACAGTTTCTTTTGCGTCAACACATTTTCAGCATAACACAAGCATGCACAGCCAAGAAAATAAATGAATTAGAATGCAACAGGACACCTAATCTTTCTCCAATTGAAGTTAATGTCAGTTCTGCTTTGAATTTGAACTGAAGCTGAATTTATTGGAAATAGGATTAGGCCAAAATGTATATAGTCTTCTTTTAAATTTCTTTTAAGGAAATTTAATTATAAACAGGATAAAATGATAGGAAATTATGTTTCATGCAGTACAAGATTTCTATTCATGCATAGAATGATGGTTATTAAAGCTAGAGAACATAAGCATTGCTCTGTACTTGCTCCTTACATTATATAATTGAGAACTCTGTCCAATCCATCTTTAAATCATTTAAACAAAAAAACTTCCGCCATTTGTCCTCGCCTGCAGTACACTCTCTCACAGGATGTTTCCTATGAAATTAAGCCTAGATTTGCCTGTGATTTTTTTTTTCAAAATGAAAAGTTGAAGATATAGATTATTAAAGCCTAACTCTTACAGTCAAGGCTGATTTTACACAAGCTCTGGAAATCTGAAGATTTCAGATACAGTCTCTTTGAACTCACAGCACAGGATAACTTTATGTGCCTACATCACATCGAAGTTTCACTTAAAAGCCTAAGTCCACAAAAACAATTGTCGCACCCTACTTCATTCAGTAGATCCCTAATCTGCAAGGTTCCTAAATTTTGTAAATAAGGAAGGTTTTGATGCTACGATCCTCTGCATCCTCAATGAGCATGTGGTGTGGGCATAAGTTCATACTTCTGCTGAAGTAAAACTCTCCCTTTCAAATTAAATTCTAACTTGTGTGATGGAACTTTCTGAAAAGCACTGCTTAGAAAAATGAGGGGGAGGAAGGTGGTTAGTTGTGCGTATTGGTCAGTTACCCAATTTTTTTCCACTCAGTGTTGCTTGCATAGGCCTCCAGGAGAGGATGATACCAAGCTGAAATAAATATTTCTAGGCAGAAAAACAGAATGGTATAATCTTTTGGGATGCATCCTGGGTGGTAGTTCAGCAAACACTGTGGTGCTTCTTTTGATGGTGCTCAGCACCATGGTCTTCCCGTACCTTTGCCTGCAAACTACATGTTCCTTTGCCTTTGTCAGTCAAGAGGCTGGACTTGACTGGTGTTTCAGAGGACAAATCAAGCTCTCTCTAACTATGAAAGAGTATAAACCTCTTCCAGAGAACAGCTCAATGATAAAAGCCTTCATCCAACATAGAATAAATTAATTCCCTCTTCAGCCTGAGTAAGTTCAGGCCTTTATCTGCTCTCTCTGAGAAGACTGCCATCAAGAAGGGACCAGGGGACTTTTGAAGGAGATATTTGCCCACTCTCCACTGAATAATGGACTGTACCCTTTTAGCTGTCCTTTTTTTTTTTTTTTTTTTTCCCCTCAGACAGCACCTGTCTTAACTTGCATTCCTTTTTCTCCTTCCCAGGTGGCATCTCTTGGAGTCACCACATTCACACTGTGTGCCCTCTGCATCGACCGATTCCGTGCTGCCACCAACGTGCAGATGTACTACGAGATGATCGAAAACTGCACCTCGACGACGGCCAAGCTGGCCGTCATCTGGGTGGGCGCGCTGCTGCTGGCCCTGCCGGAGGTGGTGCTGCGCCAGCTGGCCAAGGAGGACGCCCAGTACAGCGGCAGCCCCCCAGGCGAGCGGTGCGTGGTGAAGATATCCACCTCCCTGCCTGACACCATCTACGTGCTAGCTCTCACCTACGACGGGGCAAGACTCTGGTGGTACTTCGGCTGCTATTTTTGTTTGCCTACCCTTTTCACTATTACCTGCTCCCTGGTGACAGCGAGGAAAATCAGGAGAGCGGAAAAGGCTTGCACAAGGGGGAACAAGCGACAAATTCAGCTGGAAAGTCAGATGAATTGCACAGTGGTGGCTTTGACCATTTTGTATGGGTTTTGCATCATTCCTGAAAACATTTGCAACATTGTGACCGCCTACATGTCCACAGGGGTCTCTCGGCAGACTATGGACCTCCTCCATCTCATTAGTCAGTTCCTTTTGTTCTTTAAGTCCTGTGTTACCCCAGTTCTCCTTTTCTGTCTCTGTAAACCTTTCAGCCGGGCCTTTATGGAGTGTTGCTGTTGCTGCTGTGATGAATGCATCCAGAAGTCTTCAACAGTGACAAGTGATGACAATGACAATGAGTACACCACAGAACTGGAGCTCTCACCTTTCAGTACCATCCGTCGTGAAATGTCCACTTTTGCCTCTGTGGGGACTCACTGTTAATTGACCTTAGGACGTTATTTCCTGTACCTTTTTACTTTGTTGTTTGGTTTTTTTTTTAAACTTCGTATTTTTCTTCTTGAAGCAAAATGCAAGAAAAAATGGTTTTTGAAAACTACTCTGGAAACCTATCTGCATATTAACAGTCGTGCTTTGAAAAATAATTTGTTTGGTTATTGAAATGAAAGAAAGAGAAAGAAGGAGAGCCAGCACTCAGTTTTAAACAATTATATTTTGTATGGTGCTAGGATTTTATTGTTTGGGGAGGAGAATCCATATCAATCCACTTTTATTTAATTCCATGGTATTTTTTTGATAATCACTGTAAAATGATTATATAGACATTGTGGGTTTTGCAGGATGTTTCATGTAAAAGATGTGATGGAAAGTATTTGAAGGTAGTTTTAATCCAATTACTGTACGCTATTGTGAGAGGACTTGGACTTCAGAAAATTTATGAAGTAGCATATTTTATTCTTTAACTTCATTGTCAATCTGCATTTAACAAGGACACCTATAAGTAGTATTAAATTCCTTTAATAAGTAAAAAAGTCTTTGCTTTGCATAAAAAATAATTTGAATGGCTGTATTTAATTTACCATTTGTGTACTTACCCTTGGAGGCTATAATTACAGTGTTTAAGGAAGATCATTGTAATGGTATTAGATTTACATGAATGTTTTTTTAATCTAATTACAAAGGTTCAATGTGCCTCATTGAAAATTTCCTTCTTAACCAGCAAGAATACAAAACCTGAGTTATTTTGTACTTCTTACGAAGAAAGATTTGCTTTCTTACTACTTTTTGTCTTGTGTGGTTTCAAAGCCAAGTTTCTTTCCAATTTGTTATTTGTTTTCCGTTGAGGTTATGTCCTCAGTCTCTGTATATATTGCTCCTACTGGCTTCAGGGAGAGTCCCATTTCAGAGAAAGGCATTCTTTTGCCAGAGGTTTTCTGACAATAAATGCAAGGGACTGAAACATGTGGAGAGTGAATTCCTTCTTCTGTAAAAGGTATAAACACACTTGGACGCTTGGGGCTTGACCCAGAGCTCATTGCAGTCAATGGAAACATTTCCATCAATTTCAGAGGGCTTTGGATCAGACTGGCATCTCCTATTTATTCTGGGATATGTAGCATGAATATTAATCATGGGGGCTCTGTACGCCGGTTATAAATCGTGCTGCTCTCACAGAGACCGCTATTCACCAGCAGCTCACGGCTCTGAAGCTGTTTTTGAGAAGCACAGTGTGTTTTGCTCATGGCTTCTTGCTGTCTGTAGAGTTATTAAAATGAGGGTAAGTCAACAGTGCCAGCAACAGTGCGATAACATAAAATGTGAAGTTGTTGTAAACAAGCCAGGTTGGAGACTGGAAAGTGCCTATCTGTACCAGCAGAGCTTGTTTGCCCCACTTCTTGCTTGCAGTAGACAGGCTGTTCTTGGTAGGCAAGCTGGCTTGTATTTACACTGGGCAGCAGGCTGAAGTGTAGACACATGCTAAGGAACTGAGTTCGTTATAATGAGCTTATATTTTAATACTAATTAAATAAATAATACAATTGCAGTTGTATGCGCAGAGTAAAATCACATGCATTTGTCCTTTGAAATTAAGAGTGACTGTGACCGATGTGTTCTTACTTCCCAATACCTGCCTGTAAAAATGTTAAAGAACTTGTTACTTGTAACTTTTGGAAGGGAGTCTATTTTTTTATTTGTAAATTCTGGACTTAACGTATTTAAAATTTGTATCTGCTTGGGCAAGCAGTATTTCTTATTTTTCTTCACCATTTTAACCTATAACAATTTCAACTGAAAAGCAGTTGAAGGTGGTTAATCTGACTATGAGTCCAAATATATATACGCTTGGGTTCTTTTTCTGATTTTTGAATGAGACATTGAGCCCTATCAAAGCAACCTGCTTAAGCACAGGCTTCAATTTAAATGTGTTTCTGTTTAGGACTTGCAAAAGTACCTATGTTTTTAAAATCTTTTTGTAAGATGGTCAATCACTTCTGAAGGCAGGGGAGCTATTCCTTCTTTATAAACTCTTCATTGATTTCACATTGCTTGATTACGTTCAATAAACTAGGAAAGGTATTAAAGAGAAAAGATAAAAACAAAATCTCGCTGTGGTGCCTGTCTCTCCACAAATACATATTCCCATTTCTGCATTTTGATTTGTACCATCCTTCTTTTACAAGTGCCAATATTTATAAAGAATGGGCATAAAAGCTCCTTTTTATTCCTTCATTGTGTTGCTTGTGGAATTGTTTCTCTCAGATGCCTATTCAGTCCCAGCATGAGCAGTGGCTCAAGGACCTATGAAAAGAACAGCAAAATGGGAGGAAGTACTTTTTGTAAAGAAGGAAATATAGAAATTACTTGGGAGTACTAAATGGTGACATTTCGCTTATTTGGGTGAAAGACTTTAGCAGGGCAGGAAAAGTCCCCATTGCTGTGGATGCTGGGTGCTTCCAGCCTTCCAGTCTGTGGTCGATACGTATAAGCTCTGCCAAGGACTGCTGCTTGCTCCCAGGTTAAATGTTCTGTGTCCCTGAGTGGTGCAGATTCCTTCTCTATTGAAGTATCTCCATAATATTTGTTTGCTAATCCTGTCGGGTGTCTGGGGGGGAGGGAGACAAAAAAAAAAAAAAATTAAAAAGTCACTGGTGAAGGCAGACTATGAAGATCAATAATGCTATGTTTGGAAATAACCCTCCTGCTTGTGTGGTGGAACATTCTCCAGCCTTGTGTTCAGTGGGGTTTCTTTGTATCCAGTGTAACCTTGTCTTTTCTGCTACTGAAAGATTCTTTTTCACAGCTATTTCTCCTCCATGCCTTGGACTTGCATAGCAATTGGACATGCAAGACATTCTTTTATTCTAATTTGTTCTCTAAATTGGTTAAACTAATCCCACATTAGCAGGTTTGCATTGTCACTGCTATTCTGATACAGGCATGGCTTGTTAATGCATGTAAGTGTCATGATAAATGATCCCTTTTGTTGAAGACGGGGTACTGCATTGCTTTTCTTCCTGAATTTGCGACTGATACTCTGAAGTCTTGAAAGTTTCCTGGTGTTTCATTTTCTTACTTTTCTCAGTGTTCTTAGAAGCCATTTCTGTCTGTTTTGAATGCAGTTCTGTAAGACATTTGTCTATTAAAAAGAGGGCATTTAATGGGCTGATGAATCAAGATTTGGAAATGTTTATGGCAAGGATTTAATTCTTTTACATAAAATAGAGAAACATGCAGTCCATGAGTGATCAACATAAAAGAAGGGTGATGGAATGGAAAATAAGATTGTGAGGTAGGAAAACATTATGCCTTTCAGGTATGTAAACCTTTAATGCATTAACACTTGTCGTCCCAGCCCTAGTCTCATTAAGAAATCATAAACCATAAAACTCTAGTATCAGTTCCAGTATCTCCAATGAGATCATGTTTCATGACCTGTATCAAAATATGATCTTTGTGTAGGCCAAAGTACAAATGGTAAATTGTTGAAAACAATTGCTCTGTTAAAAAATATATTTTAATTTACCCCTTCTAAGATAAATTCCTGGATTCAAACTTAAATAACTCCTGCCCTTAAATGACCTAAATGACTGGCCTAGCTCCTGTTCTGTCATTGGGACCCAGATATAAGCTTCTCCAGCTGCTGCTCCAGCAGCTCTGGGAATGGCTCCTGAACACAATATAGAGGTCTTCCAAGCATGTTGTCCTACATCTTTTCATAAGAAACCGGAGGATGTTAGGCTATATGGTGAGACTT
Organism: Streptopelia decaocto; assembly: GCF_964273445.1. Classification (NCBI taxonomy): domain Eukaryota; kingdom Metazoa; phylum Chordata; class Aves; order Columbiformes; family Columbidae; genus Streptopelia; species Streptopelia decaocto. The sequence goes on from NC_138663.1 coordinate 23,721,595, forward strand.
TCATTTGGTGTTCATTGCATTCTACATTCTATGATGTGAGTTGCTGTTGAAACTCTTGGTAGCTTCTCCAAATACATTAAACAACAAGAGTATTCAAAACCTATCCTAGGATCTGTAAGCCATTGTCTTGACACAGTACAAATATATGCAACTTGCCCTATGTGCGCCTAACTGCTGCTGATGTTCTCAAACACATCACTGAGCTGCTTCTGGGCTTTTTTTGCCAGGTTAACAAAACTCACAAAACACATCATTCCCTTGTTACTGTGCTGGAGTTAAGACTGAGGGCAAAACCTGCTCAAAATTATAGTCTTCTTGGCTGGGCCCATCCTTGTGTGTGAATGGAGAGCACATCTAAGGTGGCTGCAGACTGCCAGTAGATTCCGGCTTATCACAGTAGCATCACCATATATATATTTGTTCATGTTCTGATAAATAAAAAAAAAAATAGGTTCTGTTAATTCTAGGATGGAAGAGCTATATTCAACGTCCTGCTATGGTTAATTTATACCTGATACATAAATTTTGTGATTCCTTATCTCATCAGAAGGGCATAACCACTGTAGTAATAGATACGCTGGTGAAAAGGTTTTTACACCTCCTTTTGGAGTTGTTTCAACTTTTTTTGGTAATGGAATATTTTAGTATAGACTTCAGCCTCAGTACCAACATTGTTGACATAAGCCACTGTGCTGTAGAAGCAATCTCTTTTGTTCACTCTCTGCTCCATGAAATAGTTCTCAAGGGAACAGCTACTGTCAGAGAAGTGGAGAAACCCTGACTCAAGAATAGCTGATAGGCTGGACAGTAAATTGGTCAGGTGAGAAATGAGCAGTTTTCCAGTGTCTGCAGTAACCCAGCCTGTTTTGGAATACATGTACTACCCATGTCCTTAGTGATTCTTCTGTGGTAGAAAGTTGTGGATTTTTGTCTGTCCTGGATGGGGAAATCCCCACCTACCTGAGTGAATTGTCTGTTTCGGGTGACTAATGGGAGAGTAGTCACGGTGGGTGAACCTAAGAAGAAGGAATTCTGGTGCCCTGTTCATCTGTATTTCCTCTTGCCCAGCTATTCTCCATCTGTTGGTTTCTGAAGGTCTTTTCTCAGATAAAGATATTTTGCAGGCAATGTGGCAGCCCTCCTGGAAGTTAAGTGGAGCGATGCTGGCCAGATGCCTGCACACACATTTGAGACTCCAGGTTGCAATCCCTCTGTCTCATGAAAACTATATTACCTTTATTCTGGAGGGCAAAACCTATGAAGCAAAGTGCCTGCAGAAAGCTGGCTCATCTCAGCTCCCTAAGTACCCAGACCTAATGATTTGTCCAGATTGCCAAGGCAAACTGGGACCTTGAAGTGGATCTTCTATGTCCATCTTCACCCTGAGAATAGCCTTCTTCTTTTTCAGGCTGGAAATATAAGAAGTGACAAAGAAGATGAATTTTCATAATAGCACTGAGAAATGTGGTTAGGAGGAGTTATACCAGATATTTTCTGTGATACAACCTCATTTTCATTTGTTTGCTTTTTTTTTTTTTTTTCCCAAACTTTCTCCCTCAGCCAAAGTCAATGTGAGATGATGTGAATCATTAAAACTTAACAGCATACTACATGCATTTTCTTGTGCTTCAGGAACTGCACTTTTTTGGTACTACATTGTATTTGAGGGAGTCATTTAATACCTATACTTAGCAAATGTTAAATCTTCAAAAGCTGGCTATGTTTTGTAGTGAACAAGAAACAATGAAAAGAACACAGACTGAGGTGCTTCAGCACACCTAGGCATCTCTGCTATAGAAACACTGATTTATGTTGAGGGCTGAGGTTCATCAAACAACCAGGAGACCTGTATTTAACCACGTACTGCATCTAGCCCCTGAAAATCCAGGCTACTTGCTTTCCCTGTGATACCATTTGGTAGGTTCAGTCTTTGGTTTTTCAGACAGTGAAAGCTGGGACAAAGATTCCCTGGCATTTTCAAAATGTCCATGACAGCACTGAGAGCCAGAGTCTCCCGGTGACTTATTCCCTATGTCACCCAGAGTGCCAGGATCTGTAACCTGGAGCTATCCCAGCCTCTTTCAAGGATGAGGTAGAAGATTTCTGTCCCTGTGCACTGTAGCTTTAGGTTTGCATCACAGCTTCTTATTACTAAAAAGCAGAAGACATTCTTATCCCAATTAATATGTTTGTGGGGTTTTATCTTCAACTAGAAATGTGACATGTCAGGGTTACAGAACTCTCAGATTAGAGCACTTATTAAAAGTGCAAGTGACAGCATTATTAATTAAGGTAGTAGATCAGTTATAGCTAAAGAGAAAGCTTTTACTTTGCTTCCTGTTTTTTTATTTTTTACCCTTTATTTTTGTGTGACTACATGGGGTGTTTTTGTTGTTGTTTTTTTCCTTAAGCAAAATGCAAAAAAAACAAAACAAAACAAAACAAAAAAAACCCACACAAGCATTCTTTCCTTTTTTCTAGTTAGAGAAATTCCATCCTTGGCTTACATCAAGCATCTTTATCTATATCCACAGTGAATTTAGGCCATTGTTCTTTGAGAAAAGAACTGAAAATACTCACATTAGAAACATGGTCATGACTAACTTAATCTTGAAGAGATTAGATTTGAATAAACTTTGAAGGCTGGGATGGTAATGTAAAGTAAGAACTATACCTTTTTAATAATTATGGCCCTGCAAGCATAATCTTTTTAAAGACATGGGAGATACATACAGTTCAAGAATAGCTTGTGGTTGAATTACGTAACTCTCACAAGAGACTCTGGAATACATATAGTCTGGAATAAAATGATCTAATAGCAGCTGGATGTGCATGTGATAATCCTCACTGAAGACAATGCAACTATTTATGTGAAGGAATAGATTTGAGCCTGTTTGCTATTATACCAGAGAACTATATTCTTCTCTAAGACATGCTTCCAATTTGATTTAATATGTATGTGCGCTAGCAGAAAAATCTGTGTAGTGTTTTTAGTGTTGCACAGGGAACACAAAAGCTTAAGAAAGGTGGCCCATCTGTAACTGCAGCCAGCAGTTATACTTCACATCTTTTCTTCTAAATTCTTTTCTTCCTCTATTTTAAAACAATTTCTGCTGGCTGTTCTTATCAGGCGTTTCGAAGTCTTATTCCATTTACTAACTCTCCCCTGACAATGGAAAATCCCCTTTTGTTTTTCTGGTGATCAGTTCTTTTAAACTGAGCTTGTAAGTAAGTTTCATTCATTTTGCACAATCTATCCACTGGAAAACTTGAAGGTGAAGAGTTCTTCTCCCTATGGAAAGTATTTACAAATAAGGAAGACACAGTTTTTCTTTCTCTATGCTAGCAGAGCTCAAAAGAAATCTCATCAATCTGTATGAGACCTGAGGCCAGAGTATCAGGACTATGTTGTGAATTTATCACTTCAGGTGGGCTCGCCTACATGCAAACCATGAGGCTCTGACAACAGACAGCATCACTGTCCCCTTGCCAAAACACAGGAGGTATCTCCTGGTATCTCTATTTCTGTTCTCTTTTCAGCCGAGATAAAGTTAGTTTTCTTCCTAGTAGCTGGTATGGTGCTCTGTTTTGCATTTAGAACAAGAATAACATTGGTAATAGACTGATGTTTTAGTTGTTACTAAGCAGTCAAGGACTTTTCAGCTTCTCATACTGGCCTGCCAATGAGAAGGTGTGGAGTGCGTGAGAACATGGGAGGGGACACAGGCAGGACAGCTGATCCAAATTGGCCAAAGGGATATCCCAGGCCACATGATGGATGATCAGTATGATGATCAGTATGCAAACCTGGGGGGACCTGGCTAGGGGCAACCACTGCTCAGGAACTGACTGGATGTCCGTTGATGAGTGGTGAGCAATTGCATTGTGCATCACTTGTTTTATACACTCTATTATTATTATTATTATTATTATTATTATTATTATTATTACTATTATTATTACTATTATTATTACTATTATTATTACTATTATTATTACTATTATTATTATTATCCCATTCTGTCATATTAAACTGTCTTTATCTTAACCCATGAGGTTTATCTTTTTTTCTGATTCTCTTCCCCATCCCACAGAGGGAAGGGGAGTAAGCGAATGGCTGTGTGTGGCGTTTAGCTGCCTGCTGGGTTAAACCACAGCAATTTCATGTGCTGATTCTTTACCGAAACTCTGCTTCCATGTACAAAGGATCCTCTTGCAGATAATTAGATGCCTTCATGACCTCTGAGTAAAGTATTTCTTATTCAGGGTTTCATTTAGCAGACATCAGTCATGAGCTTAGATTAAGGTTTAGATGATTAAGCTGGAGGTTAAGATTAGTTGTTGACTGTTCTATGATATATGCCCACATACAGATGGAACTCTTTGAAGCTGTATCTGCATGTTGAAAGGACAGGGGTCTTCCATTGGCAATGCTACCAAATGAAGCTGCAGTACATCTGCATACAGCTTCCTGGTAGTTGATGATAATTTGGTGACAAGTCTGTCAAATGCTGGAGCTAGGTTTGAGAGGTCTGCATACCACTGCTTTATAAAAGCTTGAGGGATAGCCATTCTTCCTTAAGACATCCTTGTTTGATATGGAGGAAGACTTGCTTTTGGCTTTTGACAACATAAGAGGAAAAAAGGAGGAGAGGCTCAGATGTGAATTAGCTAGGCTTACACTTGTTGGGGTAGAATTCTCTAATTGTAACTGTTTCTTAGCTTCCCAGCGTTAAAACAGTTTGGACACCAAATCCTTGACTCTGATATAGACCTCCACACTGCTGCCCAGGGTGAAATGAGTGGCCCTGGTAAAGGAGTCCCAAAATTCCAGAGAGAATATTTGATTTTTTTTTCCCCAAACACACAGTCCTTTTCAAGTGGTAAGTCCATTCTGATAAACAGAGCATGGAGAGCATGCAGGTTAGCCTCATTTTCCTTGTCTCCACTTGGTGTTGAAAGGGTTAACAATATTAGCATTTACTCCAGCAGAGCCTGGTTTCAAATGAATGGGGGAGTTCGTGCCTTCTCAGTGCCTCTTTCAGGCTGTCCTCATCCTGCACAAGGCAGCACTGTATGCATTCAGATCCTGAAGGTTCCACCGCCTGCAGGGCTTGACATTTTTTAACTTTTTTTTTTTTTTTTCTAAATAAAGGGAGAGCAATAAAGGCATCATTAACTCTTTGAGTTTTGAGGACTTAGCTTTGGATATCTTCTTCCTTCTCAAGTACCACTGCAGCATAAATCAGAATTTGCAAATATGTCCATGCCAGAAACTCCACTCTATAGAGATTTGAACACTGCAAATCATATAAAAGAATGCAAAATTGTGGGTTTACATTGAATCTGTCAGAGGGCAGTCAAACAAGTGAAAAGACACCCCAAATCTATCTCTTTCTACTTTCAATGCACCACTCCCTGGTTAGAGATTAATATTTGTTTTACTGTCAATCACAATATTACTTTTTAAGAATTCCTAAAATTTCTTGTTTTTCCTTTCTGTTTGTTTTATTTTCCGTTGTCACCTTCCTTCATGCTATTCTTCATCTCTGTTATTCTTGTCACCTAGAGAATTTTAATTATTTGTGTTGTCCTCTATACACCTCACAGCGATCCCTGTTTAATCAGAGCTTGAGTTCAGTGAGTAGAAGGTGAGTTTAAGAAGCCAATAAGCACTTCCAGCTCACTACATTACCACGTATATATGCGGTTTGGGTCTTAACTGAAAATAACATAAAAGTCACAAGAGAAAGCAGCCTGCTAGTAAAACAAGAGCTGTCAGAACATGGAGGCTGGTAAAATGAGCATTACTGTGGGCTTTTCTGCTTCCATTCAGTAGCCAGCTGCAAAACTCTGCCTTGGGATGGACCTGTCAAAAACACAGATGGGAATCCCTTGGAACTAATCTCAAATACAGTGAAAATTAAAATATGAAGTATTTTAAATGAAATACTCAGTGTTCAGCGGAGTAGCATTTGAAACACCGACGTCTTTTTCATCAGACCTTACCTGACCTGCTCTACCCCAGAGCCACTGTCAGGCTGTCAAGCTTTTGGCCCTGCCAGAGGAGAAGAACTGTTCTGTTAATTCCAGCATCTAAACCAAATATTAGTGTCAAACCAAAAGTATTAAAAGAAGAGATTCCTTAGCCGCAAAACTAATTCAGTCTTGACACATTCCTAACAATCACTAACTCAGGAAGGACATTATGAGGTAAGATTAATGTTTGCCTCTACAGAAAACTTCTTTATTCAAATTAAGAAGAAAAATTAATTTGAGACAAGGTTTGAACTTTTTTATATAAGCTATAAGATATCTGCTAACTAATTTAATGTGTGTTATATAGGAAAATGGAATATCTCTTCCTTTACCTTAGAACTAAACATTCAGTGACATAAAGACCTAAGGACAGAAAAGCAACAAAGAAGGCTAACTCTTGTATAATGAGCCCACACCATTTCATCCAGTTAGTCCAGTGCCGAAGTCCTACTTCACTTTTGCATAGCAGAAGCAGATCTAATTGTTTAGTCAAGATGGAGAGTCCTGCACTTCCATTTACTTCTAGGGTTAGTTATACTCATTGAGAAAACAGCAACCCTATAACCTCAACAAACCTTTCATAATTTTGCTAGTACATGTTCGAATAAACCTAGTGATTTAAATGGAGTTGGCTCAGGCTACACTGGAATAACTGAATGGAAGATTGGATCTCTTTCACACTCAATTTCTGAAGCTGAACAATTTTCTAACCTGAGCATCCATAAGCTCACCACTGGGTATTTACACATAGGTTTTGATGACAATACAATATAACTACCAATAGTTCCTTCCTCAGCTGGAACTCTGTTAGTGTTTTCTCCTCCTCCCACAGTCAATCCTCTTACAAATGCATGTTGCTCCATTTAACCTATGCCTCTTCTGTGATCTCAGGATGACACATCATTGTCATTTAGGCAAAGTATTCCTTCTGACTTTAAAACTATCAATCAACTAAAGATAGTGCTGATTTTTTTTTTTTCACCTATTTTCTATTTATAATTGTTTTCTACTTTCAACGTTTATTTTTACTATGAAATTCAACAGTACCTTTTCTTCAGTCTGCTATAGGAGATTGCTGAAAGGCAACATCTGGGAAGTAGCAAAAAAGCCCTAGCTGTCAATAAGCTAGTTAATATAAATTCATCAGAGGCATTTATTCTTTTTAGAACATTACATATTGTATAGTCTGCTAAATATCCTCTCGTAAAGGTAAAATTTGCTACATTTAAACTATAATTTATGCTAATAATACGTTTCAGCACCCATGGCTTAGAATCAGAGGCTGATCTCAGCTGTATGAGTGTACACTGCAGGCGTATTACTCCAGGATTGTTCTGATGTAAAAGACCCTTCAGGTACTAAAGTATCAGCAACAGAAGCCCTTTGCAGAGTGTCTAAGTGGCTGCAACCACATCTCAATATTGAGATCTGTTCTCTTTGTGATGACAAAACCCCTGTTGCAATCCCTGGCAGTCCTGGGTGTTGCACTGCACACCTTTTCCTGGCAGCACAGGCTTCCAGCTCCTGCTGACAGCAATGCTGCATGCAGGTACAGGAAAGCGCTTATGTTGGAATGAGAAATGTTGTGTTTCTATGGTATGAATCTGCTAAACCATAGCAAGGCAAATGTTGTGCATTCGATCTGCATCACCGTTAGGGCTCCCTCCTCAGGACCAAGTCCAGCCCCCCTAACCCATGGAGATTTATTTTGAGGAAAAGAAAGAAAACAGTTCTGAGTGAAGAAGCGGAGTAATTCTGCAGTTGCTATACTTCAGATGTGTTAGGGCCTTGGTGGAAATAGGCACTCAATCCTCTTTGTCTTTGAGTCCTCTAATCTCCTTAGGCTATACTGATTTATACAGGAGATCTCTGCAGAGAAGCAGGAGCCTTGTCTAAGTCACCAAAAGCAGCCATAGTTATATTGAATACATTTTCCATCAGTGAGATCCCAGGTCTCAGGGGAGGAAAAATGGTGCAGGTGGTCAGGAGAAAGATCGGTGCAGTGGTTTTCAGTCGATCTTCATTTGCATCATAAAAACATCACCTTCCTCAGCACAAAGGAACAGCAGGGCAGGGAACCGGGACTGCTGGCTGGGCTGGTGTGGGTTGTTTCACACATTGCCCCCACCTCTGAAGCCCTTGGCTCTCGACAGGGCTGTTTGTCTCTCACTTTTAAAAGTGCTAAAAGGTTTTCTCTCCTCTCTGTGGGGGGTGACCAAATGCAATTTAAGAAAGTGTGTTTCTGCTGAAGCTACAGTATTTTTTGTTTTCCATTTGTTGTTCTCATTGTTACAATGAACGATCTTTCTGTTAACCCAATCTAAATGATCACTGCAAAACTATATGTCATTTTTAAGCTACTGTATCACGATGGCCTTAGGGAAATTTTACAGATGCCTTGCCACAATCCATTTCTTCCCCATGATGAGCTACAAGCCTAGCTGCTTGGATTCATTTGCCACAGCTGTTTATCTCTTTGACCTCAAAACTACAAAGGTATAGTGCCAATAAAATATAATGGAGGCTGGCATTTAAATTACTGATTATAATGATTATTTTCTAAAGCAAAAATCAACAGGAGAAGGTATTCTTCCAACTGAAAGGAACTACTTGGGTAAGTATTTTGGCTTCACCTTTTAATAATTTTGTTCTTTCCTTTTTCTGTAAACCTGTAGACATAGATAAATGAGCAACACAATATGAATGTGCTTATTAGTCTGGAATAATTTAAGTCAGACTAATATCTACCTGACAGAAAATTGTCAGCTCAGGTCTATCATGGCATCAGTCATTGCAAGGTATTAAATCCCTACAGCAGAGCTCCTAGGTAGATACCTCATTTTATTTATTTCTGCAGTTCAAATATATCCCATTTCCATTTCAACCACAGTTGTTCCTGTCTGGTTGTGCTTATTTATTTGAAGTTATTTATAGGTGATACTGTCCCCAGCTAACAACTCAGCATGAAAGAGCTGCTGAATATTAAACCATAATTTGTCTAAAAACCAAAGGCAACAAATCTAGGTCAAAGATATTGCCTTGGGCAAAGTCCATACAGGTTCTTTTGCATCACTGAATATTACAACTCCTGTCTTTCTGTTTAAAAATGCTTATACCTGGTCATGCAGGTGCCTTTTTATGCAGGAAGCTTGTCATTTGAAAACATCTCAAGAGGTAAGTGTACAAATCCTCTGGTATGCATTGGAGAGAAAACCAAAATGTTACCCCACAATATCCACGAATGTAATGACTAGTCTTTGAGATGTGGATTTGTATTTGCTACTTGTCCTGTTTTGAGGAAGAGACTTGCCCCTAAACATCGGGTGACTGACCTAAACAATTAACTAGGGAAATTTCACATTATCACTTTTGAAGCTAGTACTTGGTATAAAAATCTACTAAATGCCTCTTTTATGTCATTTCACTTTTGTATCTGTTTTGCTGCATAGCTGCCAGTTTCCTGGTCACCATGCCGTGCTTAAACCACTCTATTCACAGTCTCTTCTGTGGAGTGAATTAGTTCCCTCCTAATACAGGCTAGTTTTCTTCTGGGCCCACAGAGTGTGTGGCTGAAGTCAGCCTTCTGCAGGACCTGCTGGCTTTGAACAGCAAGAACGTGGGCACATCCACACCGGGTGTCTTAGGAACGAGATTTCATTCCTTCACAGTCTACAAATACACTGTTGGCACACTCAGTGAACATAAAGTGGATAATTTTGTAGCCTGATGGCAAGGAACTGAGGTTCAGGATTTTTTATCATTGATCGAGCAGGAAAGCTGCAAAATGATAGAGAGTTCACTGCCTGCCCTTTCCCCGCTTTGCTTACAAAAGCACTCAATAGATGTGATTTTGGCATTCATTTAAATAGAGAAGAAACCTGCATTCATGCAATGAAGTCCTCTGTTTGGCTGGCTTCTGTTTAATCTCTTTATCAATGATCTGGATGAGAGAATTGAATGTGCCCTTAGTAAGTTTGCAGATGACACCGAGTTGAGTGAGAGTGTTGATCTGCTGGAGGTTAGGAAGGCCATACAGAGGGATCTGGACAGGCTGGATCATTGGGCTGAGGCCAATTGTACGAGGTTCAACAAGGCCAAGTGCTGGGTTCTGCACTTGGATCATAACCACCCCAGGCAGCGCTACAGGCTCAGGGAAGAGTGGCTGGAAAGCTGCCTGGTGGAAAAGGACCTGAGAGTGTTGGTCAAGAGCCAGCTGAATTTGGGCCAGCAGTATTCCCAGGTGGCCAAAAAGGCCAACAGCATCCTGGCTCGTATCAGCTTGTATCAGGAATAGTGTGGCCAGCAGGGCTAGAGAAGTGATTGTGCCACTGTGCTCATTGCTGGTGAGGTCCCACCTTGAATACTATGTTCAGATTTGGGCCTCTCATCATAAGAAGGACACCAAAATACTAGAGAGAGTGCAGAGGAGGGCGACGATGCTGGTGAGCGGCCTGGAGCACAAGTGTTATGAGGAGCAGCTGAGGGAACTGGTGTTGTTTAGTCTGGAGAAAAGGAGACTGAGGGGAGACCTTGTTGCTGTCTACAATTACCTGAAAGGAGGTTGTAGCATGGAGGGTGTTGGTCTCTTCTCCCAAGTAAAAAGTGATAGGACCAGAGGAAATGGCCTCAAGGTGCACCCGAGGAGGTTTAGATTGGATATTAGAAAAAAATTCTTCACAGAAAGGGTTGTCAGGCATTGGAACAGGCTGCCCGGGGAAGTGGTGGAGTCACCGTCTCTGGAAGTGTTTAAAAAGCATTTGGATGAGGTTCTTAGGGACACGGTTTAGTGCTAGAGTTAGGTTAGGTTAGGTTATGGTTGGACTCAATGATCCTGAAGGTCTCTTCCAACTGAAATGATTCTATGATTCTGTGATTCTATTCTAAGAGATGATGTTTGCCACACATAGGTGTGCTGAAAAATTAATGCCACAATAAGGAATTCTTTTTGTTCCTTGGCAGCCTCTGAAGGTGAAGGAATATGTCCATACCCTTGTGTTTTCTTATGGGTGTGAAACTTTTCTTGGTTGCATGCCTTCGATAGTAATTCACAATATAATTAACTCTTTTTTTTTTGATTGATTGATAGCATGACTAGAACAGGGAAAAGCAGACAAAAAAGATCATAAAAGTATAGTATAGTATTTTTTATCACTGTAGTGATATTTTTATGGTATGAAGCATTACCACACTGTTGAAACACTCTCTCTTTGATGAATGGTGAGGAGACACTATCATTTTTCTATGCCTGAATTATGTGTTGATGTCTAGTGAAATATGCAGCAGAACGTTTCAACAGGTCACTACTGTGTCTTAGTCTTGACAATGAAAATAAAAGAACTGCAGCTCTTAAAAATATCAATAAACATTTTTAAGCATTAGTTTCCACAGGAATGTGTGTCATACAAGGTGTCATCTTGTGTGTCACAGGATGGCACTTATTCTAACATGTTTCATTTTCATTCCTTGCAAAGGCTTTGATTGCCACTGGCTGCAAATCCCTTCGAATGCTTATAAAAGAAATGTGTATATATAAATTTTTAACAAATTTACATAATAGTAATTTTTAAAAATGTCTTATTTATTATGCATGTGCTGCAAAATTGGCCCAAATAAAAGCAACCTTCAGTTACATGTTTAATTTCTTCTGCTTCACTTCCCATACAAGAGTTCTAGCTCTGTGCTTTTTCAGTCATCTGTATCTATCTTACCATTTCCTGCTATTGAATTGCAAGAGAGGGGGCTGCTACTTAAAAATATCAGAAAGATCTAAGTTGTCTGACCCCAGAAAATGGTTCCATATTGATTAATGACTCTAGAGATCACAACAGAATTGTAGATAGCAGTATGTAAACAGTGTTTCCAGGCTCCACAAACCTCTGTGATTTCATCTAATCAGTCTTCAGATATCTTCATGTTGATTTCATAAGAGTGAAACAGAGATAGAGAATCCCTGTTGGTAATAATTCATAGTTGTTTGATGGATATCTCATTAAACACATCAGAAAATACTCTGAATCCTTTTGAAAACCATACTAAAGGCATGGCAGGGGCTAAGAATTCATCCAGCTGTTTCACATAGCTTTCAACAAAAACCTAACTTTTGTGTTTGTTTTTTTATTTTCTTGATGGTTCTTCTGCATGAAGTTTTCATGCTTGGACACAAATTTAGTCATGATGTGCCTCTTTAAATTTAGAATCACATGTGTCAAGCTACTGTGTGTTAACACCATGCACAGTGCTATTAATATAACCAGCTATTATACCTCAGCACAGACATGAAAGATTCTTATGCTCCTTGATTTTTAAACTGCTAGCATACATATATGGCTTATACATAGTTAGACTACAGCAAAATATACAAAAATATGCTCAAGATTTATGCTTGAAGCAGATTATGTGAAGATGAAGACAGGAATCTTAAACGTCCACGTGGTGGAACTGAAGTGGTGGGATGTAAAGAAGGTGACTGAATTAGGTAGCTGAACAATCCTTCTGTCTAAACAGGATCACTGTGGTTTTCCCATATGACATCTGATTTAAAGTAGCCATAGAAGGGAAGATGCAGAAAACATGACAGGAAATCTCCAAACGTAAGTTCTATGTGACCAAATGCATGAATCAAAGACATAATGCTGATAGTGACTAATACTAGTAAATGGATCTGCAAAAGCAGCAAGTTAATTCAACAATACTTGATACAGAAGATAAACACCTAGTATGGTGTCTAAAAAAAATACAAGTGTATCAGAGAGTCTTGAATACATGATTGAGCTTTGGAATGACTTCATCCCATTGGTTACACAGCACTTAATTGCTATTTTTGCTACTTGCCACCTTATCTAAGTAAGGATACCATGACAAGCTGCTGAAGTTGAATGGTGGGAGAGGAAGACTCTAAAACTGTTCATATGGGATAAAGCAGATGACCAGGAATGGCCAAGGACCCTGGAGTGCCAGTAGTGGCCACTGGGAGAGACAAGGCAATGCGCAGGTAAAAAACAAATAAAAATAAACAGCAGTGTAAACCACAGCAGTCCCTTCTGATTGCAAACTCCATCTGAAGCTTCTCCTGTGAGCAGAACATTTATTAGGTCACCTAACCAATGTAGATCCTCTAGTGTCTAATAAGATGAACTCACATGACAGTCCCTTTATTAGCCACAATCAATAAGATCACTCCCATTTACAACTTATTTTCAGGGCTTTGTCGCTCTGTCAAATTTGAATGAATTTATTAGGTGGATTAAAGGATGGAACATTGGCTATTGGAAGGAGTGAATATGATGTGGACAGCTACACATATTGAAGCACAGTCACATAAGTTTTGTTGCTTTCAGAAATTAAATTTAAAAGACTATTTAAGAAAAAGTAAACAGAGTCTTTCCTTGAAGTCTTAAGTATTCTGTTTTCTCCCAAGACAACTTTTCAGTGAAAGGCTTCTCTTTAAAAGGTCATAGCTAGTGTCTGCATAGAAATTGCTGAGGTCACCAAAGGTCTCTTCAAACTGCAGACACTATGAATGCTTTGATTCTCTTTAACAAAATATATCATTTACTCACTGTACTCTTTAAATAATATGGGTCTTTAGATTTTTTTAATAGAATTTATTAAATCTATCTAGGTGATTTTAAAAAATTCCCTAAGTAGCCATAATAAAGAGAAGTAAAACACATTATGAAAAAGAAAGACTTTGGTTGACCATACAAATGACACGTATCTTTTTGACTCTCACAAAAAATTTCGTCTACAGACTCACAATTTTTCTGTGCATCCAGATTTGAACATTGTAGGATATAAGGGGGAAATCTCTGGCTGAAAACTTTGACTTTTTACTTCAAAAATATGTTTCTTTGTCCTTTTTCTTTTATTGAACATAACAAATGAGCTGTAGAGATTCAGTTGATCAAATTCCTGTTAATGAGTAAAAAGACTGGAAGAAACTATTTAAATGCATGTCTACAACTTTTCTGATTGTGCTTCCAATAATGTAATGTATTTACATTCTTTGGTGATGAAGCATCTTTTGCACTCGTCTGTCTTGGAAGATCTATGCTGAACTATTGTCATGGTTTAACCCCAGCACTCCAGCCTACTAGCTGGCAGGCCAGTATGAGAAACTAAAAAGTCCTTGACTGCTTAGCAACAACTAAACATCAATGTGTTATTAACATTCTTCTCATGCTAAACTGAAACACAGCACTATACCAGCTACTAGGAAGAAAATCAACTCTATCCAAGCCGAAACCAGGACAACTATTTTGTGAAGTAAACAGAGATCAAATGCCTCTTAAATGTATGTCCTACAGGAGTAGGTAAAAATTTGGGAGATTTAGTAGGTGTCATGCTCAATCCTTATTTGCAAGGTAGCCCAGGGACATACCTAAGTGATAACAGCCTCCTGTCCTGTGAGCTAAAGCTGCAGCACATTCCCTTTCTATTTACAACCTGTCTCCAACACTGAAGACCATGCATGTTCAATCCAAATCTCACCTGTTGTCTTGAAATATGGTCATGCAGGTGTCTTCTGCAGTTCCAGTGCTGTTAAGCAAAAGACCTGGAATATCTGATGACCTGGCTACATGCTGATCCTTTGGTCTATCATAAATTGATTGATGCACAGAAAAAATCACACATTTTTTTGGCAGAGAAGAACTGCTCTCATTTACTTTTCAATACTGTTTGGCTGGCTGCTGTACTGCACAGGATGTTTTCCTTTTGAATAGTGTATTTAATAGTTATCAAGAATGAAATTTTTAAAAAGCCATAAAACATTTTGTACTGTAGATACTCTTAACGGTCTGAGACAGGTGAAAGTCTTGTTTTAAGATATTTGAATATTGCTTTAGAATGTTTGATTCTATGTATTTCTTAAAATGAAGTTATTTTTGTTATTCTAACTCCCTGCTGAAAATAAAATTGCATCTGTTTCTCTACAAGCCCATTTGTTAATACACCTGTCAGCCTTGTTTCTTCTAATGTATTATTATGTTTCTTTCCTCATTAAAACTGAAATAAACAGCAATAATTATGCTGATATATTTACTTTTAACACATTAAAAGCTGGTAGTTTGGACAGTAGATATTACTTTATAGCTCATGTACACTTTCAGAACTGTAATGTCCCCATTTCCATTATTTGCTAAACTGTATATTAAATTCAACATCCTAAAGAATTCACATTTTAATAAATGAAAAGCTTAATTGTGCAACAAAATAACAGGTTGTTTTCTTGTATTAGACCTTTTGTGCAGAGAAGAAACATGTAGCATCTAAATATATCAGATGCAGAACCAACCCTGCAGGAGAGCTATATCCAACAAAAATCACTCTTCCTGAAATTTCTTTCCACAGTAAAGTTCTTTTTTTTTTTTTTTTTTAATGAGGTAGAAAACAAACTACAGTTAGATAAGCAATAGTGCTAGAAGGACATAAATGCAGGCTAGGGAACTATTTACTTTTATCTCATAAATAAATTGTATTCCTAACAAAAACAGCAGCAGAACTGCCACTCACTTTAATTAGGCAAGATCAAGGCAATAACTTTTACCAGGATGAACACATTCCTCATGAGTCTACCTGCATTGCCCGCTACATACAAAAGTACAGCAGTTTAATGATTAAACCCATTGATATTTAGCAGTTGTTATGCCAAGAATGAAGATGCTGATGGAAGGGTTTCTCCATCCCATAAGATCTGCCAGAAACCCATGTGCTTTGTTGGCCACATTTTTCAAAGTGAAGCCACAGCATTCCAGACTGGAGAGCAGCCCATGCAGGCCCATAAGTCACAACTGATCACTGTCAGCTGTGGCACAAAGGGATTGTCTATTAACATATTTTTGCATATCAAAATTTTTTTGTACCTAGATTATCCTGTGCTTTAAAAATTCTGAATATTGACTTCTGAAGACTTTGCTAAAATTGATTCACTTAACCAAATTACCTGTTATTTTCAGACAAAAGCTACACTGGATGCATATGCATTTGCAACCAAGAAATATATCAGTATACATATTTTCAATTTTTTTTAATGGTTCATGGAGTACAAATCAATGTGTTTTCCATGAGAAAGCCATTGAATAGGGAAATAATTACAAATATAAATTTTTCGTGCATCAATAGCTTATCACAAATTTTAAGAGCAATCTTGAAGAACAAACCATGGTTTAAAAAGCTCTAATTCTGAAAACAGATCTTAACAAAAAAATGTCCTATCATTGATCACACCGATACATTTCTTTCCTAACAGTACTTTGTAGGGTGACATCTGCATGTCATCTGCTATAATATGCCACATCAGATTATTTTTATTTGAGTTTTATACACTTCAAATTGTAATTCTCAGAAAGTGGCTTGAAGTTTGTCAGCATTAGAAATCCTGTGACCCCGTTCACCACTCTGAGGATTAAATTCTAGAGCATAAAGCTTTTTCTTATTGATGATGATCTGATTGTTATTTCACATTTGGAGCATATTATTATTAATATTGTGATTATTTATATTAATTTTGTTCATATTATTGCTATTTATTATCGTTGATACTTATGCTATTATAATATTAATATCCCACAATGTATGATAATATATGGTATTAGAGTAATAGCAGCAGTAATAATGATAACTCAAACATAATTAATAGCATTTTTGTAATACTCAAAGCCTTCAATCAGAAGTGAAGCCACATCAGGTTCTAGAGCACTTAGAAAGCTACACTTTATCTTCCACAAAACATATATGTAAATTCTTTTGAGACAGGGAAAAACATGCCAATCTATGGAATTCCTATGCAATGCAAATTGTAGGGTTTTTTTTAACTGCAGCATTTTAAGGAAAAAATATCTCTGAAGTGATGCACGTTGTTGATTATTCTCATCCTCGTATAGTTTGGTTGTCCTGGGAAATGGCAATAATTCTGCTCTGAGGCTGAGGCAGCTCACCACAGGGAATTTGTGCTCCTTTCTGGAGCACTTGTTCCTCCTCTTCAGCAATTGCTGATGGTTTTATTCAGTCTCTTTCTACCAGTTAACCTGTTGGACTTACTGAACAATTCTAATTACTTTCTCACCATCTCTTGCTACCAAAGATACTGCAAACAATTATATTATGTAGGCATTGCCTTAGGAGTAAATATAAATGCCCAAAACAGAATTTAAAAGCCTCTCAAACTCTGCTATGTCTTCAGGCAGCTGAGAAACAAAAAGCTCACAGCTTTCCTAATAGGAATACTAGAATTATTTAAAGTGAATACAGCTCCTAGTTTTCTCCTGCCTCTGAGTACATTCCTTTGAAAACCTCAGCCAAGGGCTTTAATAATTTAAACACTATCTTCCTTTATTTTTTTTCTTTTTTTTTTTTTTTTTTTTAAACCTTGTAGATTATAAGATCTCAAACATAAAAGTCAGTAATAAAAGACTGATGGCATTGTGGACGTATGGGCCTGTTTGACCTTAAACTTTGCTATTTAAAATTTCTTGTCTGCACAATATGAAAGGAGGATTCCTTTTCCCTGGTATAGCTGATTAAAACAGCTGAATGAGGAGAGGCGGGGAAAAGGGGTGGTGTACCTCGCACAGGTCATTAGCTGCTCTCTATTTCACCTCAATCAGAGCTCAGGTTAAAAAGAATTGACTCTACGGTCAGCTCCTGTGGGAGCCCTGGAAATAAGCAGCATGCGCAGGTATCCATAGGTGCTGGCTGTCTAGCTGGAAGAGAGCTGCACTTCAGAGAGTGGGAAAAAGCTGAGATGTACACTTCATGACTGGGGTTGTATAGTGTTCTGACCTGCAGAGGAACCCTAAGAGAGAAATGCTGAAGCTAAATTATGTCACTTCCCTAATAAATCAGGTCAATAGAGAATCCCAAGCCACAACTCCAAATCTGAACTCTCCAAAAATCTGTTTATCCCTGGATTACAAGACTTGGGGCTGCAGGTTTTCCCAGCCTGCAGCACAGATGTGAATCAGAAACGCTGACTGTCATTTGTTTGTCAGCCTGGAAAGTCAGTTCTAACTCAGGCAAACCTCAAGAGTTTCTAAATTAGGTTTATTACAACTGAGCTCCTGTTCTGGGAAAGAAAATATGCTCTTATGATCAATGCCATCTATCTATCTATCTATCTATCTATCTATCTATCTATCTATCTATCTATCATCTATCTGTCTATCTAATTTCTTCTATGCCTATACCTATATGCTGATTAGGGCAGCCACAAGGTACAGAATAGAAGATGAAGCAAATAAAAAGTTTTCATACCTATAGGAGTAACATATGCCTTCTCCAGGGGCTCTCTAGGAGTTATTACCAATATGGTACTCTGCTGCATTTTGAGAACAGCCCCGGTCACCATTATCTTCCATACTTCTCTCTGGGATGATTAGGAAATACTGTTCCTCATTCCCATATGCCTTGGACACATTTCCGCTCTGAAAATTAAGATACTTAATAGTACAGACACAGGCTGTTCCATGCCAATTGGCTGCATTGCCAGGTGTGCTCATCTTAGGTGTTCTTATCTTATTCATATTTTGTTGAAGGAGGCTTGCTAGTTGAACTGTTCAGGAGGCAGCTGTGTCAACAGAAGTTTGGAAGGAACCAAAGCTCTTGGTTGGAGACATACATGCAGCCTTGCGATCACAGCTCATGATGTATGGGACTGTAGTTGAATGAGGAATGTCTTTGTCTCCAGCTTTTGAAGTTTTTACAAAAGTGCATACTAAAATGAATAAATATGTGTTGGATCCACTGTCACTTTCCCTTTTCTTATGACTCATTCTGTTTTTCATGTATAAAGCAATACCTGGCAGCCTGACATGGGATTATGGAATATAACTTTATTTTCTCTCCCCAGCTATTTGTTATAGATCTAAAGGGAAGATGATTAGGTAGAGGAGAAGAGGCATTATACTGGTTATGGTAGAAACAAGGGAGGCTGTATTTGTAAAATGCGGAAGAACAAAAATGTTTTTTGCCACTGAGAATGTGAATGTCTCTCACTTTTGCACATATTTCCTCAGAGGTCTGACACAACTGGTTGCTCTTCCACACTGAAACACTTTGTAGTTTTAAGTCTAGGGACAATTTCACAGCATCTGTATTAGACTGAAATTCACTTGGATTAATTCTAACAACCTCAACAGATAGCTGGGGAAGCTTAGGAGTCTTTGTAATGGGAGTTCTTCCCCACAGCTTTACAAATCCCCAGTTCAGGAACAACATAGGTGTAACATGATCTGCCTTGGGCTAACTGGACAGCTGATCATTTGAGGTCTCTTTCAGCCCTGTTTTTCTAAGTTTCTATGAATGTAATGTAGGTGAATAAGAACATGAGAAGAATGAGGCCCTGGCTGAAGTCTGAAGAGAAAATCCTTTCCATGTTCGGTCCGGAATATAGCCAGGGTCTAATTGATTATTATATACATCATATAATATATTAATAGCAGACCAATTTTGGAACATGTATCAGCAAAGTCAGAGAGATTTGAATTGCTGGAAGACAAACACTTCAGTGTTTTTTTCTCTCCCCCATCCCTTATGCCCCCTGGTTCTCTAATGTAGAGCTTACACGTTGAAAAGTAAGGTAACCACATAAATTTTAGCAGCACAGTAAAAATAGCTATTCACAAAGGTTCAAAAGACTAGTAATTAATTTGTACACTCCCTTTTCTTGCTTGTTTTAGAAATGGACATACCTTGCCTCTATTAGATTATCCTCTCCTAGCAAGTGACTTTAAACACTAGTTACCTGAAAAATTCAGGTCAGGTGCTTAGCACCTACCTTACAGGACACTTCGGACTGAAAATGTCTTCGTCCAATGTTGTCAGCCAAAGGATGTGGGATAGAGATTGCACTGAGGTTCACAGAAAGAGATTGTAATATTTAGCAGTTAAAAACATTTCTGATAAAATTACAGTTTCGTCCTCTTGTGAAAGTTACAATTGCTTTTGGTAAAGCTCTGCACCTTGGAATAGACTTTAAATCTTTAAAAACCAAGTAAACAGGCAACAAAGTCAACAGTCATATTATGACTAAATAAATTAAAAGCATACTTATGTCTGTGTCTTCTTATCTGTCTGTATGTGCAAATATTCTTTATTAAGAATTATAAGCATTAGAATTCAGAAGGGTGATTAGAAATGTTTGAGGATAAAGACAATAAATAATAAAAGAAAAAAAGTGTGTCTCATTCAGTGTGAAACAGTAGTACCAGTAACAAGTTTTGTCCTTGAAAGAAGAAAATTGCATTTTAGAGGAGATAAAGACTTCTAAAATAATGTTCACTCATTGTACTACAGTAATGAAAAAGAAAACAATGGAAACTTTGATTTGGTACAACTAGAAGGACAAAGCAATCATACTGAGTTCAGCAATTCCAGCATGTGTCCATGAAAGTCTCTGGAAAGACACCTTGGGAGTCTCCTTCCTAGACAGACATATATTAGTGACAGACTTGGGAAAACTAGTTATGGTGAACCTATAGCCCCTGACCTACTTCTGAACTGTATGCATATGGTCCTTGCTGCCCTTTATATGCACCATAATGACACACCCATCCTGCTGCAGAATCAAAAACATGGCTGACATAAGATGAAAGGCACTGATGTGGTATATGCCTAGTTTGCTGACTCAAGTTTATTTTAAAATATTAATAAGCTAACTTCAAATTGCCAGGCTGCCTGCCAGATCAAGTATTATCTGTCTGGATTTCTCTAACTTAATGCTAGATCAGGCTGCTTCTCTTCTAATTGGCATAAAACCAGCATAAAAGCACATAGCCAGCACAAATCCTATACAGAGAGGACATTTGCCCATGCATGACCTAAACAAAAGGTGTGTTGCTGTGTGGGCTAGATCCACTTCTAACACACATGGCCTAACAAAAGTCATCTATCTGGAAGTCTCCACAAAGTACAGCCATTAACACTAAAGGATTCTAACAGAGCCCAGGGAGCCAAGAAAGCCCCAAAGAGCCTCTGGAAAGAAAGTTCTGTCCTCAGAGTCCAACCTACATGTAGCATCCTTGTTACTCCAGTTTTGACCCTTTGTGTCATGACAAGCTAGGAACTTCTGCAATTCAAACTGTGTATCTCGTGAGCACAAATGTGAGTTAGCTTCAGACCAGCCAGCCCGGATATCAATAGCAGATTAGCCAGACTTCTGTCCACCCTGGTTTTTGTCCCAGGCCCGTAATGTATCTATCTCTTTGCAGTCTGAAGCTGTATGGTTATGTGTAACTGAGTGAGGTGGTGTAAGGAGAGCTTGGTACGCCTACATGAGCGGCAAGTCGTCCCCCTGGATCTCAGTGATGTAATCAATCAAGCGTAACAGAGTTACATGACTCACTGAAGTGAGTGTCAGAGAAACAAGGTGAAAGCCCTAGATGGCGGTGAGTCCTGTTTTTATTATATGGTTTGAAGCCTATTTTGCACGAAGGTAAAATCTATCAAAAGTAACATGTGCGTAGGGGAAAATTGTAAACACTGACCTTCTACAATGTGAAATGCTGAAAGTCATAAACCGCAAAAGTCACAGAAATGGTGCTTGTTTTTAACGGATTAAATGTAAATGTAAATAGAGCTATACAAATAAAACAGTTAATATCATTAAGATTTAATGCCAGCATACTGATCAACTCCATATTTAGATTTATTTTATGAGCTATATTGATTGCTACAAGGATGGTGCAAAAATCTTGAATAGCATTTCAATATTACAGTAAGTTTTACAGAATTATTTAACACTAATAATAAAAGGATGGTCTCCAGAAACAGCTCAGGCTTCTAACTTGTTTCTCCTTTTCTTGCTTCATTACAGTGATGTTGCCAGTTAGATTCAGTGACAAACATAGCTTATGCATTCCAGGCCAGAGTTTTTTAAAATTATTACTACAAAAGCTGTCATTAGTTAATGTACTAAGAGATGGGTAACTTAAATTATAAGTAATAAAAAGTCTAAAGTAGTCTTATAAAGATTTTTCCTATTTTTTTCCCTATGAGGTAATAAAAGTTAAATTCCCTGTTCTTTAACTTATCTGTTAAAACAAAAGTGTCTGTGTACCTTTGAAGACAAAAGTTCAGTTGGAACTGAAAACTCAAAAGTTCAGAAGAAACTTCAACCAATTTGCATTTGCACTGGCATAAATATAGCCCTCTGGGGCTATTACAGAAACACAGCATTGCTGGAGGGAGAATTATTGAAGTTAAATGTTCTCCATTGTTCACCAGTCCTGTGAAAGTGTGAAAATGGGATCCTTTTAAAACAAAAAGTCCTGACTAAATATTCAAGTCAATGGAAGGTGACACAAGAATAACTACGTTTAGGAATAGACAAGAAAACTACATTTTAACAAGACATTAAGTATCAAATAAGAACATGATAGCACTGAGGAATTCAGGTTCCTAGTACTGCTAACATATTAATATATTCAGCGGTGTGTGACTGGCTTTTTTTTTTGCTATATGGCATGGCTGAGCATATAACATCAGCATTAAGCAAATAATGGGAGTGCTGCTACGGACTTCAGTGAGAACAGGCCTTAGTTTAATGTGTTAAGACATCATCCAAGGAATTTTTTTCTTGTCTTCTTCAATTTGGTGTAATACATTATCATAATAAAGGGAGCTGGGAGCAGCAAGGCTTGATTAAGTGTCAAAATGCTCTTGGAAACTCAAGAATTTGAGAGTTTTACTGTCAGTTCTTTGGTTTGGAAATCTGACAGTGGTCTTACAGGACAAAAGAAAAATGGGTAAGGAACAAGTTGTAACACTCATATTTAAAAAAAAAATACACAATGAGTTCCTTGAATTCCTTCTGTAAACAATGCAGGACTGGGAGGGATTCATATATATCCCTTTGTACTGCTGTGACTTTGGTCAAGACCCTCTAAAGCAGACTGGGGACTGGGTGTCCAGCTCCTGCTTATTTCAGGATTCATTAGGCTGGTAGCTGAATACAAGTGTTGGGGCATCACAAGTTTATGCATCTGCTTGTCCACATTAAAAATAATATTTTGCTCTAGAAGTATTCAGACTTCTCTTGAAAGCTAAAATAATAATTTTTATATTATTTTGGTGAATTACTTTATTATTTTTTCTCCATTTTCCTTATGAAAAAAATAGTTATAAGGCAACAGTGACTTGCTTAAAGTTACGTTCATTATTTTTTTGACCACTGCCTCCCATGAGGAATACTAGTATCCCCTATCTGCAAGTAGCACTGGAAGGATGAACTAATTAATATTTGCAAAGAGCTTTGGAATCCTGAGCTGCAAGGTGCTAGGTAAGTGTAAATAATTATACTGTAAATTATGCATAAGTATTGTGAATGCTGCTTTTTTGGATGTGTCTACTACAAAGATCACTCAGTAGTTCAGACATCTAAAACACGGATGATGCAAGACTTTTTAAGAATTGATTAGTATACCTTTGGGGGTATAAGAATGACAGTCTACAGCAATACAGGAAACAACAGCTCCTATGTCATGAGGAAAATGACATTTCGATACTATAAGAAGTTCCTTACACCTTTGAAGTTACATCTTAGTTCAAAGTCAGTCAGTATTCTTTATTTTTCATGTAATTATGAAAGTCGCTTCATGTCAATAGGTGCTCTTTTCAAAGTGTAAACAACCTAGATGGAACAGTTCTAATTCCAAGGAAAACTCTCTTCTCTGTTGCCATCAGCCACAATTCAGGCTGATATTCCCAGCTCTCCTGAAAGCTGCTTAGGAAGCTTCTTAAGCAACTATCCACAGTTGCATTGCTTTGAAACCAGGATTGAATGTGAACCATAAAGTATTCTATTCTTCAAAGGCCTGGAGGAACAAGACTGCTAATGAGACAGAAATTACAAAAGAAGGAGCAACATGTGCATCTGGGCAACTAATAATGAAGATTTGTATTCTGGGAGTAACCAAAGATCCCTGGGTAAAAAGGACAGTTTTTGTCTGAGTCCAGGTCTATGCAATGAGCAAACTTATTCCACAGAATCACTCACTACATTGACTACCGACCAGACCAGACAGCCCAAGCAAGCTGGCTAATATCCTGACTTCAATGCCTCTGTTTGGACTGACTCGTCCTAAAATAGGACTGACTGGTCCTGGTGTGGGATTTTCATGCCACAGCAGGAAGGAAGGGACTACAGGTCTACTGATTATTGCATTAGCAAAACGTATTTCAGTAAATAATCTTCAGCAACTGAAAATATGACATAAATTAAGAGAAAGGGAGACAAAAAGTTTTGCCAGTAGTATTTTTTCCAGTGCACTGGATGAGTGAAAATGTTCAGCTGATCTTTGAAATACATCTTCTTCAATAAAATATCTGGATGATATCTAGTAAAAAAATTGCGAACTGTCTGCCACCAAAAGAAGAAATATATAATTTCCTCTTTTTAAAAGAATGCAGCAGCAAAGCTGTCCAGTTCCCTTGACAACCTCAGACTCTCCTCTAATGGCCATGAACCTTCTTCATCTCCTCAATTAAGACATTGGCTCCTGTGCCTGCAGGGCTGTCATCTCCTGCCAGCTGAGAGGCACAAATTTGGCGTCTTTAGCACAATCCTAATGTGTATATTCCAGCTAATAACAAAAGGTGGCCTACTAGGCAAGTAGCAGAGTATATGTAGGCTTGGAGGACTGTGATGGTGTGAGCAGCAGCTAAAGCCTAAGTTTGAGTGGGAAAACAAATTTTGTGAAGCTGCACATTGAAGTGGGGAAGAAACATGACAGTCAGAAATCCAAAACAAAAGACAGACAGAACATTACAGCAAGAGTGTCAGGTTAAAACAAAATCTTTGCAGTGGACTAATAGGTAGGTAGGAAAGGAGGAAACAAGAGAAAGTAATACCTCAGAAAATGTTGAAAAGAAAAAGCCTGAGAAATAATTGGGAGAAAGCTGGAAGGATTGCAGGAATAAAGAGCCTTCTTATGCTCTGTTCTTCATGTAATGATATGTCACTATATGATTTGAAAAAGAGTATGTGTCTTGTTGGCTTTTTTATTTCAAAAACAAAGAGAGAAAGGTCCGAAAAAATGTGACCCTGCCTGTGAGGTTGCAGCAACTCTGTAGCCTGCATAAGAAAGATCACAAAGACGAGAGTGAATTTCTCATTATGCCCTGCTGTGTCCAATAGCTTTCCACTAGCCTTCCATCAATATTGCCAGTGTATAACAACCCTTCAAATTTCTCATCTCCTACCTGTGGTGAGGTAACTTCTTCAGAGGATTTGAAAGCCAGCCCAGAAAATGAGAAGCAGCTTGAGTCCTGGGTCAGCCTTTCATCCAAACCTTGTGTGATCACCCTGGAGGAGGTGAGAACAGGTTATAAAATCCATCTTGTAAGGGGAGTTTGAACACAGCAACATTTCCAACTCCGGAGACTCAAATTAGTGTCCAAATGAGAAGTTAGGTTCTTTTATTCAAAGGTGCTAATCAAAGAGAAGGTGGTGAAGCATTATAACCCTGACAACCAGGCCAGTGGTATTTAGCTTGTTAAAGGGATGAAGTCCATATTCAAATATTACATGTTTAGCAAAGAACTGTGTTTTCAATGTGAATATTTTGAAAGTAAAAAGGAAAAAAAAAAAAGTGCGATATTGTTTTGCCATGTTTTTTTCAAAACAAAATTCATCCTGGGATTAAATGGGCACATAACGTTAATGATAGAATCATTTCGGTTGGAAGAGACCCTCAGGATCTTCAAGTCGAACCATAACCCAACCTAACTCTAGCACTAAACCATGTCCCTTAGAACCTTGTCTAAATGTCTTTTAAACACCTCCAGGGATGGTGACTCTACCACTTCCCTGGACAGCCTGTTCCAATGCCTGACAACCCTTTCCATGAAGAATTTTTTCCTAATATCCAATTTAAACCTTTCTTGGCACAACTTGAAGCTGTTTTCAATTATCTGCATAATAAGGGTGACCTGAAGGAATTTAGAAGGGAAACAATAGCTATGCGTGAAGTTCTTTCAAATACCCTAGGGAAGCAATTGGGACAGAAAGAATGTATCCCTCTCATTTTTATTTATTACCTTCACTAGTAGGAACTTTCGGATTAAATGTGACTGTGTTAGACTAGGTCACATACTAGGTAGGCACTGCTATTTTACACTGAAAATGTATCATGTATCACATAAAAATGAAAATTGGTTGAAAAAATTATTATCACCAACATGCTTTAATACGATACCAGCATTTTTTTATTTTTTTTTTTTTAATGAACAATTACAATAGAACAATTACCTGAGTTAGTAGCCTTGTTAGAAATTATCAGCAGATGCAGACAGAGTGAGCAAGAGAGTTTTCTGTTATGGCAGATACTTCATTGTTCTTGAAATGCAATTTGTTATCAGAGATGTGCATGTGAACTGGAAAGTCACATCCCCTTGCCAGTAATTTACACAGGAATTTAAAATTAATTTTTCATGTAATGCCCAATGCCTTTGTGTATTCATAAGCTATTAGGCCATATGCCACACATTATTTTGCCAGGTATTAACATGGTACAGACAAATTATATGCCCTCCAAGATATCTGAAACATTTTGAGAGACAAAAGTGAAGGTAGAATATAGGATGAAAATAACAAAATTTGGAAAGATTTTTTTTAATGATTTGACTTAAAAACAATGTTCTTACAGCTTCTCAGTAAGAACCTCCATATATGCCTTAATCCACAGGCATTAAAAGATACAGCAGATGTACAGTGCTGATGAAAGATCTAATTTGACCTACCTTGTCCAACAAAGTTCTCACTTACCTACCAGCTTAGCTGTAAAAAGTCCATCTTTAAATGCTTAAAGTGAAGAGTGTAGCAGAAAAGATGGTCCAAATAGATTGTTCTAGTACAGTAAATTATTATATTGAGATAGTCTCTTCTTCTACCTTATGTTTTTATCTATTAAATATTACTGACGATTCATTCAGGAGAGGCATGAAAATGAATTACTTAGGTCTGTTATGTGTTAGAAATGAAATGCAGTTCAGTAGTCCATGTCAGGTCCTAGAGAGTCACTATCAGATGCCCACTTCTTATATAATTTCTGAATACGAAAGTAAAAAAAAAAATATTGTTTTAATTCCTCTCTGCCTGTAGGTCAAATAAAACTATGCACATAAATCCACAGGCAGTGATATAAAAATGTCATATCTTTATTATTTTCTCATAACAACTTGATCATCTGAAACACATCTATATTTGCATGAGGCCATTTAAAGACACTAAGATGAGCACTATAGAAAACCATTAAAATAGGAAAGCAGATAAATACATCCTTCAGGCATACAACTGGTAACAGAAACACAGCCCATCAGGAAATGTGTTAAATAGTTTGCTCGATTGAACAGATTTTCAGCCTGCTTGAATACTGTTCTCCAGCTCTTGTCTAATCTTAAATTATTGCGGTCCCTAACATATAATCATTTAGTTGTACCATGCTGTGTTTGCCCGCTACTGAAAAGCCAAAGAGCTACTCCATGAGCAAATAATTATTAGGACACTGGTTCACTGTTCACTTAGTAACATCTGCTTGTCAGGTTTGAATCACTTTGTCTCCAGGCAAATATTAGCTGTTGAAGGCAAGAATCACACCACTGTCGGAGGTGCAACTAGTAAATACTTAATAGTGGGAACTCGCTTCATCTCAGACCTCTGCTAATTATTCTGTGTGTGTGCCTGCCAAATCTCACCAGTTTCCCTGCTCTTTCCCCATGATTAGTTCTGTAGGGTTACCTTCAACGCCATTGTGAAGGCTAAAGGACACTAAACATCTCCTTTATGGCTTGGGCCATACTGGTGTAATATCAGCTGCTTCAGCACGCTTTAGCATGTGATGCTGAGCAAATTGCTTCAGCTCAGAGGTTATGGGTATGATGTCATTTTTATGTGTGAAATTCTGTACTCCATGTGGTTCAAGAGCCTTCTGGCTTTGCTTCTAGGAATGTCCATACACAAGGAGTTTCACAGTCTGTGAACCTGATTGTTAGTCACCCTTGTGATCACTGCTTCACGCACGCTCCTCTGCTGGGTCCAAATGAGTAATACTACAAATGAGTAACAGGTTGAATAGTCAGACCCTATAAATTAGAGCAGTAGCACAGAAAAGTGTTTCACAAAAATATCTATTACAAGATGCTTTCCTTTTGCTCTTGCATAGAAGTTGTAGGTAAATGTTGATGCAGCAGATGGTATTAAGCAATAGTTACCAGGCATTTATTTTGTAGGAGTCAGGAGAGAAAATGTTAAAATCTAAGGGTGAGTTCAAGCCAATCTTTACATGGAATTTAGAAGTATTTTAGGTGCAGAGAAGCCACTATGACCAGGGAGGCCAAGAAACCAGTCACTTTCTGCAGGCACAGCTTGGGTGGCGGCATGACTTTGCCCCTTTAGGAAGCCTTGCTTTGCTTCCTCCTCTGCCTTCATGAACAGACTGAAAAGTCCAGTTCAGACATGCAAGGAGATGGGATCTCAGGCTTGAGGCACCTTCACTATACCTCCAAGGAGAACAAACACCATAGAAGCTTTCTGAAATTTGAGAAGGACACCCCAAGGTAGACAGGGACAGAATGGATCCTTCCAAGCTTAGATTTATCTATCAAGTAAGTTGAGTTTTATCAATCAGTGATGGTGTTTTTGCTGAGAATTCATAAAAGCATGAGGGGACAGCTCACTCCAACGTACCCTTTTTTTCTTTTTTTAGCACTGATAGTAGCAGCAGAAGTCCTGTTTTTCTAGTGTGAGGTTCAAATCTTTCTACAGCTGGCAAGAATTTAGAGAAGAAAAATAAGCTGATATTCTCAATCACTTCTTACTCAGACCTGAATAGCTATTGACTATCATACTTTCTACCTTTAATCTCTCAATCCAATTAAAAATTCTATAAAATGATAGAATGTATTAGATTAAGAACAATTTACCAGGGACAGTCCCACTGATTCAAAGAAGACTTGGTACTGTCCTTTACGGTGCGATTTTGATCTAAAATAGGCACTTCATGAATCATTATTATATTATTATTGGGCAAAAGCCCAACTGATTTTAAATAGGACTTCAAGAGAACCACTGGGAAAAGAAAAAAAAAAAAAAAGAGGACTAGATGAGGTTGAACTTCTATACAAAGTATGAAAAGTGCTTTTCCCATATTTCATGTTCCCAATTATGATAAAAATATCTGTATGTGATATCATATAGCATTTTATTCATAAGGCCAAACTCTGCTGGGAAATTTCTGTGCTTTGACTTCAGTAGGGTCACCATAGGTATATGTCAAAGTACAATTTGTGCTACAATATTTACAACTGAATTTCCCCCTGCATTTAATTAAATTACGTTTAGTATTGCAGTATCTTTATATGATTAAAATGTCACTGGGAGCTAGATCCTCATGCCCTTATATACAGTGAACAGAATATATGCATTGGCATTTTTTTTTTAAGAGACAATTAACTGAAAAAATTAACAATTAACAGAAAAAAATGCATCCCGGGGTGCATCAAACACAGCATAACCAGCCTGTCAAAAGAGGGGATTATCCCGCTGCATTCAGCATTGGTGTGACCTCACTTGGAGTACTCTGCGCAGTTGTGGGCCCCACAATTTACGAAGGATGTTCCTCCATAGCAGGGCAACAAACCTGGTGAAAGGGCTGGAAGGAATATCTGATGAGGACCAGCTAAGGACTCTTGACTTGTCTAGTTTAGAGAAAAGGAGGCTGAGGGGCCACCTCATGTCTCTCTACAGTTTCCTGAGAAGGAGACAGGGAGACGGAGCTGCTGATCTCTTCTCCCTGGCATTCAAATATGGGTTGCATATTTGGGTTCAAAGCTGCACCAGGGGAGGTTTAGACTGAACATTAAGAAACACTTATTTACTATAAGGGTGGTCAAACACTGCAAGAGGCTTCATAGAGAGGTGATCAATGCCCCAAGCCTGTCTGTCTTCAAGAGGCATTTGGACAATGCCCTTAATAACATGCTTTAACTTGGTCAGCCCTGAATCGGCCAGGCGGTTGGATTAGATGATCATTGTAGGTCCCTTCCAACTGAAACAGCCTATTCTAGTCTAGTCTATTCTATGCTAATACATTTAAAATATAATCATTATAATCTTACGCATACTTAAAATCTTATAAAATTATCTACATCCCATGTAACATTTTAATGGTCTCTATATTGTCTAAACAAAGTCTGGTTCCACAGATAAGGGAACATATTCCCTGAAATTCATGGGGCAGAAATTCTGAAATATAAAATGTTATGCTTAGGGAGACAAGACAACCATCAGTTGGCATGCTATTAAACAGCTTTTCTGTGTGTGGTTTCTTCTGTTATTATCTGGTATTCGTTGTTCTGCTGACAGCCAGATTGACCACATAGACTAAACTAGGCCATTCTTCTGTTCTACTCTGGCAATTCCTTTATTCTTTTGAGAATCTTCTACTTGTCTTAGATGTCCAATATCTGACATTGTGCCCATCACTAAAACTTCTGTGTTACTTCTAGGAGACCACAGCAGACCTTACTTGTGATGATCATATTAGGAAGGAATCTTTCTGAAGGGATATGCTCTAATAGTACAATTCATTCTGTGTAAAGCTTTACTGCAGGGGCTGGTCGACGAACAAACTGTGATTCAGTTTTCACCTTGCTCTTTGAGAGCAGTAATGTACTTTAATCCTTCATTGAACAACTTACTCAGTCATGTGTGCCTACTCAGTGTCTCTCATTCCTTGGGGAGGAAAGCCTCTGCTTTTTCCACTTTCTACATAAACCAGTCATCTCATGTTATCTTCCTGCCTTTCTTCTTTTTTGGGGGTTGTATTTTTGGGCAGGAACTTAGGAAATGCTTTACTTCTCTGTCCTTTAATAGATTCAGTAACACTCTACAAGAACTTTGGTCATGTGGTCTGCAGAGGCCAACAGGAAATCAAAGTTCATTGTCAATAGAGCTTGCCCCTGCAACCCTGAACATTTCTGGCTTCAGAAATATTTAATATTTAAGTAGCACTCCCTGAGGACTCATACTAAAACTAGAATTGTAAAGATGATCGAGTGAGATATGACTTTTGAAAGGTTGATACTGGATCTATCTGCATGCTAGTAAAGAGGAAAGAAATACTAATGAAATTAACATGCAGCTAAAAAATTCTTTGTGTGAATCCAGTTTCTGTTTAAATGGGTTTCAGAAGGTTTTTTTCAATTGGGAAGCTGAAAAAAAATAGTCTAGCATAGGGCTTTTTTTTTTTTTTAATTTGAATTTGAATCTGTTGACTAAATAAGGCAGAAGCAATGACAGGAATGAGATGCTTTTTCAGGCAGAGAAAATTTTCATTACATAATTTTGTCTTTGAGTGTGGGGGGGAAAAGAGTACTGCAAGGAACAAGAAACTGAGTGCAATTGTTAGTGAACTATGAGGAAAGCAGAAATCATGTATCATGATTATGACATGATCATGACACCAATAAGTAGCAAAGTTTCACTGAAGACTTGGGGGATGCGGTAGAGCACATATAACTTTTATATATTAAAGTTAACATTTAAATAGATCTAAAGTGTTTTGGAGGTTAGGATTAAAACATGGAATACTCTGCTTAAACTGGAACAAGTGTCAAAAATCAATGAGGAGATTCAGTAAAGACAAATGGAAATAAATTCATACATGGGAGAATAATCATATTCAAGAACACAGTTAAATTGCGTTCATCAAGGAGTGTAAAGATTAAAGTAAATATAAATTGGGAATAAGTCAGCAACCATAAGAAAGGCAGTTCCTGTATTGAGTTGTATCAATAGGGTTATTGCAGTAAATCAAGTTTGATGGAAACACCTGTATAATAGTGCTGCTTTGACTTTACTTGAAGTAATATCCACATTTTGGGATGCTCCATCTCAAAGAGAACAGAAATCTGCAGAGAATCAAAAGAAAAGCAGCAAGCTTCCAAAGATACTTAAAAATTTGATCCATGAGGGTGGGATAAGAGAACAAAGCAATGAGAGAATATGAATACCCTATAACATAAATTGTAAAAAAAACCCACAATACTAACAACACAATTTTAGAAGGAGAAAATCTTATGTCATAAGCCATTATAATTTGTTATAAGAGGAGAAGAAAGGGAATTGTGCTCTGGCAAAGGAGAATGTCATTTAGTATTAGAGAATGTTTAATAATTATTTCTGTCAGAAGAATCAATTACAAGGAAGCTGACTGAAGTAAACTCATTTGAAATATTCACAGCTAGTCCTGGGACCGCCAAGTAATATTTGCATCAGTTCTACCATGACTCAGGAGGATGAGGTACTACAGATGACTCACTCGAAGTCTCTTCCCACTCATAATTTGTGGAAACTCATTACAGAGTATTTATTTATTTGAACTAAAATACTAGACTGAAAGTACCAACTTGTGCCTCAAGTTGTTCAGAGTGGTGGAAGTGTAAACTATATCAATTTAACATATTTCAAAGGGAGATATCTTTAAGGACCAAACAAATATACATTAATGTTTTAAAAAGCAAATGGTGATGGTAAAGGATCCTTTTTTTTTTTTTTTTTATTCCACTGCCTACTAGTCAGATTTTCCCATCTAATGTAATGCAACATCTGTTTCTAATTCCAAAGCAGACCAGATGATTGTGGTATCATAGCAGATATACTATTTTGGTACAGATTACATCTTATATGATTTATTAAATTTGTAGACCAACATCTCTGGCACTTTATTATCTAGGAAGTACTATCAGGTTGGTAGTATTATAGTAATTAGAAACAACAGGGTTGCACCAAAATGAGATTGAGCTTAACGTGAATAAAAAATCCAAATAAAGAGGTGATAGACCAAAGTAATTCAGGAAGTTAATAGCAAATCAAGAAGTAGGGCAAATCTCTTAAATATCAATTGATTACTTTAGTCATTCACTGTATAGCATGCCAAATTTGTTCAGTTCTTTCCCATCAAGAGAGGAATTTTGAAGAAATTGCAGGTTCTTTTGTATCAGACACTACTTGTAGAAGGTTGATCTCTCTTACTACTCACTAGGCAATAATTTTAAAGGGTGTAGCAATGAAATTGTGTGAATACGGTTAGACTCAGAACCTTAAGCACCAAATGTAGGAATCAGGCATATTTTAGTTGTCTTTATCCAGAACTTAGGTATTCCAACTCTTTTTTTACTGCCTGGGAGGTACCAAAAGTCTCCAGATGCTACAGGTTTTGCATTTAAATTTTCACCGAAATTTTACTGCTGGAATCTTAAAATTTCACAGAGTTTAATAGCTCTGCTACTCTCTTATGATTATACAGACCTAAGAGCTACCTAAAACTCATTTTGAGCACTAGTTAAGCACTAGTTAAGGACTATGTTCTTTTCAAAATACACAGGTTGTCTCTGTTTTCTTTCAAAACATTCTTGGAAGAGTATGCACCTCCTCCATTGCATTATAAAATTCAGCATTATTAAAAACATGGAGAATTATTCCTCTGAGAATTCATTCATGTTCCTCCCAGAAGAGTTTTCAAGACATCAAGCTGCATTAACCTTTTTCTATGTATCCTCTTGAGGCCGAAAAAGAAATAAAAATGGAAGGCAACAGTCATGAAGCTGGACAGAGAGAACTAACATTAGTGAGCATCATCTAGTATACAAATAGGTAAAGCATTCAGCTAACAGAGAGAATATGTGTGTCTGTTTCTTTGCAAAGTCTGTTCGTATTATTGAGGTAAAACAAATTTAAAAAAAAAAAAAAAATCACACTAGAAGAATGGTGAGAGCTTTCCTCCATCACCTTAGTGCTTTATTAAGCTATAGAGTTTCATCTGCCCATGGGTTCTTTTTCTAGGATATAATGAAACACTTGCAAACATGGAACCACAGCTTAAAGAGTCACATGTTAGGATAGTCTTATAAAGCTGCAAATATGGTTTTGAATCCTTTCAGATGGAAGTAATATTGACTTTTTAGCATCTTGGGTAGGAAATGCATCGGTAGCAAAAATACAAACAAAAAAAGAACCCTCTTGAGTGAAGGACGTTGGTACCCGCATGGAGAAAGTCAGTTACTCATTCCAAATATGCAGAGTTATCTTTCTGTATGTCTTTGGATTCACCTTTGAGTTTTCATTAATTGAAGGTGATAGTACATCTACACTGTCAGGCAAGTATACATAAGGCAGGTCGTTTTTCAGTGTTTCTTATTCTGGCTTCACTTGAAGATGCCACCGGTCAAGCCTACATGCAGGAGAGGTGTTCAGGAGTACTTGTCATTGTTCTCGTCACCAACAAACTCTAAATTTTGACTCTACCTCAGGAGGACACTGGGCTGTGCCTGCACATCTTTGTTGTCCTTTCAAAAGGATCATTGATGAATGCAAAACATCTACCCAAAGGCAAGTTTTTCACATATATCCTGAAATCAGGCTATGCTATGATCTATCATTCTCTTGGAGTACTGACCTATTCCAGCTCTTTCTCTATTGTATTTAGAAAGGCTCAGCTGAAAGGCCCAGCTCTAACAAAACCTTCAGATTGTTTTTTTTCCTAAGTTCTCTTTATTTCCTGTTCAACAGAATGCACAGCTAGAAAATTAAATTTGAGTTAAGGGGCTGTGTATTTTCAATTTGTATCTAAGTAGCAATGTTGCAGTCCTTAACTTACAGGTGCCCAAGGCTTTTATTCCACTGACACATTTGAGTTTTTCTTTATAACTATCAGGCATCTGTTCTGAGTTATTTCTGGAATACTCTGAAAAATGAAAATCTTTCTCTAAAGACTCTGCAAGAAACAATTCTCTCATTCTACATATTGACAGACTACAATTAATTTTCTATTTAAATTTTCAAAAAACGTTTGAATACATCTTAGTAGAGGTCCTGTATAGTACTGGTCAAAATTATCAATTTAAATGAAAAATATAAGATTTTTCAGCTTTTTATACTTCTAAGAATTCTAGAATGGATCAGTTCACTTTTATAAAAATATTTATGTCATTTGCAATATGTGTGAGAAAATTAGTGAAGTATTTGTTGATTAAAAAGGTTACCCAATGAATACAATTTTGGAAATGAATTTCATCCTAATTAAAAAAAAAAAAAAAAAAAAAAGGAGAAAGAAGGGGAAGGGAGAGGAGGTAAAGGGAGGGGAGGGGAAGGGAATTTGAATGCCAAAGCTATTCCACAGCCAAAACAATAAATTCATGTTTTTTTCTCAAAATATTTGTTTCATTGAGATGGAACAAAAGTAATCTCTTCACTCAGTGAGTGTCTTTAGTCTTCAAAACAGTTTTCCAGGAGTCAGACTTGTGAGCATCATCTCTGTCACTGAAACTGAGCTGATAATAATGTAATTCTCCAATTCAGGCAGCCACCCAAGTACTAGTGTTTCATTGTTTTCACTAAATTATAGGTTTGAGCTAGAGACAAAGCCATCTCTCAAATCTAGTTTCCTTCTGAAGTAATAGATAACTAAGGCCTTAGATACTTATATGACTACATCCAACTTTTAAAATGCCTAATCAATATTAAAGGAATTTATTCTCAAAACTACCCCGTGGATCAGAAAATAATATCCTTAACAAGTAAGGGGTCAGGCAAAGTAAATGACTTACCCAATATTACATAGGAAGCCCAAGAGGCCTAGGAATACAAAACCTTCAATGTTATCTAACACCTTTACTACAGGTTGATCTTTCTTCCTTCAAAAATGTTGTGGTGTTCCTTTTAATGCACAATACAAGACAGTATTTAAGTTCTCGATATGTTAATTGCACACTAGCTATCATACCTGTTTTACTTGTCACCCAACCAGAATTTTGGCCGTAAATGCTTCCAATTCCTTCTTATTAAATATTTGTTAACTATTAAGTTTCTTTTTTGAACCTTATCAGTTTATAGAATCACTGTCATCTCTCAGAAGTTTCACCCACCTGACATATTGACAGATTTCCTAGGAACTCAGGAAATAATTCATTTAGGTGTTTTAAAAGATGTGTCCTAGTCACTCGGTATAGTTTTGATGTCAAAAATTACATGGTGTCATTTCCTGTATGGTGTCTTGCAAAAAATGATGCTGCGTGACTGTGTCAGGGTTTTGGTTTTTTGTGTGTTTGTCTGTTTTTGGTGCTGAAGAAAGGAATCATAATTAGTGAACACGAAATGAAGAGTCCTGCCTTTGAACAATTGTAAACCACAAGATATTGTAGATTACACAAACCTACATGCTCAGCTTGATAAAAAGATGACCAGGAGAAAAATACTTAATGGAGTAATTTGTTAGAGTAGTCAGTATCAAGGTGTCAGTCATGTTCTGGAAATAAATAACTGTCTAGGAGGGGTTTACAGTTCTAGACATAACTTCAGGGCGTTTACCGATGTCATTATTACTGGCTGGGAAAAACTAGGCTGATATTATTTAAATATTTTAGAACTATTTTGGGAGAAGGGAGAAGTTCAGTATCATTTACAGTATCAAGGAGAGGACCTGTAGGGATGTGGGCATAGTAGAAATTTTTTACTAAGGTTTGTCCCTTATTAGTGTAGAGTCCAGGCCACTCTTATCTGCTCAATGGGGAAATCCTGACTTCTAATAGCCATGTAGGTGGTTGTAACACTATAAGCACTGTAAGTAAACCTTAAAAACCATCTGGTTACTTAAATCAACAAACACATTAATTCTCAAATGATGTTGTACACCCACTAACCTAAGGAATTCTTCCTGACCCAAGTCTTGAAAGTCTGGCATCCACTGATGCTTCACCAAATGCTTCCATCCATAAAATTCCATGGGGATATTGCAGATTTCTTAGTGCGGAAAGGATCCAAGCTGTGATTCAATGGCTTACTTTCACAGGTTCTATAACTTGTCTATTGCTTTACAGTGCAAAATAATGTACATTCTGTTTCCATACTACTGTAAAATTCCAGGCCATGAAATGGAAAACTCCAAAGCTATCTTTGGGATGGAAATAAATTGCTTATTTGGGACATCTTCATAACTCTCTTTGGCTAATAGGTATGGAAAGACCTGTCAAAGTTACTATTTGCCATATATTCACTTACACTTTTAATCCACTGTCTAGAATCCAACCACAGAGAAGACGGTTGTGTGTCAGTCTCTGGATTTGTCCTACCAAAGCTGTAAATTTTTCTATTATTTTTTTTAAAACTAAAATGATTTAAGTATGGAGAACAAGGAAAAGGGGTGGGGGAGAATGAATGTATCACTCATTGAAATAATGCAGTCTACTGTGGTAAGAACCTGGTCATCTGTTGTAGGCAAGAGGAACATTTTTTGTGGTTTGATACAAAGTGATGTTTCTTGCAGCCACCCAAAAGATTGGTTCCAGAAAAGTCATTTGAGGTACAGAACGTCAACTGGGACTGAAATGATTTATGCTGTTTGAGAGCAAATTTACTTAAAACTGCTTCACCAAACACCCGACTGGTGCTACGCTACGTGAAATCCCTGCTGGAACTTACTCTGATTGTAGGTGCACTCAAGACAACTTGACAGTATAGTAAGCTCTTGATTATTTGCAGGTGGATTACTTGGTTTGTAAATGAATGGGCCAAAAGAACAATTTTTCTGGCATGACTTATTATCTCAGACATTTCTGATCTCAGCTGGCTTCACATAGTCCCACAGGGCTGTGGTTGAGATAATCCTCTTGGTATTTGCGGAAATGGAGTAGTGTTGCTGAGATGTCTGTGCTGATTTGGGACAATCTGTGCAGGCTGGGAAATTTCAATGGACATGTGTGCTGCTTTTATCTGATGCTAGGAGTTTCTAAGATAAATTCATCATGATCTCAGAAGAGTCTTAGATCAGAAGAATACATAATTCTTACAGAGTCAATCTTATAGAATTATTGTATTATAAAGTATAATAATTATTACAAAATCTGAATATATGCAATTGGAGTACCCTCACAACCACTCTCCTTGAAGTCACCCATTATCATCCCTGGTTTTCAGACAAGGAATGGAAGCCTAGCCAAATTGAAATAGATAATTTAAAAGCCTCAAGTGAGAGAAACTCAATCAAGACCTCAGAACCAGTTTATCCAAACTCCAGGTGTCTTCACCAATGGAGGAAACTAGAATTAGATACTGAAGGACAGTTTGAGCTCTTTGCCTTGCTGGCAGCTACTCCAACTTTCACTAAAGTATCAGTGTTTATACAAGTATACCATAAGAATCTCCTCATCAACAAAACTATTTCTAATTTATCCTAGATCACTATTTTTGAAATATGGACTGCATGGTTGTGTCTGAACAAAGGATGGCCTTGATCTGTTGTGGAAGTAGTTAAATGTTGCTGGTAAGTTATACTAGTATAAAACTGGTATGAGAAGAAAGCCAGGTCCTTTGAGCATATCACTTCTTGTTCTAAGAAGTGTTTGTGTTTAAGCATTCACAAATTGCCCAGAAATGTTATATCATTAAAGAAAGAAATCTGCTGCTATAAAAAGCCTTATTCTGAATTTTATTATGCATTACTTCTCTCCATATGTTACACTGGAAGAAAGTGTGGAAGAACTAGCTTAGAGTAAAGTGCATAAAATAATTTATTACCAAGCTCTTCTTTAGTTCCATTGAAAATACCAGCATTTTAAAAATATCTCATGAAACATTCAAGGAAGTCTCACTCAAGCTTCAAAATGAAAAACAAAAGAATGTAGTTACTGTTTCTTATTATGTAAAACCCCCACATAGTCAATAATTTAACTCTGAATACTAAGCATATTAATATAAATAAACTACCAAACCATAATATTCAACTACTACTGTGCTACCATTATAATCTGCCTTGCAAACATTGTCTGCCTCTGACAGTTAGTTATCTATTAAAAGACAAAACCATTCTCCTATGAAAAGAAAGAGAAAACTGAAAGCAATCTGTTAAAAGTTGCTTCAGGTTACAGTGAGATGTGCAGCTGCTGGAATAATACAAATAGTACTTTCATAGGACTTTTTGGTAAAAAAAGTTCAGTAAAAATTGACAGCATTTCTTTATGATAATCTGAAATTAACATCTTCAATTTAAAACTAACAAACAAATAAAAACAAACAACAACAACAACAACAAACCCACAAAAACAAAACAACCAAACCCAAAAAACCTACACACACACTTTTTGTTCCTTGTTTCTTTGAAAAACATGGAGGGAAGTAATGAAATGAAATGAAGATTTCCATATAAGGTAAAAAAGGATGTTGTATGATTAACACAATTTTGACATGACATTTTCTAATCATCTCTATTTATGTAGAAGATTAGCTCATTTGATTGCTATTGTTCTGTGCAATCCTCCATGGAAATTCAACCAGAGACATGGAGAGGTAATGTTATTGGGATCAGTAATGTAGCTGCCAAGATTATTTTCTCACTTATTAAAGCAAAACTTAGTTTATAATTGGCATTCAGTTTTCTGCATAATGGATACACGGATGTGTCAGAGGATAGTAAAAGTCCTTGTAAATGTGGTGTTTGAGTCATTTGAGGCATATCTTAAAAATGAAAGCTTTCCAGTAGTGTAGGTCTTCAACCAAAGCCAACTTTCCTTAGGTCTTGTGCTTAAGGCGTTTTCATTTTTTTTCCTCAACTTTCAAATATTTTACCCAAAATATTTTTGCAGAAAGGTATTTCCTAAGAAGGTATGAATGTAATATTAAAACAGCAGTTCCTGGATATATAATGGAAAGGAATATAAATATGTCAAATTCATAAACACTGTAAAAGTCTTACCTCCAACTGTGCAACTACTACACACCATAGGTACAAGACCTCCTTCCCTCCACCACTACCAAACTGACTGTTGGCATCTTTCTGGCATCTCCAAACATTTGTTCATTATTCTGAATGATTAAAATAAAGTATTTGTGCCATTAACTGCTCAATAGTATCCTGTGAATTCAATTTTCCTATTCAGGTACTGTAATAGAAGCTGGAGCTTTTATGATAGGAGAAAACTAAACAATTTTGGAGTGACAGCCATGCATGCAGGACACTGTTTAATACTAGGACATAAAAAGGCAATTTTCTCACTCTTTAAATTGATCTTGACATTTATAGAACACATATTATCCATAAATAGGGAAATAATTGAATACTCCAGGTAAGTGGGTTAATGTGTTTTCATGAATATGGATGATCGTATTTTGCTTAGTCTTTCACAGTCTACATAGTTTTTGTTGAATGTCTTTTGATTGCAGGCTATTGAAAAGTAGCATTTTCCTACACTGCATTAGAAATCTATAAATCATTTTCTGGAAGAGACTTTCTCTGCCTCTATAGGCCAATATACTGTTAGTGGTAGGGCTGGAACCAGACATTTCGAATGAAGGTACAATAAACTCACCAGCAGAGAGGAATTATGGAGGAACTACACAAAAGGAATTGTCATCAGTTATGGGTTGGCTTCTACCTTGAAGCCTGTTGTATTTATATTGCTTTCAAAATATTTTTTGTATGTTATATTTAACCCTTATTATTATCACATGGAGTTCTTTATTATCTAAGTAAATGCCTAGCCCTTTAGAGAATATTATTAACCTCATACTACCTTACAGCTGGCTTTGTAATGTATGCTCATTAGTAACAGAATTTAATGGTCCATTAGAATGACAGGCATCAGCAGGACCCCATAACATTGTAGACACATCCGCTCCTCTGGGCACAAGCCTCCATGACATTGTGCAGAGAAGATGTTAGAAAAAGATGATGCCATTTGGCTTGGGCTTTGTTTTATGCATTGATGTTAATGATTTTTCAGTTAAAGAGAACAATTTACTTTTTTTGTCAGTACGCTTCTTGGGTTAGCTTGACAAGGAGATACTGAAGTTGGAAATAATAACCTCCTTTATTTTCACAGGTTTTACACAATTTGATGTAATTTTGGGGAGGTGAAATAAACATCTTTATGTCCATATATGTAATTTCCCCAGTAGTAACCAGAGGAAGAAAATGATGCAACCATGTCCCCTATATGTAAAAATTCAATACAAAATTCCAGTAACCTCTACAGAATCAGAATTCTAGGCAGGACGTAAAGCCACATGGGAGACCAGTCTTCATGCGACTCCAGTACTGTGAATGCTACAGATTGTCCTTTGTTGTTCTGACTTCCTTCTGCTTTTTTAAAGTTTGCCTGAAAAGTTTTCGTGTCTTTGGCTTTTCTGTTTTAAGATAAATGCTGAGAAATATTGTATGATTGGTAAGGGCAATAACGTGCACAGAGGAAACAGAAGTCCTTAATTTTGGTGCAGGTGTCCAGATGGAACACTTCATGTGTATTCTTGGGTTAGCCTGAAATTGGAAATGCTTCTCTTTACCACTGGATCTCCACTGTAGCTATCAATACAACATGCTTTAGAAGGCAGACTAGGAATGTCATAAATTATGGCCTGGGCTCCTAGGTTATAACCTGGTACAAACAATGATAAGTATCTGCAGTTGATCATCATCTTAAAACAGAAGATGAATGGAATTTATCTTGAAGGCACTATTCCACCCTGAGTATCCGTGTACACATAGAATCATAGAATTCTTTAGGTTGGAAAAGATGCTTAAGATCATCAAGTCCAACTATTAACATAACGCTGCCAAGTCCCACTAAACCATGACCCTAAACATCACATATGCATATCTTTTAATAACTCCAGGGAAGGTCACTCAGCCACTTCCCTGGGCAGCCTGTACCAGTGCTTGACAACCCTTTCCATCAATAAATTTTTCCTAATATCCAATCTAAAACTGATTTCCTCTCATCTCATCACTTGTTAAATGGGAGAATAGACCAACCCCCACCTTGCTACAACCTCCTTTCAGGTAGTTGTAGACAGCAATAGGGTCTCCTCTCAACCACCTTTTCTCCAGGCTAAACAATCCCAGTTCCCTCAGCTTCTCCTCATAGAACTTGTGCTCCAGATTCTTCACCAGCTTCATTGCTCTTCTTTGGACACGCTCCAGCACCTCAATGTCCTTCTTGTAGTGAGGGGCCCAAAACTGAACACAGTATTCAAGCTGCAGCCTCACCAGCAACGAGTACAAGGGGACAATCACTGCCCTCGTCCTGCTGTCCACACTATTCCTGATACAAGCCAGGATGCTGTTGGCCTTCTTGACCACCTGGGCACACTGCTGGCTCATATTCAGCCAACTGTCGACCAACACCCTCAGGTTCTTTTCCACCAGGCAGCTTTCCAGCCATTATTCCCCTAGCCTATAGTGTTGCATGGGGTTGTTGTGACCCAAGTGCAGGACCCAGCACTTGTCCTTGTTGAACTTCATACAATTGACCTCAGCCCATCTATCCAGTCTGTCCAAATCCCTCTGTAGAGCCTTCCTACCCTCTGGCAGATCAGCACTCCCACCCAACTTGGTGTCATCTGCAAACTTACTAAGGGTGCACTCAATCCCCTCGTCCAGATCATTGATAAAGATTACAGAGAACTGGCCACAATACTGAGCCCAGGTGAATACCACCTGTGACTGACTGCAAATGGGACATGACTCCATTCACCACAACTTTTTGGTTCTGGCCATCCAGTCAGATTTTTACCAAGTGAAGAGACCTCATTTTGCAACCATTCCTTTTCATTCGAGTCTGAAGTGTACACTGTGATGAGTGTCGTAAAAGGGATATAAGAGCTTGAATTGGTGGTACATGTTAATTAGGCATTAAAAAAAATGCATGATATTATTTTTCTTTAAGGAAGTAATAACCAATATGAATCATTTATTGCTTTTCTTTCAGCTACTAAATCCACATTGCTCCTAGAAGCTATGGGAGTGGGGCTTTGCAATCTTCTTGGGAAGAGATATGCTGTCTGTGCACATATGTGGGTAAAATAATGTCTCCGTGAGTGTTTGTACCAAACAGTTCATTTCAGAGTCAACCTTGCAAGTTTTAATGGGATTCACAAAGGACACGAATGGGACGTC
Source organism: Streptopelia decaocto (assembly GCF_964273445.1). NCBI lineage: Eukaryota > Metazoa > Chordata > Aves > Columbiformes > Columbidae > Streptopelia > Streptopelia decaocto. The sequence continues at coordinate 23,764,572 of NC_138663.1, forward strand.
CAGCGCAGACAGGAACAGACAGCTAGGAATAGCCATTAGAACACGCATTTGAGACCATGCCTTAGAACCAGACATGCAGGAGAGACCTCTGAGCATTTTATCTACTGAAGGTTACCCTCTAAAGCACAGACTTATGTTAATGATAATTTGAGCCAGGTTTACAAAACTCCCAGGTACAATCCCCTCCCTCAGAATGTGGGTCCTGGATTCTATGACTGATAAATGGTAGAGTTATTTTTCTCTCTTTCAACTAAATTACTGTTTTTTTTTGTTTACTTCTTGCCTCGTACCACATGCTGTGTATGTATGATGCCTCCTCACCATGCAAAGAAAAGAATCTTCTTGCATGTAAGAGCTTATCAGCAAAAAAGGCTTCCATTGATTGCTTTGTTTTGTGTTTTGTTTTGTTTTGTTTTGTTTTGTTTTAATGGGCTAACCTAACTCAGGCAAAACAGCAAAGAAACAGTGGGTCTTTTCTATTCTGATCTTTCTTATTCAAACACTAGCAACAAAATAGTTACTTTAAGTACTGTGTGTGTCTTTTATGGCACGACAGGAACTAGGAACCTTGATTAAGTTCAGAAATCTCCTTGTTAAGAACTGTATGTGCACCCACTAACAAACAGTTGCAATCCTAAATTTTTTTGTAACCTAAAGGTAAATGGTTGAAAAAAGGAAGCCATATAAGGAAATTAAGACACAGGAGACTGGTGTTAAACTACAGTCTGTCAGTGATAAAAATGGCAATTTATAAACTAGCAGCATTTACTTGTTAACAACATTTGAGGTAATTTTTATTCAACTTTAGATCTTGAAAAATTATGTATCTACCCGAAAGCTATGCTTCCTATGCATCTGTTACAGTTAGACAGATATGTTAGACAAGAAGAGATGAGCACCTCTGGCCTATATTAGACACCTGGCCACTACACGCAATTGTGTTTAGAAGGAGCCCAGGGCTACAAGATTAGATTTAGATTTAGGTTAGGTTTAAGGAAAATGAGTCCTGATTCTATTTACCAGTCATATCCTTGAAAATGTGACTTGCCCAAGGTTAGTGGAATTGAAACACCTCACAGTTCAATGGTGCTAGCATTACAGAAACCTTCCTCTAGGCACAACTCATAGTTTACAGCATACCAAATATAATCCCACCTGCTTACTAATTAGCTTAATAATATGGATTTTTTAACCAATACATTGGCTTTTACCCTGCCTAGTGTTTTTTTAATATGACAGCTTCTATTTCATCCACATTTTTGGGCTGAACTATGGCTGGGTCCATACAATGGAGAAGCCATCTTGAGGACAGTCTCAAAGTCGTATTTGTTTCCCATCTGCATTATCTGTCTGCAGAGTAGACTGCATGGCTGCTTTTAAGCTGACCCAGCTGGAGCATCTCTGGAAGAAAAATGGAGATCAATCAGGAGCTGTAGAGCACACAGGAAAGCAATTTTCTTTCCCATACAGAGACAGATTTGGAACAGCTGTGGAGAATGCTGCTATGTCACTGCACAGAGGAGATGGCCATGGAGAGTTCTGTATAAGCATTCTTGAAGTTCTGCCTGAAAATGCACCAATTCTACCTGCCATAAAGGCAGATGGGATTTACAGTTGACAGATTTAAAGCTGATTGCAAGCTGCCTGTACATGCAAGCTGGGTGGTCTGGATAGTTCTCTTGATTGTCCAGCCTCTATACAGATCAAGCATGACTAATATTTAATCTTTTTCAGTCTTTCTTCTTCATATGTCATAAACATCTCTGGAATGGAAAATACTTTGCCCCCTTTTTTTGCTGTAAAAGATCAGGAGGTTGTTAAGATTTATGAATCTGACTTGAGTCAATTTGGGACATCTATACAGGGCTGAAACTCCTGCACAAATCAAAGTGAATTAGACATTTTCATGCTTGGCCTTCTCACGTTTTGCATCTAATCCTCAAATTAACTAAGGCCCGGGGGGAATATTCAAAAGTGTGTGTCAGGACATGGCTTTGAATCCAGAGTTAGAACTCCACAAATCTCAGGCGTGCCTGCATTTACAGTTTTGATTTCTGCCTCTGTTAACATAGCAGAGCCAAAAAAGCATTACTTGTCTGCATCAGGTGAGAAAACAGAGATGAATTCTGTGAGTTTAGTTCGTAATAACAAGAGAGTGCCTGTCTTCACTCAGAACTCTCATCCTGGGGTGGTTAACACTCCTGAGGAGCCCTGGGACAGGAATTCACAGCTCTTTTAACAGTGAAGACAAACCTGGAAGCTGGTATACAAATGTGTTCTCCCATCAGGACCTTAAGAACACTTCAGAAAACACTTTGTGACTAACATGGTAATGGAAGAGCCTCCTCACTGTCATTTTGCATCAATTAGGGTGGCTGCAGGCAAGTGACATGCACCTTTTGTATACTATGTCAACCTGTTGATCAACAGCTCTCCCAGCAAAACTCCTCAGGGAGAAAATTTAATTAGTACTGTCACAAAATGCGTCATGCTGGCTTTCTTATTCAATAAAGGCGCAAAAAGCACTAAAAGCTTCAGAGTAGCAGACAGCCACATCATCAAGGACATGGCATTGTAGAAAACTGGAAATGTAAAATAAATCAGCCATGTTCAATGCAAAACAAAGTGTTTAATGCAGTGTTTTGAGTCTACTGTTTTAGGGACACTAAAGATGCAGGTAAAAAAATTTCAAAATGCTTGGGGAAAGTGTCTTGTGTAAATCCCCTGTTTGTAAAATTCCTCTCCTATCTTTTACTGTCTCCATAGGCTAGATGGCTATTTACTTTCTAGAAGCCTATTAAGGAGAACGTTGAAAAGGCTTATGTTATTTGAAAGGAATGGTGTGTGTTGAAGTGTTAAACATACTTTTGTTAAATAAAAAAATATTATTAACCACCTATTGGCAGAATTAAGAGCTCAGTACAGAAGGTGCTAGAGGACTATAGTATGAATTATCCTCCTGTTGTCCTGTGTCACATCCTGTAAATTCTGGCACTTTCCGTTCTTTCTGTATTCCATGAGATTATGTAACACACAGCCACACTCATGAGTGAAGAAATGGCACCCATTTGATCACCCTTGCAGCTACCCATATTCACTTACACAGTTTTTTTTCAAGATATTCCATCAAAAAAAATCTTGGTAAGTGTCTGCTTAATGATAGTTTGGGTTTGAGGTTCTTTTCTGTTTTATCTTTCCCAGCACCAAGCCAGACACTACTTTTTAATTTCTATTATAAAAAACCTGTACCATGAAACTCTCCCTCCTCCAGACAACTTCCCTCCTCAAATGAGGATTTTTAAATGGAAATTGTCTATCTGCAGTGTTATTTACTCTTACCCAATAAATGCACTTGGGAATCTACCTTAATGAAAACATCCTATCCAGCAACTGGACAGCAGTGTTTATCAACAGAGGAAAGTGTAACTCAGACAATTCTGAATTTAATTCACACCTTCACATACTTTCCAGCACTTCAGACATATACCTGATGGTTTAGAGTTTCTGCCGTTCAAATGACATTACAATGAACTACTTATCAACTTAGTCTGACTAGTAGCAAAAAGAGCTGGATGAATGGAAGTGACAAAAGCTGCCTTTGAAATAACTTATTTTTACGTAGAGTACACAATTAATAAGAAATGAAAAGAGTGAATATTCTCACTTCAGTAACAAAAATGGAACTGCATTTCTTGTTATATGGATAATGATGAAAACTATATGGAAGAAGTTACAATTGATTTTTGATCCAATCATCTGTGGACTTACAATCTTACACATGCGGGAATATTTTGCTCTGGTTAAATACCCTACACCCTGACTGAACATCGTGGAAATGGACATCCACATGATGTTAATAGGACCCCCAATTACTTTAATGTAGAATAGCATTTTTCAAAATTCTGTTTCTAGTTGTCAGAGAACACAAAATCAGACCAGAATGTTTAGTTTATTCTTGTGTTTCCTGTTCTAACATGACATTTTGAAGTTAAAAATTTTCCCAGTGTCAATCAAGGAAACTAGATCTCATCAATTCATGAAATATATTTTAACCTGTCCTGATTCCAACAAGCAATCTGCTGAAAATAGTTCAGACATAGTTTTTGTAGACTTGTAATTCAGATGTTTTCATTTCTGAACTGGGAATCCAGACTACAGATACATCCGCAAGGAATACACATTTGTGTCTGAAACCGTAATATACTATAGGTTGCCATTCTTAGTTTAAATAAGGCTGAATTTTAATAGGTAAAATTTACCCTGGGGTAACATCTTTACAGGCAAGGCCAATGGATTTGGCCCTCAGTTCCTGGCTGTGTGAAATGTAACTAGCAATTCAGCATATTTAATAATAATTACAGGCACATAAACAATCGCTTTGGCCTAAATGCTTAACAGGAGTTGAATACACTTAAAAGGATGACTTGATCTGTCTTGACTAGGCAGAAAAGCAAAAGAATTCTGAACATTCATAATCCTCTTGCTTTGTGATTCCATTAGAGAATTAATCTATTAACTAAATAATTAAATCTATTGTGTGCATCAGTTCTCATAGCAAATAGGCCAGTAAACCATTTATGCTCTTAGTTACACTAGTATAATTTAGCAATAGATTGGTATTCTGGGTTTGCACACTGTGGCATGTGTGAGATAGAGTTTGTTCTTTTGCAGGCTGTACAGTGATAGAAACACTGTCCATTGGCAAAGATTTCCACCACTGTAAGCAGGAGCAGAAATAGATCATTAATTTGAATACTAGTGCCTGTGCACAGTGCAAGGACAAAAAAAAAAAAAAAAAAGAAATCCAACAAACAAACAAAGAAAAAAACAAGCTAAAAAAAGAGTGTCTGATCTAGCCCAGGTACAACATTAGGCAAAGTGCTTGCCTTGAGCAGCAGCATGTAGAAAAGTGTGTTTTACATTGTTCTATAGGGGTTCTGCTGCTCCTGGTGGAGGTGAAAGGAATATGTGTGAAAGGGATTAACCTGTCCCTTACATAGTTGTTCTCTACCTCATGACTACGTAGTGCACTGTGTTGAGCCTACAGTATCGGCCCATCAGGGTTGGCCCCTTCTCTCTCTGATCCATACCTCTGCTGCATGTTTTTTCCTGGCAGGAGTAACCTAGTGACCTGACCCCTCCACCTAGGACAGAAAATTCAATTTTGTAATACTCCTGAGAACAACTGAACCATCCCTGAGGAGTCCCAAAATACAGTGTAGTTGTTTAAGTTATGTTTGTTCATAGGATGCCCTAGAAACACCTGAGAGAAGTCATAAGAGCTAAATAGCCAAACAATTTTTAAAAGGCAATGAAAAGCTTTCAAACACTTCAGCCAGTCCATCCAGTTTTAAAGTGGAAATTAAATTACTTTTACATTTTATTTGTAATGAAAAAAATATGTAGGAATTTAACAACTAAGGAACTTTACAGGTGCTAATGACCTTGAGACTCATCCCAATTATGATGCAATGATTAAAACAGTTTAAGAATATTTTAGAGTGTCTATTTAGCACTTTACTGATGTAGCAAAACATTGTTAGACCTGAAAAACAGTAAATTTTATCTAGACTGCTCAAATTTCCCTTTTATCATCTCTTGAAAAGAATGCAGCGAAGTACAGTGAAGTGATTCTAGACGCTAATAAAATAGTGCTTCATTGTTCTTCACGTAAATTAGTGATGCAAAATAATGTATGTCATTACTGCTAGTGAAAGCCATAGGAGAAATCATTATTGAATTTTAATGAATGAGTTAACTGCTTGGGATTGTCAGACACATAATTATTGGAGAAAAACTAATTCTGGCATTCTGTAATTACTACTTCAAATACTATAAGATTTCACTGAAAGGACAATCTGAAATAATTCCTCTAAAAAAAAGCAAAGGACATACTAGGAAACACTTTATGTGTGCAGGACATTGGATTATAGCAGTACAGATTTTTTTTAAAAATAGCACACAAATATACTAAAAATATTCACCTTCTTACATCTGCAGCTCTTCTAACATAGTATAAACAAATATAGGTGAATTCTGCATGGGGATATTTTAACATCACTTCTTACTGCTCCAAAACTGCTGTTATCCATAAGGAGCTCTGATATTATTGTTGGTACAAACCTCTGCAGCCTAATTTCCACCGCAGGAATTTCCTTATACATGCAGTTCCATTATTTCAAAGACATATTAACAGTTTCCTGATTTTGAAGCAGAAATAAATGTGTTTAGACTGAGCTACAACTTGCAATGAAGTCAACAGCATGAAGGAGAAGTTGGCTCAGGGCCAGACCTAGGCAGAACAGGCAGTAGTGTGGGGCAGTGAAATGGCCCCAGCCCACCTGCCTGCTCCGCCTGTGCCAGGGCCCTGCAGTGCGCCACAAGGACTGAGGAGGAAGGTTTTGCCCACATGCTCTGCATTGACTCATGTTATATTATTACTTTAGAAACATTAGAATGCAATTTTATCTTAGAAGCCTAATGCCATAATCTTTGCAAAGGCAACTCCACGTGCACTACTCAGACCTCAAAGAGAGGTCTTGCAAGAGCAGGCCAAAAGAACTGTGGAAAGAAAGACTGAGAGACCTGGATCTGTTCAGCCTGGAGAAAAGAAGGCTGAGAGGGTATCTCATCAGTGTTTATAAATATCTCAAGGGTGGGTGCCAAGAGGATGGGACCAGACTCCTTTCAGTAGTGCCCAACAATAAGATGAGGGGCAATGGGAACGGACTGAAGCATAGGAGGTTCCGTCTGAATGTCAGAAGAAACTTCTTTACTTTGAGCATGGCAGAGCACTGGAACAAGCTGACCAGAGGGGTTGTGGAGTCTACTTCTCTGGAGACATTCAAAACCTGCCTGGACACATTCCTGTGTGATCTGCTCTAGGTGAAACTGCTTTAGCAGGTGGGTTGGACTAGATGATCTCCAGAGATCTCCAACTCTAAAAATTCTGTTATCCTGTGAAAACTGCTGATGACAAAATTAACTCAGAAGTGGCTATTTCTCCACAGGCATGAGAAAAGAGAAAATCTGAATAAGACAGAATATGGACCAAAAGTACATAATTACAAAATGCACCCACTCCTATCCATGTCTAACTAGAGTGGTGCTGTGAGTCTTTAGAAACATGGCACACAGTACATCACAGAATGCCTCAACTTAGAACACTGACAATCACATCACACAATCATCACCTTGTCTTTTGGAAGATGTATAAATTTGTAAAAGCACAAACATCTCATTTTTTGCTAGACCCATCACCTTTCTTCTAAAAATGAAGGCTTTCATCCCTATAGCTGTTTCCTTCTGGCACACCGTAACAGTGCTGTGTTTGTAGTCTTCTTAGCACAGAGGTTTTCAACGTGATGCTGTAACCACAGATTTTAGTGCACTCTCACCTCCTGTTGGCTGCTTTTCGTGCATTTCTTTATGAATGCCACCATACACCTGGTGGCCTGGGGTTTGATTAAGTAGAAAATGTAAAGCCAGAAAGGGAGACAATCCACTTTAGGACACTTCTACTGTCTCTTTATTGTCAAGCACCTTAGCTGGTTATGTATCTAAAAAAACACTGCTGGAGAATGTAGGTTAGGATGGTGTTCCATAAACAAGAAAAAAGGATTTGGTTCATTAAGTCAGTTTTTTTGCAGTGGATGGGCCTTTGTATTTTAAATTCTGACCAGAACGGGGCAGCTGCAAACTTCATTACATGTAAATAAAGTATTTTCTTCTGAAAAACTTTGGTTTGTGTTTGAACTGTCATGCTGCTTTTAAATGTGTCACCTGTTATATTTTAGATTTGAGAAGAGCAACGGAAAATTAAGCAAATTTCTAGGAAAATACATAAAAAATAGCTGATGTGACTAGAAGAAATGAGATTTCTAAAACAGCAAAAAGAGACAAGCCTCTCTCCCTCAATGTGATTTTTGGGGTCAGATTCTGGTCTCAGCTCCAGATCAGAATATGCTGAGTATCTCCTTTAAAATAACACATACTTCTATGAAGGTAATATCAACACACTAATAAGGTCCTGTGTGGCTATGAGAGTGGTGATTAGTGGTCATTAATTTCATTGTACCTGTATTATTGCACTCTGGGTTTTGATCTGATGATCTGTGTGACTATAAAGAGTTAAAAGGAAAATGTAGATTTATACATAGCATGAAACTGGTGATCCAGATGTAAGAAGACAATGTTACCCTTTGTTATAGAAACTGCCATCTCATTACTTTATTCCCACATATTTCTGGTGACATATCAGTAATTGGATGCATAAGCTGTCAGACACCAGTGTTCCCAAGCTCCTTTTCAACTTGGTGTTTCATAGAATGTCAAGCTTTTTTTCTCTGTTTTAATAAAATATGGTTTTATATACAACACCACTTCATTGCATTCAACGTCATGCTAATATTTCTCACTGAATCTTATTGAAAGTGAGTAAAGCCACCTTCTTATTTTGAAGGAATAATGAGCTCAGTTTATACTCTCCTCAGTGCCAAATAACAATATTCAGATGTTTATAATTTGGGAAAGATTAGAGAAAGAGACTTGGAAATAATAAAATTGCAGGCTACTCTCAAAAATACTAAAATTCCATAACATTTGCCTATTAAATAAAGTATCAATTAAAGTAAATGGATCCTAAAAAAATTGTTTGAGTCCTCATACTCTGCCACTGTGTATGAGAAAAACAATGCTTTCTTTACAAATTAGAGAAGAATGAAGGCCTTTTGAAATAAAAGCTGACTGTGTTTTCAAACTATGGAGCTCCTTCACATTGTATTGCTCTGAGGAGATGGGTATTTACAGCTGATGTAAAGTGACTTCAACTTTTTGCTTCTTAATTTCTCTTGAAATTTGTTTTGCAGCATGAATAATCAAATGTGAAAAGTGATAGTCTCAGGAGGAGACTCATTTCAGTATAATACACTATCAATGTGTTTCTAGCAACTTAGGAATTATCAGTTTGGTTAACAGTGGGATGAATTTAGAGTATTATTTGCAAGCTCTAATTCACCGACTACTCAAAAAATTCCTTGGAGAAATCGTGCCCTGCACTGTCCCAGGGCAGGGAATGGAAGCTGTAATTCACCACAGGTCACAAAATGTCATTAAATCATTGTTTTTTTCAGACCAGTTCTTGTACTTGTCTAACTCATAATCTTCAAGAAAGTAGCTATATTCTACATCCCCTTGTTTAATTTATTCAGAAATTTACCAAAATAGTCTTTGTCCTTTATAAGCAAGGGCAGACTATTACTTCTGTGGGAAACTGGAGAAACTTGAAGTAAAAGAATCAAGCCTCTTTTTTTATTTGTGTCAATTAAATCCATTCAGCACATTTCAGCTTTAAAAAGAAACTGTGATTATGCTCATGGAAATCCCATACATTGGGCAGAATATTTTTCCTGAACTGAGACATCAGAAATAGATGCTATCATTCCATATCATTGCTTGTAGTTTAGGAATAATCAGGAAAAGTAGAGAATGGGGACCAAAGGAAGTTTTAAGGCCCCTCAATAGCCCTTAAATCCTCATCAGTGGGTGATTCAGGACTCTATATCAGCCTGGGGAACACTTCAGAATAGCTTGTCTTGCAATGCGAGTTTCAAGTGAGAAGTTTCTTTTTAATTTGTTTAAAAATTATGAATGAAATATCTAAGCACTGAAGATTTACCTTTATCAGCTTTGAGCTTTGGTGGACAGTGTGACTCAAAGGAACTTCACTTGGCTAAGAGGGTGGATGAGAAATATCAATTACACAGGTCTTCCCTCTTGAAAAAACACTGTCTGACTTTTCCTTTGATGAGAAGGACGGCTTAAAACACTGCTCCAGAAGTACTTTCTGACTTTGCAACCACCCCCCAGACCAAAGGTGAACTAGCTATGATTTTAAATGATTTGGAGCCCTTGAGTATGACTTTATTTAGTTGTACAATAAGTAATGCAGTAATAGCAGATATTTGCAGCTTACTCAATCCTCACCAAAAGGAAGCATCTTCAAAACAAGAACACTGGCATGTCCCCATAACTGTGTATGAGACAGTACTGTTGTTCCTCTGCCAGCAGCCTACTGGATACCTACCAGCATGCCCATTTCACTACAAATAAAGTATTATACACTAAGGAAAGAATTGTTCTTGTTCTTTTTCTCTGGTCAATATCAACTTCAGTAGGAGTAAAAACAGACACAAAGGTCTAGGAGTGTATTAGCAACGTCATTTGCCATTGTTGTGATGGAATAGTTATTTATTTATTGCTGAGGTTTTGGCTACAGCTCAACAAATTTTACACAAAAACTGTACTTTGCAGGCCAATAATTCGTTCCAATACACGGTTTCAGCTATAAGAAAACACCAAGATCTCAACTGTAGCATTATCCTCACCTGTCAAAACTGAAAGTAATGACTATATGAGAGCTTGTAACTGTGGTGAATCTAACCAATTAATTTCATTGCTCTTTTACACAACTGTTAAGTTTTCACCTTTTTGTCACAGATCGTCTTCCAGCTGTTCAACAAGCATCTACTTCTCTTCTGCTAATGCCCTCCCCCCACCAGGCTCAGCAATCCAGCTTGAGAGCTCTATTTTTATAACAGGGTGCAATTTTAAACATACCCGTCGTTCTTCTTTATGTATTATTTACTAACTGCACATCACTGACAAAAAAAATAGAAAGGATTCTGTTCTGTGCTAGAAAATTTGTGGTTTTCAGTGCTGATTCAGCAAATTGCCTCTCATCATTTCTTGTGTGAGCAGATTACTGAAGATTTTTTTCCTTTATTAAATCTTAAGATTAGACTGTGGATTAAATCATGCATGAAACTCCCATTTGAATGCTGAAATACTGGTATTTTTTAATAGACCCTGTGAGCTTGGCCACTGGTCCTTGTATGGGTTTGCTTAACCCTAATCATTGAAGTCACATACAAAAGTATCTTGTGTCAGAAGCTGTCCTAGTTTTCCTGAATGTCATCCCTCTTACAACGATATAGTAATATACAATACAAAGAAGTTCTGGCTTCTCTTCTTGTCAAAGAAATCAGCTGTGGAGGCAGAAATCTAGATGATTCAGAGAGTTTCTCCTATACCCCTTCAGAGGATGTGGCAGGAGAGAGGCAGTGGTAAGAAATGTTTCTCTCTTACCCTTTCACTCCTCTGACCCTCCATCTCCAGTTTAATTTTAGATACAATGATATTTTTAAGGAGAACTATTAGATCCTCTGTGTTTGCTTTTAATAGTGACTAATGGAGAGGTGAGCTATGGGATGGGAATTGATACATTTTCTCATTTGATAAATGCAACGACAAAGGGGATCGAGACCATTTCCCTCCCTCCTTCTACCTCAACGTAGCACTCCTTCACAACCAAGGCCTGTCCTGTCCTCCCTCTTTTGTTCATCTTTGCCATAAGATATCCAAAATGGAGATGCAGGGTACTGTTTGTCCTCTTTTGGGCAGCTTTGTTAGGAGAAACTTGGCTTTGTGTGATGCAGAGCAGCAGAAGGCAACACTGCACACAAGTGACCTGGAATACCAGTGCAGGAGCTATGACACTTTTAGTGTGATTGCCTGTAAAAAATTGGTCAGTGACCCACTGCATAGTTTTGTAAGGCATGCTATCAAAACTCTGGGCACCTGGGTTGCTGCAGATTGACTGAAAGACAGGGTGGAGAAGGAAAAGAAATATTAGACTACTTGAATCTGCGCCGCACTCTGTAACATCCACAAGCTGATTGCCTTCTCATTAACAGTGGTCTGTTACCTGATGCCTGCCAGCCAACTCTTGCTGAAGCTGTAGGTTAGCATCCCAGCTCCTTCCCTATGCTCTGTCTGCCTTTCCTTCCTGACCTAGACTGACCATGCCCCAGGGGATTGTCATCACCACTAAAAGAAAGATAAAGGATAAACCAAGGTGTCTCAAACAAATGTCAGTGGTCTGCAGTTGCCTTGATTCCCCCAAGCTGTTGAAGGACACAAAGGTCCCACTCAGTGGGTCCTTCATACAAATATGGTACTCTTGACACAGAAAGTCTGAGAATTAATATCTTTAGCTATTTCAGATTCTGGGGAAGTAACGTATTTTTAAAAAATGATCTCTTGTTACTACCATGGATGCTTTGACAAGGAACCAAATTGTCTTGTAATGTGTATTGTATAGCTCCCATCAGCATCACTACAGCATTTGAAAAGGAAGATACATTCTTCTCAGAGTCACTGGAAAAGGAGTAAGAAAACATTTATCATTATGAAGCTGCTTCTTATAATGCAAGGTCTATTGAAAAGATGTTCAGGCATGTACCTGAGGACAGAATTTTCCCCTGCTGGTTTTAATGTTTTGGGGCTGGCTTAGATCTAGCACACTAATGCTTTTCAGTGCAAAAAAAATTGTTCTTTTGTAAAGGCATTTATGACAGCTGAATATGCATCTAAGTCAAAAAACTTAACAATCATGGGTGCGTTGGTTAATTCATTTATTTCTTAGGGGTAATTTAAAATAAAATTAAATTGTTTGCTACAGTGTTTATGATTCTGATTATTCTCAGTCCTTTTGAGGTCTCCAGTGTTTTCACTATCTTTCACCATTTTACAGTTATTGTGAAATAAACATCTCCATCCTTCCACTTCATCACTTTCAATTATGCTGAAGTATTACAAGGCTAGCTTGTATGCCTGAGGCATTATGAATTATTCGGGAATACCACCACATTTTTCTGTAACTGAAAACAGTGCCAGGTAATTAGCAATTTAACATGAGCTCCTTTGTTATTCTTTTATACTCCCGTGTTCCTGGCCTACTTCCTCTATGCTGGAAGTTGTCAAAAACAGATGATATGTCTATTATTGTGTTTAAAATGGAAATAAATATAATACTGCACTGAAGAATTATGCACCAGGACTTAAATATATGACCCCTGTTAGTGAGTCAGTAGTTACAAAATGACTGCTGGGGGTTATAGCTAGTGTCACTTCACCACCTTTCAGCATCAGAAAAGAAAGGGGAAAAGTAATGTGGAAAGAAAAGGCCTATGAGATGGAAAGTAACACTGAAGGCAACATAGGATGCTTTTAAAAGTTATTTAATTAAATGGTGAGGTCAGTGTGGTCATAATTATAAGTTTTGTGAGAAAAACCTCCAAAGATTTATCCTGGTAGTGTGTGAAAGCAGAGTAGCTTAAGTTATTCTGTGTCCTGTTTTTATTACAGACTCCCTAATGGTAACCCATCCAGATTATATTTTTCCACTTAAGACGTAGGGAGGGAACCTTGCGAAAGTGTGCTATTGGACTTTCCTACCAACTTTTGTTTTTAACTTTCACACCACTTTGTGACAAAGGCTTTGACTGAGTAGGTCCCTGGTCCCTACACAGCTGAGTGTTGTGTTTCAGTGTAGAGTGAGAAGTCACTTTGTTCTTTGCAGTCTCTAATTAAGTCACCTATGTTCCCTTAGTCCAAGTGCACCCCACAAACTTTAGGCTCATAACTGAGGCACTTACACCAGCAACCATGGCTCTCAGTCCTCTGCTACAGTGAGAATGGAGAAGGCAATGCAGCACTGAAGGCAATACAAATTACCTGGCTGCCTAATTGTTTCTATTACCGAGGCAGTTGAGGACCACTTGGTTCCTAAATTTATTACTTTTCTGAGTGACTAATGTCAGGTGAGATAAATCCAAGCTTTCTAAATACACAAAGCACGATTGAAAAAGAGCCTGCATGAGAAGATACGAAGCCAAAACTGAGAGTAAGCCACATTCTGACTCCTTGCTGTTATCTCTTAATCACTCTACTGTAACATCGCTCTATGGCCTGTTCATCATTTTTTGTTCATGCTCACAGAAAAAATCTATTGTACTCATATCATGCAGGAGAAAAACCAACCTATTTCCTAGTCTTTGAAAGGAATTCTCAAGAGACCTGAGAATATTCTAAGAAAGGAAGTTGATAGATATATTAACAACATCATCTGGTACTCATCTTTCTACAAAACATCTTTCATTAGCCTCATCCTTTCTCTTTGATGTAAGAGATTCTCATCTTTTCTCCATCAAGAAACCTTTGATCTCATCCTCCCACCCATCTCATCCAATCCTATTCTTCTCACATCCATAATCTGCCACACATCCTCTGATGTCTTGTCTCTTACATAAGTTTTGCTGCCACATTTCTCAGGACAAGCAATCTTTTTTTCCCCTAACATTCAGATGACATGTCGTGCATCTCCATTCTCTAGCATTTCCACCAGCTTTCACTGTTTCTCTGCATCAAATTCAAAATCATGTTCCTCATCCTCGAGACTCAGCACAGGGCTGTCAAGCTTTCGTATGCTAGGCTCTACCTTGCTCATTGCTCTTACAATTATGTGTTGCATTTCATAATTGTGCATAAAAATTAATTTCCCTGTCATATATCAGTTAGATCTTTCCTGAACACCACATAATGTGTCACTTTTCCTTCAAGTCCATCGTGCTTTGGGGTCTTTCAAAGAACATATTTCTCCCTGTCCTCTTTTTCTGTGCTTCAGAGAGAAACTTGCCCTATGAGGCAGAAGTTAGCTTTTGTTAAATCCTTCACCCAACCAAATTGGCTACAAAATTTTTTCAAAGATCAGTACTGTAACTGAGCTGTGCTAAATGAACACATTCTTGCTGATAGTAACCTCAGGTAGATCAGAGTTAACATTAGAATGAATTTAACTCTTTGTTTCAAAGCAGTTTCTAATAAGGAAGACAAGATGCCCCACTGCAACAGGAGCCAAGGAACAGTGGTGAGCCTTCTTTGCCCCTGCTAGGAGTTTAGCTGGTTGTTCAAGGTCAGGTGCATTGACAAGGGCTCCTGTGAAGAAAGCCAAAAACCTCAGTAGGCATTTCTCCTCCCTTCCTTGGGAGCCACTTTTAGGATCTTGACATGGACCCCAGATGAGCTACAACCGAAGCCACTCTGCAGCCTTGTGGTCTTGGGTGAGCTCCATGTCACCTGACTGTAGTCACCTCAAAGCTTAGTTGGTTGATATAAATTAATTACTCCATTTCCTTCACAATCAGTGGGCACTTGTGAAAGGAGACACCAGTTGTAGGGTAGCACAAACCACCCCCAAGAAGTCCCTGTTGTCTACAGAGGGATCCTGACTCAAACTGGTGACTTAGCAAGTACATGCAGGAAACTAGGTGAGATGCTTCCCACCTTCAGTGACAGTTAGGTACCCTGAGTGGTTCAGTAGTTCCTTCACGGTGTGTTCCCATCCCACCATTCACTTTTTTATCAAAATCTTTCTAGACAATACAAAGATCCATAAAAGAGGTGGTTTTTCCACACACAGAGAGAAATGGTTTTTTAAGTGTAAACAAGTGTTTTTCAATACTCAACATGCTCATATGTGGTTTTGCAGCAACATAAGCTATTAGCATCTCACTTTGTGCATTTGATTATAACTCTTCACCTGTGATTTTTAAGTTTGTTTAAGTATATGAGGGAGCTGCCATTGAGTCACTGTCTACAGCTGTGATTTCCCCACTACTCATTTAATGTAATTATGATAACATTTACTAAACTTGTTTTCTGATTTAGCTTGAGTTGTAATTTATTTTAACTGATTTCTCCTTGCAGGGCACTCTGCATTCATTCATTCATTCATTACATACATGGCAAGCCAACAGTTTAAACCTAACTGGGCAAGCAGCTTACAGTCTTTAAGAAGATATAAGCATTAACACATTGTTGTGAGTTGTGTGATACTGATTTTCTCCTGGAAAGCAAAAGGATAGAGAAACGGTCAGTGCATTCACAGCTATGCACTGCAAACCATACTGAGATTGTCAAAAAAGCTTGGAATAAAGCTCAGCTAATGGATTTTAAAAAAATAATATTTTTTTTTTCCTGAAAAATATGCTGAAACCTTTAAGGAACTCAAAGTTATGATGTGTGCACTTCTTAAATATATTACTTGAGGTCAATAGTCTATAAAGTGTTAAATACTTAGACCTTTAAAACTTGCAGTTCATTGAAAGAATTATGTAGGCTCTGCCTCATGTTTCAGAATAGTAAAGTGCCTGTTGCACTGTGCCAGTACTTTCTGATGGGAATAAATTCTTAAGAGGTCACTAACATTCAACCTTTTTAAACTTTCTTCTTAAAAGTTGAATGTGAGGAGATACTGAAGAGATTTTTATGTCATTGCCATCACCCAGAAGTATCTCACAAAAGGTTAGGAAGTTCATCACAGTATCAAAACTCAGACATGTGTGGCTTTTCTGCCCAAACTCTGGTAACACAGTAATGATTAAAGGTTATTTTGGAAACTCACAGAATTCCCAAGCAAAATGGAAGATAACACAGAAAACAGGCCCGCAAGGAATAATAAAGGCAGATGAACACTGTTGCAAATCTGTTCCTCCTTTTGCTCCTCACAGCTATTCTTCAAAGAAGAATAACTTAGCAGAGAAAAGAAAATGTTCCTTTGTGATAAAGAAAGCAATGAAACAAACTGGAAACACAGTGTTATGAAAAAAATAAGAACTAAAATTATGTCAATGTTTATTTGAATATAAATCTCTTCAAAGACATACAAGTGAGGCAAATTCTGAGCCTCTGTTAACCAATGTAATTCCCTTGAAACCAATGATGATTTAAATTAGCTAAAACTCTGGCCTTAGAATTTTTTTCCTTTTCCTATTACCAGAGAAGACATTCTACTTGAATAATTTTGTCTGTTCCTCCCCTCCTCCTCCCCCTCCTCCACACACACTCCCTGCTTCTCATTTTTCTTACAGTTCCAAAAACTGAAAAGAAAATATGTTGTAATTTTTCTCTATGAATTCTCCTTAACTTCCCTTCATTATAGAAGAAGGGCTTTTATGTCTTTCACCTGCTCCTTCAGAAGCTAACCAGGTGACATTCTGGAAACCTGCAAGCACTGAGGGGAGATAGTTATAATTTTGTGTACATAATGATTGATATTCAAGGACAGAGGTGTTTGGTTTCTTGCTGGATCAGGTCCTCTGCTTCTGTGTCTTCTGTTTTCTATGGTTTCTCTGCATTTGTTTGTTCATTTTCTTTAAACGATACAATAAAAATATCTGCAACTGAGTAATATTTTTGTGTACAACATGGCATCCTGCACACAATTTAGTACTTGATGGTTCTATCTATGCCATACTAGAAAGGAAACAATGTAGCCAGGTAAAGCATTTTTTTTTCCTTTTCCTCCATACTTTCTCTGCTTTACACACAAATTCACAGAGACTGAACCAAGAATATAGTCTTTTTCCCCTTTGGAAATACATTGTGGAGAATTTTCTTCTCTCTTGTCTCTGTTTTGCCTACCAAACTCAGACTTCTCATTGACTACCCAAACTACATTAGGTATAAGAAATGCTGAACTGAACTGAAATTTCACCTCTCTCATGGATTTAGGCATGGTCCTGTAATGTGGTTTTACTGTAATGTAGCTTGTAAAGACTTCTTCAGATTTTGGGTAGAGATAATTCTTCATTCTTTCCTTGTAAATTTTTCAACAGAAGTAGGACTCAGTTTTTATATAAAAGCCTATATCATCACTCACTAGGGCACTGGGCTTTTAGACTAAGCAGAAGTGTAGGACAGAAGAAAGGAAAAGTGAGGAGATGACTTTCACAGCTCATGTGAAAGTCATGGCACTTCATACCAGAGGATAAAAGATTCTGGGGTTTGGAAAAAGAGCTCACAAGCAAGGAAGGGCATAAATCTGTGGCTTAATCACTAGCTCCCTCTCAAAACCCATTGATTCCCAGAATCCCATTTGTCTTGGACACCTTATACATTTTTCATTAGGCGTTCATTGGATGAAATACAAAACCAAAGGAGTGGGCTGTAGATGCCTCTGCCAGGGACTGCCTTGCTCTGCAGGTTTTGCTCTCCCATTTGCACCACTCTTGTTTTCCTTCACTTTGACTCTCTGACTTTTTTGTGTGTTCTGATGCCCAGTTTCAGCAGGCATTGGCAAGGGTTGCAACCCAGCCCTGATTGCAGCACTCACGTTTGAACTTCAGCTGTCAGGTACCCTAAGCCAACGGTAAGAAATGATAATGACAGGACATAAAATCATCTGAGTTTTGTACTGAGTTAGTGCCTATTACCTCTTTAACTGACACAGGGGTGACTCATTGGTATGACCTGACTGGATTAAGTGGGAGTTAGGCACCAAGAGGCTCTGTTTTTTCAAACTGGGGACTGTTCTTGGCAATAACAGTAACCTGGCAGTACCCTGCAATAACAGTAGCCTAACCGTAACCCAGGCAACCCAAGAAGTTTAGTAGCCCACTAATTAGTAAATAATAAGCTGTTACAGCCTTCCAGGAGCCTAAGAGACATTAATCAGGACCTTCATGAATAAAAAAATAATTTTCTGGATGCTAAACTCCAGGTTTTGGTGAAAGTGGGATTTAGGGCTTGTCTATTGTGAGACTCATCTATAGTGAGACAGGGTGGGAATAGATGCTGTGCTGGCCAGCCCACACTAATGCGCCCTGCAAGTACTCTCACTTTGCTCTGCATCCCAGCCTGGCTCTGCCCGGTGTTCAATACCTGGTGGAGGTACCCCAGGAACCTGCTCAAGCTTAGCCCCTGTGGGCTCAGCACAGAGAGATGGACACCATCAGCTGGATCAGGAAGACACTTCCAGCTGGGAAACAATTAAGAAATAAGTTTTAAGCACAGGAAAAATTACTGCTGATAATTTATAAATTAGTAAAATTAATTAAGTTACAGTCTAATTAATTGAGTCACAGTCTAATTAATCCATGTTCATTGTTTCTTTTGTCTCATTTCCCAGTATTTAGAGGAAAAGTTATCATGTGATTCAATAGGATGTTTGCTGAGTAAGGACTAATAAATTTGGTCTCATGAAATTATCTTAATCAAGGTGATTTATGTAGGATTTGCCTCTCCCCTGCTCTCCAGAATATACTTGAAAGCTTTGACTAGTTAAGCGAGTGAGTTAAGAGTTTTCCTCTGCTGTTTAAAATGATTGTTTGGTTTCCAAATAATGTTTACATCATAGAAACATTCTTACTGTAGTCTCCTGAGTCTTTATTTTTAAATATACCGAGAAAAAATATCCCTCCAAATCAAGGAAGCTCCCATTTTCTATTTTGTGGTTGGTTTTGGGTTTGTGTTTTGGGGTTTTTTTTGTGTGTATTGTTTTTTTTGTGTGTGTCTACTATGTTAGTAATGCAATTACTTCAGACAAGGGACAACAAGGCTGTTTCTCTGAGATGCTGATAAACTGATGATGTCAAGTGAATATTAATTGGTCACTGAAGCATAACTCTTTAATTGCCTCGTGGAGTCTATGAAAATCCTTTAATTGGCCATAAACTGAAAAGGAGGGTGTGGCATCTGCTTCCTTTATTGTTATATTGTTGTTGCCATCATTTTTGTGCCATCTCTTTGCCAGTTCCATGACTGCCAAAGTAACTTCTTGGAGCTGAGTGGAAGATATATAGTTAGTAAGCAGCAACTGACATTAGGGCTTTCTTCACTGCAGTTATTGTGTGTGTGTTGGTTTTGTTTGTTTCCAATTACCTTGCTAATGAGGTAGTGACCAAGCCCTGCCACTCACAAATGAGGGTTTGCCCCAGGTAGCTGCTTTGCAAAGTCCTCTTGCTTCTGCTTCCTTAGGTCACCGTTGCATTTGTTTGTCTGCCCTTTAGAGCTTTTCCCAGACATCCCAGACTGACTGTACACTGCACGCACCTTAGATCATCTTCTGTGCCTGTGAATATAAAACACTCTTAGATCAAATTCAGTCTAAAATGCCACTTATGCTAGTAGCAGCATTTCCTTGCCTCACTTCATTTCTAACCCCTCTTTCATAAAATAAAATGACCATTATAAGAACCATAAGAGTGTAGAATCAGGCCCAACTTCTTTCTTCATGGTAATGTTGGTTATTAATGTGTTGGTGGTAGAGACAACACAAGATTTATACATCTGTGAGTTAAGCTTGCTGAGGGGTGGTACCTCAACTGACAGTATGCTTGACTGCAGTCCAGCTATCACACTATTAATACTTCAATTGATTGTAATATTAAAATGTGATGGATTCTGTTTGGAAATTTTATCACAACGTTACTGATATGGAAGTTGATATAAATATTTCTACTGTAAATTCATTTAACTTGCATCATAAGAAAGTGCTGTTATAAAGGGCTATGGGCCCAAATAAGATAATTAATAAAGGAGTTTTTGTAGTATGGCATCTGCAAGGTTAAGTTTCTGAAATATTCTTAAAAACAGATTTTTTAATTTTTTTTTTTTTAATCTTGGAAAAGGAAGAACAGAAAAGTTCCAGAAAAAGTAGAAGAGATTCAAGGTCATAGGCTAACTCTCTTGTCTGTGTGTTTCATGCTCTTGTCTAGTTGCATTCTAGAACATAACATTTCAACCAGGCTTCTCCTGCACCCTTATGACTCACAGGGTTTCTATGAGCTATTTTTGCCACCAGTGTAAATAAGCAAAGCATCAGGATTGAAGTTTTCCAGTTTGGAAGCACTTCCACAGAGCTCCAACAAGAGTTTGTAGTCTGAGTGTGATCTGGACTGCTCCAGTAGCACCAAAGCTGAGCTTCACATTTCCTGTTTCCAAGTTCCCTGTTTGTGTGCCATGGCCACAACAATAACACAAAGTAAACCTCAGCTCTGGGTCTTCATAGCTCAGGTGGCAAATAATCTGCTAAAGCACAATTTAACAGAAAACATGTCTAGCATGTGCTGAAGTGGTCATTTACATTAGACTGCCTTTTCCAGTGGAATTCTATAGTGTACTGATCTATAACATGAATGTTCCTGAGCATCAGAAGGAACAAAACAGACTAAAGAAAAAAACGTATTCTTCAGGAGATGACAGTGTTGTTACTTGTTAAGCTGCAAAATTTCAGTAGGCAGCTGCAACTTATGCTACACAACAACAAAAGATTACTCAAAAAACTTTGAATGACTACTCAAAAATTTTAACTTCCAACTGTTTATTACAAACAATGGGAAAGCAATGAGCAACGGTCCATTCACAAGGCCATTTTTTCAGAAAAGGTTATTTTCAGTGTTAAACTTCACAGAGACTCAGATGTCTGCAGGAACGTTTTACTTGTGTACTACACAGTGTGTGAGATATTCTGATTTCTTACTAATATTATTATAGAAGCCAGATCATTTTTCATTCTTTGTAACACTGCCACAGCAGATGCATACAAAAGCCAGCGGCCTACCTAATCCACCAACAGGATCTAAGATATCACCCCAAGTTTCAGAACGTTGTGGTTTGCAAGTATTATTGCACTTTGTCATTTCATCATCATAACTTTTTAAAGGGAGAATTATACCAGACATGCTTCATAAGTCTGTTCTGGTGAATTAGCAATTGGCGTTATTCCCCATGGGCATTAAAAGTAGAAAAATATACTTACCGTCTTGGCAAACAAGCCTGGCATCTAGTAAAATGTGAAAAAAGACCCCAAGCATACACACCAAATTTTTTTTTTAGATTTAATTTATGCATTTCATATTAGTCTTGCACATGTTGTTCCACAGAAGAGACATATTATCATATACCATCAGATGTAATTTCTTAAACAATTGTGTCATAAATCATTGGAAGAAGCTAAAAAGTGATACTGTAACTTTCATTCTTTAAATTGAGATTAAGGGTCATTCTATACACTAATCCACAGTTTTCCAATAATTTTCTATAGGCAGATAGGTATTAAAAAATATGCACAAACAGTTGTAATATTATATATGTGGTCTCAAGAAAATGATTCTGGAAAAGTTGCTCTGCTTTGTTATTTTTCTTTAAAGTAATATTATTTCACAGGTTTCCCTACTTGGCTTTCTGGGTTTCCTGTATTTTGAGGAGGAAGGAAGTGAATCAAACCTACAAGTTAAGAAAAACTTCTTCAACAGAATGTTGTTGCACAGCTTGCTCAAATCAATGGTTCAAACTCCTTACACTTTTTATGCAGGATCTAAGAGCTAACAGCAGTGTCCTTTCAGATTTTTAATGTGTGAAGCTTCTCTGAAAGTTCTTGATGATGGAGAAAACTCAGGTTCATGGTTTACCACAGTAGATATCAAGTTCCTTTATAGAAAGACAGTAACAAAGGTGTATGTGTTCCTTGCACAGTATTAAAGTACAACTGTAAAGGTGGAAACAACTGACGGGATTGGTTAGCTGGTTTAAGAATGGATCAGTTAGATTCAGCATCATATCACCTGACTGTAATAAAGCCCTGATGGAACCAGTATTTATGTGGATCAAACTGACATGATGCTGAACTCAATTTGCTTATTATTTGTTTTACAAAACCACTCTAGCTGACTATATCCAGGTCTGGATGTAATAACATTGTCGACAAATCTGAAGAGAAAAATTCGCATACCCATAAATGGAATTACTTTCTGTTTATAAATGCAACAGTAAAGATTGGGAACATGTCTGATTTTGCCTCAGTCTTCTGCACACCTTTGTGTGAGCATTGCTGAATTCAGTGAAGTTTACATATCTATGCAGCAGAACAGAATTTGTTTCACGGCATTAAAATTCATGTGCACTGTAAATACCCAGAATCTCTGTGGCACAGCTCATGAAGCTGTATGTCTCAGAGAACTGGTTCAGATTTGTGTCAAGGCTTCTGACTCAGAAACCCTCATATAATCACAGAACTCTATAAATTTCAGATAAAATAATGCATTCTATTTCTGGAGGTTTGGGGTTTTTTACTTAAATCATGTTTGTGAATACAACTTTACAAGTCAGCAACCTCAATATGTCTTTGAAAGTTTTCTGAAACTTACAATCCTAAGTCTTGCCCAGTAAGAACTTCATCATTCAGACTTTTTTACTTTCACCTTTTTTCTTAAAGTCTTTCCTATTCCAGATGCTCTCTGGTGTCCAGTTTTGTGTTTCCAAAGAGACAAGATATGGATGGTGCATCCAGCCCTGTAGATGTCAATGTTCTTGGCAGACTCTAGTTGAACTTCTGCTGCAAATGCGAGCAGGTGGGACAACTCTCAAAATGGCCCCAAAAGCAGATGTGGGAGGTGGAGGTGCCCTCCAAGGCGAAAAGAAGAGGTCATGCAGTTGTATTCATAGCTCTAAACATCAGCAGCAAAGTCAGATAATGTTCCCTCAGAGACTGTCTGTGGAGACATTCAGGAAAGTTCAGAAAGATTAACTAGATCTATAAAATTTGATCTCATAAGGAGAATACAGAAAATAAGGGCAGGTGTGTTGAGCTGAAAGAGCACATAGGAATCAGGAGACTTGGCTTCTGTTTCTGCCTCTGGCAGTGACCTTCTGCATGACCATCATGGTTAGATGTTGTCATGCTTCTCCTCTCAACAAAAATGTAATAAGGGTATTTGCCTACTCTGAAAACAGTTTGAGATCCATTTAATATTATTACTGAGTTGTTATTTTATGGATGCTGCTGTTTAGAAATGATTCTAGATTCCAGAAATGATTCTGATTCGAGTCTTGCATCTGGGTAGGAACAACCCCAGGTTCCAGTATAAGTTGGGGAATGACTTATTAGAGAGCAGCGTAGAGGAAAGGAACCTCGGGGTCCTGGTGAACAGCAGGATGACCATGAGCCAGCACTGTGCCCTTGTGGCCAGGAAGGCCAATGGCATCCTGGGGTGTATTAGAAGGGGGGTGGTTAGTAGGTCGAGAGAGGTTCTCCTTCCCCTCTACTCTGCCCTGCTGAGACCACATCTGGAATATTGTGTCCAGTTCTGGGCCCCTCAACTCAAGAAGGACAGGGAACTGCTGGAGAGAGTCCAGCACAAGGCAATGAAGATGATTAAAGAAGTGGAGCGTCTTCCTTATGAGGAAAGGCTGAGGGAGCTGGGTCTCATTAGCTTGTAGAAGAGGAGACTGAGGGGTGACCTTATTCATGTTTACAAATATATAAAGGGTGAGTGTCACGAGGATGGAGTCAGGCTCTTCTTGGTGACAACCAATGGTAAGACAAGGGGTAATGGGTGCAAACTGGAACACAAGAGGTTCCACTTAAATTTGAGAAGAAACTTCTTCTTCTCAGTGAGGGTGACAGAACACTGGAACAGGCTCCCCAGGAGGGTTGTGGAGTCTCCTACTCTGGAGACATTCAAAACCCGCCTGGACGCTTTTCTGTGTAACCTCATCTAGGTGTTCCTGCTCCGGCAGGAGGATTGGAGTAGATGATCTTTTGAGGTCCCTTCCAATCCCTAACATTCTGTGATTCTGCTTTCAAACTTTTTGAGATGTTATTGTCTCATATAAGGCAGGAATGACAGGACACTAAAGGCCATCCTGTTTCTGAAGGAGGTTTTCACTTCTGGATTTGTTTTCTGTGTTCCTTTTAAAGATAATAGAGACTTCTGTGGTTTAGTTTGTCTTCCCTGAAAGTAGATGCCTTAAAAACATTGCATCAGTCATGTTGTAAAGTTGCTTTTTTCTTTCCATTGACTATAAACAGCACCTGGAATGACCAGTTTACAGCTGACATTGGATATTAGGTGAAATGAATCCCATCTTCTGAATTAACTTTACCAAGCATGCCAAGATACTGACAGTTCACATAGTACCAAAATTAATCTATTTTCCAGGAAAATTTTGTTAGCCTTTCTATTAACTCCCTAATTTTGCCCAAAAATTCTGGAGAAGATGTGTAGTTGTTCATCTTAATAATTTTAAATTTGAACAGTGTTCGCTTTTGAGACCTATTTTCCTTTTGAAATTTGTTTAATTATGTGATTGATCTACTCATCCTTCTGACTCCCATGCTAGTATATTAGCTTACTCATTGTGATAGATTTTTACATGGTTTGCTTATCCCTAAACCCAAGTAACAATGAATTATTTAGACATGGAAAGACTATGAGCAAGAAAGTATTTTTCATATCTTCTTTAGCTTGATTTGACACTACTGAAATGGAATAATAAAAAGTGCTGTGTTATTGTATCCAAGCTACACCCAGCATAGAGGTCCCTACAGTGTTTAAAATGATAGTGCATGTTGATAGGATATTGACAATGCTGGTTGTGAGGAGGTACTTTCAGAACCACCAAATCTCCCAGTGCTGGAGAGGGAAAATGCAGCTTCTCACAGTGGATCATGGACAAATAAGTCATCTTATTCTCTGTAGTCTTTTTTCCTCCTGTTGTCACAGCATTTGCCTGGTGGTTGTTAGCAATGCTTTTGTCTGCAGTGCAGGACTGATGCACATGTCTTCAAATATATGTTTTCCCCCTAATGGCTGTGTGCCTTGATGCCCTTCTGCGGACATCTTAAAACTCAACTTTCAATGAAAAGTGGAGGCTTATCCTAGGTATTTTACCTACTGCTTCTATTGTGTTATCTCCTCACTGGAAAGGATTAGAGATGTTACCAGAGGGAGATCTCTGTTTCTGCTCTGGACAACCAGGCAAATTGTAAAAGCAGACGAATCTCCTTAGAACTGCTAAAAGATCTTTTTGTTGGTTTGTTGTGGTTTATTTGTTTGGTTGGTTTTGTTTTGGTTTGGTTTGGTTTTTATGTTCTGTGGTTCATCAGATTCTGATATTTATGCCACTAGTGTAAATGCAGTGCTGTTTTTTTTACACTGTTTGAAATGGGGTCATAGAGCTGACTTATTTTGTCAGCTGTGGTCTCATTTTCCTATTTATAGATACTGAGATATAACAGTTTTTTAAAAAAGCACTAATAGTGCATTTTCAGCATATGCCATTGAAAAGGTTGCATTACAGATGTTCACAAGCATGCAAAGACCAAAACAGCAAAGAGAACAGGTTAGCTACAATTGTGAGTTCCTCTCACTGCAATATCTTGCCAAAAAGTCACAGAAGTATAACACACAAGCAAGTAAAAAAGTGATTATGAGGGTCATAATGGCAGCTCTGAATCCATAATGCATAACGCATTCATCCCAAGGTGCATTTGTGCATATGTTAAGGCATTTTTACTAGCAGTGTAAGAGCTTTCGAAACCATTTTCTGAACTGTTTAGCTCATTTGCAGTGTTTAATTGATATTTTATATTTTTGTCCTTATCACTTTCTGACATTAAGCCATGACACAATTCATTAATATGTTATAGTGGCAGTTGTTCCAGCTTCTGTTTGTGATTCATTCCTTTGAGCCTTGTCATCATTTTTGCATATTTCTTTGTGCCCTCTTTTGCTTTTGCGGAGTCCCTGTGACACTAAGCTGGCCCTAGCTAGGCATGATAGTTTGTCTGATTCTGGGCTTGTTTTCTTAGAGGTTCATACAAGCTAGAGCATGGTCTAACATCCTTTACTGATAAATAAAGTAATGTCTGTTCATTTCTGTTCTCCCTATTGTCATACGAGCATTATTCTTCTCCAATTTGTCTTTGATCTCTCTGACACACAAATAACACCCAGACAGTTCCTCATTGAGCTTATTTCTTTCCTTACCAATTTTGTACAAAATAAAAACTAAGGTTATTCTTGATCTAGAGCAGTGGAAGTGAGAAGAGATTCCGGCCCAGTATTCCAATTCCACATTCACCTATCTATGTTCTGTGCATGTTGATCTAAATTATGTCTGAAGCTGGTCTTTTGCCATCTTAATTCTAATTGCTTATCCAAACCACCACATTTCCCTGATATATCATTTTTGAAATAAGGTTTGGCTTTTTGTTCTTTGTTTTGGGTTTTTTGGATACAATAATCCCAAATAGCCAGATGTCCCCTACAGCCATCTATACCAATGACACACAAGAATAAAGTGGATGGGAAAAGCTGCGTTATTAGAGTGACACTTGCTTGGCTCCAGTATAATGTAGTCTGTATACAGCAGAAGTTAGTGGAGATGCTATCAGTATGATTAAGTCATTTGTAAGTGGGGAGAAAAATAAAGCTGTATAAATCTCCATTTATCATCTCCCTGAGCTGTTCCCTCCCACTGCAGTGATATCACCAGCACAAAGCCCTTCAGACAGATCTTTATCCTGACCAGAACAATGCTCTCTGAACTTGTTGCTAACCCCTTGTTTCAATTTCCTCTGAGATATAACTTTTTTTTTTTCCCAGTCAATGCAGATTATGTTCACTGTTTCACACTTCTCAGCTTTATGACTTATTTCCTTTAAAAATAACCTCAGCAGATATGTCAACTATGATTTATCCTGTATGATATTATAACAAATTATTTAATAAACTGATAATTTGCCAGGCATTTCATGGCCTCCAGGCCTGAGTGTCTCTGTGTTCACCCCAGTGTAAAGTGGGGACCACTGAGTTCACTACTGATGTGCATGTGGGTAAAACCAGCAACTTTGAAAACAGAACAAGATCTTAAACAATCTTTTTGAGAAATGAGAATTTATTTTGGAAACAAAATTTGAGGATGCATGAAATTCAACTTAAAGGAGCCATGGTATGACAAAAGACAGAAAGTCAAGTATAGATTAGTCTGTTCATCATTGAAGTTATCCAGTGAAGGGTATGGTCCTGCGTCAGATACTGGAGAACATGACTGAAAAATCCCACTGCTGTTCCTGGATGTTAACATTACAGAGCCCCCGCATCTTCTTTTCCTTCAGCAAAACTCCTGCTGACCTTGACAAGAGCAGGTTTGTACTTTGGCAAAAGCTGTTTTGAACTCTTTGAGTCTCATTTATCTTTTTTATTCCATTGCATTGAAGGGCAAAGAATTAATCAGAGATCCTGATAAACTTCATACTTACTTAACAGCATAATAAAAATAATTGATTAACTGATTGATTGATAAATTAATTAGTACCTAATAGCCAGAGGATCTGTCAGGAGTTGTGCAGGCTGGAAGAGATCAATTTAAATGTTAAACACAAAGGACAGAAAGATGAGGTACAGGACTAGTTTATAGAAACAAATGTACTCTGGTAAACAAGAACATAGAGATGAATTAATGACTTGAGACAAGCCAGGTGCACAAACACGCATTTGAAAATTAGAGTTTAAAAACATGTTTTCCTGAAACTCTGAGATGTGGGATCTGTACAGAAGTCACAGAGCTAGGACAGAACTTGCAGTTCCCTTGGGTGTCTGGAGGTTTTTCATCTCAAATCAAAGAACATCCACAGAACTGGTGGCATTGGTAGATGCAACTCTGACAGACCCTAAAGAGAGTGCCTTCAAGTTTATTGTGTGATGAAGTAAGGTCTTTGCACTGAGTGATGATAGCCATGACTGCGTCATGGTGCCATAATGTAGCTTCCAAGTAACATGAGCAACCTGTCGGGTCTTCTTCACTACTGAGGGAACACATGGTGGTGAAGAGCGTGAGAATTAATGGGATGACAGAAAATTCCCTTGATCTTCCTCATAAGTTTGTTCCTCACTGGAAGCTCTTAGCTGCTGGAATAAATCTTAAGATTACCCATCTGAGACAGCCTGAAATCCACCTGAGGCAGTAAAGTGTTATTTCAGCCATACAGATGCAGAAGGACTAGGGATCTGGTTCAGTGAAGTAATTTCTACCTTTAGAAATCTGCATTTTGCACTAACAAGTTACTAGACAAAACACAGAAATAAGAATCTAATTGTTTCTTAAACATCTTTAAATACATAGTCATTACTATATGTCTTTCTTTACTCTTTATCATTGTTTAAATGATGCTCTCAGGTCTCAAGAATACATTTTTAAAGAAACCCCACTCATTTGGTCCTCATTATATCCTTTTACAGCATACAATAACGTTATTTACTTGAAAATTGTCTTATTAAAATACAGTGAATAACCCGAATAACCTCTGTGTGAACCCTGATCCTTATTATCTTGCAATTTCAGTTGCTCTAGTGTACTCTTCCTATCATCTCTGTGACTAAAAGCAGTTTTCTTTGAAACCTGCTCAGTTGCTTCTTTCTATGTAGTCCTTTATTCTGGTAGAAAATGCATCTGTCCCCTACTATTTGCACAGAGTGGAGCTGCTGTCCATATGCTGCCTGTGCTGTGACCAAGGGACAAATGTGGTCCCCCCAGCTCTGGCCACCAGGTCAGGAGTGCTGTCCCAAGCCCCATGGCCTTTTCCAGCTCCATGGCTGGGAAGTGGAGAATGTGGCAGAGTGTTCTCTGAAGTGCTGGCAGAGCACCTCATGAATTTTACATCATGACCATCTCACCATAATGCTCAAAAATTGTTTCAGGAAAAATCATTGCCAGAAGAGCTTTTGCAGAAAAGACAGGCAGAATCTTATCCTCCCATCAAAAGGTTTGGAGGAGTTGTTTCTCTTCAAGCTAACATTCTCACTCTGTGTGAATGCACCTGTGCTTGAATAGTTTTACCCTTATTTTCTGCTGTCCTTATACCTCTTTTCTCCCTGAATCTTTGTACTGGGACATCTCTGCAGAACCTTTTCTATCTTTTCTCCCCGGAATATATAAGCTCTTGTCCAGCTGCCTACTATACGCCAGCATTTATCATGAGTGTCTTTCCTCCTGTATCTCTTCATTGAAATAACACAAAATAGATGAAATGGAAAGTATGGAGGCCCAGAGTGACAGGGAAAATCAAATTAATTCCACTGTTTCAAAATACAGGAAAAGAGATTTGCCAAGTCCCAGTAAGACTGCTATTTTGATGGGTGTTGGTGGAGCACAACGTACTGATGTTAATAGGTGGAAACAAATCTTGTCTCACAAAGCACATTTTACTTTAAGCAGGACCTGAGGAATTGGCTCACTTTTCTCTATGCAGCTTTCATGAGCCTGGAGTTGGCACAGCCTCAAGCTCCACTTCTAGTCCCAAAACAAGATTTTGAAAGCAACATAGCCTTTTGGTTTTTCATCGTCAAGGAGACTGGGCAATTTCAAGACCCATTCCATAATAAATTACTGCTAACTGCCAGCTGTTAACAAACTCAATATTGTCTCCCTTCTGTATAAACAGCTGTGTTACAAGAAAAAAAGAAAAAGGGAGAGAGGAAAGGCCTTGTTACAGCCGCATGGTGCCAGTGAACTTTGTGTGCTCTGATTTTTGAAGAATTCAGTGATTGTGTTTTAACGAAACATGAAAGCATTGGAATAAGAAAGTGAGCAAGCATTAGATGACCCTCAGTATTATGAAATTATTTCTTGCTCCATAGCAGAGCTTGGGCACTGACCTATTCAGAAACTCCTTGCATCCTGAAATACATCTAGACCATGGCAGAATGCACTGCTCATCAGAGTAACTCATTTGTCCTTTTAGTACTCAGACTTTACCAGCTTGATAATTAAGCCTCTGGGAACAGTATCTATACAATCAATATGCACAATACTTCTACTGAAACTTCACAGCAACAATCCATCAACATACTAGAGAAAAAAAGGTTCACTAAGTCGCCTGTATACTTAAGTAACTCATAATTGCTCAGCTCTAATGCAACAGTTGGTTGCCAGGTCAATCTGGTAATAGTCATTGTGACAAAATACATTACCTATGTGCATCAGTGAACAAATTTAATGATGTTGGATAGCACAGTTATATGAAGTTGTGCAAAACGTTTTGCTAGAGACTACAAGAAGGTTGGCTGGGGATAAGGAATGCACAAAAAAAAAAAAAAAGCATTGAAATTAGGCTTAAAAAAAGGGTTTGAAAATACAAACCTCTTTTGTGCCACTGGAAATGTACTCTGCTGGCAAATTCAAGCACAAAGCAAAGCATGTTGAGACACCATCAAGGATTTGTTAAAATATGGCTGGACACTGAAGCAGAGCCAATTTACACAGTACCAGTTGGCAAGCACAGTGGTGTTTATTCTGCTTGATAAGCATCTCCTTAGTAACTCTATGAGTCAATAAATTGGGTTGATGAGCAGTGTGTGGGGGAAAAAACTTGAGTGCAATAATAGTGCAACGTGGAGAATATTAACCAAATGTTAGGGACAGTAAATTGAAATTAAGGCTACAGAGGCTGCTTTTTGCAAGAGGGTTCAGGGAAAATACATGAAAGTTGAATAACAAGAAGCATGCAAAGGAAGATAATGGGACAAATTAGCCTGCAGCTCACATTCATGCTTATTTCCCCCTGCTTGCTCAAGTTATATTCTGAATCGATTTTCCCTGTTTGACAGTCCTTTATCTGAATTGCTGTTGACTGAGTGCCAATAATTGTGAGCGGTACATCGGGGAAAATGAGATCTTTGTTCAGTTAGAATGCATTTGGCCCATAGGCAAGCTAACATTTGTAATTGTAGTTTGAAGGACTTCTTTACATCCTAAGGCTAGTTTGGTTGCTTTCCCCTAACAACTACTCTGTTTGATCCCATTTACCAATGACATACTAGGGACAGGTAACAGAAAGATTAGTCTGTGGAAATTTCCATTCCTGAGATGAAGTTGCATAGGAATTCTTAACACTATCAGGGCAGGCCTTCTTTGTTGATCACAAATCTATAAAAACCTTGTTTCTTGTTATGTATCCCCCCTTTTCCAACCCTTTACTTCTAGACTATCCTCTCTGGGGAAATTTCAGATGAGGTAACACTGCCTGAAATGATCAGCAATAGTAATAGAATAGAGAATGGAATTTTAAATTCAAGCCATATATTTAATAATCTCCATTGCTGTCTAAGAGAGCCAAGCATATTTAAAATCAAATGCAGAAGGCATAATGCATAAGATGAATAGCCTATGAGGTCACAGAGAACAGTTATGATTATCTAGTCTGACCTTTGGAATAACTCAGATCCTGCAGTTTCACCTAATCATCCCTACACCAAACCCATAACTTTTGATTATATTATGACAGATATTTCAGAAACACGTCCAGAACAGATTTAAAGAATTAAAGTGACACAGAATCAATTGCATCATTAGTAAGATGTACCTGTGGTCAATTACTAAACCTGATTTGCAAAAAATGTTGACAGAATCATTCCCACAAACAAATTGCTTGCTTATGAAATCAATGTGCTTCACAAAATGCTGTAAGGTGGTGTGGTTTTGCTTCAGGTAAGAGAAGAGCTTCAGGCAGACACATTTAAAGTCTTCATGTTTTGAAATAACTTCACTAGAAATTCTGATTTTCTATGATACTATAACAAAGTGAAATAAAAGCATTCCAAATTTCTGAATTTTTCTTTACTAAGAAATATAAACTTTTTGGTTTCATTCAGTCAAAATACAGGTATATATTAAAAAGACATATTTTACATTCTTAGTTGTTTCAGCCTTTTTAGTAATCACCTTCAAAATTAAACTGTCTTAAAATCCAGGCTGAACTTGAGCTGAATTGACTTCAGCTCTAGACACAAGTTCTTACTTTTTATATAGTAGCGTGCCTGATGACCAGCTATTATCACTTTTTAAAATTTCTCTTTTGTGAACAAGTCAATTTTTAAACTTTCTCCTGGAAAAGAGAATATATCAATGTTCTCTAGACTCTCACTATGAAGTGTTTTTTCCTACACTTTTAATCCTTATAGTGGCATTTTAAAATCTCTTTCTGATCTTAAGCGTCTCTTCTAAACATGTGACTACATTACTACAACAACCACAGAAATATTGGCACTTTTTACATTCCGTGTATAGTAACTGTCATTAAATTCTAATAAGCCTCTTAGCCCTCTTCAGTAATGTAGTAAGATTTATGTGACCAAACTTACGGAGCATAGCATCTCATCCTAAGAATGACTAAAACACAGTGGATGAATCATTCCCAAAAAGTGCTGACTTCTTTTCATTTACTACCAGTGGAGCCTTGATGACAGCTCAAAAGTAGACATCAGCACTGTAGATATTCAAAGGTAGAAGGTATTAGTTCCTCTGCAAGAAACCAAGAGTCTGAATCAGTTATTGGCTCAGAGAGATGCAGTTTCTAAATCTTCATTGTATCTTACTCAGAACAGTTTTCTTGCCTTTGTACAAATGGAAAACACATTCCAAGGTGAAAATGATGACTCATCCACCCATGACGGTTTTTATAATTGGTTTAAAATATTTTTTTTCTGTGTTCACCACTGACTGTTGATAGAGTTATTCAGGCTAAACAGAGGTTAAATAGTGAAATTAATATGGGAATTATATTTTAAATTCAAATCCCACCAAAAAGAAAAAGTGATGTCAGGGGGATAAGTTTATGTATCATTGAATGTTGTGAGGACAACTCTAAGTTTCACCGGAACAGTGAATGGGAATAATAATTTCTTTGTTTTACTGTTGCTACTGCCTACCACTATCACATTATTTCATTTCACACATGTGGACACAGCATTTCTGCTTCACAGACAGACTAATTTCCATGACACATAAGACACAAAAAGTTTATCCTTAAAAGGGATTTTGTCCACTCCATTTTTGGTGTCTCTAAGGAGGCGGTCAGTAAGCATTTTGGCTGAATGGTAGGTCAGGAAATTTGTGATTTTTTTTCATAGAATGGTTCAGATTGAAAGGGATCTCTGAAGACCATCTATTTCCAACCCCCTACCATGGGCAGGGACATCTTTCACTAGACTAGGTTGCTCAAAGCCCCATCCAACCTGACCTTGAACACTTCCAGTGATGAGGCATCCACAACTTCTCTGGACAACCTGTTCCAGTGCCTCGCCACCCTCATTGTAAAGAATGTCTTCCTTATGTTCAGTTTAAATCTACCTTTTTTCAGGTTAAAACCATTGCACCTCGTCCTGTCACTACTGGCTTTAGTAAAGAGTCTTTATCTGCAAGCTCTATTTAAGTATTGAAAGGCTGCTATAAGGTCTCCCTAGAGCTTTCTCTTCTCCAGGCTGAACAACCCCAACTCTCTCAGCCTGCCCTCACAGGAGATGTGTTACATCCATCTGATCATTTTTGTGGCCTCCTCTGGACCCTCTCCAACAAGTCTACACCTTTCCTGTACTGGGGACTCCAGAGCTGGACACAGGACTCCAGGTTGGGTCTCACTAGAGCAGAGTAGAGGGGCAGAATCACCTCCCTCGACCTGCTGGTCACACTACTTTTGATGCAGTCCAGGATATGATTGGTCTTTTGGGCTGCAAGTGCACATTGCCAGCTGATGTCCAGCTTTCAATGTACCAGTATCCCAAGTCCTTTTCTGCAGGGCTGCTCTCAATTCATTCATCCCCCAATCAACACTGATATTGTAGATTGCCCTGACCCATGTGCAGGACCTTGCACTTGGCCTTGTTGAACTTCATGATGTTCACACAGACCTACCTCTCAAACCTGTCAAGGTCCTTCTGGATGGCATCACTTCCCTCCAGCGTGTTGGCCTCACCACACAGCTTGGTGTAATCTGTAGACTTGCTGACGGTGGACTTGATCCCAATGTCCCTGTTTTTTATAAAGATATTAAATAATATTGGTCCCAGTATAGACCCTTCAGGAATACCACTTGTTACTGGTTTCCACTCAGACATTGAACTATTGACTGTAACTTTTTGGATACGGCCATCCAGCCAATAAATTGCTAAACTTCTTAGCTACATCATTGTTCTACAGAAGTCGCTGCCTAAAGCACTTCACCACAGATTTACCTTCTCACCTTTTGTTTCTCACTGTAAAGTCTGGAAACCTAGTCTGTTTCTTAATATACAAGTGCCTAAAGCAATGGGACTTTCCTCTGGTGTGTCTAAATATATTTGGATGAATAAACAGATAAATAGTGTTAACTGTTGACTGAAAACTCACTTGACAGTCATAACACTTAATTGTCAATTAAGGAAGAGTTGAGAACCTAGACTAAATAACTTGTGTGCAGAGAATTCCTCCTGGTTTTGCAGGACTTCTCCATACACAAAGGAATTAGAAGATAAGATTTTTGGGCAGGATCTGAGCTGGCGTCAAAAGAGTAAAAAGCTGTACAATTCACACTAATTTGTGCTATACAGTCAGCTTGTCTCCATCACAGTTAAAGCCTATTCGTCTTCCATATTACAAGAGAATTATTACTTTGTTCCATGCAAACAGACCTATATTGTGTAGTAATAATAATACCTTAAAAATATTTTGAATCTTTTAATCATTTCAACTATAGATGATAGTATCCTTTCATTTCATTTATTTAAATATAACTTATTTTCAGGGGTTTTCATTGTATTAAACATACAACAGGTATGGAATGAAAACATCAGATCATTTGCTTTAGTCTATTATGCTCTTCAACAGCTGTTTCATCCTAAGGCATAGATTAAATGGTGTGTCATGATAATATTTCTTCCTTCTTTGTTTCTATAATTTCCTATGATATTTTCTAAGTCTACCATTCTAGTTAGACCATTATATTATTCTATTTTAGACAGAGAAGTTAATAATTTCCAGTTTGTTATGACAATATATCTTGATAAAGGAAATGAAGTGTATTTTTTCCTTTTTAATAAAAAAATTACTTTTATCCAAACTATACCAAGTTAAAATAAATTTATAGCTGAAATACAGAATTTGCTACCCTTTAGTAGATAGTTCATGGAAAGAATTGTAAGAAATACACATTAAGCATAGGCATTAAGAGCAGGATTTTGAGATATTGTTTGAAGTCCCCTACAGTATTAAAGATTATAACAATATCCAAAGCTGGCAGGTATAACTCAGGACTTCTAGAAAAGCCATACATTGTAAGAGGTGGAGCTGGGTGTGATGTCTTAACACATCTCGGATGGCACAAATATTTACATAAGTGCTGGGCCTCTGCTTTAGGATGAGCTGAATTGCTTTCTACAGTCCATTGACTGCATCAACTGAAACTTCATTAGCTTTGACAGGAGACTAGACACCTAATGGACGAGGAGACATCTACATTTAAATGACTTAATCTGCAAACTCAATCCCATTCTCAGCCAAAAATGGTGTCTAAGCTTCTACTGTTGACAATAAAGTAACATCTACTCAGGTAATTCATCCAGTCTAGACCCCATGACTCACCTACTGAGGCCTCATTTACTTATATCTACTTTAGATTTTGTGACATAGAAGCAATATGTGGTCATGCCAGTAGGAAAAACAAACTTTGCCAAGAAATAGTGGCTACCTTAGAGAATTTTCATTACAACTGTGCCCAGTAGATGATCAACAATATAGACATGCACTAAGATACCTTCTACAGCCATAATTACACCCTTCTGTGACTTTGAATCATGATGCTGCCTTTTAATTAAGTAATCACATTTCAAAGGAATCCTGTATCTTTTGGTGTGTTCTGATGGACAGACACAAACAGAGCCTAGTTCTTCAGGACAGTGTTTGGATGACTTAAATACAATAACATGGTTTCTCTTTTGGCAATTCCCTACTCTTGTTTTCTGTATTGCCTCTACATTTCCTCGTAAATGAAACAAAAGATTTGTGAACAAATAGTCTTGACTGTGCCACCTTATTGCTCTTGAAAAGGAGTTTTAAAATTATTTTTAAATTAACTCCTTTAAAAAACAATAAACCAGAACATTTTAAAACTTTTTATCAAAAATCATGATACTCATTCTTTCGTATCTATAGCACAAAGATTTATTGCTTGAGCTGGCAGTGAATAAAAGCCATAAGAGTTTAACTTTCCCTCTGTGGAATATCCGCTATCTAGAAAAAATCTCTGTTACAGGACATCACAGTAGCAATCAACTTAAAGAAGGATAAATCACTGGGAAATAGTTCAGTCCTTGCTTTTGTGAAATGGAGAAAACTTGCTTTAATTAATACATAAGCACTATGAGAAGAGAGAACATGTGCAGTATTGTTCAGTGTGTGGTCCTGTCAGGCACAAATAAGCACTTTAAAGCGTAAGTAAGTTATGCTTCCCAGAGGTGTACAGTTAGGCTAAATTCATTTTTGCTTTATTTTTCAGTTGCAGGGATTGCAAAAGGCTATTATTCTTCTAGCAGTTTCCAGCCAAAATTTCAAATCTTTAAGTGGTTATAATAACATGTGAGCAGGAGAAAAGCATGATATTATCCTCTAACGTATGCTTGGAAATGACTACACAGAAGTTATTTAAATGTTTCAGATAGAAGGTCCATCTGTGTAAGACACTGATTTGGGAGAATGTCTAATTTTGTTTTAAATTATTAAGAAAATAAATTTAAAAAAACACAACTGTATTAATAGTTTATGTTTAGAAGT
Source organism: Streptopelia decaocto (assembly GCF_964273445.1). Lineage (NCBI taxonomy): Eukaryota > Metazoa > Chordata > Aves > Columbiformes > Columbidae > Streptopelia > Streptopelia decaocto. The sequence goes on from NC_138663.1 coordinate 23,801,616, forward strand.
TGTAGGTGTTCAAGTCTATGCTGTTTACAGCAGTTTCAGTCCTGATGTACTCATATGAGATGACTGCCATTCCAGCATAATTTTTCTGAAGACAACAGGGCAGGGGGATTATGAATGTGTTGAAATTGAAATGCACTTTGTCATTCCTGAATCTAAGAAGCCTGAAGCTGGAATTGAATCACTCTGAAATGTACCTAATGTACCATATTTCAGCTGTACAAATTTAACCATAGCCTTTTAGCATCTGCTGTGTATAAGTAACAGAATTTAGAAGACTTGGTACTAAGGGCTAGCAGTGCATACTGAATGAATTCTATACAGTCTCACTACACAGCAAATCTTGGAATATTAGTTTCTTTCCAATTGCTGCATCCTCATTTAAATCCACTGCTGCACACTGGGATTTTACAATCTCTAAGTGTTGCTGTTCTTTTATAGAAACCATCACATCAGTGTTGGATGCTCAGAATTGGTCCTGCAGGGTAACAAGTCAGTCATGCAAATTCTTAAAGAGAGATACAACAGAGTTTTCTGGAAAAGAGAGTTTCATTTCCCCATATTTCTTTTTGAGAAGTATGCTGAACCACTTTGCTGATGTCGCATTGCTGTCTAAATCACCCAAGAAACTTACACTTGATGTCACCATTTGAACTTGGTAAGAGGCATCCACTTGCTCTGAAAATGGAGAGCTAAGGAAAGGCATGGGGAAAGTGGAGGAGAGTAGCACATCAGAAGTTTGGAGGTTTGGAATAGCTAATCATTCTAACATCTGTAACACATACTTTCAAACAATCATGCTTCAAAGTTGGGGGGTGGGTTGTGGCTTTTTTTGTGGGTTTTTTGTGTGTGTGGTGTTGTTTTGTTTTTTTTTTAAACTCACTTAATCCTTGCTCCTCTAAAACTAGCTCCTCCTCTTCTTCCATTTGTCTCTTAAGCCATCTATCATCTGCCATAAAAAGCTCTTTTAAAAAGCTCTTCCTAAATGGGGAGGTGAACAACAATCTTGATTTAATATTCTTAGTGAATGAAATGTTATTTGGCTATTGGCATGAGATTGCTAACTCCTGACAAAGGTCATGCTGGGGTTGGACAATCTACTTTGTATAAAGGACTGACAAAATACGAACGTCACTAAAGCATTATACATTCCAGTTTTTTACAGGCACAAATGATTATGTATGTAAAAGAGCAAGTCTACAATTAAAAGTAACCTTGAGACATATGTAAACCTTGCCCTTATGTTAGTCATAAAATTCTTAAATAAAAAGCTCTAAAATTAGTTTTTAAATTAAAAAGCTGTCTTGGAATAATATTTTATTGCTCTAGGGTTATAATAGTATTACATCAAACTATACCATAGCTGGCTTAGAATGGACTCTTGAACCACAACCTGTTATAAGTAAATACTACTATTTCTTAGCAATTATGGTGCTTAATAAGAATTGATTTTCCTAGCTCCTCCTTATGCCTTTCATCAGTTCTGGAACACTCTTACTGTCTATACACTGAAATGATCTCTAGAAGAGCTTCCTAGAACTTAAGTTTTTTAACCTGGTGTGAGAGTCTTTTAGAAACTAAAACATGTATTTTAAGTTTTAACAGAATGAATTATCTGGGAACATATTTGTGTTTTACTTTGAATACAGCTTTAAAAATGGTTACCTGAAGGATCCTGATGATACTGAAGTCCAAAATCCTACCTCATAGAGTTAATGTTAGCTTAACCTAAAACCAAACATTTCTATGAACAAATGGACATGATAAAAGGTTAAGTAGGTACTATCTACAAAAGAAGCTTATTATGAAAAATATTCTCATGTCTTAATGGGCTAGAAATGATATTGTTAATTTCTGTTCTCTAAAATTAATCATTCATTCAACACAAAGGAAATGCAAGTTAACAGCAAAGAGTTCTAGCTGCCTCTTTAAAATGCCTATTGTGTCCCTGCTGTTGCACACCTTAAATCTGTTGTTCGTCATCGTGTGAAGTCTTTTATTGTTGAATAAGTATCTTACCAATAAGTATTTTGAATAGTGCTTGGCCATGGCTGACTGGATGGCCCAAGACCAGACCAAATTTTAAGAAACTTCCTCTGTTTCTTTCTGGATGATTGCCTTGGGGACACATTGTATTTATAACCTTGTTGAGTTATTTTGTTGGGCTAAAATGTCTAAAAAGATAACGCATTTGAGTAATTAAGGCTGGCAAGGAGGGAAAAACTGACCACATCAGGGTCAAGCCCCCACACTCCCTGTAAACTTTAATTTTCAGATTATAACTATTCTGTGTTTTAAATATGGGCCTTTAGGTCTTTGCTTAGTGAATGTTTAATATTCACTTTATACTGTCTCAGTAGCAGCCTTCCAGAGTTACTGGCAAAATGAAATTGCTTTTGTTGGAAAAAAAAAAAAAAAAAAAATCCAGTCTATGCAAAGAAAAGAATCCTAGGGAACCCACTGACATTTATTTTGACTTGCTAGAGAAAATTTGTTGAAGCACGAAGATACATTTTCCTGAAAAATGCCAAATCTAAGTTTCTGTTACTTAAGTAAGAGCATCTGAAAGGATCAAAACAGTGTGAAAAAGCCAAAAGAGCTTTGAGGGAAAATATCATACACCTACAAAGGAGTATATAATCAGTAGGGAATCACTGTGTCTGCTTTCTTCAGCTCACCTTTACCCAGTGCTGGGTCATATCATATCACACACATCACACAAGACATCACACTGCAGGATACAGTAGGGAGCACTGACAGGGGCTCTGACTGCATTCCTCTACTTCCCTGCATGTGAGCACCCCAAGGGTGCTTTAAGGTGCGATTTAATTCTGCAGAATTTATTCAGAAAGATAACCTTCCTCCTCAGATCCTGCCGGGGTTGGTGTCTCCTCCCTGCACTGTCCCATTCCACCCAGATGGTACTGCAGCCCCACAGTCCCCAGCCCAGCTCACTCACACCTCAGCTACATCTGTCCTGCTGCTGCTCTTGTGCCCATGGAAAGGGACAACTGCCCTCTGCCCTTGCTGAATCCACTCCTTGTCCTACTCATGAAGTGATGACAAAAACAACTCTTGTTTCTCTCTGAACACTGCCTAGTTTTGGGTGAGCCTAAAAAGAAAGAGGGAAAAGGAAGTTTCCTGACAAGCTGTGGAAGTGATAAGCAGAACCTTGACCTCAGACCGTGAACCTGACTTATCTCTTACTAGACCATTTTAATTATTTGGCATGAAAATGCACCTGGGAAGAAAGCAGAGCCTGAGCCTGTGTACAAAATAAGGTTCAAGTGAGGAAAAAGCCTCAATAAGCAGGTGCTGTTTCTGTACTAGGGCTGGATAGATGCTGCTTTTCTTGAAGTCTTTTTCTCACTGTTGGAAACAAAATTTTTGAGAGAATCTTGTATATGGATATGTGGTTATGAAATATGTGTATATATCTATTTTTATGCATTATATATACACATATTTTATACATATATACATTGTGTATGTATATATATATATATATACACACTTTGTCATATGACCATCATTCTTGTAAGCTGAAATACTTTGAAAGTTCTGGTGCTTTCTGTGAAAAACTTCAAGGATCTTGGCTTGACTTCTCTGCAGTAAGGTGCTTTTTTAAATCACAGAAACTGTCTTTCTCACTGTTAAACACAGTACCTCTGCATGTATATACTTGAACAATTTAATTCCATGGCTACACAAGGATATAACTTCTAAAACAATGGTAATAATCTATATCCAGACAGGATTTTTCAATAACTCCTTTATGTGAGCTATAGATGCAGCTGGGAACATTACAATATCATATTCAGTGATGGTTTTCATTTAAAGTGTATCACACAGGGCAAAAGCTAATAAAATAAAAATGTGTTGGACTTCTCATCTGTTTCTGCCTATGGAATAAATGATAATCTAGGCTCAATCACGTTTAATTCTCCACCCCTTTACAAAGCTAGACTTTTATGTCAGGTGCATTATGTTTCTTCCCTGCTCAGCAACATTGCCACTAGTAAACTCAACAACCAGAGAACAAGAAGGGAACAGGAAGGCATAATATCACAGATCCTGAACTCAAGGTTGTCCAGCTCAGTATTTGTTTAGTATCTGGCAAACAAAGAAAAATTTTCAAAAAACAGAAAAGGATAGCTACGGCTGAGAGATAAAATATTTAACCTGGCATTTTGTCTCAGTGGATCCTCAAAAATGACATTTTTGTAATTACAATTTGTTGACATATCTGGCAGCCTGATTTGCCAAATATGCAGGGGCACACTTTATTCTTCCCTTTTCCACTGAAAATCTCAAGTGAAATCAATTGATTTCCAGAAAGTTACTCTAAATTTAGGACCTGAGGTCAACTCAACAGACAGTGGATTAGACTACTTTAGCAATGAAACAGAGCCAAATTGAAGATTACTATGAAGATACTTCAGTTACTGTGCTCCTTGGATTGTGCATCTTACAAGATGTTCTTCAGCCATTGGAGTAGGTATTGATACAGGGAATTGACAATTAACTAATTAACAATTAAAAAACTAACCCTTGACACTTAAAGAACTAACCCTACCCCACATCACTAAAGACACTTAGAGAGCTAACCCTTTAACCCACATCACTATTGCCTAGCCTTGCTTAATTCTGTGTAACTTATTGTACGAAAAACAGGACTTCACTCATGCCTTGCAAAGATAATAATCCCTGGATGAATCCTTGGTGCATCCTTGGGTGAACTAGATTACAGAAACTTGGGCACAGGACAAGAGATACGCCAGTTTTAGCCAACTCAGCAGTCTGAGACCTAACCAACTCATCACACTGGACCAAAGGTGATCGTGTACAGAGAAAGAGGACTCGGGTTCACGATCACTGCGCAGCTGCAACCAGGAGAAGCAAGAGGCAGAGACTATGGAAATGGTCTCCCAGAACTCATTGTAATAAGAACCACCTTCTCGGGGACAGGTTATGAATATGTATAGGCGTTCCTAAAACTTTCATGAATATGTAACACTTTACTGCATTTAGCCAAGCTCACAGCTACTGTAATTTTACACACGTATTAGGTGAAATGATTCCCCGTGTGTCTGGCGTCACAAATAAATGCATACCTTCCTTATAAACTCAAGGGTTGTAAGGTCATTCCGTGCCTCAGTATGGCGAGATCATTTACCACCCAACTGTGCTTCAGTCAGTCACTTTCATTTATCCTATGAGAAATTAGAAGGTTCATACATCTTTAAAGGATTTGTGAACACTTTGGGGAAAATAAAATCACTAAAATTTCCTCTTATTGCATAGATTTCTTCAGCTAGTGGAGAAAAAGCAACTGCAGCAGAGCAGAGCTAAGTATGAATGCCAAGTAGTAAGCAGATCTACAAGAGCAGGTAAAAAGAAACAACTGTTACTAGCCACAGCTGCTTCCGTATTTTTAATTTTTTAAAACCTCTTTTAAGATACATAGTTGATTCTTGTTAACGAAATGTTCTTCCTGAACTGCAATACTCAGTTACTGATTTGCTAGTCTGGAAATGAGAGCTTTCCTATATAGAGTATTTGATTTTTTTTCTCTCTCATAAGCTAGTGGAAATAAAAGCCATGTTTGTTTGTGCTGCAGCTTCTTCCCTACTGATGCTGTCTGTTCTCTTTACCCAGTCTCTTTTCTGGATGTATTTGCTCATCATCAGCAAACCTATTTTTAGGTACTCTCCTTGAGAAAGGGAAGTGAGGAGATAAAAAAAATAATGTGGATGATCTGATTTAGGAAATTCAGGGCTGCATGGTACTGTGGAATGAGGTGAAATAAGGGGACAAGAAAGAGTATATCCAGCTGTTAGTGGTGCTAACGAGGGTACAAGCTTCACCTGCTTTGTCTCACCAGTAAATCTGTTTGAAAAGCATTTGTAAACCTCTGATGTTCAAGGTAGCAAAGGTTTCCTATTGACTTTTACTGTTTTTCTCCTTAACAACATGAGAACTCAGAAAAATGGGGCTGCCATGAGTGTCACAGTCAGGAAGACATCCTAGAAGAGCTAAGCAGTAACATTTTTCTTCTTCAGATGCTCTCTTTCCTTTCTCCTCACATAAATTTTCAGATATAACTATGGTAGAAGAGCTTCAAAACCTAATTGCTTACATCAAATTTGGTAAAGAACCACACTAGCCTCGTGACAATAGATACACTAAACATGCTAGAGAAGCTCAGTGCAAACCCTTGAAATGTTAATTAAACATTTTTTAAAAGGATGCTGGTCCCTATAGACTTGAACAAGGAGCATTGGTTGCTCAAGAGTAGATCTAATGCCACATAAGATGCTCTCAGTATCCTACCTGGCCTTCAGCTGTCATTCTGGGCAGTATTTATATTCCACAGCTCCTGGGCTATGGGATCTGCCTGACCTTGACAGTGCCAACTAGAGGTAAATAAGGTTAAAATTTTTAACTTCTTAATCTCAAAGAATACTTCACTGTTCTTTGAAAAAAAATGTTTTCTGATTATCTGATGCAATGTATTATTTAGTTCAGAAGTATTTTTTAATTATTGCATTATTATTAAATTCTAATCATTCCAAAAATTTGTGGTTCCAGCCTCTTTCTTCCTGTCTCATTTGGACAATAGGCTTTTCATTTCTTACAGAAATGTCACACAAAGTTCTCCCAGCAGAGATAGAATAGCTGTTCCCACAAGGGAAGAGAACATTCTCAATTGAAGCTGTACTTGTCAGACAAGAGATAAAAACCTACCACACAAAAATTTTCTTCACTTGCAGGTTCCTTCCTCATATATACTTATCCAAGTTGTTTAATTAATGTTTTTCTTCAGCCATAGTGGAAGTACTGTAGAAAAGTTTTCTTTATTTCTTTCCTTATTCACTCCCAGTTTTCAAAATCCATAGGTTTCCAAGAAGACTCTGGTCAGCACTTCTGATAATTGTTATCACCACTGTTTTCTCAATTAACATATGAACTAGCCACTCCCTGAAGAGTAAACATTTCAAAAAAACAAAACAAAACAAAACAAAAAACCACAACAAAAAACATCAGCTCCTGTATGTCTATACTGTATAATCAGTTCAAGTTTTCCATTGTCTTCATATCTAGGTTTTTTCCCAAGGTCTGAACTGTTTCATCATCACCCTGGTCTTCTCTCCTTGCTGCAGGACTGCACCACCACTACTCTCTGGAGCACTTCCTAAAGTCATTTCCTACCTGCCTTCAAGTAACTCTTTTTGGCACTCTCAATTTACTTCACCCTAACTCCCTCACATTGCTCCAGCTGACTCTGATTCCCAGGCATCATTGTGTGTGACAGCCTAGAGCCCTGTTTTCCTCTGGACTTTCCTAACTGTGGGCTGTGGCAGTCCTGATAAAACTGGATCTCATTACCTAGAGGTTGAAAGAGCTTGGAACATACTTGGAACATAACAATTCTACCACTCAGCTTTTTTTCAGAATTTTAATACATTGTCATTTAGAACTGCCTTCTTGTTCAAGCTCTTTCTTTGCAGAATGGTAGATTTCAGATTTTTGTAGGAAACTGAGAGATTCTTAATTTTCAGAGAGGAAAGATTTTGCAGCTAAATCTAACTGCAGCAATCTATATTCCCTGGGGTAATGTTTTCTATGAGAAAATTATTTCTATTATTTGTAATAAGCATTATGTAACTTATTGACAGAAACGTGATCCAATATGAACAAGGAAACCTTTATTATGCATTGGAACTAAAGCAAGCTCCAGTGATATGGAAATTCACCATCAGGAAAGCTTCTGTGAGAAAAGCTGGCAAAAGTTTGAGGCCAGTGAGAAATTTCTCAGTCAGGGATAAGCTTAACTATTTATATATCCATAGCATCCATCAAGACAGTTTCACATTCTCACAAAGATTATTTATTTTTCTTCCATCCAGATTTCTTCAGAGCTTTTGTTGTCATTGCTCTTTCATGATTTTGTTTCAAATGTCATGAAAGATTGTTCTTAGGCATGTTTGAGGAGATTAATTCTGCATGTTTGTCTTTATTGTATATCTATCCTGTGACATTTTTTTTCCTCACAATAACAACTGCCCCAGTTGATACCTGTCTCTTGGTGACAGAAGCACCATGAACTTTTCTTCACCTGATAGTTCCTGCAGAGGTCCCTGTAGAAAAAATACACTAAACTGTAATCCATATAGCACTCTACACAGCACTGATAAGGTGCTGTATAGAGTCCACCACAAGGTTTATCCAGTTTTAGAATCTTTTCCTGCCTTTTAAAACTGCAGAACCAGGCTAAACCTCCCCTCTTGAGTGTTTTTCCACATGACTTTCCACCTTACTGCCATTTCACTTTATCAGAGCGAACTCACAAATTCTCTGTAAGACAGTTCTGGCTTTTTTCAGATTTACTTTTGAATAAATCCTATGGCACAAATACCTATTGTACTCCAGGAGCTCCACAGAAGAAGATACATTAGTCTTCAGCTCAAGACCAAACATGACAACTGTACCACAACCACTTTTATTGACTGCTGTTGCAGAAGCCACAAAAAGGCACAGGTTGTGCTGATCCTTTTCTAATTCTACAAAAGTCTCCATCTCAGTGCTGTACGGTTTGTTGATCCCCATTGTCTGACTTACTTGCCAAAAACTTGCGAATGTGAAAGATGTTTTTCTCTGTTATTTGTGTGAGTCTTGTGAAGACCTTACCTAGGAGAGGTATTTGTAATCCCTGCTAGTGCCACAATTTACTCATTTCTTAGTGGATGGTCTTTAGACTTGATGTTAGCCTACACCTTAGGCTGAGTTCCATCTTATGTTCCAGACACAGGCTTAAATACATCCTCTGTGATGTGTGCGTTCAGTGTCCCAAAGGGATATTAATATATTAATATATATTTATATATTTATATATATAAAAAATAGACAGGTACCACAGGTACCACTCTAGGCATCACTTTTCAGAATCCTACCCCTATTATAATATAAATCTTATCAAAGTTTAGTTAGGATGTAAATAACTCCTAAAACATCCAGTCAGATTAAAATCATGGCTGCATCAGAACCTTTTTCTTTCTAATGCATTAAGCTGATACCTGTGGTTGCTTCATCTCCACCATAGTGGAGTATTTCTTCTTTATGATCTGAGCTTTTCTACAGGTGGATAGACAAATGTTTACTATGATATTGCAAAGGGATACTTGTGTATGTTCTACTTGAGTTTTTCAGTGCCTCCATTTTGATATTATATTGCCCTCTTTGGTATGCTACCAAGGTTTGTTTAAATTGGCATAAATGGGATAAAGAAGATTATACATGTATTGTTTGACAAGAGACGTGCTAGACCTTTGCTCTGAACTACCAAATTAAAAGTTGATCATCCAGTTACAATTTTGCAAACAGGGAGATTTTACTCTGCTATGAGCAGAATTAATGAAAATCAGTCACATTGCCACAATGTTCCTCACTTTCTCCAGTACAGACTATGGCTCTAAGTTGCTAAGGCCACTGAAGGTCAATATGAAAAACTGAAGGAATCCTGCTGCTTCCAGACAGAGCAATAAGGCTTTAATCCTATTACCTTCTAGTACCTAAAGAGCACCTACAAGAAAGCTGGAGAGGGCTTTTTTACAAGGCCAGTAGTGATAAGACAAGGAGTAATGGCTTTAAACTGAAAGAGGGTAGATTTGGATTAGATAGAAGGAAGAAATTCTTCACCATGAGGGTGGTGAGGCACTGGAACAGGTTACCCAGAGAAGGTGTGAATGCCCCATCCCTGGCAGTGTTCAAGGCCAGGTTGGATGGGACTTTTAGCAACCTGGTCTAGTGGGAGGTGTCCCTGACCATGGAAGGGGAGTTGAAACTAGATAGTATTTAAAGTCCCTTCTGACCCAAACCATTCTATGGTTATTTATGATAGTTCTTTAAAATAACATAGCATTTGTGGAGGAAAGGAGGAAGGGAAGGGAGGCAAAAAAAAGCCAACACATGTACTCAATAAACCTTTTGTCTGAGTTCTACGCTGCTACTGGATTTTATAAACTTAGTTCCATCTATTAAGAGATTTACTTTGATATTTTCTCTTAGCCACTGTGCTTATTGTTGTCACAAATTTCTCACCTTTTGTCTGGCAGAATTTCAGGGTTAAAAGATGCATTTCCATTACTTTTATTTACATTAATTTTCTGTTTATCAAACCAAGAACCTATTACATACACAAGAAAATTTATCATTTACTCACAGAGAATTTTATTGTTATTATTTTCTTAAGGACTGGCTTAGACAATGCTTTTTAACTATAAGTCTTTTGCTTTATGCTTTTTAACTATACTTTGTTATAGCTCCTAACCCAAGTAGATTAAAAGAGCGATATCACAAATATTCTGCTGTCAAAAAATGCACTAAATAACTGTGAAAACCTCATGCATAGCTAATGTTTATGATTTATTTACCTTATGAATATATTACCTCCCAAACAGAAGAACAACTTTTGGCTTCAGTAAGGTGCAGGGACACTATATCCAGGATGGCTGGCACAAGAAGGACACCAATATCTCAGTCTGGTATGACTGGTGTGAGTAATAAATGTGGCTTTCTCTTAGCTTTTGAACAGAGAAGGAACCACAGAAGTTTGGCTGGAGGCAAGGCTCAGAGGAGGAAGTCTGCACTGTCTTACCAGAAGGCCATTACTAGTGGAGTTAATCAGAGCTTACTGACACCTAACCAGATACCTTCCCAGTCTGCAGGCCTGGTGTTTGAGTAGAGGAGATACATAGGAGCAGTCAGGGTTTTCTGCACAACGGCAGCAACCCCAAAGTGCATCTCCTCCTGTACACAGTGTCTCACAGCCCATGACACCTCTCAGAGACAGGAACAGGGCCCATCACCAGTGCCGCAGTGGAGACCTCAAAGCCTGAATTCTTGCTAGGGTCAGGGCTAGGGATCTGAGTGTTCTGAAAAGTCAACATTATTGCCAAAGGTCCTTACATTAAAAGGTGAATTTGAGTCAAGGCTTTAGCATAACTTATGGCACAATGCAAGGCATATTATGGAACCGATACTGTCTTCCTCTCAATCTAGTGAAGTACTGGTGCATAAGTAACAAAGGGTAGAACATGGCCCTATCATACTGTGTATTTTATTGTTCAGAAAATGCTGTGGCAAATCACAGTAAATTAATAGGCTATGAACCTTACAGCACACGAGTGCCACTGCACACTTCCACCCCACACAAGTGACACATTCAGCATCCTGGCAACCATACAGCAGATTTTTTCACTTTTGCAAAAGTGCATTCCTTGATAAAGAGGCAGAGATGATTATTTGAACTGACAATTTCTAAAACACATTTACCAACATTTCTTTTTTTTCCAGTGGAGCAATAAATATTTAAAATAAATGTTTCACAGTTCACAGCATAGAATTCCAGCATTCAGTTGAAAGTGTTCTGTTAAAATACTGCCATCTAACTATAAAATCTGAAGGTAAATGCACTGTTATGAACTAATGTAACACATTATAACTTCGTTCTACAACTTTGTGCTATTATTATTAGCACTTTGGCAACTGAGGGAAAGATGTATAATAGTGAACACTAAGAATTCATGTAATGTACAATGAGTTTGATATACCCCTTTTCTTTTCATAGAGTCCCTTCTTCCCTCAAAGAAGTGACTTCAACTTCTATCAGCCTTCGGGACTGATTTACTATGACTGTTTTAAGCTAGTAATAGCTTAATCGTCAAAGGTTGAGAAGCTCAGGCAGGAGAGCAGGGGATGGCTGGCTGAACCGGTATTCATATTTCCACTGGCTACAAATTGACCTTTAAGAATTTTGAAAATCCCAGTGCTTCATGATTTTAGAAGAATAAGTGGCACTGAATGCTCTGCAATTCTGCTTCAGATCCTATCCAAAAGTAGGCATGCAAACTTTATGAACCAAGCTTAAAATGACTGTATAGTTTAAAAATGACAGATCTCTAACCCATGTTTAATTTTGCAAGATTTATTTCAGCCCTGTTGTTGTGTGAAAGATTCACAAAATACGGCACATACATATTTTAGATGATATTTCTTTATTGGCTCTTGTAAATGTCAGTGAAATGCCTAAGTCCAAGAGGTATTCAACAACCCAGGCTAACAAGTAGTTCTTGGGATGTTGTCTACTGTCCTGCCTTTGAGAACAAAGATAATCCCCCTGTTTGCTGAACCAAAGTATCTTCCCTTTCCAGAAAGTGTTAAGGAATAACCATCTTAGATAGTCCTCTACCGCGCAGGCGGTAAGGAGTCACAATGTCCTCATAGCCGGTTCTTCTTCACTAGGTACAAGAAGCAAGGTTTTTGAGGAACTTTAGAGAGAATTTTTTCCCAGTTAACACCTATGGTTTGTATGTGATATTATATGTATGAAATCTACAGCTATACACTCAGAAAAGGGAATTATATTTTCATGTAGCAAGAAGAGGGAGTTATCTGAGTGAGGATCTTGAAATGTACTACTGCAGTCAATCTAAATTTCTTAGCCTGTAAGGTCATCACCTGGAGACATTTCCAATCTTTAGCAACCACAGAAAATGCAAATAAATACAAATAAAACCATAAGTAAAATAATTTAGCAAGCTTGTATAAACTGATACTTTAAAATGGGGAGCAGGAAAAAAAAATGTAGAAATCATTCTTTGGGGCATACGAGTTTCAAACATTTTACTGTTTTGGTACTGGTATATTTTGTACCTTCAGCAAATCGGTTAAGTCAATAATTTGAGCATAAGAAGCCTAAATTTCACAAGCAAACAGCAAAAGAAACACACCAAAACTAACAGAGTAAAGTGTACTGACAAACAATTCCCACCATAAAAATACAATTAAAAGAAAAAAAAAAACAAAAAAACAAAAAAACACAACAAAACCAAACACCAAAACAATGGGATGTTGAGGAGTTTCTTTCTGTTTTCCAAGAGATCCCCACAAAAAAGGAGTGAAATAACATTCAAAACACACAAAGAAAAACCAGCATGTAGCAATATTTTAAGTAAGTCACTCTTCACACAAATACATGAGCCAAAACATATTCACAATTAATCTGTGGTTTTGCTTTTTTGTTCTTATTGCTATTTATCAGTTTTTCTCCCCTCTCCTGGTCTAGGTGGGCTTATTAGCAAGCAATGCACTCATAAGGAGGCTGCAAAAACATAGCTACTGAGTAATTCTGTCCCAGTTCCTTCTTTCTGGTCAAATTTGATGCTGTTTGGATTTTTCTGAGTAAATTTCATCCAGGACAGTCTACATATAGGCTCAAGGTATACCTACCAGAAGTTCAGAAGTTAGTGTTGTCCAAATAAAGTTATTAAAATGCAATGCAAAAATCAGGCTTCACAAATAGCCCATGTTTTATATTACAAGCAATGCTACTTTCACTGGATAATGCTCCAGTGCTTCGTAAATGTAAACTAGAACTTCAGTTTTCTCCCTCTCTCTTTTTTTTTTCTCCTATCGGTGAAAAAAAAAAATTGAAATTAGCCTGAACAGTTAGGAATTCTGTACTTCATACATAACAATACAGATGGAAGAGGAAGATACTCTCTTTCTGTTCTCGTACAAATACACACATTCATCAGAATTTATGCAGAGAAGCACCAAATGGCAAAAAATAGGAATATCAACACCAGATAATGTTGATAGATTAGTGAATATTTGAGAATGTAGATTAGGTTAGGATGGGCAGAGGAAACAGTTATGATCAGCCAGAAGAAATTCCATCACCTATATTACTGAATTTTGTTTAGTCAAATCCTGCACTGAGCTCATTTCAGCAGGTTTTAGTCTGGAGATCCTATGCATGGCCAGAAAAAATGACACCTGCAGGGGTGCCTAAGTGAGCTTGGGCATGGACCAAAAAAACTGCTATATCATTTCAGACAAATTTGAAAGTAAAGTGTTTAAAACCTCATTGGGTGGAGTTGGATTGATGGGTACAGCTCTAGAAATCACCATGCCCTCTGACTTCACACTATATCTATCTTCATCTTGCTTCAGTCAACATTGGATATTGAAACCAGCCCAGCATATCTGTCTTTAATTTGCCACAGACACCTTTAGTCCAGATTAATTATTTTCAATCTTCGGGTCAGCTGCATTATACATGAATATTAAAACTTGAAAGTATGCCCTCCAGTAAGAAACTTGCACAACTTTCCAGAACAAGCAAGATTAATCAGAGATTATAATTATGATAACAAATGTAATACTAACTTATCACATCATATAAATTCAGCTAAATGAGTTCAGTGACAGCAACGTTTAAGAATTAAGAGGAAAGGCAACGACAATCTACATTATTAAAAATAAACCCTTCAGAGGCTGAATCAAAGCCATTTTTCACAGTCCATATACAGCTCATCTTCTTATCTGTATGCTCAGCATGTCTATAGGCAGCAGAAATACATGAACCTAAGGTCTTGGCCAGTTAACCTTAACAAGCTGAACTTGAATACAGCATAGAAAAGTTTAAGGAAGGGAATTATTCTTATTCTGGCTTTCTTAGAATCAGGTATGAGCTTTTCCTGACAAAATGGTATTAAATGCTCTGTTGGCTGAATTCTGGTTTAGGCAATAGGCCTTACTTAATTTGTAATTTCAGCATTTTGAATTGCTTAAAACTGTGCCTTTTCTAGTTTCAGCTTCCTATGCACATTTTAATGTTTAGTTTGTCTACTGGAGGCCAAAAGAGGCACACTATACAAACACTATGTCACTGTGCTCTCTAATTGATGACACTAGAGCTATGAGAGGTAATGTGTGGCATACATTAGAAAAGCTGAAAGATATCCTCTTTCTGGCCCTCATAATCCTCTCAGAAAAGATTAGCTCAGCTTTTCCATCCCTCACACCTGATATTTCTTACTCTAACCTTATTTTCCAGGTGATCAATTCAATTTCACAGTCTTTTTCGGTATTCTCAGTTGGAATAGACTCTGTCCATCAATTGTTATCTCCATGTCTTTAATTTCTATCTCCACTTCATTCAATTTTACAGTGAAGCTTTTGAAATTCTTATCAGTTGTACCTTGTCCAGCATTTTATAGATCTCTGTGATGTCATTAATAAATGAAGTCTGACATTGCACTGTAACTCAAATTCATATACTGTGAAAACTATGAAAACAGTGGGGGGAAGAAAAAGAAAAAAAAAAAAAAGATAAAATTTCCAAACCCAACTACTGGAAGGTTGAAAGTAAACTGCTCTGACCAGCCAGTTTTATTTATTCAATCTATTGTTGTCCAATTAAAATAAATTTAAGAATATCAAAAGCAAACACCAAATATTGACACATTAAGAGAACTAAGAATAGTTCATCTTTGGCTATGTTGAATTTATCTCAGTAATCTTAACACAGAAATTTAGTTAAAAGAAAAAATACAGTATAAGCATCTTTAGGCCACAATTTTTGCATGATTAACTGAGTTCCCAATGTAGAAAACAAAATCTGTTGATTCAAAAAATGTTTTCGAAATTACATATTTGAATTAATTGAAATTCGTATTTTTCTCCCTAACTTTCTGTCAGAAAACTAGTTTAAAATATTTTGAATAGACAGTTTGGAATTTTATTTCAATGTCAGTTTCTTTGAGAAATGAATATTTAAGTCTTCAGGATTGAAAGTTCTGAGCAAGATAAAAATTACATTTTCATCATTTGTTTTTTTACACTGTCAAAAGTTTTGGAGAGTGTTTCAATTTTTTTCTCCTTTCCAATTATATCAAAATCACACCACAAATCCATAGCAAGGGATCAGTTAACTAAATTTGTTCATTTTCATCCTCAGAACAGATCTGCTGTAGTTATGATGACCCAAAAGTGCAAACCGTGTTTCTGTTCACTGCCACCTGCCTCTAAAACAAGAGTTTTGTGGGTGTCCTGGGCTCTACTCTCTGCTGTACCCCCATGCCCTCCACCCCAGCAGCAGGGAAGTGGCTGAACAGAATTGTGGGAGGGCTGCCCCCCCATCTCTGTCTTCACAGGTCATGCCAAACCTTCCAATGCCCCTTCCCCATCCCAGCAGAGAGGCAATGCCATTCAGCACACATCCTCTCTGCCGAGGGGGATGGTAAGCAAGTTCATAATGTGTCAAATGTACATCATCAAAACCTATTATTCTCAGGCTAAGTGCAGCTACTCTATATGGGAATACTGCATATTAGCATGCTTGATTGATCTATCTATAGATTGCATGTTGGCACTGCAAACAGCTCCATGGCCAGAAGCGATAAGTCAACCACTTCAGAAAGCTGAGGAAAGGTCTTTGTCCTCATTATTATAATAAGGCAAAATCTACATATCATTACATATACCAGTGAACCCATAAATGTCAGTATTAATGTTTTCAAAATTCAATATGTCAAAAGGATGGCACATATCAACATCTTTTGTAAAAGGGTCATTATATACTGAACAAAATGAAGATTATGCTGCACAGCAACAGAAAAGCCCAACAGCAGCAGTGTTCTTTCGTATGGCTTGCTCTTAGGAGCAACTTATCATTCTGCTCTAATCCTCTAATCAAGGAGGAGGCTTTCCATGTGGTCAAGAGAAGTAGCTCTCCTTCACGCTGACACTAGCAAACAAAAAAAAGCAACCCAAACTAGTATCCTGGAATGTTTGCATTATTTATTTATCTGTCTTTTTGCTGTTTCTGCTATATTATCTATGTATCTGCTTCTTGCATTAAAATTTTAGGGTTGAAACAGTATATACTTTTTCTATGCTACCTACCTCTTAAATAGTCTGTGACTTTAAAATGCAAATAACCTAGTGAGATAGACAATACCAGGCAATATCCAACACCGGAAGTATTTCTAGTTTTATTAAAATACCTCTGCAAATTATTTTTGTTATTAATTTCAAATGGCATCATTACTATCTGAGTGGAACAGAAAAACCAGCTGGATTTTTCTTCTCCAAAATGTAATTTCAAAAGATTTGGCAAACTAGGAAACATCAGGTTCTTTTACCTTATGAGTTCTGCTCTAAGAGAGAGAAATCACTATTGAACAATCTAAAGTCTTTTGTTTTGATATTTTACACTTAAAAATGTTTAGTATTTCAAAATAAAATAGATTGTCTCCTAACATCTGTACATTCACTAATGCATCTGTTTTAAAGAGCTCAGGATTTAATCAATAATTGTGTGCACACAAAGACTATCTCTGCTCAACAGAGCTGATGGAGCAGGCATGGACGGCTGCAAACTGACAGAGCCGTGCAAGGAAACAAGGCGACAGTGGTGGTCAGCCAAACAACTCACATGGTCTCTCACTTTTCATAGACAAGGAAATCTATTTATCTGGAGAAGGACAACCCCACCTCTCACATGGAGGAGCACCAGTGTGAGGTGTGCTACCTCCCAGCTCCCCCAGCTCCAGGCACCTCCTTCTGCCATGGCAGACAAGAGGGAAAACAACAGAAAATAGTCTTCATCAAGCTGGCAATATTGAAACTACTGTGAAGGCTTCACAGCCAGGGGAATGGCTCCAGATTCAGCAATGTCATGCTCACTTTAGAAAAGCAAAAAAAGATACAGATTTTGGGGACTAGGGAGGTGCCTGAAGCTAGAAATTCTGTGGAAGAGGAACTGCAGATAGCTACCGGGAGCCAGAGAGGAGGCTAAGCCAAAACGGAACAGTGACAGCTTTTATACAATTAATACAGGCTCTTTTCCAACAAAATAACCTTTTCTGCTTTATTTAATCATCCAAATGAAATTAATAAGGAGTGGGTGAGGGGAAATGCCTGGTTCAAGAACATCCTGGATGCTGGAAACTCACTGGACTTGGCTGCTGCTTTTTTCATTGTAATTTTCCTTCTCTGAGGCAAGGATGGAAGAAGAAAAGGGAGAGAATCAAAATCAAGTGAGCTTAGGAGCAGACAGTTACTTGCCCTTGGGACATTTCTGTATCTGCGTGGTCAAGAGAATGAAAGAGTGACATTGAGCATTGAGGGGGGATTCAGGGGAGGGACTTGATAGCCATTAGGGCCATTATTTCCACCTTCATGATGAATAGTCAGGGTCAGGAAAAAGGAAAATTGTATGAAACCCCCATTTTTGTGCAAGAGCAAGGCAGCAAGATAGATGAGCTGGTAGCAGCTAACAGTGACCCTTATAACAGGCAGAGAAAGTGGTATGCAGGTGTTCACAGCTGCTCAAAAATGGCAGCAGCAAGTAGTAGTTACCTCTTCCATCTCCTCTGCCTTAGCTACTGAGTGTGAGGACTGAAATAGCATTGAAAAATATGTGAAGGTAAAGAGAAATAAAGAATGATCTCCTGCAATGCAAGCGTTGAAGAGTTAGTGTATATTCAAATGTATGCTTTATTCATGTAAATATTTTCAGTGACAAGTTCTGATGCTGTTGCTCTCACTTTCCCTTGCAGATTATTGTATGACCTAAATAACTCTTGAAGGGAGAGCATAGACACATTGGACTACCATGATTATGTATGTAAAAAACATGTTATCCTGGATCCATGGTTTCTTGCACTTGAAATTATTGTAAGTGGAAAATTTGAGGCATAAAATGGAAAAGCATGTAGAAAAAGAAAATAAAAAGACATATTAGACCCTAAGAAGGAATTCACCTTACCTGAATTTAGATGTCTAAAGGGTTGAAATATCAAATCCCTCTATTCTCACAGGCACCACTGGAGACAATAATTTCATCATAGGATAAATGTCTAAAATGGATTAGATTAATTTAGATTGTCTCCTGAAATTTCTTATGTTTGTACAGTGACTCCAGAGGGAGAATACACATCAAATAGCTTTTAAAGGGATAAAGTTGGGTGAGACTATTCCAGCATGAGGGTCAGCTGAGTATTATATGCAGTGGCACATCTCAGAGAATATTAGCTCATATACATCATCTTCTACTTCCCATAGAAACAGTAGTACACTGGTTTTACCAATAAATACTGTAAAGGGTGAGGACTGGAAACAATCATTGCCTTTATAATAATAGAAATGAGAAAATAAGAAAATAAAATTTGTTGTACTATGTAAAATATTAAAATGAGGTACATCCATAAGCGTTATCTAAAATATACTAGGCATCTTTTGGGGGTAAAAATCATTTCCTTGAGGATAAAATTACTGAATACTGTCTAAGTCAGCTCTAAATTATCCTAATTATCCAAATTACTCTACACTACTGTGGAGTTTTCTGGGCATAGCAGCATACAATACTATGGCAAAAGTGGCATATAAACTTGTTTTCTGCTTGTTTTGAAATAATATTATTGCTTCAGCTTAGTAAAATGCAGAAGACTTTTTACTGCTTTCTTCCTTAGTAGAACCCCCTCTGTTCCTCTTACAGCCAAAGTAACATGATTCATCTGTACCATTGAATTATTTCTAGCTCACTAAACAGAGTCACTGCCTTTTTTAATGTTTATACACTCTTCAAAAGCCCCTGCAGACCATTAAGAGCCTTCTTCTTGAGTCTCGCAGTAGCCAATATGTCTTTTGTTTAAAGAAAAACACACAGTCCTGATTGTCAGTTTGGGAACAGACATCTCTTTCTTCATCATCAAGTCCAGATATTATTGCTCATCTTTTCCAAAGTGTTTTGATCCAAAGTACCATGTGGGAGGAAATGAAAAGGCTCAGTAGGAGAAGGATGTTAAGGATGGAGTTTCAGACTCTGAATTTGCTGCCTTTTATAAATTCAAATAAGATTATTTATACAGAGTGATCAAATGATGGTCAAACATGGAAGCACTCAGAAGTTCAGCTAGGGTCAGCTCACAGGATTTGCTTAACCAAATGGATAATAATTCTTATCTCCCATGTGCACTCCAATGTGATTCCTTTCTGAAGTACCATACCAGTTTTTTTACTCTCAGCTTCAAAATATTTTTTTTTTCTTCAGGAGGATCCTTTAAAGTTTTCTATTAAAGCTTGTAACTCCTCTAATTTCAGTGATGATGTCCTTCACGGTGGCAGTTCCCAGATCCATCCTCTGGACAAGCACACTTTGAGGATGAGGGCACGTCTCCTTTGCTGCAGTCTCTACCTCCCTTCACACTCCATGATTCCCAGAAGTGGGAGCTGATCCCTGTGCTGGCAGATACCACCCCGTCTCTGAATCACAGCATACACATTTCTCCAAAAGCACTTATGTGCATTTTTGTGTGCAAGTGTAAAGACAAGCAACCATACTGATACTTATTCAAAAGCTGCCACCTTACAAATTTCAATCTCAGATTCATGCAGCTGAATAAAAGTAACTAATGAAAAGTAAACTTCAGCAGATTTTGCAATGGAAAGCTCATTGCATTTGCCCAGCAGATCTCATCAAATGAGTTCAGCTTGTTTTAAGATGATAGTGCTTCATTTATCATGTAGTCAGGTAACAGGTGCTTTGTCATCTGAAGAGATCCTGAACATGAGCTCAGAATTAAGGTGTAATAGACCGAGAGTGGAGAAGGTAATACTGTCATGGCTCCACCATAGAAAAACATCATTTAGGGTGATCATTTGTAATTTATATAACACCCTGAAGTAATTCCTCCTACTCTACATGAAGTATGTAATACTTACCGTGTTTTATTTTGATTTACTCAGTTCTTAGGCTCTGCTAGTGGTTCCTTTGGTGCCCTTTTCACACAGTCTGC
Source organism: Streptopelia decaocto (assembly GCF_964273445.1). Classification (NCBI taxonomy): domain Eukaryota; kingdom Metazoa; phylum Chordata; class Aves; order Columbiformes; family Columbidae; genus Streptopelia; species Streptopelia decaocto. The sequence goes on from NC_138663.1 coordinate 23,822,261, forward strand.
TTGCTTCCTCTAGTGTGGGCAGGGTCCCTTTTTCATAGAGACAAATCTTCCCTTCCAATAGTTGTGAAAAAGGTATTTTTCCCAGGAGCAAAGTTGGTGACCTTGCCTCAAGAGACTTACTCCTTGGAAAAAAAGTCAGATTGGTGTGAAAGCTCAGAATTTACAGAGGAGATGCTTACAGTCCTTGTGCTGCTAAAGACATGTTGTTGGAATGACCATTAGGACACAGTATTGGCTCTGACTCTTTCTCCGAGCTCCTCTTCTGTGATCATATCAAGAGGGATCTTCGCAGATCTGACACGAGCTGTCTGTTTTGGTCACTTTTTTTCTAAATGGTCTTCAATCTTGTCCATGCCATCAACAAATCCTTTTTTCACCCTGTGACAGCACTTCCCAGAATATTCTCCAAATCTTTCTTCAGGCTGCTTCTATGCATAGAAAATTCTGTCCGGACAGCTCCAGAGTTCTTCATTACCCCTTTCTTTTCATATCCTGTCTGAACATCCATTTTTGCCATAACATCAAAAAACACCCAGCAATGGATGGTTCCGAACAAAACTTAATACAAAAAATTCAAGGGGGTTTTCCACTGATGGAGATCAAACTTCATGGGGAGGCTAGACCAGTCTTACAACCTCTCTGCATGACTTAAGAGTCTGGGAATATCTGGTGATAGCACAAAGCCACAATTGGGGTTAGAAAATTTCAGAATATTTTTAGGGTTTTTTTAAAGGAAAAAAAGTCTTAGAAAGAGTAAATATATATGGCCTTAACAAGCACTTTTAAGTGTCTCCCATCATTGTGAAACTTGATGATGAGTGTAGATACTAACTCAAGCCTTGTCAGCCTGAAGCCATATTTTCCAGCCTGAAGCCATATTTCTGAAGGCATTAGCCACACTTGATAGGAACAATAAGAAACAAGAAAAAATACTTTTATAACTAGGCAACAACCCATTTTTATGATTAACAGGAACACTGCTTATCTATCCATTTGTCTGTTAGATCCTTAGAGGGTCACAATATTGCTAAGGTAAAAACAAATTGTAAATAGTTAAGCTGGTTCAGTTTCCTGTTCCTGTTATGTTCCATGATGTGTCAATTAATCATGCAATTATTTTCTCCCTTTCATGTCAAATGAATGTGTTTTTAGAACGTCACACAACCTGTGAAGGACAGCAATGCATTGACTCCTCTGACCTTTTACTTATTGTGGATTTTGATTGACTGGTTTCCTCTCTACCTGGAGAGTTGGCAGCTGCCGGAAAGAACCACAGCTTTAGACAGCTGAATTACTGGATTTTTAAAAGGTGAAAGCAACGTGGCTTAGTTATGCTGCGATATCTCATAAGCCCATGTCAGGCATTGAAAGTCAGATGTCTTGTTACAAAGATAAGTGCAAGACCAGGATGATGAACAAGAATACTCAATTTGGTTGCATTCCAAGGTAACTGAATATTAGGAGATACCTGGAAATCTTTCCTTTGAAATGTGTAGAGTTCCAAGTGTGATAATCTCTTCTGCAATCATTGAACTGTTTTAATTCTTGATACCATCTTCACTCATGCTGCAGCAAAGCAGTACTGACCCTAACTTGGGATTCACTAGCAGAAAAATCTACCCCGTATGTAGACAGTAGAAATTCATGCAAATGATCCCATTGTTAGTTCTCAGAAGGTAGTTTGCAGTGTATTCCTGTATAAAATACAAGACCATTTAGAAATGCCTGAATGTCCAAAGATGATATGTAGCCTGTAACATGTGAAAAGCCTGTAGAAAACTGGGCAGGAGACAGATGCCCCAGAAGAGCCAAATCTTGTAGCATTCCAGTAATGAACCCCAAAATATGGGCTTTTAGTAACATTTGCAAGCAAGTTTGAACTATACCAATACCACAAGTACTATATTAATAAAGAAATATATAGGTAAACAGCAAAGACTGATACAATTGTGCTGAATTGCATTGTATTCTTCAACCTGATTGATAGATAACTCTTTAAATTACATCATCCTACTTAAGTACATGAAATATGTTAAGAATGAACAATAATCTCTAGTCCAAGAGCAGCTAAAGGTAGTTGTGTTGACATTGGGATGTAGGAAGCAGTGATAGATGTAATTATGGTACTACTGTGACCTCCTAAGAGGGACTTTTGCTGATTGAATTAACTCATGAGTGCACTGCAGCTTAATGTTGATCTCTAGTGAATGTTGTTCAATAAAAGACCAATTAGCAGGTGGTGAGGAAAGCTTGAAAATATTTTTAGTTCACATAGGTCTATATTGAATTTCATTTTGACAATTACTGATTCCTGTTTGGCATCTCGGAAACAATTATCCATCTCTGCTCCTCTACTCCCTTATCCTTTTCTAGTAAAGGAAAGATACTTATTAAACACTTTCTAACATGCTTTACTAGCCTTTGAGTCCCTGCATGTTCTTTCTACTTAAGTCCTTTAAGTAAAAAACTAATTCAGGAGCTACTCTTAAAAGGCAAAATGTCCCCTGACAACTTCCAAGGAATATTTTTTCATACAATGAAGTATGGCTCAAAAGTTCAGAATGTACAACTGCCGCCACAAGTTTTCCACATGTACATAAATCCTCACAAAGACTTTTGATTTAATCTTTGAGGATCAAGTTGCTGGAGCAAGACCTTGAAGATAATAGGCATAGTCTTCCTAGACTCACAGGCTTAATAATTGAAGCTCCTATAATTAATGAAGACAAAGCTGTATGTGAATTCTCGGATATGAAGATGATATAAAATAACTTAGAAACTACAGGATATGGCAGACTTCTTTACTTATAAACTGAATAATAGAGGTGAAAATCAGTAAGTGAATGTTTTTTTAATTACTCATTCAATGAAAAAGCTTGACCACATTCTTATTGTATTTCGATATCTGCGAATAAAAATATTTTGCACAAAATTTTTAATACTAGTAAAAGTAATAATTCACTGAGCTATTAAGCTGAAGAAGAGGTATTTCCATGACAATATCTCTAGGAGTAGATTGACTGCTCTTTCTAATTGACTTTCAATGATTCTTAAGAAAAAGCTGGATATGAAGAACTTGGGCTGTGGATACTATTTGGATTAGGCCTCAGATGGGCTGTAGCCAAGTGTTGTATAACACCACTAAGATAAAAGTCATCCTTTGTTTCTATCAAAAATTCAGAATAGGTGTATATATATAGTGTCAAAGAAATTAATGCTTACTCCATGGTTTGTATTTGACTGCTGAAATCTAGTGAGCTACAAGTACAGTTGGAATACAGCTAAGAAAAAGAAAGCGCCTATGTGAATGGTCATTAATATGTATTTCTTTGTTTACATTTCTTTTTTGAAAGCTGAATTTTTGAGATTTTTTGCAAAGGCATTGGGGGCATGTTTCAGTTGTCAGAGGAAGAAATCTACTTTTCCTTACTTATAGGTGTGTGAGGATGCTCAAGTTACCTTTACAATCACTGAAGATCTGCTCAATAGAGCCATGGTATGTAGAAAAAGGACTACTCACTCAGAGAAATTAGGCACCATCTTTGGTCAGCTAAGTCCCTCCATAGACTGCATTTGCTTTACTGTTGATAAAATTGATTCAGTTGCCTGCAGGTAGGTATCTAGGATAGCTGTTTATTCAGCTGTTTATTCAGAAGAAAACAGACCTCTCACTGGTCCTTCATCAGCAGTGTTTCACATCACTGATATCCCATACTGTCTCAAATGGTTCTAGAGACCTGAGTGTGGACATCTTCATAGAACCCTAGTTCTCCACTGAGAATAGGCACCTAAGCTTAGATATGTGACACTCTGAGATGAACCCCATCCCAGGTGTCAGTATTCTCTAATCTCTACATGTCTTGCATAGACAGGACAAAGACATGAACTGAAAAGATAATTTTACATTCTGTGATGAACTTTCCTTCTTATTACAAGGTTAAGACCAAGAACCTGCATCAACAAGGCTGGGAAAGCATAGAGACTTCTGCCATAAGATGGAAAGTTCTTCAACTGTTAGAATTCAGATACTCAAGAAAAAAATGAATAATTTATTGCAACCATGTCTGGATTATTCTGTCATCTTTCATTGCAAAGGGCTCCTACATCAAAAGAAATACATGCCTTACAATTGTAACACAATTACCTCTCTACGGGGACAATCTCAACCAAATAGCATATAGGGTATTGCTAAAGAGTCTTGGAAGAAAGCAAAGTTTCACAGAGGACACTGGGATATACTGTTATTTTTAGCAAAAATGTACCTTAAGGCTGAATTTTCAGATGGAGGCAATTGAACAACGCTCGTAACTGCATGAGGCACAGTGATTTGAAATGCCAATCAGGTAATTTCACATACAAATGCAGAGTTCAGTGCTATTTGCATATGTATAAGCTGTTTTCTCTGCATAGGTGTGGAGAGTGCACAGCATCCATGAATAAACATTTGGAGGCACTTTCAAAAAACACTTCATCCTTGTTGTCTATCACTTGAAAATTGTCTTTCAATGTTCACATAGTTCATGCAGTGCAAAGAAGACCTCAGTTTTTCAAGAACTCATGGTGTTTTTCCTGACTGTGTGGGACTTATTACATGATTGATCCATAGCTCTTGGGCCTCAGAAGGACCATGTATTCCTGTAATTATTCCAGTAACTACTTCTTTTTTTGTGTGGGTAGATCACACATCCCTGAAGCAATCACAGGTGCAAATATTTCCAAGGAACTGCTTAATCCTGCCACCTGAGTTCTGATTATCCTCTTTTCAATTTTCCCACCCTTTGGCCTCTTTAATCATTTATTCTGTGCAAAGGAAAGATAATTAGTACCCCCATATAAAAGAGGATTTTTCACACTTCTTTCTATAGTATCAGAAGGCGTGATGTCTGAAATAGTCCTAAGAGACTAATGTTCAGAACTAGGAACATTAGGTTATCGTGTATCCTTAATAAATGAAAACAGGTGAATATTCACTGAATTAAGAAGTTGGTTGTGTGAGGTAATAACCAGGAAAATGGTAGGGCTAGTTCGTGGTTTGTTTCAGAATCAGCCTTTCAAGGTTGCTTAAATAAGATGTAGACATTCACCAGTCAGTATATATTGGAGTTCTTCAATCCAGGAGCTAATTTACATAGATCTTCAAAATCTCTACGAAAAATCTAGTTAGAATAGTGAGGTTGAAACAGAGTGGTCAATTAAGGACACAGATAATCTCTCATACCTTTTTATCTTTGCGTTTATTGAACTCCAGTATGCCATTGAGTTTTTGTTAACATTCAAAGAATGTGTGCAAATATGGAATAGGTTTTGTCATTGTATTTCTCAAAACATCACTACCAAAAGGGAGTTTTGTTATTTATTTTCCCCCAAGACTTTTAGAACTACTGCAGTGAATAGCTTTTTCTGGTTTTATAATTCGTTAGTTTATCATTCCCGCAAATAATCTAAAAAATACAAAAGTACCTGTAGAAACAACTAAAAAAGCTAAACAAAAATACAATAGAAGATGATTTCCTGCACATACCAATATATCACAAGATGTTGAATTAGAAAATCAATGCTTAGGTGTATCTTACAATAGCCATGGTTTGTCTTTCTTTTCCAGAGGATGTCCTAATTTTCCAGTCAGACTTTTAGTGTGCATGATTACTTGCTTACAGAACAACTTAAAATTTCTCATCAGTGACCTTCATTTTCCTCTTGAGTTCTATATCTATTTTAAGTGTTATATTCTTTCTATCTGCAATATAATACATATTTCCTTGGCTAGGTGTGCATTATGGTATTAAGAGGGTGAAGACAGTGCAGTAGCTCCTGCTATTTACCAAAGTTCCATCCAGGCTTTCTGCAGAAAGCTTCATCAAATTTCATGTCATACCTCTAGCTTATATTGCACTCTTTTGTAACAGTTGACAAATCTAGGTGTGGCTTAGATCAACTAAACATTAAAGTATTTGTTCAGTTAAATGTCTATGTGAGTAACATGACCAGAAAACAGTAGAGCAAAATAATCCCATGGAAATGGCAAATAAAGCAAAGAAGATGCTGGTCTGCATTAGCAAAGGCATCACCAGCAAAGACAAAGAAGTCATTATCCCACTCCACAGGAAAAAAAAAAAAAAAAAAAACCTAGGTGAAAATATACTCTTCTTTCAACCAGATGAAGCTGTAGATAGTGGCATGACATATATTTGATGCTTTCCCATCGTTATGCTTCTGAAATAGAACCACAGAATCACAGAATCGACTGGGTTGGAAAAGACCTCAGAGATCATCGAGTCCAACCCTTGGTCCAACTCTAGTCCATTTATTAGATCATGGCACTAAGTGCCATGTCCAATCTGAGTTTAAAAACCTCCAGGGACGGCGAGTCCACCACCTCCCTGGGCAGGCCATTCCAATGCCTGATCACTCTCTCTGTAAAGAATTTCTTTCTAATATCCAGCCAGAAAGAACATAACAGTGTCTTGAACCTTCCTGTTTCTCCTCCTAGACAAGTTGCCTGTCAAGCTTTGTCAGAACTGATTCATACCAGAAGTTTCTTTTTTCCTAAGTGCAGCTAGTCGAGAGTACTAAACAACACCATTTCTACCTTCTCGAAGAGGCATTGCCAAGTTCAAGCCACTGTAAGGAAAATTAAAAAAAATAAGGACTTTCTCCTGCATACACATTGATTATATCTCTGTTGGTAAACGGATGTTCCTGAGGCACATCTCTGGCACCAAGATAAGGCAGGGACTGGCCCACTTCCATGCTATTGAACTCACTCTCCAAAACTTGATGTCTTCATCCAACTTGTCTATTTGGAATGGTTCTTGACCTGTTTCGACTCCCTGAGATGTGTCTGAGAAAGTGTCAAATCCATATCAGGGACCAATGCAACCACGTAGAAACAGAGACAGTGGCAGGTCAACACGTGGGGATGCTCCTTGGCTGTGATTAATTTATTAACATAGACGTGGCCTTTGAGTATAACATTGCCAGCAATGTCATGGTGGGGTTTTTTTTCCTCTTTGATATATTTTTAATTATTCTTTTAATCCTAAATTTGCTTCTTCAAGATGCCTCTGTCAAGTAGAAGTAGTTTTTTAACTGATCTGTTCCTATAGCTACTTTACAGCAAAATGGAACATAGTATAGTGAGAAGAGTGCATTATGTTTGCTTTGAGATAGCACCTAAATGCTCTGAGATCAGGACATAGTATAAATACAGAACAAAAGTGAGGGCTCAGCCCTTTGTGTGACCTCAATAAGAAATCTGGCAGCCATTTTTAAAGCATCATAAGGAACAACATATCAGTAAATTTTCTTTATAATGCTCAGTGCATCTCAAGAGTGACTCAAGGGCTCAGGAAGGTATTGGAAAATGGGCCATGGAAACGGGAAAAAAAATAGAAACCTTCTAAAACAAGCAACCAAACAAGGGGTGAAATACAAAAAATAAATAAGCATTTATATTTGAGTAAACAACTAAAACCATGAGAGTAACAAGCGTGAGAGATACTCAGCAGGTGTTTACTTCAGAAGGATGAGGTGACCTTTGTTGAGGAAGTACTGCTGTAAGACAAGTAACAACATTGCTTGTTCAACTACAGTACTTGAGCAGCTGTTTCCTTCTTCAAGTCTTTAGGTTCAAGGTGTGTGACGTACTGTTGAACTGTCAGGCACAAGCAATCTTACTCCAAAGAATTAATACATACATACGACAGTGCTGCACAGATCTATTCAGATACTGGCTGGGCTTTTAGAAATAACTTAGCTGCACCATCTATGGAAGCTATCTCACACATTCTCATGCAGGGAAGACACATATCAACCTCCTTTGAAAATCTACCAGTCTATGACCAGTTTGACCTTCAAGGTAGTATAAATATGATCTCTTCTGCTTTTCTCCCAGACAGAGGCCTCTTCTCTGAAGAGCTTCAGATACAGGGAGTTTTGCATGCCTCTGTATTTTGTTCAGTGCTATCTCTCAGGCACTGTCCCAGCTTCAAATATTCCCAAGTTCAAAATGAAAAATAAAGATAAAATAAAGTCACTAAATCTGCTGACAGTAAATACACATACAATAGAAAAGGAACTTCATAGACTTTCTTTTCCTGCAGGCATGGAGCAACTGTATTGTTCATCAGGTTTCCTGAGAGCATCATTTTCTCTCTTTTCTTCTATGTTCATCTATTATGCTAACTGCTGCTTGGAGAAAAATAAAGAAAAATATTATACTAAGCACTTTCTGTTAGTATTGAGAGCGAAAGTTCTTTTGTGAAGCCTTAGAAATAAAAGGAGATTTCATAATCACTCTTGATTTTCATTAATTTAAGTAAAAAAATCAGATATTGCTGTATTTTTTGTGCCATTTAGGTAGACATCTATGGCAAGCGAACGGCATTCTTTTTCTTTGGTTACACAGCATTTACATCTGTTCCAGAAACAGTTGAAAAAACCCTATATTTTCAGGTTACAATAGGAAAAAGAGGAAGAAGAGGTCCAAGATTTCTAAAGGAGGAAAGATATATCAAGAAAAAAAGCAAGCTATTAACCCAGCCTTACCCTTGTTACCTTCGTGTCCTGAAAAAACAAAACAAAACAAAACAAAACAACAACAACAAAACCAAACCAAACCAAAACAAAAAAAACTTTTGCCTGAGACAAAAATTTATATTTAGAACAGAAATCTTATCTTTTTCAGTAAGCTAAAGAAATAGGGATGATATCATGGACTGGCAGATATTAAATTACCTTATCAACTACGCATTACTCATCTTAGAAAGTCTCTATGTGAGATTCATTTCACCCAGGTTTAGATATCTCTTATGTAGGCTTAGAAACTAGCCATCGAGGTCCCCTTAGAGTCAGTGAGGAGAACTGGATTCACTGGTCTAATTCAGTGCTTCACAGAGGTAACTGGTCATTCAGCAGTTTGTATTTGGCTGGAGATTTTTTTACCACTTTACTCCTGAATTTCTAAAGTCAGTATCAAGGAGTTGTTGCCTTGAAAGAATTAAGATGTCTTTCCTCTACTCTTATGTGATACAGTGGCAATGACAGATAAAGAAAGAGCCTTCCTTTTTATGAAGGGTTATTATCTTTTTGACTGCCTGTCTAGAGTACATCTCTGTATTAACCTTGCAGTGCAGCTAAGGTACAGCAAATACAATTATGGTTTACCAAATAAGAAAGGCAGTTTTTGTACTTCTCAATAAAATAAAAAAATGAAGGGAAAACAAAACAAAACAAGATCGCAACACTACCTTCTCTGGTTATTGATTACTAGAATTTATGTTTGTTGTTTAGCACTTTTTTTTTTTTTTAGACAATTATTTCTCTAGCTGAGATAGTCCCATTCAGGTATCCACTAGCTGTGACCTCACTTGTAGGGATGGCTATTTGGTATCTTTCCAATCTGCAGATCAGTAGCCTCATACACCAAGCCATAAGCTAAGATGCTGCTCTCTTTTTTTGCATGCCTGTCAAAGACTTGCCTTTTCTTCCGTCATGGCTTAAGGCAGCATGTGAACCTATGTGCTTGACAGGAATCATGCTGGCCAGAGTGTCTCTTTCACTCTTGTTTTCTGTTTTTTGACAGGTTATGGTAACCCTGGCAACCACCTTGCTGCATTGTTAGTGCCCATGTACAATGTGCTGGTGCACGTGCCTGAAGGCTGTGAAATGTTGTGAAAAACTGCATGAAATTCTGCCTTGGATTCTCTTCTTGCCTTCTATTGTCCAAGGGAACCACGGAATTTTGGTAGCAAAACACTTACTACGTAACAGTGGGAAGTCTTTTCACCTTCTGGTGAATGAAGCACAAGGATTTTGCAGTTTCAGTTGGGAATGGGAATGAATTTTTACTCCCTTGCAGAAGGCTACAAGACAGAAGTACCTATCCCTAATCTCTGCAGTTATTCTGCCCAAGAAATTTCATCATTGACAGTGCTACGAAGTACAGTTATTGCTTTCGACTTTGGGATGCTGCGACACCCACTCTGCCCAGACAGGCATATTAGGAAAAAGGACATCACTGAATCTGCAGACCTACAGGTCCTTCCACTAGTCTAGAGACTTTAGAGAACTGGACGGGTGGAGGACAAGAGCAAAACTACATTTAAAGCAAATTCAGGCTTACTGTTGTGTTTTTTGTAGTTGCTATTATATATTTGCAGAATAATAGCTTCATTGTGCAGAGGTTCCTATCTATTTTTGGAAAGGGATTCCCTGTGCCACAACTGTTTTCTCTCATGACGATGAATTCAATAGAAAGCAAAATGGAGTCGCTGAGTTGCAGTGGGGAGGCTAAAGGAAGAAACAATGTTTTGTTTTCACTTACAGCTTGAATGGGTAAGACTGCCCATCTTCAGAAAACATTGTTAATTGTGGTAGGTAGCTATAGAAACACATCTAGAAAAAAACAAAACTATGGCTTCCCAAGAGACACCAATATACCTCTGTATTCTTATGAGACTACAGATGCAGTTCATTCCTGTAATATGTACTCGGGGAGCAATTAAGATGTTTATGGTCATGGTCTCATGGTTCTTGCTTAGCGGGACAATGGTTTCTTTTTTGACTTGTCCCTTAGTTAACTTTCACAAACTGCATGTTTTCTATATTTTTAATGCTTAACTGTTTTGAATGTTTAATTGTTTCACTATGTTTTACTCCTATTGAAAAGAAATCGTGTGTAACTCCCATGGTGTCCTTGAGTTTCCTCTTTTCCCTGGCCACAGAATTTGTTATTCAATCTGAATTAGGTTTAACATCTTTACAGTGCATTATACATAAAGCAGATCTCTTAAAACAGATGTGTCATTAAATCCACAACAAGATTCACTAAAATATGTAATGACATCTGTACCCAATGACTGATTGTTTAATACAGAAACTCAAGACTACTGAGATACAGACGAAATGCATCTCAGAGGAAGGAGAAGTTTTGACGTGTTCAACATCAAATCCAAGTTTGCTTTGATCAATAGTAATCAATTTATTTCCATAACTGATATTACTTATATAGAACATGGCCACTTTCTGAAAATTAAGATAAATGAAAGATTTATCTTTCTAAAAGTAACATTTTGTTGCACAAAGACCAGTACAGAATGGTACTCTGCAGAGCTGCCTTGCCCAAAAGAGACAGCAGGTAAGGGAGGCAGAAGTGAATGCTTATCAGGATGCCTGAACATACAGAAAAATGATGGTGTTGTCGCCATCCCATATTACTGAGTGTATCTACCTTGTCAGATTAGACAAAATCTATTGGCATACACAGGGAAAGCAGAGCTGTGATCATGTCTTGTTCAGGGTTGTGGCAGCAAGGAAGAAGACAGTAAGGAAGCATTAATTCAGGTTCAACTTTGTGGACTGCTTGAGGTACTGGAGGAACAGACATATAATAAACCCTACAACTCTGTATTCATATTATGGGCACACAAAAAAGAAAGGGGCGGAGGGGGTGAAACTAACAAATAAATAAAAATCCTGTTCATTTTAAACCACAGATTTGTGCTTTAATTTGAATGTATGTGTTTCCTTTTCCCTATATTTTCTCCCTCGAAGAATGTGAAGTGTTGGAATTTTTGAAGTACTGTCTGTGGCTTGCTTTTTAATTTTATTGTGTCTTACTATGTAAATAGAAAGCATTGATAATTTAATCCAATTTACATGAGATTCTTATTAAAGTTAATGTCAGTTCTCTGGACAGAAAATGCTTTCCAAGAATATCTTTCAGAGCTGTTCACTGCTTTTCCAGCATCCACATTTGAGAGGGTCAACCAGTTTCAGAATTTTAGCCAGATTCATATTTTGATTCCAATATAGTGGAAGAATTCAGTGCCAAAGCTTTACAGAAATTCATAAGAACTTTCTTCCTTGATGCCCTAATATCAGTCAAATGTGCACATTAAGAATGTCTACTTTGATTAAAAGGAGATTAAAAAAAACAGCGAGATACCATCATAGTTGATTTGGTAAAAAAACTTTGGCTATGTGCACACAAAAAAAATCAGAAGAGAGACTAAATGTGAGAGAAATCTGTAAAAGTGTATGCCTTAAAGTACATATTTTTAAAATACTTCCAATGTAAGGTAGAGGGCAATGTGCTTTTAAAACACAGTGGTGGCATTGCATTATTGGTGGAGAGGTGACATTTGGAAAGACAAAGCTTGGCAGGACCTGAACCTGGCAAAGGTTGTGAAAGGGCAACGAGATAAGCTTCTGAGGGTACATCAGGAGCAAAAGGAAAACCAGGGAAAGCATGAGCCTGTGGGTCAGCTGGGCAGGCAACCTAGTGAGGAGGAACACAGGAACAGATAAGGTATCTGATGCAATTCTTGCTTCATTATTTACTGGAAAGGTCTGTTCTCAAACCTCTCATGTCTCCATATCTTGTAGTGAGATCTGGAGGAGAAAGGTGCGCACAACAGAGGAGCTTCAAACCAGTGACTACTTAGGTAAGATAAGTTGGAGAGAAATACATTAGTTGTGTAGACCGTGATGTGGTGGGCAACTGGTTGGACACATGGGCTCAGAATGTGGAGATAATGGTTCAAAGTCTAACTAGCAGAATGTTCTGCATTATCCTCAGGAATGATACTAGCAATATTCTCACAAACATGACCATGATGGGGAGGAATGCTCTTTCACAAGAGCCCCTTAGCTCAGTGACTTCAAATCAGGTCTGAGGACTCTTTCAGAGCAGAAGAATGCCAGCAGTCATGATCCTCTGCACAAATCTCACAATATAAAACTCTAGGTTGTTCCTTGTCCCTCTCCAGACTTCCCTGACTATCTCTGGTTTGGTTATAACATGAAAAGTTCCTACTTAAGCCATTCTTCAACTTGATTTTGAAATATGCTGTAGAAGCAGTAATGACTTGTACGTAGAAAACAGGCAGGTGCTACATTCAAGTTTTGCACCTTTATTAGAAAAGCTATTAAATAATTAGATAACAAATTACTATTAATTACATTAACATTTTTAGAGGCTCTGATAGTGACAGTCATTGTAGATGCATGTAATAAAAAGATAATACCTGGGAAATGGAATTTTCCTTCTGACAGATGCATTGAAATAGTCCATAAATATATAGTAAGGGGAAAAGACAGGGACATAACTTCAAAAATCCCTAATCCAGTGATTCTGGAAGCTGGGAAGCTACAAGTAAAGCACACCACAGACTATGGTCAGTCACACATGCTCTCCCTAAGCAACATCTTGTATTAGCACTGATATAGAGAGGCTACAAAGCTAGGTGGCCCATTGGCCTTACTCTTTTTCTTTTACTAATAAAAGTTAAATTAGCAAAGGTCATAAGAAGTCCCACCTATCAAGTAAGTCTAGAATTTTCGGCTAAGAACTTTTGTGTCTTCTCATGACCATGACCTTCTCTGAAAAACTGATGTGACAATTCTTTGCAAGAGTTGTGAGTCACACACAGAAAGGGCAGCAACCAAAGCAGTAAGTCTTTGTAGAACCTGCTGAATGGATTAATTAAGTACTGTTATACTTTCTTTGTCGTGAAATCTCATGACAAATCCAATCATGAATAGGTTTTAGCAGACATCATTCACTGATTATCCCAATCCTAAAGCCTACAAAATGGAATAATGAAATCATAATTGAAAAAAAAAAAAAAAGAATATTTGCTGTCTGCTTTATCAGCCTTATGTTTACATTCCTTCACCTATAAGCCTAATTCCTGCAACAAAAAATCTCTTAGAAATATGCAGTCAGCTCTTGTTCAAAGGAAGAAAGCCTTCCAATGATTGTGACACATGGCTAAAGAAATGCAAGCAACCAAGTAACTGCTGAGAGGAGTGAACAGTATTTGGAAATGATAGGTTGAGAGTAGTCTGGAATGCCTCAGATTCTTCATCTTTAGAGATTCAATGTACAAGGTTTGCCCAGACTTGTTTTACCCAGAAAACAATGCAAGCAATAAGGTCAAAGTGTACTATTCTCAAAACCAAAAGAACTCTGCTACATTATTGGCTAAAGGGAGAGATTTCTTATTTCTCTGTTTCAGAGATTTCATAGACTCCTAATACATTTGTCCTTTCCCATGAAGGTTCCAGCTCAAAAAAGGTAGTTGAGAAAATACTGAGAATAACACGTTTCATCACCACCAGATAAAATGATCAAATAGAAAGTTTTTGAGAAGAGTTAGTCTCTCTTATTGTGACTTTGCTCACATTCCCACTTAAAATTACTTGCCCAGGACAAGTGCTCACAAGCACTGCAAACACACCAATAATTAGTAATAGTTCTAAAGAGCCTCTGACCTTAACAGATTTGTTCACCTGCAGAAATGTGTTCTCTCTTCCAAAAAGGTGGTTGTATGAGGAGGTTCCAAAAAGGAGGTTGTAGAGTTCAAGACACTGACATTTTTTATAACTTTCCAAATTAAGAGGCTGCCATCTTCCAAAGAATGCAGATAATTTCATGCATTTCACTGAGAAACTAGGAGTAAGTGTAAGAAAGGAAAATGAATAATTGAATTTAATATATGCATCCAGCAAATCTTCTTTGAACACAGCTTTTCCACAAATCACTGCTTGCTGGAATTCGTATATAGACTATATTTTTATGGCTTTTTCTTTTTTTCTCCAATAAATGCTTCACTTTTCCTACAACAAAACAAAAGCATGGATGGAATTGTCATGTCATCTTTGGAAACCTGCCCAAAAAGCATTCAGAACACATAAATGTCATTATAATCATAACAGACAAATTTTTCAACCTTTTTGCCGTATTTTAGACACAATGCACCTGAAATATAACACAGCATAACAGATAATTTGTGTGAAATCAGACTTCTACCAGAAAAATATTCTAAGCTATGTTTGTCTTAGAATATTGTGTCAAGCTTTGAATAGAGCTTAATGTAAAATCTTGCCAGTCATACTGTGCATATTTTTTTAAGTGACAGCAAAAGAAAGCATGCACACTGGGTATAATTTTTGTGGTATTGACATAGTGATGAATACCATAGTTGTCAAGACTTTGGAGGTTTCACGTGACATTCCTACATGCATTAACAACTGTTGCCTTCTAGTCCTCCTTCCTATTTAGCATTCAGGATCCTGAATTTCCCAAGTCTGCTAACAAAGTTCTGAGTTTATTAAAGGTTCACTACCCTGGAGAATAGTTTAAATACTGTGCCACCCAGCACTGAAGTGCGGTGGTCTTCATTGCCACCAGCTACACATCACAGACAAATGGTCCCAGGTTTGCTAAGACAAATGGCTCTTAATAGCAGTGAATATCCTTTTTTGTTTGTTTGTTTGTTTCCTGCTGGGTGCAAACTGAAACAAGAGAGGAACAAAAGTGTTAAGGGAAGGGGAGAGGAAGGGTCTGGGAAAGGGTATGGGCTTAGGATAGAGTAAACTGCCCAGGCTTGAATGCAGATTCAAAATTTATTACTGCAGTGGATTTTAGAAATACAATCTGATCTTGAAACACAAATGCACACTGGTATTTACAGATTTACAGACAGCGACTTTAACTGCCTCTTTGGGAACAATTCAAGAGTCCGTTCTACTCACTTCTTCTAGTGAGAGGAAACCTCTGGGTGACAGGGCAGAATATCTCTGCCTTTGAAAGTGCTTCCACTTTCCCAAGTCAGAGGAATTACTGCCTGGTCCATTAGATGCAGCATAGCTGACTCCAAGTCTGGTCTTGATAGATAGTCTAATTTTATCACCTGACTAATAGTGGAAACATGGGCATTCAATCTTCAAACATTGTCAGAAAACGAAGACAGGAAAACTGGTAAAAAAATCATTTTTATGTTCCATATTTCCCTCTGTATGGCAATAAAGACAGAGATTTTCAGCTACACAAATTGGAATTAGGTATGCAAAGCATCAGACTTAGACAGGAGGCAAATGCTGTTTCTCTTGCCTTTGTTTTCCCCGCCGTGTAAAAAGTCTCCCATAAGTTAATAATCTCTTCAGTCTGCATTTGGCTACATGGCACAATGACTGAGTGCATCCAACCATTTCTCCACTGCCTTCCATGCAAAATAAAAAATAAAAATTAGCTAAAGGCATTAAATTTTACCACCACTTTTCCCTTGGCAAGACTGGAGCCTGGACTCTCACTTGTCTACCTTTAGAATGTGGAGCTTTCACTACCATACTGCCTGAGCAGGTCTCTGTCACTGAAAGGGTTTTTAGTCTGAAAATTTCGCTGTAGCTGAGGGAGGTAAAGCCATTACACAGAGAGCAAAATGTTAAAGGTCACACCGGTGTCTCAGTTGGGAACTGCATCAAAATGTCCTGTCATATAGCTTAGAGCTCCACTTACTATATTCCTCTCTCCCTAAGAAAAAAGCTTTCCATGTACAAGCATTTCCATTCCTCAGCTCTTCGGGAGAAGGGATCTGTGTCACCTATCAAATAAGGCTTTTAGTTAAGTTTGGCATAAGTTGTTTAGCAGCTGGACCCTCCCCCTACTTGTCCATCAGCAGAGCTTCAGCATCATGGCAGGCTCCCCAGAGCCATGCGCTGCAACCTCTCCTTGTACCCCACACAGGGTCCCTCACAACACACACAACTCTCACTGCACCCTATACAGTGCTCCTGCACACCACAGCACTCCATAGACCCCCACACTGATCTCTCCTACCTCAATCTGCACACAGCTCCCTAATCAGCCTACCAGTTTGGCACATCGTCAGACCCCAGATTCCCAGAAAGCTCCTCCTGACCCATTTGGTGAACATCTCCCTCTGAGTGTGTGGCTCCTGACATGCAATAACATCAGATGCTGTCTACCAGCAGATCTTCCTGCCATGAGAGCACAAAGCCACCAGGAATGGTGCAGTATGAAATTATATGCAACAAAGCAACTCAGGCTGAAAATCCACAGAGAAGTGCATGGAGACATGGGGTCTGAGAGCATGGGGGCTCTGGAACAGGGAAGAAGAGGGAGAAAAGAGGATTGGAAATGGACACAGGAATACTGGAGTGAAGAGGAAGAGGATGGGATTAGGCTGGTGGGTTTACGTGGCCAAAAGCTGGGACATGGCTCACTAAAGCTTATTATTCTATTTTCTAATTTTTCCATTTTCTTGGTAAATTCTCGCTTTACTTGCCACACTTCTTTGTTATATTTTCCTCCCCATTTTTCTCGCCTTTCTGTAGTTTCTTAAATCTTCACCTCTCCTTCACCTAGTTCTGGACTTTTTCCACTTTCCCTCTTTTTCCATTATAACCTTCCTCTTTCTTCCTGTTAAGGATTCCTGTCCTTATCCCTGTGCACCTCCTTCTCACCCCCCACATTTTCTTCATTCTGCCAAACTTCCAGCTGCCACAAATACCTCTTCTGGTCTTTCATGTGTCACATCTGATGATTAATTTCCATCCCTGCTGTTGAAGTAAACATGCCTCTCAGAAACATCTCTTTCTATAGCAACCTTATTTAGGAAGCAATAGAGACACACACAGCTGCTGCAATGCCTGCGTGGGAGTGAAGGGTAACCCTGAGTGAGCAGTGATGAAGTTGTGTTTGTGCTCCTGATTGTATGAGTTACAGGGTGGCATGAGCACCGGCTGAGCTGGTGGAGAATTACATCATGTAGGAGATATGTGCTCCACCAAAACACTTTGCCTGAGGCCAGTTGCATAGGTGTGTTGCCATGCAGACATGCTAGAGAGGGAAACTGTGGACTCATTTTCTGAAATTAATGATTAACAGATTAAAAGTTGCATTTGAGCCTTCTCTTGCCACTTACAGGGGACAATGCCTGACACTTTAATGGGCTTGCCAGCTGATGTCTTAACTCTACTTGGCCTTGTTTTTGAGCCAATTATTTTACTCAATCCTCTAATAGAGCTTTGGGGCAAGAGAAGGTCTTGGCACAGGTCTCTCTTCAGTTGGGGAGTTCAGGGAAAATAAAAGAACAAACAACTTGGGCTAATATAGGAGGCAGAAAATCTAGGGCAGGCTTGTTAGGGAGAGAATACCTGTCTCTGCCTTTATGAAAAATCAGTCTTGAAGTATTTATTTATTTAAATGTATTTAAAATATTTAACCAAGAATTGTCTGCTGAACATGGACCACCACATTTTCAAAGACAGGAAAGCTGGTATAAGCTGTGCCATGTTCTCATGTTGCAAGAAAAGAATTATACAGCAGCTGACTGAAGCAACAAAAAATTGTTCAGTTCCCTGGAGCCTGAACCTGAACTCAAAGAAACTCTTGAGAAGTCTAATTTCAGAAAAGGACAAAAAAAATCTTTTATGTTGCCCTGCAAAGTATAATATTGTAGGTGTAGATCACAGTGTGTGAGTCTTTTTATCTAATGAAAGAACTCCTTAGTTGCTCAGTACTGGTCACAGATCACAAGTATAAACAAGAAAACATTAAAGTTGAGGCTGAGTCCAGTAATCCATCACACTTTGTATGACCTGACTGCTTTCAAATACAACACTAAGCTTACAACAAAATCTTTCACCACTGTTCTTTCTGTGTAGGCTTTCATTTTCTAAAATTTACTTTCTGGAGTTCACATGTCCATTCTCTGATTTGAAAGACAATGAGTTCTGTCTGGTATCTTTGATTAATGAACATTTTGCTCTCTTGCTTAACATACAAATTCCAGTCATTTCTGTGCCATGAACACTGCTAGAAAAATCTAGGATGTATAAATAGTTAGTACAGATAGAATACTATTTCAAAGGAATGCCTCCAAACTGTTTTAAACTTCATAGCTGGGATAAATCTGAAGGAAATCATGCATTTGCTTTACTTTGGATAACACTTCTGTCACAACAGAATTTTGCAAGATAGACTGGGCATGAGCAGTAGAAAATTGTATTATGAATTTACTGTCAGCTGCACATTAATTCAAAATCTTTCCTTCTCTTGCACACAAGGTCTAAGAACATTCACGTCTGATTGCGCCTGTATTGATAGTGTACAAATAACAGCTGACTAGCTTATTCAATCATCATGGTAAAATAAATTTATACATATATAAAAACGCTGATGAATTTGATGAAGCTAAATCCTGATATCCACATGCTTCAACAGGCAGATTAGAACAAATAGTCTGGAAAATAAACAAACAAACAAACTTGGAGTAATATTTCCCTTAGATTTCACAGGATAAATAGTTTTGCACTTGAGATTCTACTAGAAAAGAGGAAATTAGATGTAAATACTTACACATACACACTGTTGTACAATTAGGTGACGCAATACTCAAATTTAAGAAATTACTTCTGATCTTGATATGGAATTAAACTTGCCAATTCTCTTTCCACTCAAACCTTTTATTTAATATATATAAATGTAAGCTTTTATGTGTTATTTCAATTTCTGCTGCAAGGCATGACATATTCTAGGTATACAGTGGGATTGCTGATAAGCAAGAAGAAATTTTAGTTTATGAATTTTTAAACAAATGATCTGAAAACAGTCACAAGTACTTTGTACATGGCGTGATTTGTGAAAAAACACACTAGAGATTCCTAATCTTGAAAAACTAACCTATTTTTTACACAATTTTTACTAAATTATTCTTAAATTAAAATCCGGTTTGAAACAGTTCGTTACAGTTTTTTCCACCTTTTACTGTATTTTGCTACAGACAGAGATTATTTTCTGTCATTTATCCATGTTAAAGAAATTAGTAAACTGACCCAAAGTTCATTGAAAAAGGTGTAGACTTGATCTACTAAATGACATTAAAAATTACTATTTTCCTGAACACTTCAGCAAGGTCCAAGAGAGCTTTCCTGCCAGGGCCCATGACATTTTTGTGCCTCTGATGTGCATTATTTCTGATTGATTCTGCCTTGAATGGGAAGCTTACTCATTAACCTCTGCAGCATCCCTGTGCCAGAGCTCACCAGTCCCAGGTCACAAAGTACATTAGTGCCTCAGTTACTCACATTCACAGCTTGATTAATTGGTTTAAGGTAAATGTGTGCAAAAATACTGAAGTGATGGGCATCCCACAGAAGGTACAGTAATAAAAATTGGAAAATGTTAACACCCTGAGTGTGGCTTGGCCAGAACAAGTCAGGTGTGTAATAATGAAGGCCCCAAAGCATCAAAGACTGGCAAAACACACCAAGGGTTGTACAGAAGAAAGTTATTGAAATCTATTGCTGGATGTACAAATGTTGTTTCAGAAGAGTCTGAGAAATTGTGAAACATTTTAATACCCCCCTGGGTGAGAGAATCTCTTGCTGTGTCTGTGAGAGCCTGGACCACAATGACTGTATTCTCAGCCTGCCTACATTAGGCAACAATCTTGGTATTAACTCAGTAACAACATATGGGTAAAATATGCTCCAAACAGCACATTTTAGTTAGCCGATATCTGTCGGTAATTCTTGTCAAGTTTTCTAAGTTCTTTCCTTCTCAGCTTTTTGGGGGTTATCTAACATAGCCGAATCTGGAAGACACCTGTTCCTTACGGTAGCCTAACTCACAATTTTTCATTATAAGGATCTATGTAAAAATGTTACCATGGGCAACTGAAGTCCACTCATGAGGTAGACTGGGGTGGGATGCTTATGGGTTAGTTCTCTTAAGAATTTGTTGACTACAGAGGAGTAAAATATATTATCTACAGAACCCTTTCCTCAATGTCATAGTGACTGGCTTAAAAAATCCCTCTGCTGCTAACTGGGCAGACCACTTTGAGTTCTGTTCTTTGGGGTTCTTAAAGGAACTAAATAATATAATTTCTAAGTGTCATAGAGAAAAATATAAAGAACTCAAAATAATTTCATGAATGCAGTCCTTGATCTACTCCAGGACTCTTATTCTTTTGGTATAAGAAAAACAATGATCCACTAATGAAAGAAAATCCATCTTTGAGAAAGACAGACATCAACCAAAGCATGTCTTCAAATTGCCTAATACAAGTCTGTGGTAGTGTCCTTTCTGATAACTTAAACACTGGGAAAAAAAGTCACAGACTACTAAGAAAAAATATTAATTTAATTCATATGTATGCCCCAAGAGTACCAGCCTATTTAGGAATATTAGTTTACTGTTCGAGTTTCTTCCATAATGACCATTTTCATAGGATTACATGATCCCTTGTGATCTGAGTTAGTAGGAAAAGTTTTAACAGAATTAAATAGATTTTAACTCACCTCCTGAGAGAGCCATGTATGATTCAAAAAGCAAACACTTTCAAAGTGCCTAATGTGCTTCAGGAAATTGGCTTAGTGCTGAAATCTACTAAAGCTGATGTCCAAGAGAATTTTGTGATCCCTACTGATCTGTGTATCTGGGAAACGCCAGTTTGTAGTAGTTATTTTTATCTCTCCAACATTTGAACCCTGACTGCACAAGGACAATGTATTTTTAATGCATATGATGTTATTATGTAAATTGGTTTAGCTGTATAATCTACTAAAGGTGATTTCTCTGTCCCATGTGAACAACAAAGCCAATGATCGTATAATATTCATTAAAGATAAAATTGTCTTACTTTCCACAACCAATTCCCAAGTGCATTGCTCTGACAACTTCAATTTCTGTTCAATAGTGAACCTGATGCTCATTTGCAAAACTCTAATGAATATACCAAATAAGAGGTAATGCATTTTTCCAGCTTGCAGTCCCAAGCAGACTATATATTTTTTTTCCAAGGAGCAACAGACACAATTAAAGAACAAGGAAGGTCCCATCAAAAGTTCTATTCACTATATTTTCTGCCTTAAGCTAGAAATCTGGGCCAATAGTGAACCAAAAACCCCTGCTTTGATACATTTCTGAAATCAAGTAGACATGAACCTTGTTTCCATCTATAAATGGAAGTGCAAGGTCATGTCCATGCAAATGAACCCATAAAAGTGACCCCCTTATACTCTGAAACAAACTTAATGATCTGCATACATGGATCTACATGAAGTCCTGTAATGAATTTTTTTAAGAGGGCACTAGACATATTTGTACGCAAAATTAAATGACAACAGTTTCTTTGTTATCAAATAATCAGATAACATCAGTGGCTACTGTAGTTCTATATCTTACTACTGTTGTCTGTATACAGAAATGAACAGGTGAGAAGTAAATGCCTGGATAAACCTTCTTCAAAATTTAACACTTTGAGTTAAACTGTAACTGCATTTCCACCCATAGGGGAGCAAAGGAGTTTCTAGAAATAACTAAATGTATTTACACAAGGCTTTTTATCTTGTAGCCTATACACTTTTTAAAAACATAAAGAAAACCTTCACAATACCACTGAAAGATTAGATCACAATCCAATTAGAATCTAATATTGATAGTAGTAAAAAAATTTCAGTGAAGACTGAACAACTCAGAAGTTCAGCATTTCAATAAATATTAAAAGACAAGATACAAAGTTGCCTGAATAGTAAAAATACATTTTCCAAAACAGTTATCCCAGAGTATGTTCCCTCCCTCTATGACATTTCTGTATTTTAAAAAGGAAAACATAATTTATTCTGAACAGGAGGAGACTTTAAATTTTGAAATTCAAAACAAGTTCTTGGAACTTTTACTGTAGTGTAAACTGCAGTTTTGCAGTGACAGAATGTGAACAAAAGCATTTTTATGGAAAGTTATTTATATAATTTCTTTATCCACTGCCATAAAACTACAATATAAACATTATCAGAAATGGATATGCAGAGAGAATTTCCTTCAGCTTCCGCTTACTGATTCTGGACCAGTTCTTAATTCAAAAAATGAAAATTAATTATTTTCTTCAATTTCAAGAAACTCTGGGGTTTTTTTTTGCTTTGATAAATGTATATGTGAGAATGTGCTCCATGTAAGATGCATGTGTGGACTAGATTAGCTAAAATTTGGTTCGTATTTTCCTGAATTTTTTATCCTTTTGTTGCTAAATGTTGGTACAATGTTCAGTGATGTATAAGACAGAAAATGAGAATACAGTCATCTATATCGTTATAATATAATCATGTATCCAGCAGGTTGAGAGAGGTAATTCTTCCTCTCTGATCTGGTGAGACCCCACCTGCAGTCCTGCATCCAGCTCTGGGGCCCTCAGTACAGGAAAGACATGGACCTGTTGAAGAGGGGCCAGAGGAGGCCACCAAAGTGATCAGAGGGATGGAACACGTCTCCTGTGAGGACAGGCTGAGAGAGTAGGGGTTGTTCAGCTTGGAGAAGAGAAGGCTCCAGGGAGACCTTATTGTGGCCTTTCGGTACTTAAAAGGGGCCTATAAGAAGGATGGGAACACACAATTTTGGAACAGCATGTTGCGATAGGACAAGGGATAATGGTTTTAAAGTAAAAGAGAGGAGATTCAGGTTAGACATGAGGAAGAAATTTTTTCCAATGAGGGTGGTAAAATACTGGCACAGGTTGCCCAGAGAGGTGGTAGATGGATCATCCCTGGAAACATTCAAGGCCAGGCTGGATGGGGCTCTGAGCAACCTGATCTGGTTGCAGATGTCCCTGCTCATGGCAGGGGGGTTGGACTAGATGACCTTTAAAGGTCCCTTCCAACCTAAACTATTCTAAGAAGCTTTCTTTAATTGCAGTCTTCTGGCTCACTAGCATGGTTGATGTAGAAGATGCAAATATTTGGAAGAATTCAAATACTAGGAGGACAATGGTTACATTGAAAGCAGTAGAGAAATCACAACAGGGGAAAAAAGGAGAATTTTTACCTTTTTTCTTTAAGACTTGATTATTCTGTGCTACCAAAGGAAAATATTGCAGTGCAGAATTAATTAATAAGGACTTACTAATATTTGTTATAACAGGTTCACTTGTTAAGCATTGAGTTAGTCAATCACATAATTTAGTTAGTATTTGCATCATATATCTCTCATTAAACTGTTGAAAAATTTGAAAACTAAGATGCTCACTTAGGATTTTATACTAGTTGTACTGTATTTTATACTTTTTCTGAGCTGTTATTTATTTCAAGCGCTATAAGGATAGTCTTCACTCATTAAATTGCAAGGAAAAAATATCATTTTACTGGACAACTTTTTGCTATTTAAACCAGCTGAATAATGACCTGTGTGAATTAAATTAATCACAGCATGAGGAAGTCTGTGTATCAGCCTGCATAGTCTTTAAAAATCACAATATGAAGTCCAATTCTTGCCTTCAGTTTCTGGGCTACAGAAAATTGGTTGGAAATTCTGTTGGAGACAGAAAGCAAGGAAAAATTCTCCTTTAATGCCTTATGAACACAGCATGGACAGAGTCTTTTCTTACATATGCTGGCTCTGGTAGCTGCTGAAAACAGCATTTCTCTTGTAACAGATTAGCTAACCCTCCATTGCCTGGTGACCTGACACAACACGGGCACTCAACAGAGACCTTCCTTTTCTTCATGTTACCTCTTCTTGAAAATGGGGACTGTAGCATTTATTTCCTTCGTAAAACTTTGAGATCTGAGCACTGGATTTTGCTATTATTATTTGTGAGGTGTTTATTTTCTAACCGGCTTGCTGGAGTTTCCTGCTCCCCAGGACTGAATTCTGGAGTAGACATTCCTAATGACAGCTGTCGCATCTACTTTCGGATCCTTCTGTAGAAAAAGTCATCATTTTCTTTTTCCAGAATGGAGTAATACCACTTCCTTGTGTGTGTTTTCTCATAAGACGTAAATTCTTGATTCAATTAATATTAAGCTATTGGCTCCATCCCATCCACAAATCACATCTTCCACAGCAGCTTAATGGAAAAGTGCAGTCCAAGAATGCAGGATCTGCATTTTCATTTCCATTTGTATTCCTTCTGTTTCTGTCACCTAATTATTTGCTTACTACTCCAATGCTGAACAATAATCATTACAGACAATTGATATAAATTGTCAAGGAAGTTGGATGTAACTAAAAAGGAAGGGAAAAAAAAACACTGAGCCTAATAAAATTAAACTCTGAGGCTTCATATTTCCTAGTTAAATTTTAATATCTTAAGAAGGACAGAACAAGATGTGAAAAGAATATTAAAGCAAATCATATAACCATTAAATTATTTTACTTTGTCAGACTGAAAAAGGCTTCTTCACTTTCTGGCTAAACATAACCCAGTAAGTATGATATGATTAAAAATACATGGAACCATCCTTTTCTCTCTAGCTCTACATGTTGTTACTGCATGGTGTTATAAGAAAAATCTGTTTTAAAAGGCCTTCGGGAGAAGGATCACTACCAAAAAAATCTACACATAACTGAAAGTCATGCTGACTGAAACTTTTGTTAGTATTTAGTTTCTTATACATAGGCATTAGAGACCCTCAGCCCCACTGGCCTCCACTTGCCTCTTCAGAAAGACACAGTATCCCTGGATATCTTATGTGCAATACACAAGTATCCTGAATATCTAAATTCTCATTATCTGACATCACCACATATATGTATTTAGACATCTGAGTTTTTCTGTCCTGTATTTGCCGCTTTGAAAGCCTTTTTACACAGGTGCATTTTCAGTATCCTAGATTATACTCAGTTTCTTGACAACAGTCTGTGAATGTTTTCAGGGTCAGTTGCACACAACTGTGATTAATTTGTGTCCAATACTCATGCACATAACATAAGCCATTTCTGACTCCAAGTCACCTAGATATACTTAATATGTTGAGATATCACTGAGAAAAACAGAGCTATACAGTCTGGAACTGTTGTGCTTCATACTGGATGTAAGATCCAAGAAATGCTACAAACTATCATCTTGATCATACCTTTTCCAAACCTTTGCTATTTTAGTTGAACCCTTTTTTTTTGCTTTACATATGTGTTGTTTATTTTTTACCTCTCCTGTAAGGGAAAGAATTTCCAAATTAGTTCTCACATCTTGGCTTTTTTACTTACTTAAAGGAAAGATAATGAAAGGCCCTTCCTTTCACAGGCTGCTGTGAAAATTGATATAATGTAGCAGAGGCAGCTTCAGTTTAGGTACAGTAAACTAGGGTTTGAATTGCTTATTATGGTGACCTGTTTTTTTTTCATTAGAGGCTCCTTGTATAACCAGCTATAAAACAGACTTTTATAGCTATTCTTGTATAGACAACAAAAGGTTTACACCTTAACTTTAAGCCAAAATTTTAGACACCCAGATACATTGTTGAATATTCAGCCCCATGCTAAAACCCCCTGGTCTGGTTTCTGAACGCATTGGGAACCTGACATAAGAGCGAGTCAGTGCTGACTAATCCAGATCCACATGCCAGAGGAAACCTGCGGGCTGCTGCTTATGTCAGGTGGAAGCCTACAGCTGAAATAAGGCAACTCGGAGCTTTTTGTCTCAAGAACGGCAATTTTGTATGTTATATACAGATGCTTAGACATTCAGATGCTACAGACATCTAAATATGGGAGGATAGATAGCTTATCTCCAAGTTCTAGCTAACAAGCATCAGTACAACATTAACTGGAAAAGTTGATTTGATGTCCTCAGGTTGCAGTTTCATTTCCGATTCAAGCAGAACACATAGGAAAGTACAGGAAAGTGGAAGTGGCGTCTTTTTTTTCTTTTTGATTCTTTCTTTTTTCTTTTCCTTTTTTTAATTTTTATTTTTCTTTTTTCATTTTCCTTTTTCCTTTTTTTTTTTTTTTTTTTGTTGTTGGTAAGGTAACGGATACAGAAGCTGCATGACTAATTTTCTCAATTAAACTACAATGCTTCCTACCTGATGGGAGCCTTCTAATGCTCAGTATGTTTGTTTTTCAGCATGGTGACAGTGACTAGGCAGCTGGATCAGCTGAAGCTGAATCAGTCACTACATGTGGCACTTTTCCTGAAAAACATATGAAGCATTTGTCCTGCAACCTCAAAAAGCAAATAATGCTCAGAGCATCATTAACTTTCAGTCAGTGACTTTTGCCCCACAAAAGGCTCAATTTGACAACTATCTCTCTGAGTAGCACTTATGCGTATGAGTAGGTTGATTACTTTCTAGTCTTCCATTAAGAGCTTCTCAACCAGCCTGCACAGCTGAGGATAGAGGTGCTTAAGACACTTCTTAATACACACCAGGTATCAGTGTTGTATAAATCATAAAACCTTGCAGGTCCTCAGACTCTTCTCAGATCTCTTCCTCAGCTGCATGACTAAGAATCCTTTCTTCCCAGCTGCTCCCTCTCATAAGCAGGGATACCAGAACACTTGCCATCATTTATTGGTTTCAATATGTGGATTCTTTTCAAGCTGAGTTTTAATCCTTTTCCAAATTTTGTGCAGAAAATAAACAGTATTCCTGCACTATTCCACATAAATCCAGTGCTGGAAAAATAACCTGACACCACACACAACATAACCCTATTCATAAATTAATGAAATTCAATATTTTAAAGAAATCAAGGTTCTCACCCACTCCCATTGTTCTTACTGGAACACAGAGCTAGAATTTCAGCAGATGACTAGACTTGCCTTCAGGTAGTTTCTCTCTTTCCCAGCCACCATGTTCATTGTAAGTCATGGCATTTGGCATTTGAAAATACCTCTTCCATTACTTCAAGGGGTGGGCTATTAGCTGAAATCTTAAACTCAATTAAAAATAAAGACGAATTTTTCATATACAGTCTCAAGGGGAAAAAGCTCAAATATATTACAAGATTAATTTTGAAGACTCAAAACCATAAAATAATAAAAAAGAACACAACCCTACATTATTACTAAAACTTACATGGATTATTTCTTAGGGCATGACTTATGATTTGAAATGGTTCTGAATTGTCTACTTTATTATCACCTTCAAAATTGCTGCAGGGGATGACTATGTCGATGAAATACAAGCATTTTAGGCTTTTCTCCTCAAACCACAGAGCTACTCAGACTAAACCAGGATTCAAGGTGTGTTACATTCCCTAAGCCTATGAAAAGAACATCCGAAACAGTCACTATGTCAGAGTGCAAATATCCTGACAGCTCATATTTTGTGTTCAATGTTGCATAACCCTCGCTAATTCAGCTAGAGTGGTGTCAGGGGGATATTGGGGTATCAGGAGGTGTCAGTATCCACCTGCCTCCAAGAGCAGGCTGCAATCATGGTGCTGATAAGGAAGAAGAGATCACCAACCACTTCAACAGAAGCTTTTCTTCCCTCTTCTCACTAGACAAAATATGCTCCACATCAGGCTGTATAAGATTCTGTTCCCTTAGGGTGTTTCCCTCCTTGTTCAGTTCATTATTGCTCCTAACAATTTGTTTCTTGTCTGTTGGAAGAACTACTCCACTAAGACAGTTTCTTAGTAAATGATGTTTGAAGTAGCCCTAACGAATTACACTAAATATCTGTCTCAGAAAAGGAACTACAGGCAAGGCTAGTGATGAAAGTACAAATGACATTTTTAGAAATATTCTTTCTCTCTTTTTTTTTTGCCTCTTTGGGCATTGAAATCATAGGAATTTTCAGGGGATTAAGTAAATGTCACCCCCAATTAAGCTCAATACATTCACCTTTTACATTGGAAGGTCAGACTCCTATTTGACTAAAGTTTTTACTTGCAGTGGAACATCTGAAAAACAAGCGCACAGTTTCCTTCCAGAGCTGTACCTCAAGTGCTACAGTACTATGTAGGAGTCTGAGAAACAGACTGGCATGAACATGTTACTAATTAAATAATGAAAGGCAGAAGGACAAATCTTATCATCTTCAGACTTGGAGAAATGCCAAACACATTCTCAATTAAAAAAGAAAAAAAAGCCTATCAGTAACTCCCACTGAAATTTTAATTTATGCCTGCAAGCAGTGATGGCAGCATACACAGACTTGCCTGTTTATCTTGTGCTGTTTCTCAAGTCATGTCTGGTAACCATGGGCATGTTTTGAGATCCCTGTTTAGGAGTGGGAATCATTGGCACTGAATTCTGTGAGCCTCCCACCACAGCGGTCACAGCTCCTGCATTCATGAAGAAACATTCTTTGAAAAGGGACAACTGCAAAAGATTGCCTGTAGTCAATCAGTTCAATGAACTTTCCATTCCAGCTCTTCCCTTTGCTCTCTTCTTGCATAGTTTGACATTCTCTCTCTCCTGGTTACAACAGTTATTTTCTATTAGCAATGAGTCTTGCTTAATGTAAGGCAGAAAGAATTCAATGTCGTCTATTGTGGCACTAGGTCACTCACCTGCTCAGCCATCTGGGCCTCTCTTTAGCTCAGATCAGCACCATCACTTTTCCCAACATAGATTGTACCTTTACATTTTACAATAGCTCCTAAGCAAGTGTGGTCAGCCTTCTCCGATTTGAAGAGACAGGCTTTTAGGAGGTGTAGCACTATTTATATAGAGTGAAACCTGACATTTAAAAGTCTTTTACAGACACGTTAGTCTATTTCTGAAGAACTTAGCAATGATTTCTTCATTTCTCACTTATCCCAACAAATCAAAGTTCAGCAGAACAGGTAAAACATTTCGCAAGGGAAAAAAATAAATCCCTTCTGCTTCAGAAAGCAATGAAAAAGGAAGTAAAACAGGCTTTCAGGTGAAGAAGAGAGAAATACTCCTTTGTTGTTTAACCTTCTTTAGACTAAGAGATTGTGGAAGAGAAAGACCTGGATAACCAGAATGTCTTGGATACAGAGAGGTGATCTTTAGCATGTCAAAGTTCTGCTGCTCTCCATTGTATCCTTTTTTTCTTGGAAACTTTGGGGAAAGGAATGTGTGGTTCAAAATATTGTAAGACCATCTCAAATCATTGTTACGCACCCTCTCATTATAGGTAAAAGGGGTATAGGTATAAGCTTGCTTGAAAGTGCAATGTTCAGTAATCACACTGCAGATGTACAAGCACAATAAGAACAAGAATCAAGTTAAAGCTTCATTATTGCTTATGCTGTCTTGATAAACCTGATCTGCTCTGTGTTAGTACCCAACTATTTCTTATAGTCAAAAAGAAAGTATGGGACAAATTCCTAAAAAAAAAAGTTGTTAATAAATTCCTTCTTTACTGTATGGACTTGTCTCTTAAAAAACAAACAAAACAAAAACAAAAACAAAACAACAACAACAACAAAAAACAAAAACAAAAACAAATGAAACAAAGAAAACAAATAAAACACAAACAAAAAAACACACAACAAAACAAACAAAGCAAACACCCCATCCTGCCCCACAAACACACATAAAAAAACCAAAACAAAACAAAACAAAACACTTTTTTTAGGACAACTTAAACAGAAAAATAAAATAGAGATCTATTGCAAAGTCATCAGGAGGTATTGCATTCTTTTATTTTCATATTATTACCAGAAGAGAGAGAAAGAAGGAATTAAAGTTTGTGGTGAATGAATATTGCCTGGGCTTACAAACACTTAATTTCAGTGAGAAGACTTTTATATGTGTTGATGACTCAAAAGCAAAAGCCAGCATAGCCAGGCTGAAACTGAATGCTCCCTGGAAAAAATCTAAGACTTAATTCCCTGTTGCATTCCTTGTGTAGTAGCCAAAGCCACCAATGAATTGCATGAAGAGTTCAGGTATGTGAGAAATGCATATTGTGTAGTGCTTGTCAGAAAAATCCAGACAGATGGAAAATGCCAGTTTGTCAAAACCTAAACTTTGCATGGTAACACGTTTTGTCTGCAACAAGGACAGAAATTAAGGTCACACGGAGAAAAGGGAGACAATCTTTCCTTTGGCCTGGAACAGCCAACAACTCCAGAGTTAGGGCTGCTTAACTTAGATGTGATAAACTGAATTTCAAATCTATGTCTCAATCAAATAAATCAGGAAAATGTATTTCAAGAAACAGATCCAAGCATTCATGGGGCAGACACCTGTCCCAGAAGGAATTATTTAGGTTTAATATAACAAATGATCACATTTCAATCAACCCAGCCTGCTGATTAAGTTTCCCATGGTAAAGGCTGTTGATAAAAATAGTAAGATCTTTATTTTAAAGAACTCAAATTTCAGCTAAACTATGTTTTCCTGGAGAACTTTCAGCTTGCGCATGTGTATACTATAGTGACAACATTTTAACTAAACCATGGAGAAAAGAACAAACAAGAGCAAGCAAATGCCAATTCGATATATATTCAAAAAAACTCCATTGCACACTTGCAACTCTCTAATCGTGCATATCCCTCTATATATGGTTACTTCTACATCCCTGGGTACTTGAATTTCATTAAAGTTTCCTATTGACTCTCTGGTGCATGCAAGATCATGTCTAAAATGCATCTCAAATAACATGAACAATTAGTAGAGCTGTTAAGATGCCTGTGTTGTTGGACTGTAGTCTTAAATGACAGCTTGTGCTCTCAGCTTATGTTGGAATAAACATGAGCTGAGATGCCAGAACCCTCAAAGTTGAGCCCACAGAAGTCCATGTTAAGATAATTAAGTTTGACTTCTTGTGTACATGTAATTTAATTAGAGAGTCCAGAGTTCTAGAAACAGACTCTTGTTAAGGAAGGAAAAAAAAAAAGACAACTTAAAAAGTAAACAAAGACATAATTTTGGATTAATGTCGCTTTCCTCAAATGTGATTTTTTTTTACAGGACTCCAAATTCACAGTCACTTAAGATATTGCCATTAATGTAGAAAAAAAATCACATAGATCAGAATTTTTAAGAGCAGGCAGAAAGCCAGTAATGTGCTATATTAATACTCCAGATGCCTATAATATAGAAGATACAGAAATTTAACAGCTGCAAAACCATATAAAAACAAAGAGGAGAAAAAATACATAGAGGGTAGCAAACATTCACCTTGGCAACCATTAAGTCCACAGGCTACAGAGTCTTGAAAGAAAGCTGGGAGGGGGAGGTGTCTGCATACATTTCTTTATCATTAAGATCATTTTAAGCTGCTGTGTATAATGCATTCATTTTATTTGAATTTCTATTAACAAGTAAATAAATTGGTTGAAGTTTTGACACTTTTGCCAGAGCCATCTGCAAAGTTCTCTTCATGTCAAAGAAATAGGGGGAAAAGAAGAAGAAACATAAGAAAGAACAGATTTAATGATCTCCACATAACAGGCTGACTTTCCATGAGAACTGAAAAAAACAGACAGTTAAAAAGAAGCTGATTGGCAAAGCAGAGAGCTCTTGTCAGAAGAAGAGGTAAACAAGGTTGCAAGAGAGCATAGATGTCATTGGCAGTGGGAAGAGACAGGAAAAACAGTAGGTTTCATTAAAATGAAATTTAAAGATTCTCACTTCCCTATTAGTTCCTTTTTAATGCATTATACACATGACAAAATATAAAGGCAGAAATACAAACTGCATCCATCAGCAGAAGGGCATGACTGACAAGCATGAGAGAGAAGAAAGATCTCAAGTTTTAAGAGAAATTTCCATTCTTACAAGACTTCTTATGGAAGAACAGATCTAAAACATACAGAAACAGTGGGAAACAAGATATTAACTCCTCATTCAGTCCCTTCAGAAGAACAAATGGGGGTGTAGGCCTGGTTAGTGAGTGTAGAATGAAGGCTTTGATGGTCTATGATTAACTAGGTTATCTATGAACAACTTTTTTAGTGGGAATCACTTCATTTCCTTTTGTTTTCTCTCATATTACAAGTTTCCACAACTGCACACTGTTTTGTCTCTGAACACTCTTCCATCTACTTCAAAAACCTTGAGTATCTCACATAACTTCTTTCCCAAACATCCATCTTCTCCAAATAGCTTGTAAAGGCAGGTATAGGAGACCAGCTGTGTCTGACTTAAATAATGCAGCACCTAAAAATAAGTTGGGAATTCTGAACTGATCTCTTGTCAGCTGGATAAATAAGCTCCCTTTCAGCCAACGTAGAAAATCAGACACCTCTGAACTGTTAGCCAGCAGATAACACCAAGAACAGGATTAAAAAGTTGCTGTACCTAAAGCTCAGGTCCCCAGCTGCCCCGTGAATCTTTAAGGTATGTGCATATTGTGCAGAACATCAAAACACCTAATGATTTGGTACCTTTATTTGTACAAGACAAGACAGAAGCTGTAGACAACATTAGTACTGCTCACCTTTCCCATAAGAGCTGACTAGCTGGAGCACTCCTCCCATGAGTAGGTGAATCTCTTGCCCAAAGGAATTCAAACCCATGTAGGACATGACCCGTTTTCTGTTGAAACTGGGCTACCATCAGCCAGGAATATAAAACCACTGCAGCTACAAGAGCAAGCAAGGAGAATGGCTGCAGCTCAGAGGTTAAGAATTTCATCTGGAGAAATGGCAAAGGTGTGTTATCATCCTAAGCATAGGGATAAGGCTCTAAAATCTACTGCACTTACAGCATTTTTCAAGAAAGAATAATTCAGAAAAAAAACAGAAAAAACATCACCAAGAGGGGAACTTCTCCCAAATGATTAGCTCTAAGGCATGCAACTGACTTGAAAGTTTACCTTTTCTGTAACATCAAGGAAGAAAAATAGGTAAAAAGAACAGTCAATTAAAAAAAAAAAAAAAAAAATTCAGCAACTAGGATAGGAGAGAAATCCTAGGAACATTTCCAAAATACAAGCATCATTACAAATATAATAGGACAAATAATAATAGGATTCTAAATTAAAAAAAACCCTTCAGAGAAAGCGAAGGAGGTGATCTCCTGTGGCACTTGCCAGTCACATCACGGTATCTCAGCATGTACCAGTGGTTTACTTAATAATAAGAAAAGCACAAGAACCTACTTACAAATGTCATTTTCTGAAAGGTAGGTGTTCACACTTATGGATAGAGAGGGCACAGAATAAATTCAAGATCTTTGACTCTAGTCATCAGTCTCTATACCTCTCTTCATGCATTGGTTCAAACAGCTGATGAGCTGATGCACCAAATGAACTCACTCCCTCCCTCCCTTTCTCTCCCTCTCCCTCTCCTTCTCCCTCTCCCTCTCCCTCTCCCTCTCCCTCTCCCTCTCCCTCTCCCTCTCCCTCTCCCTCTCCCTCTCCTTCTCCCTCTTCCTCTCCTTGATTACCTATGAAGTCTGAATTTGCTGTCTCCCTCCCCATAACAAGTAATTCCTTTGGCATTTTTTCCTGCCCTGCTCTTCTTTCTCTGTACAGGTCTAGAAGCAGCAAAAATAAACCATTCAGATATTAATAAGCCTCTCACTCGTGTCTAAAGTCAAACTCCTGCTGTTGTGCCCACTAACTACAATTAGTTGGGAAGCTAAACCATTGTTTCCTCCTTTCCTGTCCTTGCCTCTTCCTTTCCCTGATGTGGTACATTAGGTGTATTTCTGCACATGCCATTTAATCTTTAGTTGCGTGTCAATCTCCAAAGCCATCCTCATTTCCTACACAGGTTTTAAGCTCAACACACAATCTCTGACCTCTTCAACACTGCATACAGTAAGCTAAGATGTGAAAAGCTATTAAAATTAATGATAATAAAATAGACTCCTGCTGCTTTACCAATATCTGTCAGGGAACAACCAACATTGCCTGAGATGGTGGTCATGACAACCAATATACTTGTCCATGCCCAATTTCTAAGGCTTTGGAACTAAACACTGTTGAGCTGGTATGAAATGCCAAGACTGATGTGGCCATTTGTTCTGGTTGTCAACAAATCTTTTCTTCAAATACATCACTACAGCTGACTCATACTACTACTATAGTTCAACCTATATTATGTGTCTTCCAAAGGCCTAACAGAGTTGTGAAAAGCAGCACATATAAGAGCTCAGTAAATGCTTAAGAAAGTATTGCATGTGTCACGCATAGTGGATGTTTATTGTAGCACAGAATAAATTAAAGATTTAGTTCTTTGCAATTTCTGAAAAGAAGAGATATATAAAAGTACCAGGTATTGTTGGTAAGTCACATAGTACCAAAACTATTCACTGGATGTTTACTGGGAACAGTGTCCACACTAGTGCTTTCTAGTTATGTGCTGAATTAATCAATGACTTCCAAAATTTAATGCAAACAAATTCAGATGTAGGTCATTTCACATCCA
This sequence comes from Streptopelia decaocto, assembly GCF_964273445.1. Taxonomy (NCBI): domain Eukaryota; kingdom Metazoa; phylum Chordata; class Aves; order Columbiformes; family Columbidae; genus Streptopelia; species Streptopelia decaocto. Next base: position 23,857,095 of record NC_138663.1, read on the forward strand.
TCCAAGTTGGGAACTGATGTGTCAGTAGCATTTCTTTTGATATATTTCAGAATTGTGATGTTTGGATACACTTCTATTTGAGGCTTAGCACATTCTTTTTCAAACTCATTTTAGTCATCTGCTCAGAGAAGAATCATAAAGAATGAATAATCACTGGGCCAGAAAGAATGCCTACCCAACCTAATAAAGTCTTTCTTATTCTGTTCTTGATAAGAAGTTAATCCAACATGAATTTCACAAGCTTTTCTGTACGATTTAAGTTGGTATCATATTATCTGCTGCATAAGGGAAGCCTTCTTTCCTGACAATACAGAAGTTCATAGTAACAAAGAGTAGATGTGACTAAAATAAACTACCAAGTAGTTTGTAATGCCATGTAAAAATGTCTTACTTGTATGGCCACCTTTTTAAACATCAAGAACTTTCAGGGGATTTGGGAGATAAAAATGTCAGTATGCACTGATGAAGATGAAGATGACATCAGAATACAGTGAATGAAATATGGTTTCTCTGTATACTGGTACACATCCTAGAATTAAAAAGATAGTTAATTAGTAACTATTTCTTCCAGCAATATCAACAATTAACACAAATATTGGATACTGAGGGGCCAATAGTCAACTCCAGGATGCGTGACAGAGAACAAGCTTGGCTGTTACTCTCTTTGATTTCTCTTTCCAATAATCTGTTCTACAAATGCAGTGCATAACAAAAATTAAAGAGCATTTCCAAAAAAATGAAAGCTTGCTGACTCTTTAAGGCAAAGTTCCTGAAGGACAATTCCACAAAGATTTATTTAATGTAATGAATACTGATACAAGATAAATTGTTTTTTCCTCTCAAAACCACATTTGGATTGCATGCAGAATCCTTGCAAACTTCTCCCACCTCCCTCAGTTCCCATTTTTCAGCAATGCAGTAGCACATGCTCACTTTTCTACTTCTCATAGTCATAGTGACCCTAGCATCCTAGGAATGATTCTTAATTTTAACATAGTTTTCTAGATATGTCTTACAGCATGTGAAGACAAGTCTGTGACATTGGAAGGAATGTACCTGAAAATATTCTGCACTACGGTTATCATGTCATTATCTAAAATTGCTGAAACCTCAATGACTAAGATGTTCTGGTCCAGTTCTCAAATATGTGCAAAATATCCAAAACTGAATACCAAATACTGCATGTAACATAAAATGGGGACACTGTGACATTATAGTGAAGTGGAATACTGATTTAAAAGCTAGTAAATATCCTAGTGAAACTCCCTCAATTCCTAAAGCAGATAAGAAGGAGAAGGCTGTAAAAGTATTTGCCTTTACCATTCAGTTTTGAGTTTTTTATTGCATCTTCTTCTATACATCCTTCTTGACATCCCTGTCACTGCTGTAATGTCTTGGTAGGAGTACAGATGACATCCAAACTGACCTACTAAAGCTTTCACTTCCTGTATTTCAACAAGACAGACAGCATCCCATTTTCTATGCTGTTGAAAGTCTCTCCAACCCTTACATGTTTAGCTACAGTCTGAATGTTATCAGACTTCTCCCAAATTATTTTAAGTTGATCTTGCAAAATTGCAATTACGTTTTTGGTGCACATTCTTGCCACTAGAGTTACATCAGATTAACAGTAATATTATTAATAGAGCACCACTTGAATGTTTTTGCATGCAGAAGTCTCTGGTATCATTGCACATGAAACAGGTGTGTTAGCTTTCATGTACACACTAAATCCATGGAAATACTATGTGAATACCTCATCCATCTGTCAGCTGCCCCATGTTGATCTTCAACTCCATCTAAACAATGGGAAGAAGATGACTTACAGTCACATTTCTGTTCACTAAACCTGAGATTGGCTGGGAGATGGCTTAGCCTCAGGCATATGTCACACCAGAGCCATATATGGTTTAACACATTGAGCTGGTAGCTACATCAATTTTACTCACTTCAGGAAGAAATGAAGACTGAATCATTTGCTTCAGTCCCTTAATCCAGGTCAGAGAGGACAGAAGCACTGTGATGACATTTTTCCAGCCACTGTGTTTTCAGATCTACTATCCAAGTCTTCTCAATAACTCCTTTAATTACAGATTACTAACAGACATTGCAGCATAGGCAACAGGAAACGCTTGGATGGATGACAGACTTCACATCCAATATCTCATGAACTATTAGGACTAATCACAGATGTGCCAAATCTTTGCAAATCTGAAAATCCTCCTGTTTTCTGGGATCAGTACTACCTAAGGTAACAGATATGAGATGTTGGCACTTACATACATGGAAAAAAAATGACATATTTTAGATTGTTAAAATTTATTAGTAGCTAAAGGTTCTCTCTCCTCCTTGTGCCTGCTGTAACCAATTAAAATTACAAGGGAGCCTAACAGAGGTGTAGGATAAACAATATACATCAAGTATTTTGAAACAGCTTTAAAAACTTTTCTATGGCACCTTTTTTCAGATTATGGAAAGCCCATTACAAAATGATGGTGCAGAAAAGAGTTTGTTGGTGTCTTCATGTAGAAACCCATATCATTCCAAAAGTCTTAGCAGCATCAGACTATTTGGGTTATTTCAAACTTTTGCATCATTAGAACTTCCTGCAGCAATCACCGAGTCTCAAGTACTGCCATGCTACCATCCCACTACTTGGGCCATCTCTCTATAGTAGCAGTTGCTGCAAACATGGCTTTCTAAAACTTTCAGATTAGCCAGGCACACCAAAAATGCCTTACCACTCTTGGCAATATTTTTACTGTTTGTTGTGCCTTCTGAGTAATTTAATAATTACTGAAGTACACTCTGGTCCTCAGGGACTTCTCCACCTTTTAAACTATATGAAGTTAGTTACACCTAAGTGATCCAAAAAACAAGCACAAGTGTAAATTTCTGTAGGACTGAGATCTTTAAATGTCACCTCCTCTCAGTAGGAAATGTCACCCTATATAACACACTGTAACAGTCTCTTAGTCAGAATCAGGTCTCTGGAAACCACCACAGGGAAAATATATTCATCCAGGAGGCAATGAAGTGGATAGTTTCATTGAAGTATAACTGGGTAATATGTTATATATTCCACTTATTTCACAGCAGTAAAAATATGTCTATCAAACTCTTCATCAGAGAGTGAGACAGTACAGTGCATTCTATACCAATACAGACATTTGCAGGCACCATAGTGCTAAGTTTTACTCAGAGGACAGAGCTACTCCTACCATTAACCACACCAAAGACAGTGTTTTGGGTTATAAAACACCTAAGCTGCTGTGGTGGGTTGACCTTGGCTGGCCCTAGGTGTGCACAAAGGTCATGATTTCTGCCTCGCAACAGGACAAAGAGAGAAAAACACAACAAAAAGCTCAAGGGTTGAGATAAGGACAGGAAGATCACTCACCAATTACTATCACAGGCAAAACAGATTCAATTTAGGGAAAATAATGTAATTTATTGCCAATTAACCAGAGCAGGATAATGAGAAATAAGAACAAACCTAAAAATTCCTTCCTTACACCTCTCCTTTCTTCTCAGGCTCAACTTCACCCTCAAATCTTCCATCTCCTCCCCTCAAATGGTGCAGGGGGATGGGGAGTGGGAGTTATAGTCAGTTCATAATCCTTTGCCTCTGCTGCTCCTTCTTCCTCACACTCTTCCCCTGCTCCAGCATCTGCTGCCACACACGGGATACAGTCCTTCATGACCTTCAGTAGGGTCCTTCCCAGGGGGTGAAGTCTTTCAGGAAAAGACTGTTCCAGTGTGGGTCTCCCATAGGGTCACAGGTCCTGCCAGAAAACCTGCTCCTGTGTGGTCTCCTTTCCACAGGCCACAGTTCCTGGTAGGAGCCTGCTCCTGTGTGGGCTCTCCATGGGCTGTATCTTCCTTCAGGTCTCATCCACCTGCTCTGGTGTGGGGTCCTCCGTGGGCTGTAAGTGAATGTCTGCTCCACCGTGGACCTCCATGGACTGCAGGGAGACAGCCAGCCTCAGCATGGTCTGTACCATGGGTTACAGGGCAATCTCTGCTCTGGCTCCTGAAGCACCTCCTCCCCATCTTTCTTCACTGACCTTGGTGTCTGCAGAGTTGTTTCTCTCGCATTTTCTCAACCCTCTCTCTCATTTGCTGCCGTGCAGCATTTTTTACCTTCTCTTAAATACGTTACCACGGAGACATTACCAGTGTTGGCTCAGCTTCAGCCACTGGCAGGTTCATCTCAGAGACATCTGGAATTTGCTCTGTCTGACATGGGGGCAGCTTGAGGCACCTTCTCACAAAAGCCATTTCTGCAGCTCACCTGCTACCAAAACCTTGGCACACAAGCCAGATATAACTGCACACATCCCAATCCATTGATGTCAAATCTATTCTCTTCTACTAAATCATTCAAGCCCTAACATCCTGTCTCTGTGGAATTTCTTTTAGTGAATTTCTTCTAATAAATTTCTTCAGAAGAAACTAACCATTACATGAATTATTTTCCTTGTAACAGAAGCCAGCCTTACTGTATAAACCTGTGTAAAGACAATTGGAAAGTTTTACCTGAATGTTTCCTGTCAAACTATGTAGTATGTATACAGCCGCTGAATGACTAACATTATGTATGTGAGTATGCACAGTCATCAGATACTCAGTGGTGAAAGGATGTAAGTAAAATATACATTGTTTCTACACTGCAGTTAACAGAACTAATAAATAAAATACGTAGGCGTTTAAGTGACTTATTATTCTTTGCAGCAGGACCCTGAGATGTTAAATAATATCAAGTCCATGATATTATGCTCAGCATACGTATTACAGTCCCAGTGTGATATGTGAAATACCACAATAAAAATATTGGAGTGGAAGGTGAGTGATTTTATTTCAAGTTCCATTTATTGAATTCTCAGTCAGTTACATAGCAATAGGTGATGCTTCAGGATGTTTGTTTTATAATCTTATAAAGTAGATTTCTTATCTTATATAAGCAGATTTCTTTAAAATTTAGGTGGCCAAAAGAAGCACTTCATTCTCTTCGATACCGTTTTTCCTCAGATATTAAATGGAAAACTAAAAGGACCAAAGTTTAAATAATTCTTTCTTATTTCCTATTCCCTTCACTGTCTTTAAATCTTAGGTAAGATGTGGCAAGGTATGAAATTTTGCTTGCTAGATCTGAAGCAGCCTTCATGACATCTTTTCTTGTTTCTCCAATACTGAGAAAGGTTAGTAATTGCTGAATTGAGGTGATCTTTCATATAGATTAGCAACAAGTATCCCTCTGATTTTTTTTTCAGTTTATTATCTTTCATGGATTTTCTTGTCAGTCTTTCATTTCTACAACTGAACTGAAAAGTAAACCATTTACAAAACTTTTCATAGGTAGAAGATGGTACATGAAACCTTTTCAGAAAATACAGTATAGTTCCCATTGTCCACTCACATTTTTCGTGGAATGACCCAAACCAGTGCAAGTTCAGCTAGTCCATCTTGTCACTGAAACAGAGAATCCCTCACACCTTGAAATACCAGTTCTTTTGGAGGTAATCCAAATTTATCATACTGTGCCCTGTACACAAAATTTCTCCCAGTCTAACATTTAGAAATATATTACAGGTGACATTAATTTTAGGGCATGCTGTGGCACATGTGAAGGTTATTGGAATAGATACAGATGGAGATTTTAGTGCTCAAAATTACCTTCCATTAGAATTGCTTCTTTTCTGAAAGCTATGGTGTTTCCAGAGCCCACAAGACAGAGAAAGAGAATAGAGGGAATGCAGAGTTTATAATAAAGGACAAAAGATGACATAATGGTTAGACACAAAATCCTTTAGAAAAGTCTGAACAATTTGTATGGACTCATGCAGAGATCAAAACAAGTGTCTTTGTATATCACATTTTTCTAGAGAGGCTGTTCTCAGAGCTTTTTGTACTGTATCTCTGTAGAAAACAAAAAGACTTTATAAAGAGTTCACCTGTAGGCTTGTATTTAGAGAAGGTCACTCCAGAATATAAACATTCATGCAGATACACATGACACTTGCACCAGACATATCAAGCAGCACGGTCTGTATTCGTATGTTCAAACCAAATAAAGAACTTTTGTAATTAATTCTCACTGACTTCTCAGAGTAATAGCTTGTTAGCATTGCCACTTGACCATCTGTCTATTAGTCTTGGTATCAAGTTAAAACAAACAAAACAAAATAATACAACCAACAACAATGCAAGAACGTCGCTTGCCTGGATGTCAAACCTCTTTGTAGTGAACTACAATGTGTGCATTAATCAGCTTGACTGACATCATACTTGGGAATTGGAAATGACCATAGGTTGGGGTTTTTTAATTCCTTCTCTGTTGTGGAGAAGTGATCTCCCTTTTTTCAAACAAAGATTGTTTCATCAGCTACAAGAATAATACTGAAATCTGACACACCTACTTTTAGCGAGCATATTCTTAAGATTGTTCAAAGCCAAAATATAAATTAGCAACTATTTGAAACCTTGGCTTCATACTGTACCACAGCCACTTTGGTCCTTTGCATCTGTTAGCCTCTTGAAGCATAAACTGCACCATGGGAAGCAGAAGGGAAACTTCAACTATTTCAGCCAATCTAACCCATCTACAACATTGTTTTCTAATTTCTCCAACAGCAAGGTGATTAACATATACTATAAGCAGGAGAAATTATGGTCCTTGTCACTCTCATTTTCTGCCAGGTACTGCTTCCCTATTAAGTGTATGCTTGACAATGTCGGACAACTCCAGCTCCAGACCAAAAAGATTTCTTTGCAGCTCAGAATCGGGATGCACAAGACTATGTAGACCCACCATGCCTCCAGCTCTTAGGGAAGTAATGGGTTTGGTTCACCTTCCTTGGCTTTTTATTACTCTGAGTTGCTTTCTCTCCCTTGCCTTAAAATCTCACTCATACTTCATACTCAATTACTGTGAACCCTTGGAAATCCTTTACAGTCTTCTGCTTACAATTGTGCATATTCTACTAATCAGCCACCTCAGGCTGACACAATTACTCTTAATTAGTTGAAAAATTTCTTTCTAAGCCTCCATCTTCAAAGATACTGTATTTTGAATTGTAAAACTACAGTAGTAGTAGCTGTATGTGCCAAATCCGTCTGCAACACCACATCAGTCAAAGCAGAGTCCTGACTTACATTTCAGGAAGGTTTTACCTCTTGGTAGATGAACCAATGAGGGTGAGGAGAAATTGCTGCACTCTCAACTGACAGCCCAGTTCACCTCTTAAGTGCTGGCCCCCAATGTTCATTTCGTTTTCTGCCAAAGGTTAGCTGCAGAAAATCTACTTACATCTTGCTATCCAAGTTCTTGATGAGCCTGGCTGGAACAGCATTCTCAACTGCTTTTAGAGGAAAAATCAAGCCAACAATTCACAATTGCTTTATTTTTCCTCTGAAGTGAGGAAGAGTACTTTTCCTGTAAAAACTTTTCCTGAGAAAACTTAAAGATGCACGCTCTACTAACTCACTAGGAAATCCCTAAAATTGAAGTGTTGAAAAGCTGAATTTCAATTCAGCAAAAGCTTTATTCTGTAGACCAAATAGTGGAGAAAATACTTAATATGTTGAGAAAAATAAAAAGAAATAAAAAAATTATTTGCCTCCTCATGGCTGGTCAGTCTCTGCTGCCTGTGATTTGTGAGCAGATTTTTGAATCCAGTTCTTTTTGTCATCTGAGTACATATGTCAGCAATGTGAAGGCACTGCTTTCTCACTGAGCTCATGATGCAGCTTTTCCTTATAGACTGCTCTCAGACACCTGATTTTCTGGGTTTTTTTTAATCACTTCTGCAATGGCTGGCTGTACACCTGCAATGAGGAAGGCCACAGCTTTTGCAGTTCAATAACTGCATACCTGACAAGCACCTTCTTGTGCCTCCTGAGCCCATTTTGACTTCTTTTCACTCTAAAACATTTCCTGGTTCCATGTCCTTATTGGTCACCTGAGCTGAAATCTTGCATAAAATTGCTTTTCCCATTTGGCTGCTTATTCTGCCTTTTGTAACGTCATCACCCTTTAAGATAGAATACGAATGGAAAAATAAAAATACCATGATCTACAGGTCTGCAAGACTTAAAAATCTGGCATTTTTCAGCACTATTCTTCCCATCACAGGTATGAGTCCACTTTTAGACTTCCCAGGATAGACTCACTGTTTTCTTCTAACAAAGACCTCTCCCTTAGTTTTGCTAAGCCTAATTTGCTCTGTGGCTACTTTGAACGGGTTTCAAAGATTTGAAGCTCTTTAAAACATAAGCTGTAGCTTGTGCAGAACTTTGTCCTGCTGGGCTACAGAGGTTCCCTTGGCAGTCACATTTCCTGGGTATTTTGAATACTTGTTTCTAATTCTGTCTTTTAAACCCAGCTGTGTTTCACAAGGCTCACCAGGGAAATTGTCTCCTCATAGGACCTTCTCAGGTTTTCACTTCAATTAAGTTAACTGTCAGCAATTTAAATTCGCTCCTTAATTGAAAGTGCCAACGTTTTGTAACAAAAAAAAATATGAATTTTAAAACAAAGTTTTCAGTGACAAAAAATTATAAAGAAACACCAAGCACCTGAAGCAGAGATTGAAATCTAGTGCTGACAATACATTATTTTAAGTCAAATGTTATAAATGTATTTATACCAACCCTGCCTCTCCATTTTTTTCAGCAAGAGTTGATTTCAAAGGTCACATCTCTCTCTCTCAGAGGCCTATTAATAGTCCACACTTCATCCACCTGTGAGCTCATTTCTCCAGGCTCTTACCCCTTGCTGGGCTCACCTCTATCACTTCTCACTGCCACAGTTCCCTGGTTTTAATGAGCTCATGACAGTCTTGGAAGCTGCTTGGCTTAAGGAGAACCACTAAATCTTTTTACTTGTCACTTAGGAACTGGGGTGGGGGGTTGTGTGTGTTTATTTACTTCTGCAAAGGTCTGTCTTTGTCCCCACATTATCGCCTCTTAAATTCAGAAACACATGGGCCTTGGAGATTTGTTGCTACCAAACTGAATGTCATGGTTTCTGGGCTTATATACTGCAAAGGACATTGTGTGTTCGGTAGTGTACATAGTTTAATGAGTATGCTGCTTGGAAGGCAGCAGGAAAGAAGCTGTAGATGCTAGGTGACACAAAAAGATCAATGACAGGTCAGGGGAAAGCAAGAGAAGTAGGTTAAAATGCAGATGCCCTCCGGCTCTTGGAGGAATCATGATGGTGAATGTTTAATGTTGACCTGGAAAAGCAAGTGAATAAAGAAGTGGAAGAGATACAGAGAATGCAAAATTATTTTAATTAATTGAGTCTAACTAGGCAAATCTAACAGGGAAAATGAAGAATGTCAGAAGGATTTCACACAGCTAAGAAAATGGAAAATAATAGCAAAAGAATCTCAGTGAAGACAAATGCAAATAAGGTACAGACGAGCAAAAAGTGAAATAATCATATACAGAGATGGGTTTTGACTTCAAACACTCAGGGAAGATGCTCTCAGTTAACTCATTTATGTGCTGCAGTAGCTATAGGTACACGTATACCCAGCTCTAATAAGAAAAAAAATCACTGTAATATTGTAAAAACTGCTAACAAACAGGAATATCACACTGAGGTATTTCATTTTTTGTCTAAAGGTTGCAACCATAATCTAGAAAGCTCCAAAATAACAAAAGCAATAAAAGAATCATGTTGGAGAACAGGTACCGGGACTAACTAGTAGTTGCAAGAGGGGAACAGCTGGATGCTTATGGGAAGATATTGTTACCAACCTCACCACATAACACAAAGATGAATTGGAAGACACAGACTGATGGCTGGACAGAGGGATGCTGAACTTCGATAATGCTGAAATAAGGAGTGAATGACAGTAGAAGATTTCATCATATCTGAAAATGAGATGCTGAGGTTTAGGTCCACAACTTGCATATCTATAGGCACAGTCTTCCCATCTGCTATAGACACATGGCTAAACACTATTGCACTGGAGATAAACATTTCAAACTTGGTAATTTATTTTGACAAAAGAGGAACATGGGTTTCTTGAAGGCTGATTAAAGCACCAATGAAGAGCAGGCTTGATTATACCTTGAGTATCCCAGACTGTTTTCTGATGATTTAATATCTTCACTCTCCCGCTCACCTTGTCTAAATTTTGAATTTAAACATAATGGAAAAATGAAAGGAACTTTCATTTCTAATTTTGTGTAACTTGGATAATGCTGTATCTTCTTATATGAGTAGTTTTTTTTCCTTATTGAAATATAAATGATATTTTTTAGGGTCTCGGGGGAAAAAAGTTTAAAAATAAAAAAAAAATCTTTTAGTTAGTGATCATTGTTTCCAAGCCCTTTAGTTAGAACAGTCTTTTTATGTATATGACTTCCATTGTATATGTATATGTATATGTTTTTCATTGCATTGCTCTGTAGAAAATTCCTTCAAGGGCAATCGCCTACCTTCTAAGATATAGTACCTAACAGTGCACCTACATACACAGATGTAAATCAATCTCATCAGAGCCACATCAGCTTTTGAGTTATGGGCTGGCACACCTGTACCTTAACCCCTGTTTGTTTTCTACAGTACAGGAAAGGGGACAAAAAGGAGAAAAGGAAAATTCCAAAACCTTTTTTTTAATGTCTAGCGAGGAAATTTTTTGTACAGTGTATATTTGTTCTAGGCTCAGAGCCTGTATTTGCTTTTTGTTGAAAACATTCAACTTTCTAGCACTATTTGATCTATATTTATGTAGTAGAAGCCTTACCATAAATTTTATGTAGTCTGATCATCTATTTAGTATTTTATGCTGAATAGCTGCTTTCTCTAATGAAATTTTGCAAAGCAGGAAAATACATCTATGCTACAGTTGGATTCTGAAGCACATGCACCAGATATATTAAAAAGGGATTAGAAAGTCAGACACATGAAAGACAGGAAATGGCCATACTTCTATCAATATTCAATGTTTACATAATAAAAAAATCACTCTTTAGTATCTGTGAAACATTTAGATTCAGTGATGAAAAGCCCCTGAGCATACTATTTCTCTCTTTGTGGTAGTAAGCAGTAAATACCCAAGGGGCCACAAACTAAATGACTAAACAGGAAACAAATATCAAGTACTATTTTATTAAGTAGCTGCCATCTATACTGTGCATTGAATAAGGAGGAAAAAAATAGTGAAAGATAATCTAACTTATGCTTGTCATACTTGTAGCTGGTCAAGAGTCCGAAGAGATTTTAAAATAACAAAATGACTGCTTCTTTTAAAAATATTTGAATTTTCAAATTTCTGATGAAGAGAACATCAAAGTGGCAAGAACAGCATGTAATTTTAAAGCTTTAAAGGCATTTGGAAATACATTGATCCCAAGAGATATCTCAGGGTGACCCCTGGAAGCCTCAGCACTGGGAGCTGGAGTTGTCAGACTCTTCTTTAGACAGCAGAGAAACTCCTACACCCTCCCATTTAAACTAAAGCTTGTGTAGGTAGGAGCTCAGGGTCCCCTGAAGAAGAGACACAGGATCCTTGAGTCTGACATCAAGAAATGAGAAAACGACAGTCATGAGAAGACTTGGACCGGTAGGCAATAAGACAAGTGCACAGCTGGCCAGTGGCAGGTCTTTCAGGTGTTAGACCCCAGGCTCCTATGAGACTCTCCATGAAGAAGGCAAGAAGCCTTTCTGACTGTGTTTTGCCTTAACTTCATTCAGTCTGATAGGGCTCTATGAACCATTTCAATTTTGAGGGATCAGCAGTTTCTGCCGCTATCTCTTTAATTATATCCTGGAAATTTACCAGTCTTCTATAATCCTATTGCATGTTCACCTAGGGATCATTGTACAGACATCCCCAAAGACATTTCCTAAATTCTGAGCACTTATTCTTGATGCGCTTTCTCAGTGACTTTAGATTTTTTGTGTGTTTACATGTATATGTGTGCTTCTAGTTTCTTTTAAAAGAAAGAAAAAAAAAGCAAAACCACAAACCAATAACAATAACAAAACCTAATCCCCTCAAAAACCACCACAAAAACAAACAAACAAAAAACCAAACAAAAACCCATACATACAGGCACAGGAGAATTCATGATGCTACAGATCTCTTTCTAGGCTCTGGGAGACCATGTTCTTGAGTCACCACAGCCTCCTCCCAGCCTCTTCCCATCAGAGACCTCTTCTGCCATCCTTTCAACCTCTTCCTGTACAGACATCTTTCCTCTTTTCCCTCCTACCCTTTGTTCCCCATCCAGTCCCAGTCCTCACTTCCTGAGTGGTTCCAATCAACTCAACCTCTCCTCCCTGCAACACTACCTCCCCATTTGCATATACCCACACTGTTGCCACTCCTTTCCCATTTTTACTGGCCACTCCCATTCTCAGCTGCTTGCCCAAGCAGGTAACTGACTTCTGTGCATTGCATAAAGCAATAATAGTCCTGGTCACCTAGTGAATTAATGTCCTGACTGAAATGCAAGCAGAGATCCAGCTCCTTCTTTGGAAGGACTCTGGTAGTAATTTACTTGTTCTTACATTAAAGCCTTCTCATAAATCAGCACTTAAAAATGCAGCAGATCCCTAAAACACTAATAAGTTTTATCCTCAAGCAAATGAGCAAGTCATATGGCAACTGATCCAACCTGTTATGAAAAACAACATATGAAGGAGTGTTGGATAGCTGGAATATGGAAATGAACATTTTGCTGCTAGCACGACTGTTATACAGTTTTTAAATTAGCACACATTCTGGGTCCCAGAGTTCGGTATGTATTCAGAAAGGGTTGTCTCCAGCAGTGGAGCTTTACCTGCTCCTCTCTAGGATATTATTTGTTCAACAGAGACCCAGAGTACGCTGAATGCCGGCCACTACCTCCTGAGGAGCAGCAGTTTTCTTTGGACTTCTTCCAGTCACGTCACAAACCCAGCTATTCTTCACTTACACTACATGCTGAGATTGCATCTTAGGGCTGAATCATTAGTGTACAAGCAATTCTATCAACTTGAAGTTTTGTGAGCTTGGATAAAGATCAGATGAATGTCTGGGTGAAGCTAATGGTAGGATCCTCTACATAACATGTGCGTTTTCTGAAAATCCTGAGGAGATTGCTGTTTGTACCCTTGTTATCTCTGTTTATATGGCTAGATGGCTGAAGCTGCAGGAACTCCTGTAGTCAAGCAGTGATTGCTTTACTTCTCAATTATTGTAAAAGGTGCTCTTTCAGCCATCATTTCACAAATCCAAGACTGGAAACCAAGCTTTTCTGAGCAAGAGTATATTCCTGCTTGGGACAGAGTGGCTTGCTTTTTTTTTTTTCTTTTAATAGCATTAAACTATTTAAGACATAGTCTAATAATTATTAAAAAAAAAAGGGGGGGGGGGACTTCACTAAAAATATTTTTTTCTTTTTAAGTATAAAGACAAGTTTATCTGTGTTGCTCAAAATATGATTGATTTTTTTTTTTTAATTGAATTTCAACAGTTTCTTAACTTACATTTTGTTACTCTTGCATTGGTTTCTTTAATTCACACTGATGTGTTAGATTTCAATGCAAGCATTTAGGAATCTCTGAGGCACAATAGATCCTGCAACTGCGAGATTCAATGTAAGACTCCCAACACTATTCAGTGCAAAGCCAGTTATATGGTTATGAACTACCTTTAGCATGTCACGGGATTTTAACTTGAGCACAGCAGCGATGCCCAGCCATGGTCCTGGCTAGGCTGGAACTGGGAGAGCATCAAAGCTGGGACGTGACATGCTGAAGAGCTAGAGTAGCCAAAAATCCTTCCGGTGCAAGTTCTGGTATAAAGGTGAACTTGTGAGCCAAGAAAAGAAGCAAGGATGTAAATCACACTGAAGAATAAGGTAGGAGCATGCTCCAAAGCCAAATTGAATACTGTGAAATTAAGAAACCTAGGAAGATTTTGAGATCCATTGTAGAAGGGTATCCTGGAAGAGCACCAGGAGCAGGAATGAAAAATCAGATTTGTGCAGACAATAAAAATTATTAGAAGAAATTGCCAAAACTCAGAAACTAGCCTCTGGAAGGGTATTCAGGAAGAAAGCCTTTTTCCCTTGTGTCATCAGAGGCCATTTAATACTTGAAGTATTGCTCTGTGTTTCTTTATTTATACAGAACATGGCTGGTTGTATGAATGGATGACCTTGTGTTAACTGTCAACCTACAGACTTAACTAAATCTGATAAAGACATAATTAGACATAAGATGTCACATTCTAGCATAAAACCCAAGCCACATAAATGAAAAACTCATTACTCATTATTTTATTTCATACTCTTTTGTCAAATTTTAGTAAGCAGAATTTTTCAGTATCAGAGAAGAATAAACAGTCAGATGATAGCCATTATAGCAGTGGGACCAGGAGTTACACGTGATCTGCAGCCCACAGAGGGTGACAGACACCTCCACAACAGACCTCTTGTATCTAAATAGCTTCAGGAAGTATCTGTCCCTGTGGTTACAATACTAATTTAAATGTTCAGTGTTTATATGAAGATGAAATGAATCTGAGCTTCAGACTGCTCAAAAGACTGGTGGTAAATGAAGATGGGTTTAAGGAGGTGCCATGTCTGACATTAGCTAATGCTGTCTAGTGGTTGCTTGAGAACATTTCTTCTGCCTGTGTCCAGAGAAGAGCCATGGTTTAATTTTTACAATCCAACTGGAAGTGTTTCTGTCAACAGGTTTTCCTCTAATATATGTAGAAATGGTTCCTGTTAACAAAATTTTCATATTTCTTCTACCTTCTAATGAAGATAATGATCTTTTTATTCAATTGCTTGGCACGCATTCATATAAAATAAACATGATTATTTGTAGACTTTGAAATCATGTATTTTAAATGTCCAGATATCTTGTAGTCTCTTTAACTTTTTTAAAACTCATCATGTCAGAATATGTGAGAACAATAGGAATTTTTCTGTAGCGGATTATGCAGATTCTTCTTATGTTTGTTTTATTTGCATCCCAAGACATTTTGATTTCTTTATTACAAAAATGCTTATTACCATTTTTCTTATATTTGTCTAAGATGCTTTTATGATTAGTGTCTTGCTCTAATACTGATTAATGAAAAATGTAGATCTTCTAAAATAATAAGCTGCTAAAAGTGATAAATCATGTTGTTTTCAGAATATCAAAGAGAAAGCATACCACAGCTGGCATTGAATTTGTGGGACTAATCCTATGACATGCTAGGTGCTTAAACTTCAGTTAAATTCATTGGGAATTGTTAAAAATAAATCTAGCTGGAGTTACACCTCTTGTACAAACTAAATTAAATAATTGATAATTAGTGAAATTTCAGAGTGAGAAAGAGTATAACACAGTTGTGAAAACAACAGTTTGAGTGTCCTTGAGTTTGTCCGATCTCAAGCCTCTATAATTTTTTTTAAATAGTTGCCAAGTTTTGTTCTTATTATATAATGTTCACAATTATGTTTTAATTATTTTATCTTTATTTTCTTTTATAATGCAGGTACATTCTGCTGCCCCGTGAAATGCGCTGCCCAATGAAATGGCTGTTGCCTAATCTGGTACCAGTCTCCTACTGGTACCAGAATCATTTTGGAAGCCAGTCTGGGACTGCTTCCATTTCAGTGCAGAGCACACAGAGCTCATCACTGGACCAGGCTTATTTTTCCTTTTATCCTTCCTTTCAGCACAATTCTCCCCCAGATGATGAAAATAACACGGAATAGTAATGAGAGTCTGATCAATATCTCAGTGCAATACCTGAAAGATCTCACCCTAGTAAGGAAAAGTCTCAGAATGAAACATCCTAATAAAAAAAAAAAAAAATAATTCCTCAAAAATAAGAAGTACAAAACCCTGACAAAAGCACTTCTCGATGGAAACTGTGAAACTAAGAACAAGTATTTCTGAACATCAGTTAATAACTTTTCTTCAGATATGTTATTATATTTTCCCTAGAAATTGCCCAGTTCCTTTGGATTCTTTCCAGTCCTTTTTGACCTACAGGGTGAGCAGTACAAAGCAGGTTTTATAGCACGGTAATGGAAAAAATATTTGCTGATATTGGCTGGTCGAATGCCACAAGGAGGCGGACAGAAAGACTCTCTGAAATGAAGTCTTCAGCTTTGCTTGGCAATTTTTTTATGCATGCACTGTCACTTTCTAAGATTGTGTGTACAATGGGACAAGGTCCAGGAGGTGCATATAAATAATGATTTGCGAAAATATTTTAATTAGAAGTACTAACCTAGTAACACTGAATGTGTCTAATGACTTAAGATAAGAGTAGGGCAGAGGAAGTTTGCAAAAGCAGGGATGGATGCAGCCATAAACCAAAGAGGAGAGTTGAAAAGCCAGATAGTTAGTGCTTGGAAGGGGAAGGAGGAACTATGAGTCTCTGTGGTCCCACAAGAAATCTAAGACTTGCATATGGAAAAACAAACAAAAGTTTCTCTGAGGAGGGCAACTGCTGGATGAAATGTCCAATAGCAAAATCTGGAGTCAGTTAAAGCTGAGAGTTCGTTACAGTGAATAAGATGAGGAAATAAATGAGTAATATTGCTGCTAAACTGAGGAAGTGTGGTTCAGACGATCAGGTAGTGAGGTGGATTGTGAGCTGGGTGAAGGAAAGAAGCCAGAGAGTTGTGGTCAGTGGGGCAGAGTCCAGTTGGAGGCCTGTATCTACTGGAGTGCCTCAAGGGTCAGTACTGGGATTAGTACTAGTCAATATATTCATCAATGACTTGGATGAGGGAATAGAGTACACTGTCAGCACTTAATAATTTTGAAAAACTGGGCTTTAAATGAAGTGTAGCTGCCTTTTTTCTATACCAAAAGAAAGAGAAGGACCTATGGCTAGACTACTGCTAGTTGAAATCACAAAGGAAAAGTTGCTCAGGTAGAGTAAGCACTGCTGCTCACCTCCTGTATATGAGGACAAAGTTCTAGACAACAGATTACAATAACAAATATCACTGCTGAAGGCTATTCAAAAGCTAGATGACTCTTCATTTCTCTGTTTGTACTTATCACATCACCTGAATTTAAATTCCAAAGGAAGATCTTAAGGTCAAGTTGGACATACATACCTTTCCCAGAAATTGCATAAACTTAGCCACTCCCCTTGCAGGCTGGATGGTTCGGTTAGTATTTGAAAACACTTCCAGACCCACTTTCAGAAGACTCTGATTTTTCTGAAGGTGTGCAAATGCTGAGGAAGACACATAACTAAACCCATTGATGTCTTTAAAAATGTGTTGGCAGCCACAGGGATATGACAATGTGATGCCTTCTGCTCCAGAATATCTGCTTCACAACAAAGGAGTCTCACAAACACTACCATGGAGTGACCCCGGCCCATGGAACTGCATGCAGAATGGACAGGAGTCCTCATGAAGTGAGCACAAGTACAGCGAATATGAAAAAAGAGTGAGGATAAAGTCTCAAAGGGATGTCACAATGTAAACGAGTCCTGATGGAAGATGGAATTGATGGCTCAGAAAATCTCCAGTCAGGGAGAGCAGAGAATTACAAAATAACCACCCCATCATGCCAAGAAGTTCAAGACTGCAGAACAGACAAACCACCTCCACAGCCGTTTTCATTTTGAAAAACATAATAAAAACATGTACTTAGTTGTTCACGGATATTTATGTCAGGTGGTAAGAGAGGACACATAAGAAACACTTCTGCTGCTCAAGGCTTGTCTGTACACAATAAATCACAAAATACACTTTTTGAAAGTGTAGAAATATATATGGACCTCATACTACAAAATCCAAATGTTTCTACTCAACCTATTACTCCAGCTAATAAGGGAGTCCCAAATTTATATAATCCATTTGTAGGAAATGCTTACCTTGTACACTGTTTCAAGTAATAATTCTCTGTTCATTTAAGAGTTGTTTCCTAGGAAAATTTTAGCAAAATGGCTGCTCATTGCTCATTTCTTGCAAATATGTTACCAAATATGTGGTGGTACAAACGCTCTGTTCAGAAGATCATAGCAACCAAAAAGCCAAGGGGTTATGATTCAATCAAACAGTGTTACTTTATTAATTTGCCTGTAAAGCAGTACATGATAGAGAGAGTAAGAAAAAGGGAAATATAAAAGAAATGATGAAAGAAAAGGAAAATAAAGTGGGAATGAGGATGCGTTTACCACCAGTCGAGCTTCAGAGGTGTACCTCTGCCTTCTGGTCCTGTAGAGTCCTGCCGGTCTTCCATCGTGGTTTGGGATCCTCTGGTGGGAAGATCTCCCCCTCACTCCCATTGTTTGAGGCCAGTCTCCATCTTGATTTTGCAACCCAGGCTTGTACTGCACAGGCTCAAAAGATTCACGCTTTCTTTTGCCAACGCTTACATGGCCAGCATTCAGGGGTCTTTCTCTGGTCCATTGGGTGACCTCAGGACCCTTGATGAGCTTCTGGACATGCTTTTTTTTGTTGGTCATTGTTTGAGGGAGCAGGTGGGAGACACGTGTGACTGAGTCTGCAGGTGAGAACACATCTTCTGGACAGCAGCTATTGTCCCTGGATCAGAGAGATCCTCATAACAATAACTTTCAGGAGGCGGGGACTGGTTTGACTGAAGCAGCAGACAAAGTCTATACAGTGGCCATTGTAAGCAGCAGCCCCCCCGTATTGGAGAAACCAGTGCAACATGATGCTTCTCCTCGGGCCTCTCTCCAAGTCATTGTCCATGGATTCTTTCTGTCAGGGCCTCAGTTCTCTCAGTTCCTGATGGCGATGGTCAGGCAAATCTCCAGACCGACTCTTACACCCTCTCAAACTCATTGTTAGTACAGTGAGGTGTATTAAACAAAGCTGATAGTCTCAACGGTGTTCCTTATATAATCGTCAGCCATTCAAACTACAGGATAAATGATGTCACATTAATGCTCACAATTAGCAAATTCCAGTATGCTTAGAGGAAAGTCACAAGGAATAACTTATGATTAACTGATAAAGCTTGAACTGGTTCCCACACGGGATCTACCTTCTAACTACAAATAGGAAGCACGTTTATTGAAATTATAGTGTGTTGCAGAAAATTCACACATATACACAAAGGAGCAGGTTGTATCTGCTACATGAAACCTTCCTACCCAGCTGTAGAAGTGACGAAGATGAGACCTGCAAGTCTGAACTTCTTTATTCAAGGCTTGAAGGAAAGAGGCATGGTGTTAAGGAAGAAGGAAGGTTTCCTGTTTTGCAGGCTGACAGTTGTCAATATCATTTGTCATCTCCTGAATGGATTTTTACTGATCTAATACATTTTTTATTACATTGCAGCAATTTAATGGTTCATTCCAATCTGCCAAAACCTGAAAGTGGGTCAAAACCTAGCATTTGGAAATTGAGAACAATATGACCATAAGAATTTTAAAATTAAAGAAGTCTTGTCTCAGAAGCCTGAACATCGTTTTCTGTGATTTTGAGTTGTTTCCACTTTTCTTGTCAACGCCAAAGGACAAAAGACAAACAGGAGATGAAAGTAGAAGTTCTATTTGAAAGTTCCCTCTTTGCATTCTGCAGAGTTCCTGGGTGAAAATCTGAGCACTGCTCTTTTCAGATTGGCAGAGCTGAAGCCACTGCCTTTTCAATGGATTTGAAGAATTCCACTTGACATAAAGAAACAGCATCTATTCTGGCCAAGTGACCCCCTAGTATCCCTTAGTTACTATGGTTTCTGCAGAACTGTCCTCCTTGGGTTGGATCCTACCTGCTGGAGGAAAGGAGTATCTACAGCAAATCCAGGCAACACCGAGTCTATTCTGAGTTTTTCAACAGGGCAGCTGATGTGCCATGTTGCTTTAGGGAGGAAAGAATATTGAGGCATTTGTTTCACTTCTCCTCCAGATCCTCCAATTTGAAAGTGTCTGGTTCAATAGGATGAAGTGGGAGGAGGACAGAAGGAAAGGGTAACATAACAGGAACACTGACAGACATTTTAGTACTCTTTGATGGCGATAAAGGACAACACAGAACTAGAACTAGGAATGAGTCTTTATGACCAAGGTAAATTAATGAACATGGGAGGAGAAGGCTAATGCAAGAGGCAGTGAAGCCTTTTTATCTCTCTCTCAGCAGGCTGCCAGCCAAGATGATAAACAACAACAGGTACAATACAGAATGTTCCAGGGAGCATTGCATTTCACCCCCATTCTCTTGCAGGGTTTCCTGAGCCTTTGAAGCAAACAAGAAATCATTTCCCCTTTTGTTTTCAAATTCTGAGCCACCAGCACTGCAGAGACAGGCATTTATTTAAGGATGGTGGCCCCACACCCTTGGAACCACTCTTATTTCCACTGCGAATTGAGGACAGAATTATGTGTTGATTCATTAAACACTTTTTCCTTGCAGAATTTGTGCTGCATCACTTCTATGGAAGAAGCTCACATAATGTTTACACCAGCTGTTCAGCAGGGTCCTTTCAAAATTCTCCGCTTTATACCACATATAAATATATATACACACACACACACACATGCCCAGAGCATTTTCCTGCCACTCCCTCACCTGCACCCCAGGAATCTGTAGGGGCTTCAAAGGAGCTTTACAGCAGCCTGCTACTGCGGCTTTGCTACAGCAGCTGATGGAACTGACAGCATTATAGATAGAGCGCAAACACGAAAGCTTGTCAGTACTAGTACTTAGTGCAAAGCCTCGGTATCGAGGGTTTGAGTCTGAGAGTTCTTAGAGCCTCTGCAGCTGTCAGCCTTCAAACATGAAAATGCAGATTTCAGTTTTAAGACATAAGCACACAGCTAGGAAATGTTATTCCATTGCATAAAAGAATCTATATTTGCTATATTTAGTAGAGTCAACAATTGTAATGTACAGAATAAAGTGATTTCTAAGTCACAGTCAACATATATGCTAACTTAGATTTTGATTTTAAGACATAGCACTCAACTGGAAGATTATATTATTCATATGCATAATAAAGTGACTTCTATGTTTAGGATAGTTGTTGGCATTGAGACATGGAACAAGTGAGTTCTTCCTTGGAGAGAAGGCACTTTTCTGTTCTTCTGAACACATGCTTTGATCACATATAAACTCATCAATAGTGTTTCTTCTTTTGGGTTCATTATGAACATTTTCTCATTTTCCTTTATCTTTGTCATCTTAGAGAGTGAATCCCGTGTCCATATAGTCCTAGTTCTTTCTGTACATTAAGTGCATTCTTAGCAAGTGTATTATTAAGTTAATAAGGTTTTACTTTGATCCTTTTTTCTGAACAAATCAATCTCCGTGCTCAATTTCCGTCTGTTTTATGATTTCTCAAAAGCTTCAGCATTATGAATAAATGTATTACCTCTCTGATATGCCCCTCTAGCATTTATACTATGAAAAGTAGCGGCATTGACCAAAGAATAAGCTTTTCTAGTTCCTTTCCATCTAGGCCTTTTTTCAAGAAAGAAATATAGGAGCTATATGATGTATTCTCTTTACCCTGCAATGAGTATTTACATGGATAATACTTATGAATTCTAATGTGATTTGCACATTGTGTGGAATGACATCACTTTTCAAAAATTCATCTGACAGAGAGCCTGTTTAGACTGATCTCTGTTTAATAAATACAGAGAAAAATGCAGTAAAAAAAAAAAAGCTCTTTAGTCTTAAAAATATTTTCTAATAAAATGAAATAAAATTTTGTTTTCAGTTCTTCACATAAAATATCTAAATACTGTAGAACTGTTATTGTAAGTATTAAGTAAATTTGCTTATGTTTTAAATAAGAATTCCACAGAAGTTAGAACACTGCCTTTTCCTTGAATAATAGTGTCTGCTTTATCTTGTTCCTGTGGTTCTTCACTTGGGGACAATTTGAGGTTAATTTGGCGATATATTTCTTCATTTGGAATATTTTCACTTAAGCATAATTTATAATATATCAGCTATCTATATTTTTTAGGATGAATGAGGCAGATAAGAATGAAAATAATAAGAATGAAAAGAGGTAGATATTGCCATTCAAATTGAGTAAACATTCTAGAAAAGATTAAAAGAGACAAAAAGCAGAAAGAAAACAATAGAAAGTTAAGCTCTTTGTAAAATCTGAAAGCTGGTCTGAATACATAGTTAACAAAGATGCACAGCTTAAAATAACAAGGTTATAAAATATGCTTAGACATGTTGAAGGGGACTCATATGCTCCTATTTCAGGAATGGCTTTATTTATATTACAGAGGAGAAACTAGGAAAATGCTTTTCCAGATAATGTCCTTCTGTCACTGACTGCTGATGGGATTCTTTCAAATTCCTCTGTCGCACAGAGCAGTGAGAGCCAGTACACAAGACTAGCTGGCCCACCAGCTGTCTCAGCACAATAACAATACCTGCTTTGCTACAGAGTTGATCTGGAGCAAAACAGAGGGAATTAAAATGAAGAACAGAAAATATTATTTTGCAGGGAAAGGATGGAAATGTTTCAAGGGGTATTGCTGAAGGGCATTTTTCCTTCCAAAGTCAGAAAGAAAATATTTGTAGGAAATCTAAGGCTTCTAATTCCCACTGGGACATGTGACATAGGAGCGGATGCTTCTCTCAAAATGTCAGTTTTACTGACATTTCCAACACAGTTCCCAATTCAGCAGAAGCTATGACTTCACCCAAAGGCAAGACAGCACTCTTATGCTCACCAGTACATGAAAATAGCTGTACCATCCAGCTCAACACTTACCTCAGCTCCCTGGTGACAATAGTGGGTGCCAAGAGAGGAATACAGGAACACAATAAAAATAAAGTCACTCCTCTTCAGAGTATTTTCGCACTGTCCAATGTTTTATGAGTTATGAAATTCCTGATCCGAAGTGATAAATTTCTAATAGTTGTGGGAGTTTTCCCTCCATTAATTTGTCTAATTGCTTTATCCACGACTTCATGTGGAAAGTTGTTCCACAGTTACCCAGCGTGAAGCTGTTTTGTCTT
Source organism: Streptopelia decaocto (assembly GCF_964273445.1). Classification (NCBI taxonomy): domain Eukaryota; kingdom Metazoa; phylum Chordata; class Aves; order Columbiformes; family Columbidae; genus Streptopelia; species Streptopelia decaocto. The sequence goes on from NC_138663.1 coordinate 23,880,033, forward strand.
TTGTTTGTCTGGGACCTGGCATCTAAAAGTTTTGCACAGTAAATAAGAGTCAGGACAGCACTTGCTCATCCTCCTATGGGGATGGGAAACCACAAGACCATACTGATCATGTGTAGTTCTCCTTACTCAAACCATTCCCCTTGCAAAAACACCACTTCCCAGCCTTACTGGCTTGCCACAGCTTTGGAAGTGAAGCAGGTGAAGTAAAAGGGGATATAAGCACTTCAGTAGTTCTGACACAAGTACACATTAATTTTAAGGAATATGTGAAGTGAATACAAGAATGACACAATATATCAAGAACGAGATACAGCAAGTCAGTGTCTATATTGACAGTTTTGAACTGAGTCAGAGGATACTAGAAGGGGATGGAAATGACAAAATATTTTACAGCTCTGTGTTTGGAAGATTTCCTTTTCTCCACAGCACACTCTTTTTCAAGAGCATGGAGAGTCCTTCCCCTGTGGGAGACATCTTTCTGCTTTTGGACTCTTCCTCTAGGCCAGTGAGTAACTCTTTCTTTCTTTTATAATCCTCTGTTATAGCTCCCTTGTTGCTCCCTGTCATCACACGATCATTGCATAATTGATTTTACTCCCAGGTTACCTCAATCGTGTTCCAACTTTGGGTGCCCAAAGACAACCACTGCTTTCTCCACTCTGAACTTCAACCTGCCATTAATATGCAAAATGGACATAGTAGGTAAGTAGGTAGCCCTCCATTCAGAATGAAGTTTCTAGTTTAACAGTCATACAGGAAGAGTCCCAAATGACATCTAAGAGAATTTGCTAGCTGAAGATTTTGCAAATCATTGTAAGCAGTAAGCATTTAGATTTTTTTTTTTTGAGCTCTCTACATACTCCATTGTCTTCTGTATTTTAGAAGCTAGAAAAGCTGTCAGAGAAGCAGTGTATAAAAACAGATCTTAAAATTTGCATTTACGTAAGTAATAGAATTATTCTGAGTCCATTTTCAATTCTGTGTTTCTTTCATAACACAGGAAAGCAACAAGAGAGAGAATTCTAAAATACTATGAAGTCTGAAAGGGAATCTGAGATGTATTGAAAATAAAAGAAAATAGAGAATGCTGCTATTAGGTTTTTGAATAGCATCCTGATCTAAAGATGTTAAACATCATTAAGAATGTCTGGACTTGGAGATGGGAGGACTGAGAGTACTCGTTCAACAGCCTGGCGAAGAGCAAGCTCATATAAAACAAAGAATTCAAACAAGATTTGATAGCACACAAGGGGAGAAAAATAAGGTAGTTTTATTTGAGATATAATCTAAAACCTATAATTTCTTTAGCTGAACAACCTCTTTGAAAACCACGATCTAAATTACAGGACTGTGGAAATTCACAGAAACATTTATCCCCAAGAACAGTGATAAATACCCACGTCACTCTAGCTCTTTCTTCGTCCTGCACTCTTTACCTTATGCAATCTAGGTCCCTTTCTGTGACTCATTTACTAGGTGATGGTCATCTGCCAAACATAGTTCATTCTCTCTCTCTGGCTCTCGAGGACTGTAATCTCTAGTCAGAGTTTTCTTCTATGTTTGTGTGATCTTACATGTCACTATTTGCAGCCAGCACTTTCAGGAAAAATTCAATACAAATAGGCAAGAAGTCTTTCTCTTCTCATGTACATCCTACCACAGAAGTAGTGTGCGCCTTTCACAGGAAAGATCCAGTAGAAGTAGGACTAGCTGGCGTCCATGGGATATCAGATTACCTTCAGGACAAACCTAGCACTTGCTGTACAATCACAACATAAATACATGGATAGATTTTTGCACCCTTCCAAAATGATCTGAACTTTTAGAGAGGGGAGCTAATGTTCTTCTAGGATGGCACCCACATGGCAGAGTTTGAGATTAAAGCTTGGCAAATGGGAATCAAATAATTAAACTGTCTGGTCTTCATAAAAGAGTTTCAGCGCTGAAACTGGGGAAAGCAGAAACTGTGCTGGGAAAGAAAGTAATACACACATCTGGAAAACCTCCACTATTACCTTCTGTGGTGTGGTCAAAGGGAGAATCGGAACTGAGAAACATCTAGACTTCAAATTATGTCTAAGGTAGACTGGAGTGAATGATAATCACTGCAGTTACCACTAAGAAATAATGGAGTTACATTTGTGACTGTGGTTTCAAAGTTAACAATAACCCAGCACTGCATGCAAACTGTTGACCTCTACTGAGAATAGGGGATGTATTTCCCTCATTAGCTGCTGGCAAACATGGTAAACAAAATGTACACTCTGACATAAGGGCTTTTTTAAATACAACAAGCCAGTGTTAATGATATTCGTCTCATCTGCAGTTTGTAATCTAGCTATGGACGTGCTTTACAAAACATTCCTAATATTCAGAGTTAGGGCTTGTCTACTAGATGAAAATATGGAGAGGAAAAGGCAATAGAAAATAATATTAACTGAGGTGCCTCTTGTAATCTCTTCACACTGAATAATATGCTGTAGCTTCATCCAAATAAACAGCTGGCTTTTATTGCAGTTCATAGCTTCTTCATTAGAAGAATTAATCAGTAAGTTAGGATTTGGGGCATATATTTCCATTCCTCTGGGTCTTACATACATTCCGAAAGTGTTCCACTATGAAACAGGGCACACAACCTACTTCAGCCCGTTTGTCATTAGGGCAATATCATCTGATGCTTATTTGGCTAGAAAAACATTGCCAGTTATTCAGAAACATGGACAAAGAAGTCCTTCCTTCCAATGTGAGAGCTTTCCTGGAGCATAATATGCACCTTAAATTGTGTTTTATACACACTGTACATTTATTTTGCCATTAATGAATTACAGGCATATTTTAAGTTAAAACAGTACTGATGGTAGCTAGGAGTATTAATTATATAGGGATGGCTCTTTGCTGCAAGGTAGGTTTGTACTGACAAAAGTGACTTGTTAGAGCTTTCATTGATACAAAAATGTGGCTTGCTGAGATCCTCACTCTCATTGAAGGAAATAAAAAAATAAAAAAATAAACAAAAACAAAAAAAAACAACCAACCAACCAAACAAACAAACATAAAAAAAAAACCACAAAAACAAACAAAAAAAAAACCCACACTTCCTGAAATTTCTTTGGACAATGCCTACTTTGCTGAAATTTGTTACTGTGGACAAATGCCTTACTAAAACTCATACTGACTAAAAATGACATGCATTGAAAAAGTGAATTATTTTTTTATATGATCAAAGCCATTGAATTCTCCACTGTCCATAAATGCAATTCAATTTTTTCAATTAACCAGACATAGAAAGAGTGCAATCACACAGCATGGGATTGGACAGGGCACAGACAACCCGTGTTAGGGTGGGACAGTCCAGCCAGCAAAGAAGTCGGCTATGACAGAATAATCATTTTGAGAACAGAGTTCCATTGCTTTGATATCTGATCTGCAAAAGTTTTGAAATGTGTTTGTAATGGTGATAATGCATCTGGAGCTTTTCATGTCCTTTTACAACAGAAGATGTTATAAAACTACATGAATTGAGAAATCCCTAAATATTTTTGGAGCCCTCTACTACTCTGTTTTTTCTCCCAGTTTTTGGAAACCACTATCCCAGTGCTACAGCAGCGTTGGTGAAAATGTTGCATTGGTGGAAGATACCATGGTCTTGCATGTTCTGTTGAGTTTAACAAGGCATTTATGCTTCCTTCGCTGTAAATAAACCACCTATGGTTATATTGGTGAACTCCTCTGAGAGACGAGGATGACCGATTAAGTCAACATTTTCTATTCTGTTAATCAAAATAAGATGAAAGGTGAAGAAGGTGCTGCTGAAGTTGTGAGAGTTTCTGTGTGGTTTATATTGACACAAAATTCACTTCAAGCATGTAAACGGATGTTGTAGGTGCCCTGTATCCAGTAACGCACATGGCTCCATCAAACTTCTGGTCCTGTAGATGACAGACCTCTTGGACATCAGGGACCATCAATGAGCTAGTCACCTGCTTCGTGCAGAGAAAGAAGCATTTTTAAAGTGAATCACTGAAGGAGGAGAGCTACTTTTGAGATTAATTTCACCATAAAATGTCTTTTTCTTTCTCAGTGGAGAAAAGGTCTATATTGGATTTTTTTTTATAATTAGCTTAGCTATGGATGGATACATTGTCTATACTTTGTTGAGATGAATCCCAAATTTTTGTCCAAGTGCATAAAAATAAGAACAGTAGAAGCTGTTATACTTCTGCCTCCATCCCTGCCCATTTTTCCTGCTGAGCCACTTTATTTCCCTTCAACGCAGGGATCACCAGTATAAAAATAAGTAATAGAAGGATTTATTTCAAAACCATCAGGTAATGCTTTCTTGCCTGTCTCTAAGGCTTCCCAGAGTCAAAGGTTTTGACACCATCTACACTCATTTGATGTACACCAGAAGTTGTACTGACAAAAAATTCAGGGTCTTTTCCTTAAATCAGTATTGCTTTATTACAAATTCACAGAGCAAAAACAGAATGAAGAATGTAGTAAAGGAGATGCACCAAACCTGTACATAAGAGCAGAAAATAAGCACTCCCAACCTAAATTTTCATATTTAAACCAGTTTACTGTGACTTCTTATTCTTATCTTTGCTACACAAGGACTTATCTTTTGTGCCACCATATGAGTACTTCAGCAGTGCTGGAGCTTCTTTACAGCACTGCCACATCTTTAACGATAACAGTAATGCAGAGACTGGATCTATTATACATGGTCTTTTTCTAATGATTTGTTCTATTTTCTTCATCATATTCCTGTAGTACAGCAACAATTATTTAAAGAAGAAAGGGATTTTACTATTTAACAATTATCAGTTTGAAAGCAAAATCTGAAAAGTATAAATTATATATATTTTATACCCAAATGTTCCTGTAGACTTGGAACTTAAACGCCCACCTTTTGTCAGTCTAGATAAAGACTTTCAAAACCCAAATCCCTTGAAATAAGCTTTGTGCAAAAGCACAGCATCATTTACTTATTTTTACTGCATCTCTACTGTGATGACACATTCTTACGTGTATATAAAATTAATGTTTCTTAAAGATTAGAGCAGTTTATTGACTGCTGATTCTGATATACATTTTTTTTTAATTCCTCTCAACACTGGGAACAATTATTTTTCTGAAATATGTATTTTTGAAGACACATTACTGGTTTGTTTCCCTCTCCAAAATTATTCTGAAGGATTTGGGCAAAAGCAGTCATTCACTTGATGAAACAATTAGTCATAAATAATCTGTCATTTTTAAATAATATCATCATTGCTTTACAGTTATTATTATTATTTTTAGAGGAGGAAGAGGATCCTAGGTGTAGTGAAGTAAGAAATTCTGCAATGTATTACTCTAAAGCCATGCCAGTCCCCAAAAGAGAGATAAAGACACAAGATATGACACTGATTAAAAAATATGTGGTCCTGATGCAATGCAGGGCAAATTACTTAGCTGTGCTGTAGAGAAATTGTCAATGCCTGTAGTAGCATAAAGAAGGTCTTAGAGGAATTTGGGATAATACACATCCATGCCAACTGGTTAAAAGTTAGAGGCAGAAACTACCTTGCATGTTAAATGTTAAAATACAGTGGGTTCAGCCCATGGATGGGAAAGGTCAGTGATGCTGAGTCTGTAGGAAGCTGTGGCCAAATGAAAGCATTAACTTTTGAAACTTTTCCTGAGCATAGTCTTGTTGTTGGCATTTGCTTTTGATGACAGGCTGGAAAGCACAAACAGCAGGGCCTCGTTAACACGCACACACTGTAATTAAAAAAAAAAAAAAAAAGATGAAAAATACAGGCAACATCTCTTCAGAGCAAGGATTTAACAGTAAAGCACTGCAGATTGAGATCCTACTTCATCTACCAGTACTTCCTGAGACAAAAATGGTATTGTACAGTTGCCAAGATAAACAACTAGGCACATAACATTCTTGACTTTTACTGTAAGGTCATATACCTGCTAATACAGTAAATTCAATTTCACATTTAGGGTTCACACAATTATAGCTGAGCAGTGAGGAATGTATACCAGGCACTGTTAACAACTTCAGAAAGCTCATGCATTCTGTTAACATACCAAATAAAAGACAACCTAGAGGGGTAATGTACTGTCATCCTCTTAATCAAATATATATTTCTATTTATTACTGTCCATAGTCAGTTTACAGTGCATCTGCAATGTGGTTTTTACATGCAGAGCTAACACACAGAATACTCAGGAATTATGAATCTTGTAATAACACTAGCAACTGCCTTCTGCAAACTCCTCTTGTGAATCATTCGTCACACTGAATCCAAGGAGACTGCTTTCATAAGAACTATTCTTACAATTATGTAGTTTCAGAATTTGTTGTAACAGTTTTATAATCTACACAATAAATGCATTACTCGGTGTTTTCTTTAATATCCATGTGGATTCTCTGTTTCTGTTTTAACACTTATTGAAATGTTGATTTATTCAGAAGAACAGAAGTCATCATGACTCAGTACAGGTTTTTAGAAATTGATGACTTCTCTGAAATGGACAATTCATACATTTCATTGACATGAGGCGTGCAGCCGTAGAGTATGCTACTGTGCAAGTGGTCATGGGAGACTTCAAAGGAATATGTGAAACTTCAAATGATAAAAATGTGAGCTCAGAAGATACTTGTTTTGGTATCAGGTCTGAAATCACAGTAGTCAGTTCAAAAGTGCTCTCTTATTTAGGAACTGATATTGTTTCTAAAAATACTGTTTTAAATGAGAAAAATCCTAGGGGAAAGGAGCACAGAGAGACAAAGAGAGCACACTTGTATTTTGACTAGATGTGACTTGTTAGGACTATAATCATGAATGCACCACATTGGAGAAGACAATGTTATGAGATATTTTCACAGCTCAAAAGAGAAAAAGAAAAGACTGGAAGGTCAATCTGAATTTACAAATGTTGAAAAAAGACAAAATCTGTTGGTAGCTCACAGCACATCAAGAGGAGGAAGAAGTAGCTTTATGTGTTACTCTCTTGAAAGCAATTCCATCTAGAAGTTCTTCACAGAAGAGGCCTCTGGGTTTCCGTTTCTGCCTGTGTCTTGTCAAAAGTCACTTTTTACAATACAGGAAAAAATGCCCTCAAGTTCTTTGATTTCAAAGAAACTTTGGATATTTCTGTTTTCTGCCTTAGTTAATGCTTTTTCTGTTTTCTTTTTGCAGCTCTACAGCAACTCAATAACAACCGTCTCTTATCTTCCAAGTCAGAGGGAGACGAACGCAGGCCACGGCTAGGCAAAATACCTTGAGCAGTCAAGCCCACAGCAAGCAAGAATGTTGCAAACAGCAGAGGGAAGTCCTTTCATGGACTTTTCATTTAGTATGCAGTACTGCACAGGGATGTTTCAAAGCTGTAAATGGGATATGTGCTTTGCAGCTCTACTTTTGAGCACGACTGATGGATAGTTAACCCTCGGCTAAACAGGAGAAAGGATGGCTTTGGCAAAGCCATTTCAAAAGCCTTTCATTATAGCCAAAAGCTTCCAATTCCCTTTCAAAAGCAACTTTCTCTGGGCTCGCATATGCTATATATCCCCAAAAGGCTAGCAGATCAATGAGAAGCTTCTCTGTACATTCAAATATCATCTTCTTGTCCTTCAGACCATTCTGTCCACATTTGAACACAAAGCATGGCTAGACATTAATTGCTGCATCCTATCAGTAAGTAATCTTTAAATTCTTCCAGAGAAGGGCATTTTTATACAGAGCAATTGTATATTCTGTGTTTTTCCTGTCGGTGTGCCATGGTGCATTCCTTTGTGGGTTCCTTTGGTCTAGGAACCCACAGCAAGCAAAGCTCTATCAGAGCTTTTCTTCCTGAGAGCAATACCACATGGTGTGCCCCATGCACAGAAATCAACATTTAAAAGCCCCTGCTTCATTATTTTGCCTTATTTCCTGTCCTGATTGAGCGAGAAGGGCAAAGGGCAGGGAGCCTGACAGTATGCGATTATGGGCAGACCCCAGACAGCAGCAATGAGGAAGCTGTTCAGACGAGGTTGCTAAAGAATGAATATTTATGATTTCTTATCCTGTAACCTATTTCAAAGCACAAAACCCACAGCACAATAATGCTCAGGGCTTGGCAAAACCCATAAAGCAATAAAAAACATTTTTATGTGAAGGGGGAGACTTGTGTGAAGGTAATTGAAGAGAGATTTTGACCATGTCTTTGATACTGACTCTGACTTAACTCTAAATCTGAGGGCTAAACTATGTCTGCAGCTATCCTTGTACTAAAGAACCAACAGACCTGGGTGGATGTAGATAAGAATAGTATCTATCCCATGATGGGTAGTTTGGAAAGGAGATTCACTTCCTGGGAGAAAAACATACAGAAAATCACTTTTGTGCTTTCATCAGTGCCTTATTCAATTTTAGTTAAGAATAGCTTAGTTTAGAATAAAACCTTTTAAAAATTTAAACTACCTTTATTTGAAATGTTTCCATTTTTTATAAGTCCAAAGTACTTAGATCACAAGGATGCTTTTGTGGCAAAATATTCCATTTCATGCCCAGAGTAACTTGTCATTCAAATGAAGCAGATTAAAACTGGTTATGCATTTCTCCAAGCATATCCAGTCTCAGTTCTCAAGAGCACCATCCAGAATTATATTCAAGGAGTCCTATTCAGAAACAAATCAAATGCCTCAAATAGGAATTTTGTATCTCAGAGACAAGTGTCTAAAGGAGATGCCCAAAATAGTTTCAATGCATTGTTGTCTGGAAACGATTCTTTCCTGCACCTTTGAAGGAAACCTATAGTGACTGAGACATACTTTGGTTTTAGCAGTGTTCACCTCTGCAGATTTAGAAGTGTCTCAGTATGGGCACAGCTGGGCAGCTGAGCACCTGCTTCAGACTGGGAAGGCAAAACCCAAGTGTCTTTCCACCTGACTCCACTCCATGGTTTATTCCACTCCAATGTTTAAAGGATCTGCAGGGAGTCTTGGTCTCAGCACAGAGTCATGGCTACCATCTTCTTCACAGTCAAGCCAGAGGTGGAGAGTCATCATTTGACATAATGACTTTGCAGTATAAAAACGGAATAGGGAAAGCAAATTCTAGTGTCATCTTCATTTTGGTGTCACCCCTGGAGCAGCTGATGTGGGCATTAGGCAGCAATTATTCCCAGCAGACCCTGGCAAGGGGAGGTGTTAAGAATTTCATACCCTGGTTGGTAGCCATCTCCTCCAAGAGCACATCCATTTACTTGTTGCTTACTCAGGAAGGTTTTTGTGGATCCTCCTCTGAAACATCAAGCTCTCTCCTTCAACTCCAGTTCAGGATCACAATACCTATGGCCTTTTTGGATTGTCCGCTTAAGTGCTTTACAGCATTCCTCTTTCCTAGGTATAAAAATTATAGGTTTGCTCCTTGTCAGCCCAGTGCTAGCACCGCAGCAAGGGTCAATAAGCCAGTCAGGCTTTGTTCACACAGCTCACCTTTGCAGCTTTCTCTCTTTAAATTGTTAATCCACCTCAGGTCCCCTAGAGAGTTTTAAACATAAATCCTGCCTTTGGGGTTGGCTACTTTGTGCTTCTGGGTGCAACAAAAGAAATGGAATTCAGTTGAAATCTTGAAATTTAGCAGAGGAAGCTTGGGGGACATGATTCCTCTGAGCACTCAGAATGACAACACACCTTTGAGTCTTGGCAGCCTGGAGTTTTGCCCCTTGTACCTGGAGGATACCTTTCACCTGACCTTCATCCAGAAAGGAGAGGGGGAAATGCAGTGACTAGCAAATTTAAGACTGCTAGCAGTTTGTTTTCTCCTCTTTTTCAGATGAATCAGCTTTTATCTCTGCAGTCTTGGGGCTGTGGGGGGGAGGGTGAGTGTGCATGATTGAAGACTGTGCTTCCAAAACACAGGCGAAATACAGAGCTACAGAGGGAAGAGAGCAACACGAAAAACATGGCTTATAAAATTAATTAAACTGAATTTGTGCATTCACATCTGACAGATGGGGCATAATAACATAACCTGTCCTCACATGTAAACCCTGTTTAAAAAATGAAAAATAAATTTTTTTTAAAATAAGCCAGCCTGTTTTCTGGAAAAAAAAAAAAAAAAAAAAAAAAAAAAAAGCTTGCAGATTAATATTCTTTCTCTTCTTCCTTCTCTTACCACAATGAATGACATCACATACAGTCCTGGCTCTGTTCCTCACCACCCACGAACCAAGAGATTAAATTCATTGACTTCAGTCTCCCCGTGAATCTGTATGAGTTATCAGGCAGCTCCAGCTACCCCTTCTGCATTATTTTTCACTGTAGTTTTGGCTTGCTAGGGCAACAGTAAATCTTTAGTTAATTTCTCTCCACATCCCCTCCTTCCTTGCAGGGTCAGACAGAAGGAACCTCCAGCCCCACCAAACAGGAACTGCTCTCAAGATGACAAATGCTTGAGGCATGAGCATCCCCTCCAACTTTCAGGTGTTATATTGTAGTGGTGACTGGATCAGCCAGGATGCCAATAAGACAGTGCAGACTTCTGGCTTGCTCATCCAGGTGAAAAAAAAAAAAAAGATGGTTCTAACAAAAAGCCTGCTTTATTGATCTGTGTACATTCCTTGAAGGTAATTAACTGTGAAATGCCTCAGATTCCTATAATAAAGTCTGTTAATTTCTTTCAGCAACAGGAAGGCACATCCCTCCCCACACTTCAAGCACCAGCAATTCCAGAACAACAAGGAGGTTTCTATGCAGGTATAAAAAAGCTCTCAATGTATTATTGAGAATGACATTTCAAACAGCAACCTGCTTCTATCTAGGGTGAAGTGAAAATGGCTCAACATTAGAATGTCTTGCTCAGATTTGCCCCAGTTCTCAAAGCACTGTGCTACACCATTCTGAGGCATTCATAAAAATAAGCTTTACTCACGGGTATACCTCTCTAAATACCATTTCTATGATGCCTCCGTTCAGCATTTCAGTCAAAAAGAAACAATCTGTGCCAGCTACTCACCTAAAGAACAACTGTCCATAACGTGTCAAGGCTAAACAACTGTGCTACTTAACAGAGACTTTGTAAAGCTTCTTAGGAAATGAAAATGCTAAACTATGTTGCTAAATGGAAAGGATAGACATAAAGTCATTCAGGCACAAATGCTGGTCATAAAAGATCTTTGCATATATATGCATTGCTAAATCTAATTCCTGGCAGCAGCAGGAAAGTCCTTGCATATGGGTGTCCCCATTTGTTCCCAGCAGTGGGTATGACCTTCCTGAGAGGTTACAAGAGCTTTCCCTTCAACATGTACTTAGACAGAGAGCAAACACCCTCAGTAGAATATAGCTGTGCTTCAAGGTAGCAGAACTATGGTTAGCAACAAACTATGCTAGGTGTGAAATATTTCAGTGTAAATAAAAGTATATCACATACGATCTGTCCTTTATATTGCAATGCCTGGCTCCTATATTGCCCCCTCCCTTTAGAAAACTTTTCTAAACAAAACCAGTCAAGAAAGAAAACTGTCCCTGTCTCTGGAGATATTCTTCTTCCTAGCATCCATCTAACAGACAGAGAAAGCAACTGATATTAAAAAAACTCTGAAGAGTTCAAGGGGAAGAGCAACCTCTTGTAGCTGCCAATAGCAGTTCCAGAAACACATCCTAAATTTACAAAACTCTCTATAGGAACCAGAAAACAAATTTCTACCTGCAATCTCCTTGTTCAGCAACAAAGGTCAAAAGAAAGCCTTATCTAGTGCTGTCTGTATTTTTATTTTACTTCTCTCCTGGTGCAGAGAGTGTATATCCTGCAGAACATGTATTTTAGCAGGAAGCAATGGTTATACACCTCAGATTTTTTTTGGTTTATGAACCTGCAATAAGATGGCATAAGAGGGCATGAAGATAAAAACGACTCCAAGTGTCCTTTATAAATTGTTCAATTGTGGAGTTTTTGTGAAATGGATGCCTAACAGTATCTTCATGCAACACAGATGTTACAGTATGTAACCTGTGTTTCCACAGATTTGAGTGGTAGAAAATTTCCCTTCAAAGCAGCACAATCACAGTTTGACAAATATAACCTTTGCCATGTGCTATATTTGCACATGTTGATAGCACATTAAATTGGACCTCATAGCTAAGCACGGGACTATAGCAGAGGTAGAGGTGTCTCACTTTCTTGCAGCTCTTTTTTGAAGAGTCATTTGCAAGATCACATGAAGATAATCCACACCTTTTCCCAGGTGAAAGCTGGGAGTTTCTTGTTCTGGTATTCAAGTGGGTACAAGATGACCCCAGTCAGAAACCTGAGAATTAATCATAACTCATTATAGTGAATATTGTTTCAGATGGATAAGGTCTACTCAAATTGCATGGGCACTAATGAGGTAAAACAACATGTGTTGGGTTTTAGCGGGTATGGAGAGGGGTCAGTCCTTTGGTAGTAGTTTGAACTTAGATCAACTTAAACTTCTGGTCAGACTTCACCGGGAAGAAAATTAATGGCAAAACTCCACTCCATAGGAGACTAATTGGGTGTAAAGTGAATGTTTTCAGATGACTAAGAAAATGTGGGTTTTTTGTTTGATTCATATTTAATTAGATGAGAGATAAATATAGGATTACATGCTGTTAGAGCTCAATTCCAGGCAATCAGCAATATAAAGTTCAATGTTATTTACATTTTTTTTCTTCCTTTCACTCTCAAATGCATTCTAGTCTTCCCACTCATAAAATAGTCATATACAGAATTGTTCTCAGTTTATTAAAATGCAAAGGAATTTTCTTCATCTATTGTTTACACAAACACCTACTAAAATCCTAAGATTTGACCAACTCAGTATTACAGGGTATCTCTCAATATTGTTGTTCATCATCACTGAAGGCTCAAGTTGGCATATCACAGCAGTAACATGAGAGAAAACAGGTAATCTGCCCATTATTATCTCTGAGATGCACAATGCAGCCTTTTCTCACACTGTAGCAGCCTATTTCAGACACTAAATACCTAACATAGATCTAAAATTAATCATTTTGCCCTGGTATACAGAGTCCAGAGTTAGTCAAAAATCCATATAGCATTCCAAACCCAAATCATGAATTCCACTCAGGCAAAAGTTCCTTAAGTGGGAATAAAGTGATTTCACATTTTATGCCTGAAGGTATATTTTTTACAAGGATATAAAACAAATATTGTAAAAACAGTTTCCCCTGGATGAATGCCAGCAATCTGGCAGACAATCTCTGGGTGTGTTACAGATACAGATAGGAAATCTGTAATATTATTAGAGAAAGAAATATTACCTACAATTGTTCCATATAGATCATTAGTAGAAAGAGCTTGGAAAACATTTTCCTGGATGTGATAGCTGTCAGGTTTCTTCATTACATAGTCACTGAAACAAGAAAAAGGATACTGTTTAGACTTGATTTTATCAAGTAATAAGACAATTCAGAAGCTGTTGTACAAAATAATCTTGTATTGAGAAGTGATGAGTTATTTCTGTTCAATTAAAATCAAACAATAAAAACATAGATCTACAGCTAAGACTCTTTTGAATAACCAGGTTTGAATAACCTTGAAAAGAGACTTCATTTCAAAGGTGCTAACATGATCAGGAGCCTGAAATCCTCAATGAATGAAAACCTTGGACAAAGAGCTATGTGATCCACTGGAAAACTTAGGGAGAAAGAAGTCTGATAATAAGAAGGATGCTAAAAATAAGAAGTTAATAGAAAAAAAGTACAGACATCTATATGTTAGACATCAATTCAGGCAAAGTTTGCTGTGGTTATGACCAAATAATCAAGCTGATTTCAGCTTTCTGAAAGAGAGCAGAGAGAAAAGTTCTCCAGCCATGCACATAAAATATTATAGAACAAGGATACAAGAATACTAAAGCGAGATAATGTTGGTGCGGTCCAATGCTAAATGTACTCTGGTTATCTTCCAAGACTGACAATGTAGAAACCTAATGTAAAATGAAACCAGATAATGAGAATGCATATTTAAAACTAGAAATTGTCACAACTGCTGTAGAGAAAAAAATTACAGAACATAGGTCAGGTAGTGAGATAATTTCTTCAGAATTGGTACTGAATTTGTAAATCCCACAGAAAGTATTTTAGCAAGTCCTTCTGCACAACTGAAGATAGCAAATGAGGTACCTATATTTAGGAAAGTGATGTGAGCAATTTCAGACCTCTCAGTCTCAACTCCAGCATAGTGAACTGGAGAACAGACTTGGAAGTAAGGGATAAGTGAAAATTTAGAGGTAGCTGAAATAAATGTAACACAGTTTGTTAAAGAGACTTCTTGACAGATTGATTTGAAAGTGTTCTTTAATGGTCTTGGGCCAAACTTGATGAAATATATCCAGATATCTCATTTGTCTGGATTTCAGTAAATATTTTGGTGTTCTTCTGTAAATATGCAAATATTAGTTAAGCTGTCAAACACAGAGATTAATAAAGGAACCATAAGGAACACATTATAAACAGTATGTGATTTATTTTAATTATCTGCTATTCTTTATGCTACAGTTTGTTAAAAGAGTGAGTAGGTGAGGTGCAACTCTTGGAAAGAGCAGAGTCTTGTCCCTTCTTTTGGAGTCAAATAGACATGTCTGAAAGTCAGCAACTTTGAGACACTGCCATGAATCACAGCCAAAGAAGGAGAGAGATAATACACAAGGCTGGGAGCTGGATCTCAAGCAAAGAAACTCAAATATTTCTGTAAGGATGGGAGAGGACAGGCAGGTCTCAGAGGGGACAGAAAGAGTTCCCAGTCATTCAGAGGTGACTGGGCAATTTGTTTTAACTCAGAAGTCATTGAGCTAACTGAGGGTAAACACAGAAGCAAAGAGCTTTCTACAAGGGCCAAGTAGGCACAAGGAAAATATCAATTAGCCCCTTTTTACTACTCTGTCTTGCCTAGCTACATTGTGCTTTCTCTGTTTTGGAAGTTAATTATTCATATCCTAATTAAAGCTGTTTTTTTGAGTTCAAGCTTTCATGACCTTCTTGAGGTAGTTTGCAACAAGAAGATCTTGCCTACCTCATTTCAAAGCTGTAGCTGACTCAGGGTCCTGTCACTCCAGGGAAGAGATTGGCATAAATAGTAAATGAAAACTGGTAGGGCTGAAGGGAGGGATAGTTGGGGTGAAAGAGGTAACCAGTGGCATCAAGATAATGGCATCAAGAGCCATTATTTACATTAGTGACTATAAAATACTACAGTCCATGCTCATGAAACCCATCCCTGGCACAACATTGAAAGTAGCATCAAGGCAGAGAATGTTGAAGTATCATACATAGAGAAAGACATTATTACAGGAGTAGAAAATATGAAGTAATTAGATAGTGTAAAATTAACTAGCAATAACAACAGTAAGTTAGGAGCTCTTTGTGTAGGAACAGCAGAGAAAGATGATGTGGTTTTGAACTCAAGAGTGACTCTGTCACCCACGTAATGTGGAGTTACATGTGACTCTATGATGTTTTAGAAGAGAGGTTTCTAGTAGGACAGTAAAACTGCTTATATTTGTTCCATTTTACAAGGCATTACTAAACCCCTGCCCACAATTTCTCGAACTTGTCTGATCCTCTACATTAAAGAAAGATGAGGTCAAACCAGAAGAGATACAGAAGAAGCATATAGGGCTGAGTTTCTCTACTTTGTGAGAACAATCTATGTAAGCATGGGAAATTGAAGCCTGAGAGGGCAATTTACTGCTTTCTATGAATATATGAAGCAAGCAAATGATAAGCACAAAAAAAAAAAAAAAAAAGCTAAAGTTAGAAGTGAAAGTTATGTCTAGTGTTCCCACTAACACATTTATGGAAATTAGAAAGTTTCTAACAGTCAGAGCAAAAAAAAATGGAACTTGTCTTCTATTAAAATGTTTCAACATCTTCCCTGTCTGACTGTAGGAGATAACATGGAATTATACAGCAGGTGCTAAATTATATCTATCTGAAAGTTTGAGAAGACCAAAAATGGTTTGCTTTCTTTTTTTTTTTTACTTTCTTTCCAAAATATCAGCACTACTGAAGAAAAATGCTAAATGAAAAGACTCCATAGTAACAATGAAAATGATGATTTGGAAAAGAAATGTAATCACATTTTCATACCTCACTTTTCTCAGGTGTTTTCCTGGGTGTTTTTATTTTAAAGAGAAGCCTAATTTTTTTATCCATGTCTGACCAAGCCTGTTACATATCAGGCCTAATAGTAAGTGAAGTTAAATTCTATTGTTTTCCACTGATTTCATCCTTGTGTTCTTGACCAGCAGAACTATCATCACCATGTTCATGCCCTCCAAAGGCAAGGCACATTCTTCGCCTGGGTTTTGACTGCCATGGACAGTTTGATGTTTACTTAAAAAACAAGCTGCTATCAAAAATTGGTGCTGATACTGTATGCATGAGAGGATGAGGAAGAGAGGTAACAACATGAAACAGATGGTTGTGATGTTGCTTAATCAGTTACTAGAAAGTCCTGAGATACTATTGTTATAAATGAAGACGAGTTTTTTTGAGCTAATCAGTTAATTTTATTAAGCAAGCGAATTTAAAGCAAGCGGTAATTAGGCAAAACAGCGCTGGGTGACCGGGGGAACTCGGTTCCGCCAACGGCACACAAACTCAACTTTTCGTGTGTGCTTATATTTGTTATGCACTCATTCACGCGCTGGGACACCCTGACGAATTAGTTCCTGGTTGGCTAGTCGACAATGTCCACACGCTACCGGGCGCTCTGTTATCAGTTGCACTATCCGGGCGCTCTGTTATCCGTTTTCCTCCAGATGTTGGCTTAATTACTATTACAAAGTTCTACAAAACATAATCAATCTTGCACAAGCGTAGTTACTGCTTACAACAATATGCATAATATAACACAACCTACATAATACAACTGAGTTCCACTTGAATTGATCAACAATAACAATTTTGATCATTTACTTATTACACTATGAAGATGAAACTATAAAATAAACTATCCCAAATGGACAAGACTACTATTTAATGCTTAAATAAGAGATTAGTAACTATCCAGGGCACATCTGAGCTTCATCACAGTTTAAAATATGTCTTGTAAATTCAACTTAAGCATCATAGCCTAAAAATATTTGATAAAAAATGGGGCTTTAACATCTTTGGACTGTCATATCTGAATCTGCAGCATCAAACAGTACCACAAGCTTCACCTAAATTATGAATTGCAGAACAAACCATGACTGATTCCTTAATTTCCATTTTAATGGCACTACAAATAGCAATATTTACACTCTTTTGGCATTGCACCTCATTTTGGCACCACAGAGACTGATAAATAGCATTTTATGTCCATTACCAGGAACATAGATTGTTTACAATTTACTTAATCTTGACAGTTTAGATTTACATAAGCTGGATAGAGAATAAATTTATCTAAAATCTAATGTTTGTTTTCTTCGGTAGTTCCATCTCCAGAGTTGTAGTTCAATCACAAAACTAAATAACGAGAGGAGAAAAAGTAGATTAAATCTTTTGGGACCAATCCTACCATTTGCTGAGCAGAAACAGCACCAAATCCTTCATGAGGAGATAATTATGCAAAGTAGTAGAGTACAGCAGTTTTTTATTGTTAATGCATACTTCTGAATGTTTATTTTTACTACATTGTGGCGACTGAGGATCCAAAACTCTTATGAGGATACAAATAAAAGGACAACACTTCTGATTTTTTTTATTAGTGATATTGACTTTAATCTAAGGTTTCAAGACATCTCTTTTACAAAGTCAGTGAGTAAATGATGTAATACATAAGCCAAATGGATAAAGAGCCGATCAAAATGTGTTTGAGTGTACTAATAAATAAAGAAGATTAAATCCATTCTGTTAATCTATTTTTCTTCTGAAGTATTTACTTTTCAACACTTTCTATAAGATTCCTCATTTTTGAGATGCCAAGCATACATCAACATGCCTTTTCATTAATCTGGCCCTGCTGTGATCTTTCTAAAATTTCTATGAATGTTTAAATCTGAATTATTATTACAGAATCAGCTGATTCAAATAATCCCTTACATTACATTATATTGCAAGTATATGACTGGTAAATAAACATTTACCCAGAGGAGTTAAGTTAATCTTATCATGACTAAGTTAAAACAAGGTTAGTACAGTGTAGTCGGGGCTGCAGACATGAACATGTGGATTCAGCTGACACCTATTAAAGACAATTCTGACCATTGTCTTAGAAATGCCCTAAGCACAAGTTCTTGGTCCTTGGAGACTCTCTGGAAAAGTACTACTGTATGCCTCTCCTGTTCTTTTATTCCTCCCTGGTCATCTGTTAGCTATTGTCAGAGGCAGGACACAAAGCAAGATGGACCTTATCGCTGCCACTTTTCTGATACATTCTTATATTAAAAGCCAAAAGATGCATCAGAGGTTATTACTGGTGAAAAAGGGAGGATTCAAGGGCAGGGACTCTTTCAAGGGTGTTCCTTATTAAACAGAGAACTGAACTTACCACAACCACCTATGCAATTCCAAGAGCTGCTTTAATATCCCTCTGCTGTAACCATTAAAGATTAGTAAGCAACTGACCACCGTGCTAAAGATCACTATTCACATAACAGAAAAAAAAAGAGATAAAGCCTCTATTTCCTTTTTCTAATCACCTCCATTACTACAAAGATTCAATAGCTTAAGGGCTAATCAAATGGAAACGAAACCTTCTAGGTTTAATGTTCTTGCTTTTTTGTCCATTGTGCTTTTCTTAATTAGCTGCCCTAAATGCTGTCCTTAGACTGGTCATGTCTCACTGAAAGACATTTCTCTATGTGACATGAGCTTCACAGTTAATGTCTTTTTAGTTTCTTTATTTCCTTCTTAGAAAAGAAGGCAACAAGTAACAAATGTTCCTCAAGAGCAATCACTTCTCAGTATTTTCCATAGAAATTGAGTCATTTTGTACTTTAAAATATCTTTAACTTAAAATCACAATGGAGGAAAGACATTCAAATGTTTGCTTCTTCATGTGAAGTTTTAATGGGAGTCCCTGAAACCATTAGGGACTTTATGTTTTCAAACGAGGCAGTTCTACTTATATTATGAAAAGCTGTTGTGTATCTTTCATTACTGGCCAAATAAATACTTCAGGTTTATTGAATAGTCAGTAACACATAAGATTTTCTATGTTGCTGCATTATCCAGATTTCAGAACATCTGGAAGAGAGACAATAAATAAATAAAAATTAAAATATACATCTAACCTGGAACTGGTATCCTATATATAAGGCATTTAAAATAGGCAACAGCAATAACTCCTAGCAGGCTTGTACATTGAAAGCACAGCACAGACATCTGTTAATCTTCATAACACCTAGCAGGCAAGAGGGCATATACACTTATCGTCATTTGACAGAGAAGATGAGAAAAATCAAGTCCCAGCTTGCTGAAGACTGTGCAATGAACAACAGAGAGAGTGAGCCTAGACTAAGGACCAGAAGACTTGTGTGCCTTATTGTGCCCCATAGCAAGCCCATAAAATAAATAATTAACAATCAGGTTGTAATAGCACTGATGGTGAGAGGTTCTGCACATGTTGTAAGTGGACTTGCCCACATTACTTAGCTTCCACAGCATCCCCTGTGGAGACTTTCAAAACAGACTTTGCCTGGCAAGTTGTTTGGGAATGTCTGCAAGGGGATCTGAAATACTTTAGAGGACCCACTGCCTGAAGCCTGCCTTCACCGGATCCATCAAGCCTATTATTTTCTTATGCAAAATAAACATAAGCTTTATCAGTAGGGCTGATCAATCCTAAGCAACCATGCCATACAATTTTTACCCATCTACTCAAATCATGATATGTTACCAAAGCTGAGACAACTGGATTAGTGGGCTACCGAAGGGTACAGTCTGCCAGCACTTGGTCACTGAACTCAGCTGCATGTTTTCAGCTATTTGTCTCAAGGAATATTGCTTTACCTCTCCTGGCTACTATAGAGTTGAGACTCATACAGCTTTGTATAGAAGAAGATATTGCTGTGCTATGCCCTGTTATCACTATCAAGGCATGGCTTTAGAGATTTCCCCCCACTGAATGGTATGAAGTGTAAATTTAAAAAAAAAACAAAAAACAAAAAACAAGTTTTTCCTCTGTAGAGGGAAAAAATACCAGGTCTCTTAAATTCATCAATGCAGGAAATAAACAAGTGTGAATAAACAAGTGTGCAGATTTACATGATGCTTTCACAGCCCAGCTCAATTCCTTGTGAAGAACATTTTGTCTTCCTGCCCTGGCTGCCCTGCTGATAGTAAAGGAGAGAGGCAGAGCAAGGGAGAATAAAGCAACAACAATGAAGATAGAGGAATCACCTATTAATTTAGTAATCCTATAAAAGTTGTCACCTTTTCTGTCTCTGTGGACAGATAGGCTTTGGTTTATTATCTCATTTTTATGACTGTTTTTAAAGCATCACTTCCATCCATTCCCAAACACTTGTTTTGTCTTAATTCCTTAAGATGGATAAGGTGCTGTTCTCTGTGTGTTGACATAAATGCACATAAAGTTTGAAGTATCAGTATGAAGCATTTGGCTTTATTGCTTCAGCTTTGCTCAATCTTATCTAAAGACTCTGGAGTGCTGGACCTTTCAGGTTTGCCACAATTGTTTATAACTGAAGTACACAACAACATTTTAAACTTCTCTTCTTTCAACATATTCGCATTTATGGTATTTGTAAAACACTAATAATTCAACTGTAAATGGGACTTTATTTATGTCTACAAAAGACAGAGTTTACCTCATATGAAGCACAATAATTTTTACAATTCTGTGTCTGATTTTTCTGTGATTTTCTTTTTTGATGAACCAAACATCGCTGTTTTTAGTGAACAGAGTGAGGAAGTCATGTGCTGCACAACACACTTCTTACATCATGGAATCACAGAATGTTAGGGATTGGAAGGGACCTCAAAAGATCATCTAGTCCAATCCCCATGCCAGAGCAGGAACACTTAGATGAGGCTACACAGGAAGGCACCCAGGCGAGTTTTGAATGCCTCCAGAGTAGGAGATTCCACAACCCCCCTGGGCAGCCTTTTGCAGTGTTCTGTTACCCTCACTGAGAAAAATTTTCCTCTCAATTTTAAGTGGAACCTCTTGTGTTCCAGTTTGAACCCACTACCCCTTGTCCTATCATTGGTTGTCACCAAGAAGAGCCTGGCTCCATCCTCGTGACACTTGCCCTCTATATATTTGTAAACATTAATAAGGTCACCCCTCAGTCTCCTCCAAGCTAAAGAGACCCAGCTCTCTCAGCCTTTCCTCATAAGGGAGGTGTGCCACTTCTTTAATCATCTTCATTGCCCTGTGCTGGACTCTCTCCAGCAGTTCCCTGCGCTTCTTGCATTGAGGGGCTCAGAACTGGACACAATATTCCAGATGTGGTCTCAGCAGGGCAGAGTAGAGGGGAAGGAGAACCTCTCTCGACTTACTAACCACCCCCCTTCTAATACACCCCAGGATGCCATTGGCCTTCCTGGCCACAAGGGCACAGTGCTGGCTCATGGTTATCCTGTTGTCCACCAGGGCTCCAGGTCCCTTTCCCCTACACTGCTCTATAATAGGTCATTCCCCAACTTATACTGGAACCTGGGTTGTTCCTGCCCAGATGTAAGACTCTACACTTTCCCTTGTTATATTTCATGAAATTTGTCCCCACCCAACTCTCCAGCCTGTCCAGGTCCCGCTGGATGGCAGCACAGCCTTCTGGCGTGTCAGTCACCCCTCCCAGCTTGGTGTAATCAGCAAACTTGCTGATAGTACACTCTATTCCCTCATCCAAATCATTGATGAATATATTGAATAATACAGGCCCCAGTACTGACCCTTGAGGCACTCCACTAGATACAGGCCTCCAGCTGGACTCTGCCCCATTGACCACGACTCTCTGGCTTCTTTCCTTCAGCCAGTTCACAGTTCACCTCACTACCCGTTCATCCAGACCGCACTCTCTCAGTTCAGCTGTAAGCATGCTGTGGGATACTGTGTCAAATGCTTTACTGAAGTCAAGGTAGACCACATCCACTGCCCTGCCATCATCTATCCACCTCGTTATGCCCTCATAAAAGGTGATGAGGTTGGTCAAGCACGACTTCCCCCTGGTGAAGCCATGTTGACTGCCCCTAATGACCCTCTTATCCCTGATATGCCAAGGATAATTTGTTCCATTACCTTCCCAGAGATGGAGGTGACGCTGACTGGTCTATAGTTACCCGAGTTCTCCTTCTTGCCCTTTTTGAAGACTGGAGTGACATTTGCTTTCCTCCAGTCCTCAGGCACCTCTCCCGTTTCCCAAGACTTGGCAAAGATGATGGAGAGCGGTCCAGTAATGACCTCAGCCAGCTCCCTCAGCACCCGCGGGTGCATTCCATCCGGACCCATGGATTTATGGATGTCTAGATTGCCTAATTGCTCCCTAGCCCGGTCCTCATCAACCGTGGCAAACTCCTCCATTGTCCTGCCTTCCTCTGGGGCCTCAGCGGTATGGGGCTCCTCAGGACAGCCTCCGGCAGAGTAGACAGAGACAAAGAAGGTGTTCAGTAACTCTGCCTTCTCTGCATCTTCTGTCACCAGCACACCCACCTCATTCATCAGTGGGCCTACATTGCCTCTGGTGTTAGTTTTATCTGCCACGTATTTGAAAAAGCTCTTTCTGTTGTCCTTGACCCCTCTCACCAGGTTTAATTCTAAGGAGGTCTTAGCATTCCTAGTTCCCTCCCTACACCCTCTGACAACAGCCTTATGTTGTTCCCCAAGTGGCCAGCCCCTCCTTCCATGATCTATAAACCCTCCTCTTCCACTTGAGCTTACCCAGCAGTTCCCTGTTTAACCAGGTGTCCTGGCTCCCTTCCTTGACTTCTTATGTGTTGGGATGCTCTGATCTTGTGCCTGGTAGAAGCAGTCCCTGAACACTAACCTACTATCTTGGGCCCCTTTACCTTCAAGCAGCCTTTCCCATGGGATTTCCCCTAGAAATTGCTTGAAAAGGCCAAAGTTTGCCATGCTGAAGTCCAGGGTTGCAATTCTGCTTGCTATTCTGACATATGATATATTAGAAATTCTCATGTTTATGCTTCAAAACATTATGTTAATCTGACTTTTCCTGTCTTTAAAAACTATCAGTAAGTATTAGCACCACGGACTGGCTGTTTCTTGTAATATATAACACCATGTCATATGCCGAGAGAGCTGTATAACCAGACCTTGAAACCTGGCCAATTTTCCATACGAAAATGTTGATGACTGATCATACTGAAGTCAATAGTTCTCACCCATGACAAATACTGGTGTCCCGTTTGTCCTATTAAGAAATTCTGAATGAAAAATCAGTATATTATGTAAACTGTATAAATATATATGGTGGTCCAAGCTCTAAGTATTTGTTCATTTAAAGCTTATCAAAGAGATAAAATGTGTTCTGCACTAGAGGTGTGGTTGGTGTGAAGGGGCAGAGCCCTGCACAGGGAAGATGTCAATGTGACCAACCAGTTTCTCATCCATGGTAGAACACAGAGAGTGAAGAGGGCAGCAGAAGAGAGCCAGATAGGTCTGGTTGGGGCTGTGTGTTTGTCAGTTACTTGTCCAGGCAGGCACCATGTTGCATGGAGTGAGGTAGGGCCAAGTGTTGACGGACCTGGGGACAAGCCATAGCCAGACACTTTCTCCTTCCTGTCTTTGACCACTCAGCAGGCGTAATGCACAGAGGTTAAATACTAAATCTATCACGTGTCCGATTTTCAGAAAGGTCTTTCTGGCTAAAGTCAGTGTCACTTTCCCTCTTGAGTACTCTGACCTTTGTGGAGACCTGAAGTGCAGAAGGGACCCATTCCTTGTTCCTGTAGCCCCACAAGTAGGATCAGCATGTCACTTCACACAGCAACCCACAAGTGGGGTCCTTGCTTCTTCCATAAATATCGTCAAGCGTCGCATCTTTACCTGGCTCCAGAAGAGCTATTTTCTTTGGTTTTGTTGCATGCAAACTTCGAGTTTCTACTGCACTGGTCTGCACCAGTGTGCAATTCATGTACAGTCCATTATCTCCACTTGATTCCATTTGAGACAGTACCCTGAACTACTCAGTGTACCTTTGCACCAAGTAGTTTTTCTGGTGTAAATTTCTTTTGGGACTAATTTGGGGGACTGCAGACCTCCATATGTTTTCTTTCTGCTTGCAGCTCCCTCCTGAGGGCAGCAGTTCTGCCTGTTTGCTGTGCCGGTGGGACAGACAGATGGACGACATCTGCAGTCAGTCAGCATGAGGGACAGCAGAGAGGAGGGTGGTAGCATTCCTTTCTGCTGTCCTGTGGATCAAGTAGCTGCACAAAGTAACAGAAACAGGATGCAATCCAGATATAAGAAGGAGAAAGTAACATCCAGGATTTCTTACCTGCCAGTGTGAGACTGAAAAGTGTCAAGGAAGGATGTATTTCCCTGTGGATCTAATCAGTCAGGATGTATATGTCAAAAGGTGGTTAAAATCAGTATAAACATATTTTCTTTTTCGGTTTCTTATATTGGTGCTTGTTATTTAAACAATGAAAATTGTCATCTTCTACAGTTTCAGGAAATACATTACAAAAATTAACCTGCCTGTTGAAGAAACTGTCTGCCATTTACATTTCTTTCTTTGACTGTTAGCAACTACATCTCATTAAAAATACCAAAAATAAAAACTTCTCATGATAACTTCAGCAAAATTATATAGAACATGTACCACTGGACTTTGGACAGACACTCAACACATGCCCTGCTCATTTCATCATTGTCATTCAGTGAATGTGATATGGAAAGTCAGTGGAAATGAGCTTTTCCTTCTTCCAAAGTAATTCCTATCTTGGTAGCTGGGTTCTCTGCTTCTTCATCAAATAGTGAAACTCCTGAAGCAACCAGGTAACTTACTTTGTATCTCACATCAGAACACAGTGAGAGTTCCCACCAGGCTTACCTAACTCTAATTTAAAACTGAAAAGCTCTCTCTTGTTTACCCATAATTTACATTGTAAAATGTGTGACAAAACTAGAAAATCCCAGTGGGCAATGCCATCTCTCCTGTCAGTTTGGATACATTCTCACAGATATTGTGAGTCTCTAGGATTTTACAGTTACTCTGCATACCCCAAGGCAAACAAAAACAAAAAATAAAAAGCCAGAAAAATCTTACTGTGTCTGTGACTTGAGAACAGTCTTACCACTTTTTTTATTTTCAGTGACACCATGCAATACGTCAGACTTTGGATGAACCTTCCTCTGCCCAGCACCAGAAAAGGCCCTTTACAGGAAAATGAGTAATGCTACAGGGGTTTGCATGTGTACCAGAACAAAGAATTAAAATGGTCTCTACTGTCTCCCTTCCACACTTTGGAAGATTAACAACAACAGAACTAACTCATTAGAATAACAAGTGTGTGGAGTTTCAGATATTTGTTTCCCCCTTCCCCACATAATTTTATGATGAGTGAGACCAAAGTGACAATAATGCAGATAGACAGGAAAAACTGCTATGGCATGGTTAACAGCAGCATAATTTCTCTCCTACTGCTTCATCCATATGGTTCAGAGATGAAATGCTGGAACTACTTTCCTAAGATAGCTGAGTGTATTCTGTCTTTTTCCTCTGTGTTCAGGTGTCTGGCAAGCCCTGCTGATCAGGTTCTGGTGACAAAGTTTGTCGTACAGGAATCCATCCACTTAAAAGGAAGTTTGCAGGCCACCAGCAAGGTTTTAGATAGCATTCAGGCACAGAAATCTAAAGGATGCTGAGGTGAGAGGATCACAGAGCATTTTAGCAGAGAAGTATATGTCCCAGGGGTTCTTCACAGGACAGGAATTGATCCTGTACCTTTCAGTATTTACGTTACTGATCTGGAGTCATACAGAAAATAATTGCTGATATAGTGTACTGATGCTGTACCACACTGGAGGATGGATGTGAAGAAAGGAAGAAAGGAAGACTCATATGGAATGATGTGAATCATTTGGCAAGATATACTCCTGCAATTCAACATTTTTTGAGAAAGAAAATAAAAAATGGAGACACTGTACACAACTTAGTGTTTCAAGCATGAATTTAATTTTTATGTGACTAACTTTTGCTTTGAAAAAATTCCTTATTTTGCCTAGAAATTCTTTGTGAACTTGGTACAATTTCCTCAAATATTTGTAGCCATTTTTGTGTTTGAGGGAATAGCATTATTGGCATTCCTTTTTATCCACTAGCTTAGGCACTTATTCACCGCATGAGAGACCATGAGGGATCAAGCCTTTCTGCCTGAAGGGATCTGAACTCACATCTGCCACACACCAATAAAGTACTATCAGTCTGTTAGAGCTGCTGTGCTCAGCACAAACTGTTTAAAATTCATTGAACCATCATGTGAAGGAGTGAATTATTTCACTACCTGGCTTGATCCACTGGGCACTCTCATAAAATGTGGGACATTTTCATTCCAGTCCCTGCTCCAGTAAGTCTTTTAATATTAATATGAAACAGCATATGACCAACGAGACAGAGGAAGGACACCTCACTGTAGGATGATGGTATTTATACCAGCATGGTAGGTATTTAGTAAAGCTTCCTGAGATGTATTGGTTCAAAACTGTTGAAGCAAAGTGCAGAAATTAATGTCAGCCTTTGGCCTTCCTGAGGATTTTGCTAAACCATAGAAATTGGATAAAAGAAGATCAATCACCAAACTGTCATTAATTCTAGATCTTCAATTTATTGCCTGTCCCAAAGTGTATGAAAATCAAATATTCTGCTCATGTTTAATGTAATGCTTCAGTAGATACATGAATATTTTTCACTCTTTTTCTGGTTTGGCAAAGACAAAACAAACCGAAGTATAAAATTTTTTTGAATTAAGGGAATTTTCATGTACTGTTTTATTCAGCTGGTGAAGAGAAAATAACTACTCAGAGATCTTTAATTGCATCTATCTTAGAGGGAAAGGATGCTTAGCACTGTATTCAATTGTCACCTAAAAACTTTATCAAGCCTTTAATGTGCACTGGCTGAAGTCTGAATAATTGCATTGGTGGTGACTGAAAGCTTACTATGTGATTTTAATTACTGAGAGGGCAATCAATCTCCATTCCCTGTAGCTATTACTGTGCAAAGTTCTACTTAGTGCCCATTTTACCCATTTTCTTTTTTTTTGGGTAAAGGAAAATTGACTGGATTAGGTTTTTCCTCTACCGGTAAAAATATATATATTTCATTTTAACATTTGATTCTAGTTGCCTTACATAAGCAAGAGGAACACCTAAAAGCAGTGCATTTCCCACTATCAGTATAGGGAATAACATTTGTTAATAGCTCCATATTTGCTTGTTCAAATCTTTGTTTTGCACAAGCAGGTTTGCTGGCTGAGTGGCTTATTGCACAGTTGATTTTTTTAACTAAGTAGTCTAATATCAAAAAGACATTGCTCAATGTGGCCTACATAGGCAGGGGAGATAAAATGTTTTCCAGTTTTAGATTCTGGAGTGTTTATCCCCTTTACCTTTTAGACCCCTGCAGCTGAGGATGTCAACATGAAAAGGATGAGAAGGCTGGAAGTCCTCAAAAACCTCTCTGGTGAAGTGAAAGCAATGAAACTGGTGAAGGGTCACAAGGACAAGTCTTATGAGGAGTGGCTGAGGAGGTTGAGGGGAGACCTTTCTCACTCTCCACAACTACCTGAGAGGAGGTTGTAGCATGGAGGGTGTTGGTCTCTTTTTCCAGGTAACAAGTGGTAGGATGAGAGGAAATGACCTCAAGTTACACCAGGGGAGGTTTATATTGGATATTAGGAAAAATTTCTTCCCAGAAAGGGTTGTTAGGCATTGGAACAGGCTGCCCAGGGAAGTGGTTGAGTCACCATCCCTGGAGGTGTTTAAAAGATGTGTAGATGAGGTTCTTAGGGACATGGTTTAGAGATGGAGTTGGCAGTGTTAGGCTAACAGTTAGATTCAATGATCTTAAAGGTCTTTACTAACCAAATGATTTTATGATTCTATGTGTTGTCTAATTCTAAAGCAATTATATCTTGCAAAGTGAAAAAAGTCTTTGATTTTTCTTTTAGTCCTACTTCAAGTCATTCTGCTATAAACTAGGCTTAAATGAGAGCCCAAAACAATCCAACTCATTCCCTACACTATGACATTGTTGTCATTTATTCTGTCACACCCTTATTTGCAACCACTTTCATAAGTACCTAACTGAATTCAGTGTGACCATTCTTGCTTAAATTCCAAATTTCTGTAATGGTCAGCTAAACATGGATCAGAGGATCATGCAACCCATTTTTCAGTATTATCACACTGTCTTGGAATAACATACACAACTCTTTCGTCTAAGCTGATTTCTGGTAGGTATTTGATATGTTCATTTTTCTTAAGATCATGTAGCATTTGAACCTACCAACCAATTCATTTAATCTGAGCAAGTTTCACTGTTCTCACTGTAGCTAATGAGGGAGAGTAGCAGTTAAAAAGAAAGTATTTCATTTGGACACTTTCTCTTGGCTATGATTATAAAGAGGATCAAGGTGATTTGCTTAGACCTTTAAATAACTAATACTACTTGAGCTGAATTCCATATGGCATTTAAATGAATTAAGCCTATCTCTAATCAGCATTAGGATTTGGAAGTCATTGCTGTTTTTCAGGCTTCATGATCTGGCCATTTTTATAATTCTATATGTTCATGAAAATATTTCACTAGCACTTGGCATAGCTGCATTGAAATTAATGACATGCTGCACAAACATTTGATTATATGGAGAACAACAATTTAAACAATTCCAAGTACCTTAACTTATTCTTTATATCCAGCGGATTACTTCGGCAGAAATGAATGAATAAATGATAAAATCAACTCAAGGATGTATAATTTTTCTGTACTGGGAAATCTTTACTGCTAATTTTATGTCATGCACCTAAATCAGTTCTTTATAAAATAAACAAATCTGTTGAAAGATAAAAATAGATCAAAGGTCACTTTGGCTTAGGAGTCTCAGTGACATATAATCAGCTTAGCTTCATCTCACTGTAAAGAATACTTTGACAAGCAGGACACTGCAAAGACCTATTAAAAGTTCTGTGGAACTTTGAAGTATTACGGTAGTCAGTCCTGGCATGAACCACAATCACTAAGATTCATTTCTTGTCAGTACTATTTTCCCTTTTCAAAGAATGACTACTTAAAAACCCTTCCACAGCAAAAGTTGCTGTTACTGAGGTTCATTGCTTGTGAGCAGCAGAACAGAAAAAATTATAAAGAACTGAGATAAATGTGCAGAAAACTATTCTGCAGATGCTGATCTTTCTGTATTAATGGACAATTCTTAGAGGATGTTATATATACTCTGCTGGCATATAGCTTTTCATTTGTACTTTTACTGGCTGTAACTTCACAGTTCTTCCAGTTTCATCTCACTGACTCTTCATTCTCACCTCTTAAAACTGAGCTTATTTGAGAGCAAGAGAGCAGGAAAGAGAAAAGAAATCTCAGAAAGAAATCAGCCTGTGAGAAAGTGCAGGAACATAACCTGAAAATATTATTCAAACTGTCACCATGATTAATATTTTTGGCCTTCTCTCACCTACTCATCAAGACTCCTTTGAAACCAGCAACACTATTTACTCTCAATTCTGCTTTATGTCCAGGTCTTTTATTCTTTTGCTCCATTTTTCTGAAGTTCTGCCTTGCTCTTTTTCACTCTTGTACTGTCTACCTCTCCATTTTCATCACCTGCAGGCCATCTGGGTGAGTCTGTTTACCACTCATCTGAGAGAGAAAGGTGGCTTGGCTTAGCCACCTGCTATCACCAAAGACCCTCTGCTCAGCCTAATGATTATTTCCCTGCTTGTTTCCCTGCACAAAAACTACACCACCCTCCCCAGATCCCATTTCTGCAGAAAGCTTACCCTGAAGGTTTCACCCTAGCCTGCGTAAATGTACTCTCATCAACCAAAATGCACTCAAGACTAAACAAAAAGCTGAACAGAGGTTTGGGGATTTAAATCTCGTTTTTATCTAATTAATTCTGCTTTGGTACATGAGGAAGATGACAGAGAAAAAAATATTTTGATCAAGTGTAAGTGATTTACAGATCTGGTCTGCACATACAACGCAAAACAGGTTTCAGAAAAACAAAAGAAAAGTTCAGGCCTGCTCTGAGAACAATACAAGAAGACAAAACAGCTTGACAAGGAATTTTTCCTAATGCAAATTTTAAATTTTGGTAGGCTGTAACATTTATATTAGAATGATATATCAGAGCTTGGACATCAAGGAATCAGAGGTGAATATTGCATTTCAGGTAGGAGAGTGGAGAAATACCATCTTAAGGATTTACTTTTAAAATTTATTAGTTTTCATTATCTAAAGTTATTTCAACATTTAAAGCACGAAACTCACCAATTTGCCAGGCTGTCCTCCCTTTTTAAATCCATCGGCTGTTGTACCCTAATGTTTTATCTGATCAAGCATACTACAGTGCAGCTAAAAATGTGGACAATCAAACAAATTCATCTACTTGCATCCATAATTATCCAGTTAGGAATTAATCTCATAAAATAATTCAGCCTATAGCTAGATAGAAACATACATCAGAATTCAGTATTACTATGAATGACTACAGTATTTATAAGAGGCTAGGAAAAAAATGGAACAATGTATGTAAAGGACAGAAATTATGATAAAAATAAATGCTCAGTGCTATGTGCTTCATACAATCAATTTCTGCCTTGTCTCTAAGGGATTTTCTTCTTGACAAATCTGAAGTCTAGCAAATACTAAGGTTATGTTCTACAGATAAATCAGCTGTGGCACCAATTCATCACAACTGCACACATCTGGCAGACTGTTATACAGTTCATATAGTTTATTTGTTTGCTAAGGTAGCTAAACCCCAAGTTTTTTCTTGAAGGGATTATCTACAGATGTTCCCTCTGATAAAAAAATTATATGTGTTTCCAGGAGTTATCTCATTACTTTAACAGGGCTGTATCAAAAGTGGTACATTGAAATCTGAGTGCTCAGCACTAGACAGTCAGGTTGTTCCGGCTGGAAAAATTGCTACCAACTGTGCCAAATAAGGCTGCAACGGAATACTAGCTAGTGGAAGAAAGTAGGAATTGCATTTCCTTTTTTGTTTTGGGGTTTGTTTGTTTTATCAGAAGTCCAGCTCTCCCCATATTAAAGAGCTTACCTAGTACAACAAATAACAGGACCAGATCCATAATGTGCTATTTTCCTTATATTCAGGAAGATATTCTGTTCTGTGAAATCACAACACAGTTCCTACAATGTACCTGCCTCTCTCCATAATTCCGTGGGTGAGTCAGTACACCAAACTTAGCATGAGCTGGCATACTCTAACAGGGCAGGACCCAGCAGCAGATGACCCTGTTACCTGTAGTGCTATTTCTACCTTAGATTTTAAAGTCAGGAAGAAAAAAATAGGGGTAGAATTCCATTTGACCAGTTCATGTCTCAACTTTCAATATGCCTTCATGCTGGCCTGAATAAGGGGAATCAGAGGAGATGTTTTCCAAGTCTCCTCAAATAACTGTCCAAATTCTTGCTCAATTAATGGAGAAAAACATTAAGCTGCAGAAGGTCCAGTCTACCTTGTAAACATGCTGGTTAGGGGCATGGTATAGTGGTGGACTTGTCAGTGTTGTTTACAGTTGGACTCAATGACCTTAAAGGTCTTTTATAACCTAAAGGATTCTTTAATTCTATGATTTTATGATTCTGTGGGAAAAAACTCTTTTCTCCGGTGAGTTACATGACCAAAAAGCACAAGTCCTTTTGCTTAGTTTTGCAAACTACTGCTCTCATTGAGAGTACAAGTGACTGCAATGGAAATAAAACTTCATCCACCTAGCATCCCATTCGAAGGGCTCTCTTACGTAGAAAACTGGGAAAGAGCAAAGGGGTTGATGGTAGGGCTTGAAAGACACATTACTTGAAATCTCCACAGGGAAGGAGTCTCTTTTGAGTAAAAAGATGAAAATCCTCCCTTCGTCTTCCATGCCTCTCCCAAACTGAGTATTGAACTCACATTGATTTACCTATTAGCTGAGCTTCCTCTTGCCGTGACATTGCCATGCCTTTAGGTATACACAAAAAGATAAGAAAAAGATGTAAGGTGTAGGAGAAAGAAACTTCAGATTTGCAAAACCTGCCTGACAGAAACAGCTCTGAGAGAAGCTGAGAAAAGCTGAAGAGCATCTGTGGCACATCAGGGCTAGGGCAGAGAAAAGCAGTTGTCAATGGTTTGTTCACACCAGTGCTGGTACCTCTGGCCAACACAGATCTGAAGGGGGCCTCTTCTATTTTAGTAGGTTCCTCATCTTTTCACTTCATGTATGCAGCTGCATATATTTTAGTTCTAAATGGATGCCCATGTTTTCATTCCTTTGCATTTTCCATTCTAGCCTTCTTGACCAGTTATTTGAGGCCAATATGTTAATAGCCGTAACTCCTGGTAGCAAAATTTGCTCTGACACCTAAAATCTTTCAGAATTAGAGAGCACTTTACACTTTCTGGCTAAACCACAATTCACGAATACTTCAAGTAGCAATCCTTTAGATATGTGCAAGTATTTAGTGTCCACAATACAGAAGTGAAAACTATTTACATTACAATGGTATTCAGTATTCTCTTTCATTTGGGCAGCTAAAATTATCACCCACTCAGCTTTACTGTTCAGATAAATAATAATTCTAGTATGTACCATAGCTATTCACTACTAAAATATTAAGGGAGACCTGCAGGCAGAGGAAAACTAGAGAAAAACTGTCTTTGTTGAAAGGAAAAAAAAATAAAAAAAGAGGCCAAATGGCCTTCAAGAGAACTAAAAACTATTTATTACACAAGAAGCTTTTGAGCTGCTTTTATTCACCATGACAGGACAGTAGAGAACTGTAAGTTCCAGCTGCCCTTGAATTACAGACTTCGGCTCTGCTCTTACACAAGAAGATGAGGCTGCAACTGGTTGTCTTATGCCAGTAGGGTTAAAACAGTTGGTTCAGTCACTTGCGCCTGAATGATTTCTGATGCACTATCCATAGGCCTAAAATCATCCAATACTGAATGTTTATCTCCATACCCCTTTGCTTTCTCCTCAGAGGGTAGTTACTTGGAGGAGGGGTGGGGGAAGGAACTTATACAGATATGGTGGCAGCTGAAAAGAAGTACATTCGAGAGTTAAGAAAACAAATCAAAGTGGTGGTGTGTCAACATGTCCATTTGTTTTCTAACAGAACCCCACATGATATTTAAGTAGTAAAGTGAAGCCAATTAATTAAAATTGCACAGAATATGTTAATATTTCAGTCTGAAGGCAACAGAGGCACGTGTGAATGCGTACCAACTACAGGTTAAATGACACAGAAAATAAAGGGAAAAGGATATCTCAAGAGCTTCAAAGTTTGAATGCTCATTCAAACTTTCCAAAACTCTTTGGTTCCCTACATATTCACTATTGGATGTTGTGAAAAAAGTGTCCCTTTGGCGAAGTGTTTCTTTTCTGAGAAGGCTTTGAGATCTGCTTTTCCTTCTATCTACATATCGTGGAAACACTGGTCATTCCTACCCTGGTGAACCAAATCCAACAGAGTGCCATCACCCTCTCTTGCTTCTTTAATGTGATGTTGAAGGGTCCTCATAAAGGTTTCTTCTGCCACTTAGCTTTTAGCTTTACTACAATAACCCAAATCCAGTGATTATGTTGCAATGGACTTATAAAAAAAACTGTTCTCTACCATCATGCTTCCTTCACACATCTTCCAATCCACAAAAATTTCAATACACCATAGCACTTTCTTAATATCATGCAATAAGTATTCTTAATAGATCTGAGCAACTTTTCTTCACTGAATAATATTGAGCAGAAGAAATATTTGAGATATCAAGCTGACTGCAGCTGCTGCATTCTAGAAGATGCACTTTCAAGTTCCTTCAGGTAGAGTTGAATTTCAGTTTGCTCATTGGAAACTAGTGCTCCAACCAGAAGCTGAGTGAAGCAGCAGCTGAGTAAAACCGGTTTACCAGTAGTTGAGTAAAATACTAACATTCCCTTAGTAATGATGAATCCAGCTTTATCTCTATTGCCTATGTGAGAAGTGCTTGGGAACAAAATGGGGTAGCACGGGGAGCGGGTTGGGGACCAAATAGAGTATTTAATCCAGTGTGAATTAGTGGATTACTGATTTTTTTACTAGTTTTGCAAGGAAAAGAGAATAAATTCTTATTTACATTCAATTAGAGTTGAGGTCTTCACTTTCTCTTCTCCAGTTAAAGGAAAAAATAATCACACTGATAAGTATTATTGAACGGAATTGTATCTTTAATGCAATAGGATTAAAATTAAATTACAGAGGGACAAGAAACACCGGTCAAGCATAGGTCCGGTGGAGTCCAGTACAAGCACATTTGGGGGAATATAGTCTGTGAGGATTTGAAGAAGCTGTATGTGACTCAGGACTGAGGTGAGGTATTGCAGGATTGTGTGAATTCCTCAGAAATAGCATGGGATCTGAAGAAGCAGCAGTTACCAAAAGCAGTACAAATGTAAGGAAGAACTGAGACTAAGTTATAAGTATTTTCAATGGACTGATGACATAATTACATATGTTAATTTATTTTATGTTAGCATAACCCGGTCACCCATTTAATATTTTCAATGTGTATGAAAAAATAATCTTATAATCTTACAACACTTTAGCTATGACAACCGACCGCTTCTGTCATGTTATGCATTGGTTTTTGCTTATTTAACACAAAAGGAAGGTTATTTTATTTAAACATATATCATTTAAGTAATTTATGTTATCATCAATTACAAACTGTAAGTACCTTTTCTGAAGTACCATGGTTTAATCAGGTACCATATATGCTATACCTGCCTATTGACTCTCATGGCACTCCCATGTGAAATTGAGATATTGCTATGAGGCAGATGATCATATAGATGACCAACGTTGGAAAATAATTCTCAGTTCATCTTTACCCTCTGAATGCAACTCCTCTTCCTAAGCCTCTTCTGATTTCCATTCATTCTTCAGCTTTGTCTTTGTCTGACACTTGAGCACTGTGATTATGTACATCAATGTACATATTTAAAGCTCAGTGAAGTCACAGGACCCTCTCCTCTAGCTGAAGTGGGCATTGGATCAGGATTCATATAGGTTAGCATAAAATCACCAAGGAATCATTTAGTCACATGCAGACTCCTACCTCAGGATATGGCAACAGAGTGAAGAATAGCACTTACGGGGTCAAGCTCTCCCTTCAAAGAAGATTAAATACATCTATTTATTGTTAATGGGGAGGGTGCATCTAATTCATCAGAAATACCATAGATCAAACACCCTTAGTCATCAATCTCTCCTCTGTTTCAAAGGTTTCTTGATTGTCCGTATAACAAAGCAGAACAGGAAAATCACTGAAGTTCTTAATGCTGCTGGAAACGCTCTGGACCTGCCTGGTGGGCTGCCCACCACAGTATCTGTGTGTCAAACAGGCCAACCTGCCGCAGGCTGGCAGCTACGTGAACTGTATCTGATGAGCCATAAGTGTTTACTCTTTCTTGTTTTCACATTGTTCCTTATTCTCACGTTTTTGCTCCTGGGAGCACACTTCGCCCTCTGTCAACTATAAAATTGGTCAGAACTGCTGCTCTGAAAGAATGGTCAGTCTAAACAAATAAAAGGGTGGTAAAGTGCCCAGCCAGAAATCACCCAGAAGGCTGGTCACGGGATTCAGGTTCCCTCAATCCTACACCACAGCCAAATACATTATACTATTTTGCCTTTCATCATTAGTGTTCCCAAATCCTCCTGGGTTTAAAAGGAAATGCCATTCATCTAGCAAGCTACCGAAGTGCAGGCTGCACAGTCCTTAGTGTCTTTACATACACTTCCCTCTAGTGTTAAAAGGGAGCAACTCAACTGCTTCCTGGAGCAATAAACTTGCCTTTGAGTTTTACATGTAGTGCGAACCCCAAATTTCTCTCTGCGGTGGAATAACATCAAAATAAATAGTGCCTTAAGTATCACAGGGGATATTAAAAAAATAATTAAAAAAAAAAAAAAAAAAAACAAAACACAACCAACTAGCACTTACCGACTTCCCAGAGACATTGCAAGTCATGAGAAGAAACACAAAGTCAAGGTAAAAGATTCAGAGCCATAACACTTTCACTAAATTCTGTCAGGCATTTGTGCACTACAGCTGTGTATTAATATTGGACCTGACCTTCAATCATCACCTAAGACAGCACTGCTGATATTAGGAGTATTCCTACAGTAAAATATGTTTGTGTCTTAAGATCAAGCAAGGATGTACTGGCAAGTAATGCCCTTCAACATAATAACCTTGGCAAGCCAAATTTAGAGGACACATTTTGTGAGTCTCTTATTCTTGCCATGGTCAAAGAACCCACTGAGTTTGTTAGGACATATGCTGGCTTAAAATTTGAAATACTGTAGGATAACCATTCTAACCTATAAACACAAAGTGAAAGATTCTTGTTAACCAAAGACCAGACTTAAAGAAATTTGAATATTGTGAAGTGAGCACTTGAGCTAAAAGAGCATCTATCTGAAAACAGTCAAATCTTCTGGTGGGTTAGGAAAATTCATTCAATAACAAAACCAAAACTTTCTCAGTATTAAAAATAAATAGATAGATAGATAGATAGATAGATAGATAGATAGATAGATAGATAGATAGATAAGAAGTCTTTGCGCCTGAAGTGGTGGGTACATGGTTTCACTGATCCCTTCCTGAAGCCATTTCTACTTGGGAAATATATTTCCACTAACTACTGTGAATGTGACAAAGCTACTCTAAACACTAACACTAACACCTTAGCTACTCTAAACACTATCCTTATGCAGCCTGTTCCATCTTTTCATGTGTTAATTAAAAAAAGTCCTAGTTAAACATTTAAAAAGTGTCCATGCATGTATTTTAAGCAATATGAAAGATCCTGAAATTTGCCACAGTAAGGTGAATATGAACTTTCCAGTATTCTCCTGCTCCTTTCTTATTAATCTTTTCAGCTCCTATTTGGATTCCCTATTGTTTTGCTGATGCAAATTAATGTAAACTATTACTGTTCTGATTAGCTAGTTCTTGCTCCACCTACTTCATGTAGCAGTAAACGTCCAAAGAAAACCAAAAGCACAAGAGATTTAGCTTCACTGTTCACAGGGGTGCGTTATGATATATTCCGGAACTTGAACACAACATCTGAATAATGCAATCACAGAAAAAGTCTTCTGGGATGAATTTAATTAACAAGGCTGTAGCCCTGAAATTCTCCCTGCATGGGTGTGCTTGTTGTAGCTTTAAGACTTTGAGAAGCCATATGCATACCATTTATTTGGTTCACAGTTCAAATCAGACATTGAAACATACAGGATCAGGTCCTAAGTTTAGCTGATTTACCTCATCTGAAAAGCTGAAATAGACAACTAATTCTAGATCTTATTAAGAAAAGCTGGGCAACATTTCTTAGACTGATAATTTGTTGAAAAAGAAAAATCAGAGAACCTGAAGCTAGGACTGAATTAGCAAATAGCAACCTTCGTGTCTTCCTGTGACTTTTCTGAGCTTTTTTTTTTTGATCACAAAGCCAAAATGTAATCCAGGTTTACAACTTTCTTTCTCTTATGTGGTCTTCTAGATTTCCTCAGTAACTGGTACCTCCAATCAGATAAGCCTGCAGTTTTTCTTTGTGGGAAGAATAAAATGCAAAATTATATTGAATTCTGCAATTACAGAAAGCTTCTTAGAAAAAGAAAGCAGAACTAAAAAGACTCATAAGATATGTTTATACTTTTATATGCATATTTATGCATGAACGTGGAAAGGAACTATTTGAGTAAGGGACGCAGTGGTATCAGCTGGAGGCAAATGGAGACGTGCCCTTATCAGCCACTTTTATGAATGCTGCCTAAAAATGCTGCCACCATTTCATAGTTTTCTTTCCTTATGTAAATTGTGTGGCATTTTACTCCTAGAGTAATTATCTTCAGAGGGGCATCACTTAGAGTAAAGCACTCAGCACTGTAACCCAAAGCAAAACTTAGTGACCCACTGTGCATGCATATTAGCAGTCTGCCAAGAAAAACTCCTGATTTCTCCTGCAGAGTTGAAGTCTCTACATTTTAGTAGTTAAGCAAAAAAAAATTGGGTGGGATTCACCCATTCTAACTGAAGTAATTTAGCAGTTACATGTCCAAGCCTTGCTAATCACCCTTGGTGATCACACAGAGGTGTAGTCAATAGAGTAAAAGAGCTTCCAGCAGATGATTCATGTGTCCTCTCTTCCTTGTGAGGGCTGGACAAAATGACCTTCTGGACGTTAATATTTCTCTCCACTGAATGTAAAAGGGCCCAAGGGTTAAAAATTCAGATATACAAATCTAACTGTTTGGTGCAGATGAATCTTCCCATTAGCTCATCAATGACAGTGGATGTTCTGGCCAGATGAGAGACTTCTCAGAAAGGTAGTATTTCTACCTTGTGATGCTCCATAAGTTGGTGCTATAGTGGTTAGTCTAGCTGGGGAGTTAAGTCAAACAGACCTCACAAGTGCCAAATAAATTAATAAATAAATAATACATTCAACTGACAAGGTATTTTTTGACTGCTAGGGTTAACTTCTGGAGAAAACTTGTTGGTTTTTTGCAGGTGGGTTTTGGGGGAAGGGGCTAAACTATTGAGTTTTTAATGATCTAAAACCAGTTTTAATAGAAACAAAGATGGAAAAGAACTTTCCACGATACTCTACTTGTGATTTTATTTGGAAAACTTACAGTTCAGATTTTTTTTTCTGTTCATGTAAATTGAGGAACACAGAGCATTGCCCCATTAATGCAATTATTATTCAGATTCATTGCAGATCTTCTTTTGCAGTTAATCATAAAAGTTTTGGCCTTCACTGCAAGTACCTGGGTTTTATGTGATGTACTCTGAATTTATAATTTGTGAACTGCTGCACATAATTGGGATCAACAAAACTCAAAATTATGTTTGATGTATCTCAGAAAAGCTGATTTTTTTATGGGTTGTTTTTTTTTTAATTGCATTCAGGAGAGGTTCAGAGAAGCTAGATGTCAGTCTGGTTTTTATCAAACTTGTTCAGATCATGTCTGCAACTGCATTTTGCCTAAGACATTAGTATGCTAAAAGTAAGGGATGCTTCTGGGTAACAGAGTATAAAAGTAGGTCAATATACAAAGACATTCTCTCAGTGACAGTTTTATGACTTAAAGCAATAGAGCACCCCAGGCTACCTGTGTTTTGAATTCTAATATTGAATTTTCAAGTAAAGATATGACATTAATACATTATCCTTCAGCATTTGGAAGTAATAAGTTCTCTTAATTTAAATCTGTCAATGGAAATTTCAGTTCTAGGTACTATCTTTCCTAAAAGTTCAAAGTGAATGGAATAACTGAGTTGTCTTATTCCTTCTTTGCTCTTAAGGGAAGTTCTCACACCTTAGCATTGATCTGAATGGTGTTATCTTTAAAATATCAAACGGTTGATAATTATAAGTTTAATCATTTCTGCAAAAACTATCAGAAGTACAATTGCTGGGCAAATGTAAGTTGATATTCGTGAACATAAGTTGATATTCATTAATGTAGACTCATATGGGTGCTGGAAAAGGAAATATAGTGTTCCCAGTTTTTTAATCTTTTCCTAAAGTCTGCAACAGCTTCAGTATTAAAAATGCTTAAAAACTGGGAACGATGGAGAACCAAATGGTTAACTTACGTACTTATTAAAGAATGCTGAGTTTTATTTCACCTTCTATTTTCTGTTTCCCAAAAATTTGCAATGCCATCTCTTCTCAGCACGGATGGCTTATTTGGAAGCATTACTAAGGGACTAGTCTTTGAATCTGTTGACTGAAATTATTCATTTTAATTATGCATTATGCTACCCAAGCCTGTTGGCATTGTCCTTGTTTTCTGCCTGTGACCAAACTTTTTTTCATGTTGAATAATGAATAATGAATGACAGGCACAAGTCCAAGATTTTAATCACTAGCAGAAAAATAACAGTGAAATGTTTGAGGGATTCACAGGCATTTGCATACAATAGACTCCAGTCACAGTGACATTTATGCACAATGGACCACATGACCCCATAAGAAGCCACTATCTTAGGGCAGCACCAGGTATTAAAGGAAAACTATGATCTCAGCTACTTCTCAGGGAAAACACGTTCCTTGACATTTATAGGGAGTGTTGCTCTGGTCTTTTCAGGTTAGTGAATATTAGGAATGAAAATATCAGTAGCAGAATAACATTTTTCCTCCTTCAAAGCTCTCATTTAAGAGGTTTTCTTGCACAATAGGAGAAAAATAAGATCTCAGGAAAGAGTTGTCACTTCCATGGTTATTTTTTATGTTGCTTTTGGGTCATGCAAATAGCAGGATCTGTTTTCATTCATTATCTGTAGTACGGTAAGTTCTCAAGGCTAGAAATAGAGCATAATCCCCCTGTGCTAGGCATAGCACAGGCACAGAAAACAATTTTTTTGCTGTAGAACTTACAATATAAAGAGGAATGTAATTGTAAAGAAAAAACACACCAAAGTATGATACAATCAGGCTTGGCAAAATGAAGTAACAAAGACTTTTAGGAGCTCAGGCAGCATAAAGTCACAGAGACATCGACTTTTGAGTTCATCTGTGATCTATTGAACAGCAACAGTTTTGATTTTGATTGCCTACTTCAGAAAAAAAAAAAAGTCAGTAGTCAGAAATTTCCCCATTAAGAACCTTAAGACCTGACTGCCTGAAACTTTATTTTTGAAAACAAAACAAATCAAAACCAGCAACAAAAAAACCCCACACTATAGTACATAATGTAGCTGGACAACTCTGTTGAGTGTGGGCTGCACCATTCCTGGGCACTAGAAAGCCAAAGACCACATCAAGAAAGTACAGTGATGAGCAGTCAGAGTGAAAAGATGTCTAGAAACTATATTTTGTAATAGCTGATTATTTAAATTGACATTGATAATCATTTGTACCATCAAGACACGAGCAACTCCTTTCTCGATTACACACCAGCTAACATAGCATTGCCTCACATAGTGACCTCCCCAGACTGACAAAGTACAACAACAAAATGAATGCACAGAAAAGGAGCAAGGAAAGCAGGAAGACAGCAAGGTGTTTCTTTCCAGAAATAGGCAAAACATTAGGTTGGGAAATCCTAGTGGCTCAGTTTGCCTGCCTGAGGAATGCAGGAAAAGGCTCTGGAGACAAGAAGCCAGAATAAGCTTTTATTTAAAATGCGTTGAACTATGATACCTCAAGAGGTGAAAGTGGAAATAGAGTAAAAAGCAAAGCCTAACAGAAAAGAGTTTTTCTTCCATGCTGTCCATTGATGAGAATATACTCTGGTAAACTGAAAGTCTGTGAACTCCAAATATATTTTTCCTGTAGAATTGCATATGTCATGCTGAAACTGTCAGCAACAACTGATAAATAGTATAAATATAGTAATAAAGTAATTATGCTATTAAAAAATTTGAGTTTCTTTTGAAAATAGAAGGTGGCATTCAATATGAGCAGATTCTGACTAGCTGAGCATTTGGGCAGTATCATCTGAGGCTGAAAGTCTTCTTACCTGACATTTATGCTGACAATGCTCTTGGGTGAAGAATTACAGAAAACAACACTGGAAGGGACCTTGGGTGGTCTCTTAATTTTCTCTTCTCATATCCAATAGAGCAGGGTTCACACGTCTCATTCCTGGTTTAATTTGTTCTTTAAACAGCTCAACAAACTGTGATTTCACAGCATCCTTGTACAGTCTATTGAGTTCTTAACTCTCCTCCCTGTTAGAAGATTTTACCCAGTATTGACCCTAAATTTTCTTTGCTCCAGTTTAAGCTTCTCAGACCTTGCCCTGTCTCCAGTGTGTATGATAACAGTTTTCCTTGCCCTTTGCAAAAGCATTTTAATATTTTTAGACTAAAGCTATGCCTCCAGAGTTAGTCCCTTCTCCATATTAAGCAAATCTACTTCCTTCATTCTGTACCCACAAGTTTTGTTTTCCTGATGATTTCCTCTAAAATTTGATCTACCATTTCCATGTTTGTCTTGACCTGCAATACCCCACATAGATTCGACATAGATTCAATATATCAGTTGAGGTGTTATTTAATGCTGACTATACTGAAAGAAATATTAAATGGGATCTATACTACTTCCTATTTATATATCTTGCCCTTTTTCAATGGCCAATGGCTTTCCTGTTACTGTCCTCTCTATCAGACTGCTCTCATGTACCATAGGATGCAATTCCCACAGGTGATTTAGAAGATTGCAATAAAATTATGCACTAGGAACTGCACTTTTTGGAGGGAGTCATCTGTATGTAGTCACAGTCTTCAGCTCACTCTCCGACTCATAAGGGAATCTCCCTGTCTCATTATAGTTTGACAAACTGGAAGAAACAAAATGGATGGACACAAAAAATGGTGGACACAAAAAAACTGACTTCAAGTCATTCAGTATTAGTGGATAACACTCAGCACAAGAAGGCAAATACTTTTGTAAGTCCCAAAGCTGAGTGCTGGTAGGTCCTCCCCAATCTAACAGCCTGCTCAGAGTGTCAGAGCTTTGAACTTCAAAACATTTATCAAGATGTACAGAAAAGGTCACAGGGAAATGCAAGTCAGACAAGTGATTTTTTTTTTTTTCTGAACGTGTGTCCTGGTTTTGTTAAAAACAAGTTTCTCTTTCAGTGAATTTTGCCTGTCAGCTAAAGCCTTCATATTAACTGCATTTTCCTGGAGAACCAGACACATGTTTTGGTAAACCTAGCAATGGAATGCAAACTTATTGATAAGCATGAATGGACATCTCACGAGAGGGGCGACGAGAAACAAGTGACTAAGAAACTGACCAACTGTGTATAACATTCCATTCACGTGAATACTTCATATAAAAGTGGGAGATCACGAGGATCTCATCCCTTTTGCCTTTGTCCCTTCTGCTTATGGCCGACCTTAGGAGAGGATCTTGCTGGTCGTCCCTGAGAACTGAGGCCTAGTGAGAGACTGAATCCAGCTCCAGTTGGCTGCAGAGTCTAATCCAGGACTTTGGGTGCCGGCTCTGCAGTTGCTGAGACTTTCAAGATTGGTTTTGTATATTTTGTATTATTTTCTCTATTCTTATTAGTAGCATTAGTAAAACATCTTTAATTTTTCCAACTCTCTTCTCTCTGTCCTTCTTTCCCTTCCGATCGCCTGTGCTGAGTGGAAGGGGGGGAGAGGGAGGGGCAAAGAGGGGAAAGTGGGGGGAGAGGAGGTTAACAATACATCTGCCAGGGTTTTATTGTCACCCCGCAATCTTAAC
This sequence comes from Streptopelia decaocto, assembly GCF_964273445.1. Taxonomy (NCBI): domain Eukaryota; kingdom Metazoa; phylum Chordata; class Aves; order Columbiformes; family Columbidae; genus Streptopelia; species Streptopelia decaocto. Next base: position 23,923,478 of record NC_138663.1, read on the forward strand.
CCTCGACAACGTGTATTATTCTTCTGTGAGGTTTTTGTTCCCTCTATGAGAGAGTATGGCTGAACAAATTTGATCAGGATTTAGGCTAATCAAATTACAAGTCCTACTCAGATGTTCCTCCTTTTCCTTCGCTTTCCTTCACTTCCTTTGCTACAACATCTGACCAACAGATATTCTTTTTTACCCATCTGACACTACTCCTCTAAGATAAGACAGTACTGTTGTTCCCATTAACAGACGGGAACTGAGACAGCTGTCTGGAGTGGGCTTAGGTGTTTAAATGCTGAAAGCTGCAAGGTGCCTGGATCCCTAATGGGAATTCCCCCAGATGGGAATGTGCCTGAACAGTGTGTGGGGGAAGTCAAGCATCTCCAAATAGGGTTGACAAGACCCATTATATTGTAATATATCTTTAGAGCTGCCTAAGATAACCATTAAAAAAATGCTAAAGAGAAAGGTTTACCTAAAGTCCACCTCTGTCCAACTTTCTCCAGGCTCAGGGCATGGACTCAAAGTCCCTCCAGACTAAAGTATCTATGTCAGAACAGCATTTTGGATATGGAACTCTCTTTCAAGAGATGATCTCCTGCAGGTAAGAACAGGGAGACATGGATTTGTTGCCCTCCTCAACCAAGGGACCCCAGTGGTTTGGAATAGGCATCTGCCAGAGCAGGACTGTGGGGGCTTGGGAAGCTTAGTACCTGAAATCTGCACTTCTGAGGGTTTACGTAAATATTTTGTGGCTCACACTTTAATATTTGGGATTAAAGAACCTTATATTAGTGCCAGTGGCATTGATGTAACAGTGTTTCTGGGTACATGTGACTAGCTCAAAGCCACACAACACAATCTAGAAAGTGTTGAAGACCAGAAACAGTCCACCATCCTGATTGACATTAGTTAATATCAGATAGGTCCTTCTGGGAACATTGTAAGAGCCATCATGCACACAGTGCCTCTCAGGCCAGCAGTGTAGATGCTAGGGACGGCCTACAGCCAGGCAGGGTCCCAGTCTGTATAGCACCAAGCTTTCCTCTAGAGATGGAGACAACTGGAGGAATTTCACAGGTCTCATTTCATACAATTGATCTCTGTTAATGGTGTTGGTTTGCTTCCAGGTGCTTTCCAGTATAAAACTTATTGACTAAATAGCAAAATGTACATACATGAAACAATGGTGAATGATATCAGTACAGTTCATGGAGCACCAATTAATGTGAACACAGCATAGGCAACACATGGTTTAATGTTAGCTGCAGATAGGTGCACCTCTGGAAGCTCATACTGGTGATTTATCTTCAGGTAATTCCTCTCCTTAATTACTAATATAAAGTACAATAAGACATGTATGAAAGTACTTCCCATGTCCAAATAGACTCCTGGTGGCTAGATGAAGGTTAAAACTCTTGTTGGCTAATTGCCTCAATTTAATACTGTTAGCGGATGCATTTATAGTTTTAAAACCCTTTTTATGATGTCTAAGTAATCGCACCAATTTGGCAACCATCTACTTAATTTTAAACAGCTTTAACACAATGCTTACAGTTGAAAACAATTCTTGTAAATGTCACATAAATTGGCTCATTTTAACTGGGTTTTTTTTGTGCATGAAAGGGGGCAATTTGAACAATTACTCTGCATTGACAACAGCTTTTGTCACTGCTAAATTGAGTCACTTGAACTGTTATTTACATGTCCTATAAAATTGTATTTACTGTCAAATTACTTTTCTTACAACTGAATTTTCATTGTCACTCTTAGATTTTGTTTAGAGTGAAATGGTTAATTTATTGCCTTTTATTATACACTCTTAGTTGGCAGTAAAGTGATTAGGAACAGGGTTGTTTTTTTTTGATAAAATGAATCTCCACCCAGCACTACTCAGGTAAAAATCATTACCATTATTCACTTCCAGTAGTAAAAGGACATTTCTTGAAAGGTGGGAGAATCACTGACTGAGTTTTCATCATCTTCCATCTCAAAGTCCAGCTTCCCTCAGCACTTTGTAGCCATTTCCATTAGACAGCCCTTATATACCAGGGTAACTGTAGATGTAGCAACTAATACCAGATAAGACATGAAATATCCACTGCTTATTAGTGACTAGCTAGTCCATGAGAAAAGGCAGCCCAGCAGTGCTGACAACAGTTGTGTCACTTATGTCTTACATTTTCACAGATGAATCCAACTGGTTGTCAGAAGTTCCAGCTTGCCAGTTTTGGTGAGTAAAGTCTTATTCAACCAGAAAAAGACATGACACAGGCTGTTTGTCCTGCTTTGCCTTTTCAGTCTGCATTGTGGATTGATGGAGAGCTCACATGAGACAATTGGTTTGTCCTCTGACAATTTGCAAGATCCTCTGACAGAAGGAATTGTCTCATGTCAGCCCTGGTGGGGCTGTGCATGTGGGCTTGCCCCTGTTAGGAATGGATGTTTGTCTGATGAGTAGTTATTTTATCTGACCTTAGGGCTGGAGTTGCATTGATAATTCACAAAGTGAGAAGTCTTAATAAAGAGAGGGAGTGCACTAGCTGTTTGACATTTTAAAACACCAACTAGCCTCCACAGTGATGCAAAACAATCATACCCGATTGAGTGAAAGAGTAGGGATTTCATGTGGATTTCAGCATCCTTGCACCCACTACAACGAGGACTTCACTTGTTCAGGAAGACGACAGGAGGAAAGCTTGATTGTGCCTTGGGCTATCGGGTGGATTTAGTGACCTCTCTAAATCTCCTTCCATCTGATTTTCTCTGATAATTCTTCAGGTTATTCTACCCCCATCCCCTGTAGCATACCCTCTCTCCTGCAACTTTTCCTCACTCCTAGGAGTGTGTTACCTCCTTCATGCAGAACATGCTGTGAGCCCACCCAGAACACACGTGCTTTGCCTCCTCTGCTTCTGGCTGACAGTTTCTTGTTTTGTTTCTTGCAGATCCGCATGCTGTTTCATTGATTTTCTGATCACACACACATTCTTTTCAATCATATTATAGGTTGCAGCTTGTGGAGGGTATTGGCAAGGTCCTTTGTCCTCATCTTCTTGAGGTTGCTGTCTCAGGGTTTCACTGCAAATTAAGTACAGATCTCTGTTTGTTTTCTTTGATGCTGCAGTATGAATGATTCTCTTGTGCTAATGGCAGAGCTGTCACAGGCAGACGAATCTGTTGTGTTTACTCAACAGCAGCAGTAGCAAATTGCTATTATTCCAGACAGTTTTACATTTCTTTAATGCCATTATCTGTTTTGCTACCAGAATCCCAAATGTTTTTCATCTTGGTTCCAAGACTTCTTTGACCTTCTTTGACTTTTTTTTTCCTTTGTTTTTGCAACTATGGCAGCAAAAAAGCCAGATGCCATCTCATCATTTCAGTTTAAATAACTACAGCTATTTTTTTCTGTGCATGCTCAGGCTCATGCGTGCTCACTACATGGGAATTCAGAGATAAGTATGCTTGATTTTAAGAAAATAATTACTTACTCTGCACATTCAGGCATTTTGCAGTGAGTCAGACTGATATAAAGTGGGTTGTTCTCGTTTGTTGGTTTAGTTTTCAATCTCTGTTTACTACCAGATCAGAACTCAGTATTAAGCTGCATTATACATTAAAAAAATGTTTACCTCATAGCCACCCACTGAAGCCACGCTACACCGAACAATGAAGCTAGTTGGCATGGTAAACCAGTCCATTAATTCTGACTCCTTGAAATGCTTTGCAGTTCTAGACTTCTCCCTAATTCGCTGAAAACCTGGTACACATTTGGGAAGCCTTCCTATACAACACAAATATGCTGTCTGTTACAGGGCACCAAGTATTCCATCTGCACGTCTGCAGTATACATACTCACATCATGTACTGTTCAACAGGTGCTGGTCTCAGCCAGAGGCTGATTATCCCCACATCTGGTGTTAGAAAGAGGGGCCTCGGCAGAGGTCTTTGGGGGATCATAATCCAGTTTTTACCTTCTAAAATGTGAAAGCTGCTTTTATTTAATGCAAGAATAAAAGAAAATCTTTCAAATATTTTGCTAAAAAGGAAATTGTATTGGTCTATCCCTTGAGATGGAATATGCCAGGCATAGTCATATAGTCATAATATTGATTCAAAGCTATTTTTCTTTTACCTCCTTGATCACTTTCAGCCAGAGAGGCTAGGAAATTAAAAGAATTCTTCCATCTCTTCCCCTAATGCCCAAATCACCAAGCACAGAGTCTCTAGGGAAATTTTTAAATGCATTTCTACATTTCCATGAAACATTTTAGCTTAAATTAAACATACTTTGGAGACATTTTATCTAGCAAAAAATGTTCTGGACTGCTCTGCTCACCTGGTACCCCATGACTAGAGCTCATTCAAGTAGGGAAGCTTACCTTCCTCTTTCAAATGAGCAATATTATCTCTGAAAGTCAAGAAACTGCCCTAGCTACCATGGTGCTAGTCATCAGCTCCTCTGTGTCATGCCCTCCATTCATAACCATGTACTCCTAAAAGGTACCAATGCTCCTCTACTCATATCTAATAAATTGCATTTGTGTTTGGCCCTATCTGGATGCAGGCAGGGCAAGACACTGAAACAGCTTTGGTAGCATGGGAGGATAATCTGCAGCTGTCTGCAGATATTGTGCAGACATCCCTGTACATCCCCCTGGCCTTCCTCACCATTAATACGATCAGCATGAGGATATGTCTGCCTGGCATGAGAAAGATTAACAGATCCAGGCATCACAGGCCGTTTATGGTGCAATGTACATAAAGGTCCTCTAAAAACAGCATGTGTTCCCGTGAGCAAAGAATTAACCATAACACCCCTGAGCAACTGGGGGTGTGTAGGTATCCTTGACAAGAGCCACTCTGGAGTGCTTGTTTCATACCTTAACACTATGAGAGTATTGTTTTGTCTTCTATGATTAGATCTAATTTGGATGAAACCCTTGAGGCTGTTTTTTTTTGGTGAGATGCTGTGGTTATTTAAATATCTTTAGTGAAGTGGTGTTTTAGTTTTTGCAGCGGGTGCATCAATTTTGATCTTGGCAATTAAGCATGGAGCCCTTGTCAGACTTATGAGGCTGCATTTCAAAAAGAGCAGATAGCTGAGAGATGGGAAATGAAAGACTTTGCTTATTGAATAGTTTCTCTGTGAGCATTTCCCTTTGTAGCTTCTATATTTGAAAGCCACTTTAGTCAAACAGGTAATCTAAGAATATCCTGGAAAATTCAGATAGATGCTGAAAAGCCCAAAGTAAAGGGCAAAGAAGTTACAGGAATAGAAGTCCTCTCTATGTCCTTGTCATAGTCTCCTTAAATGGTAAATGCTTTTACATCTGCATGAATGGATTTTAATTAAATGTATTCATAAATAGAATATTGAGATGACACATCTTGTTGCAAATACAATCTGTCAGCAAACAGCATCTGGAAGAGACGGTGCTCTGTCAGCTAAAGCAGATAGAGGAAGCCTGAGCACGTTCCCCTCTGAAGACAAGTGCTACCTCTGTTAACTGAAGATGATCCACGTGGCCTCTTATTTCTCTTAGTTGCACTGAAGGACCAAATCTCTGAACTTAGAGCCAGGCTGACTAGATTTCAGTAACAAATTTCTGGTATCCCATGTTTGACAACTACTCCGAGATACCGTCCATGTATCACCATCCATCAGCTGAGGTAAGAAACTTATCTTTCCTTCATTGTTTGCCGGAAATATCTTCATGGAAAATAAAAGACGATGCAGATATATGCCAACGACAAAATAACATGGACATCTGTGGTGGGTCTACTTGCATTTTAACATCATGTACACCTGTTAAAAAATAGGATCATTCTGAATAATAAATTTGAACAAACGAAAGATGACACACAAGAAGGATGGGCTGTGTGCCAGTACCATCACTGACTGCCACACAGTGCATGCACAGCCACCTGCCATGTGCCATGGGGGTGTTATAAGCTGTGCCAAAAGCATGGCTACTTTCAATATTTTTTTTTTTTTTTGGCATTCTTTCATACAATAATACTTCTTTGACTGGCTCCAAAATGTAACACTAACCACTGCAGGTCACTCACTCTTGAGCACAAATACTTCATTGAGATTTTCCCTCAGTTTACATATCTGAGACAAAGTCTGTTCAGATGTTAGCAGCCTATAGGTGTTCACCTTAGTACCTGGTGTGGTCTACAGTGCACATTATCACAGCCGGGCTTGCAGGCAGAGGCCTCTGAGCTCTGCTGTCTGGTAATAATAGCACTCATCACGCCTGCATGGGTATGAGAGAGTGGAAGAAAAACATAAATCTGGGCCCAGCAGGGATCTGGCATTTTTTTGTGTAAGATACTAAGCAATGAATATACAAGGGTTTTGAAGACTGTTTTGGTGATAACACAACAGCAGCTTTTGGTAGGTGCATTTCATTAGCACAATGTGACACAGGCAGTAGTACATTTTCCAGAAGAGAATTATTTGCTAGGCACATCAACTTTTTCACATTATACTAAATCTGAGGGGAAGTTGCCTAGACTCAGCATTGCATTCCTCCATACATTAAGACAAAGCAAGGCCCTTCCTGAAGTTTGATTACCTTTCAGCAGTTCCTTTCTTCTGAAGACAATGAGTTTACTTATCAGCAGTGCTTTCACCTCTTCTTAAAAATAGTCACTCTCTCCTAAACCTTTTGGACTTTACTCAACTGCCCAGCTTTTTTGAATGTCTTCCTTATTAAAGAAATAATAATATTTTTTGCAAACTCAAATACACCATAGATCCAGAACTTGAAAAGCTTACCATGTGATTTAGAAAGCACACACAGACGAAAGACGAAGCCAATTACATAAGGAAAGGATGAGAGATCCCATTCTGTCATCGATGTTGAGAGAGAGATAAAACATAATCCCAGAGACTGTGATGTATTTTAATGAAGAGCATTTCTTAACAGTTATAATGTTTCATCCTTAGCCCTTTATTAGTCTTTTATTATCCATCTGGAGTGCTGCTAATTACCTGTAACATTACCTTGGGTTTTAAATACTTCCAGCTGATTTGTCTCTGTCTCAGAGCCTATTGTTAAACAAAAAGAAACAGAAAAAAGGCAAAACCACGAACCCTGAGCATTATTACGAGTGGGGTTATGTGTGGTTATGTTGTGTTCATCTTTGCAGTGTGGCACAGTGCAACTTAGTGCTGGAATAAAATTCAAGAGCATGTGCTGTAACTTTGACAGATGTTACTGCTTGAGCCCTGCATTGCAGAGCTACTGACCACATGAAACTGTTGAATTAAACTACAAATTCATTATTTAAGAAAGCTGAGTCACAGAATGTATATTCTTATTCCCAGATATTTAGGCATATCCCTGGAGAACTGGTATCATTTTATATTCTTTGTTCATCTGGTGAGCTGCCAATAAGGCTTCTGGTTCCTATTAACAATTGCTAAATGGCATATGTGATGTTTCTCATGGAAGAGATTGCAGCAAATACAGCCTTAATAGAGCAGTTCCTTTCCACAAATTCTACATTTTACACGTAGCCATAGATTTGCATCATATTCCTGTTATGTTTCATTAAAGGCAGGAAATGATGTAGTTGGACAAAAGTACTTCGGACATTAGGATTAACAGCTCAGATGAAGTGGGGGAGTGAAGGGGTTCAGTCTCTCAGTTGTAGGCGTCAGCATAATCAGAGGCCCATCAGTTTCCCTATATATACAAAAATACACAAATTCATGCAAGGTGCTGTCAGTTCCATTTCACAGGTGGAGAACACAGTAAATATTGACTGGATTGCATCCCACCCTGAGTTTATGTCCAAATCAAGTTCATCTTAAAATCAAGCAACTATCCTTTTAAATGTAACGCAAGCTGCACAGAAAACACGCCCAAGTGCTTTAAATACGCAGCATAGGGGACAAGACAGCTCTGAACACCTCCAGAGAGCAATTTAGACAACCTAAGTTAGGAGTTTATGTCTCTCAGCTTCTCAGTGTACATAAAGATTCAAAGTGCCATGTGTCCCTGCCCAGACAAGCAGGCAGGCAGCTAGAGGCCACCAGTAGCAAACACTAAGCACAGGCCCTCAGCCCTTCTCTTGCCTTGTGTTTCTTGCGGAAGGCAGCAGTGCCCCTGTCTGTCCTCCTGCACAGCAGCCTGCTGTCTGGGGACCCTTGCCAAGCAAAGGCGAGCCCTGCAACCGGGCTGTCTGGGAGGAGTCTCTGCCAGAGCTTCCTGGTCTAGAGAAGGTACCCACGCGTTGGAAGATGAAGCATCCACAGTGGGAACACTGATACGTCTCCCTGCTCAGTCCAGACCACTATAAAGCTCGGGAACATAAGGCTTGGCCTGTGAGAACAACAGCTTGAGAGAGTATGATTTTTACCTAGAGTATTACGCTCTCATTAGAAGACAGCAAAGTCACATGATACCTTGCAATCTTTGAGTTATTTCTGCTTTTGTCCTACAGATGTCAGATGCATAAACACTCTTACAGGCAGGTGTGACTGACCTGCAAGGGAATGCACGAAGTAACCCTACCTATCCAATTGCTTCTGCCTGATCATTGGATAACAGGACTTTCCTCAATACATAACATTACTTTGTTGGTTGTATATCTGCAGTATCCGGGTCTACGTGTCTAAATAAGATGTTTGATTGTCTCTGTGGTGGTACAGCAATACCAGTAAGGGCATAATGGCACTACAGAAACTTTGGCTTTGCAAGCAACAGTAGATGAAGTAAAGGCCATCTCTTGCATGTCTCTAAATTTTACTATATTAACAGCTACTATAAAACCAGTGGGTGGAGATGTTGTTTTTCCTCTTCTGAATTTTTGGTTTTCCTGGTGAACAGATTACCTGATAAAAAGGCACATAAAGGAAACCAACACTTCATTCCTTTTTTCCAGACTACTGTAGCATTGTTTTCTTCCCTTTACCACACAGCAGAGAGCAATTAATCTCATTCAGAGGCTGTATTGGTTTTATTTTCTTTTTTACACACTGTAGTGCCACACAAGGACTCCTGGTTTAGCAGAGGATGCTCTCTGTTTCAACTCTAGCTATAATACCTCTCTGGAAATACTTTCTTCATGCAACAGAGTGTTTGACTTGGCTTTGTGGAAGCTCTACTGAAGAGGAAATTGAAAAGAAAGCCACTTAGATAAAGCAAACAGTTACCTTCTTACAATTACTACCATTGAACAGAATTTTTAAAAAAGCTCTGTGATTATTGCTGAGGAGCACAGCTGGATAACCAGCCATTGCTTAAAAAGTAAAGATGCAAAGTAAAACTTCCTGGGTAAACCTTGAACATGAGTTAAAAAGAAATCTGGTTGCTTTTCACAGCAAAGTCAGTATATTTTAACTTAGGGGTTAATATAAATATATACATATATATCTATTCACAAGTCTACAGAATCGCAAAAACTTACCAGAGGGCTTGCTTGATTTCTCTATTTAAATAAAAAGATATTGATAACTTAATAATACTTGATTAATGTAATAAGATTGGAGAACTTAATTGATCCTTGTAATTCTTCGATGACATTCGTTTACATAATTAATGGCAAAACTGTGAACTTTGGTGCATACATTTTTGAAATGGGATTTGTACTCTCTTGCAACATTAACTTAATGTTGCTGGCTTCTCAGAGAAGGCAGAAGAGTTAATTCCTCATTCACAGGACTTTAAAATAAATACATTCTTTATGTCAGTTCTTCACTGCCAGTTAATCTGGGTGAAAAATAACAATGGTATATACTGTATTTTCTGGTTTGGAACTCAAGCTATTGGAAACTGAGGAAGACTCAAGTCCTATCCGCTAACCTTAATTATTCTATAAAATATTTTGCCATAACATTACATTATAGGAATTAATTCAAAATAGCAGTTTAGGTTTTGCTTTAGTTCACACAGCCTGATGTACAGATGAATGAAAAGATGGTTGACGATACTTCCATACAAGCCAAAATTTCAGCACTGTTTCTGGAACTGATAGACTAGCTGATTTTATCTCATAGAGTGATCACTGGATACACCCATCAGAAGAGTATTTTTTCCAAGTTAATTAGCTGTAGAAAACAGGAAACATATAAAAAATATATGTGAAAGACTAACTGAAGATGTTTCCCAGATGGAAGCTTCTCAAATTCTCTGATGTCTCTTAGTTATTGGCAACTTGTCCTTTTTCTATTTTAGAACAATTTCACATCTTCCCACCCACAGCAAAGAATTGATCTCATTTTGACACAGATTATTAAATATGTTGTGGATGAAAACCTGGCCTTATTGAAGTCAGCAGGCATTTTGCCAGTGATTTAAGCAGAGTCAGGATATTACCTGGCTGTCTATAATGCCTGGAGCCTTATAGTAAAACTAAAGTTGTTCATTTTTCCCATCAGAGATAAATCTATTCCCCTACTCAATAGTCCAGGTCTTTGAACCATGCAGTATCTTTTGAGATAAAGCTCCCCATGACAGGAGACAGGTGTACAGGTTTTTATGAGCCTTCCCACAACACACCATTAGTCTGTGGAACTTAACTTTACAAGGCTTTGCTGAACTTAAGGAAATTACTGAATAGTTATAAAGTTGATATGAATAACTGTAATAATTTCAGTTTAATAGAAAAGTTCGTGAGAATCTAAGCTTCCAGGCTGTGGATTACAAAGAATACTGGCAAGGGTTATTTAATATAAACCTTTATATTTTATAACCCATTATATTTAATATAATGCTGCATTTCATCACATCTTCTTGAGAATATGCACAACTGGTATGATTGTAAATAATTGGAAAAAGTATTAGAATTTAAATCTGCAATAATTATTCACCTGTATCCCTACTGATCTTACTTACCCCTTTGAGGTTTAATATCCTTCACTGGTTTCGTGAAACAACACATTGAAAACACACAGATTTGAAATAAGTACTGATCTCCTGAAACCTGATAATGACACAGTTGCCATTATTATTCCTAATAATACATTTTTTACTTCTATTCTGATAAAAACATAAGGAGATGCAAAAGCTCTTGGCTTGTAGGGGAGATTGCCAAGTAGAGGCAGTTCGAGAATGGTTGACAAAAGCAACAAAAGAAAATACTCCTAAAACATCTGACTTCCCTCCATTCTTTAGTGTCTTAATAATGATCCCCAGGAGAAGACTTGCAGAAAGAGACACTGAGACCAGGTTCCTATGACCAAGTAACTTTCAAGACTGTCTGAATATAAGTTAGTATTTCCTTCCATCCTGTTAATATCTGTGAATTTGGCCTGGGTTCCCTGTTGTGGTAGGCATCATATATGTAGATAACAGAGTGCTGATGTTATCCATCAGTATAAGGCTAAATGCCTGTTCAGGATGGTCACCAGGACAATCAATCAATGCCAGAATGGCTCTTCATTCCACCTAGTATGTTACATGTCTTTCCATGGCCATACTGACTGTGGTGTGTCTCAGAAGCGGCTACTGCACATAAACAGATAAATCACCCCATTTGCTCCATCTGTGCAGACAGACAGTTTTTGCTATGCCATATGTTCAAAGGTTCTGACTGGATTTTACTAAGCATGTCATACAACCATCCTGTGCACATACAGGTTTTCTGTCTGGAAGGATGGAGACCCCTCCAGAAGTATTGTGCCAATGGCCTCCAAAATCCTGAATGCAGTCTTTACAGCTCTCTGTGGGTAGTGAAAAAAAAGATGAGATGGTGGGGTAGGAAACTGAAATTTTAAAAAGCAATGGAATTTAACAGAAAAATGAATCTTTGTCCAACTTGTCTCTGACTTAAGGACATCAATTTTATTGTGATACAAGGGGCAGAAAGAAGGTTGTTAGCAGGAATGCATTGGTGTACAGGTATTCTAAAGAAATGATTAACTGCTTTGTCTGAAACAGCATGAGCAGAGACAGTATTGATCTGTTTCAGTTCTGTGGGCTCTTTCATCCCATTACGTCTGAAGCACCAGCAGGATCTGCCTGCTACCTGCTCTATAAAGTCTGTCTCACAATCAATTACATCCCACACCAAAATTGTGTCCCACTGCTACACTGCAAACAAAGTCACCCCTATCAAAAGCTTTTCTCTTTCCCTTTCTTTGAGTATTACATGATCCTAGCTAGTGTTGCAGGACAGGACAAGTTGCATTTTATAAAGGTATTTGCTAAAAACCACCATACTAAGATTATGTATATAAAAAGAAATCTAATATTTTCAAGGAACTGTGAAGAACTAACAAAGTCCCTGTTTTCACTGTTTTTATCCAATTCAGTTAAGACAGAACTGACTTTCCATATAATACAAAGAGTTAAACCTTTCCCCTGTTTCTCCCATATTTTAAACACCAGACTACAGAGTGCTGATTCCTGTTCTTTTCACTGAAGAAGCAGCATTTCAGCAAACTTTACTGGTCTGTCCAATAATGGACATAGCATACAGCCCCAAACCTTACCAGAGATTTATGTTGTTTTAAATAGATTTGTCTTGTTGCAATACCTGAAATTCAGCTCAGGGTCTCTCACAAACACACAGGCAATAGCAAATCTCACTATTAGTCTCAAGGAGAATGATGAAGTTACATCAGCTGGTGGCAAACAGAGCAAGTGGATGATTCTGGATAGCCAATTTATCTTTCTGCCACTCAACCCTCCTAGCTTGCAAATATACAGCTGTAGTATTCGTCCTCAATGCTGACTGCATTATCAAGAGCAGGGTGAAGTTTGTTTTGACATCTATATATATATATCTCAAAACACCTCAGTTTATTTCTCTCCTCCTGAAAGGAGAACAGGGCACACATTGCATTGCTTACTGGTTTTGGTATAGTGCATTTATCAGGAGAATCTCTCCAGATTAAATTTTGCATTACATTTTTCAAATATTCAGCTTCTAATAGAAAGAAAAATAGAAAAGAAAAACAAGTAATAAAGCTATCAGGCCATTGACTTACAAAGCAAATTTCATTTCCCCGTGACTGCAAAATAATATCTACTGAGTTTTCTTTGATCTGGTGTCTCTATGTGTAACTCCAGCTAGAGCAAATGAGTGGTAAAAAATAACTTCAGTGCATAAGCCCTTGTTACCCCAAGCTATCTATTCTAGCACTATCTAGGCCAACAGTTTAATAAACACAGCAGGACATTAATGTCTCCAGGTGCCAATGAAAAGCTGCTTCTCCAACAGACAGAGAAAAGCTCTTGACTGTATCAACTCCATGTTATATGTGTGTTAAAAGGATCATGACTTGTTGAAAAAGAGACTGAATCAAGGGGATAATACCCATGGGACTGTCAGATAACAAGCCCAAAGGTATAAATAACAGCTTATGCTGGGTTGTTGAAGCTTCCAAAACCAAATGATTGTTTGATTGTAAAAAGCATGCACATTTTATGCACGTTTTGATTTTGTAATCTGCAGGTTCTGAAGACTTAGTGAGATTAATGAAGAGGATCTTTTCTCTCTGTGGACTGGTAAATTGGGCTTTTTTGCATCTGCTCAGTATTTAACATAAATCTTTGCAAAGAGAGTGGACACAAGTCCATGGAAGAGTTTGGAGATCTTTACTGTAAACCATGGTGACATTTGCTTAAAATCTTTTTTCATATTCCCAAATATTTTGTGAACACGGACAAACTCTTGAAGTTGATTCAACAGCACATTTCACAACCCTTCTCAAACATCGAATAGTGTGATTGCCTTAACACCTTGAAAATTCTTGCCCTTTACATGTGTGCCTCACACCCTGCTATAGGTCAGCCAGGTTCCCTGCTCTCTGCCAGTCACAGGAAGACACATCTACCTCTTGACTCCCACACCAGTAATCTTCAACCTGACCAGCTAATATGAAAACCTGCCTATCACTTTTGAACACTCTCCAACCTGGAGCAATTCTCAGAGGAATCAAGGAGTTGTTAGGTTTCCCAGTCTCCTACTTCAAAAAGTGGTAACATATGCAAGGAAGGGATGGCTTGACATTTTGCAAGTGACCTTAAAAATAGCTTTATCTCATGGCAAGCGAAGGCGAAAGCAAATGAAAGTGCTTATTTGCTAAACAGAAAGCTACAAATGTGCAGAAATGAAAATAAATGAGCATTTATTTGTAAGTTATCCCACACTTGAGTAAGGAATTTAGCAAGTTTTCTAATGCTGATGCTTTTCACCATAACAGCTCTTCACACTGTCCTTGGAAAAGCTCAGACTTCAGGCTGAAGCTCATTAATACATTATATCTTATATTTAAATAGAAAGTGCCCCAACTATCATACTATGTATATGTGTGTACATACATGTGTGCGCACCTGCACATGTATTTTTTACCTGTGTTCTGCTGTTTTAGATTAAGAGCAGACAGAACAGTAACCAACCACTTTGGTACAATGTTTGGGTTGCATTTTTCCTGAACCCTGCGTTTGAGGGAAGCGGGGGCTGGTTTTCCTCAGTTCTTCTCCCTTTCCCTCTCTTCTGCTGCATTCTTTTCTCAAGCAGACTCAGCTCAATATCATTATCTTCAGAGAAAGCCACCATCCATCTCACTTCATGAAGTAGGCTGCCTGTTGCCAATTGCCTCTCATCCTCAGGAAATAGCTGCTTGTACCATTTCCAGAAGGAAGGAAAAATTTCTAGGATTAATTACTTTCCAGTTACGTGCAGAAAACACAACCCCCATGATATATTTATAATCTCACAGCATTCAAAAAGGCTAACATTTGGCTGCCTAAATGGAAAGCCAGGGACTCTATTCTAAGAAGTCTGAATCTCATTTCAGATGGAGCAGAGAGATGACAGGGAAGGACTATGAGAGGGAAGGTGGAAGTAGAGAAAGGTGATCACGTTGCTTCTAAGCAGATATTTGTGCACAATGTGACAGGACAGAAATGAGGTGTGACTCATGTTCTGCTCAAGTGGATCTCTTTATTCTTTTTAATTATCATAGCAGAATGGAGTTTTGTGGATAATCTAAAGCCAATGTCTTGTTTTCATTAAAAGCAGCAGGAATCCTCCCGCTGATCTCCACAGACTCTGGCTGAAGCCTCATCAGCCTGACTCTGCCTCACCATTTCTGTGGGGTTTAAGCCTGGCAGGCAGAGGCCAGCCAAGTAAAACAGTTCACCCATGGCTCAGTCACCTCACAGCCCGGTACATTAACTGAAATTGCCACCCATTTCTGTTGAACGCAATACCAAGGCTGTGATCTGCAGCAGCTGTTCTGCAGGGCCATCCTACTATCTCTGATGTGAGATCAGCTCTGGCACAGAATTAGCATGAAAGGATGGGCAAAAGAGCCTTCTCAGCTGCAACAGCTCAACCACCATAAAAAAAAAATCAGCGGGGATTAAGAATGAGAGGCCAGGAAGGTGCAGCCCCGTGTGAGCCTGGCACATAGGAGTGGCGTGGGAGGAAGGGCAAGCAGCAGTAAGTGAAGCAGACAAATGAGCATCATTAGGGAACAGCACAAAAATAAAAGGAAGCCAGATGAAAGGGATGAGGCAAACAGTCACATAAATCTTTGCCCCCTTTGTGTATCATATTAATTTGCATGGTTGTTATTTTTGTGAGGAGATATTTTATTCCTGAGGAGTAATCTGTCAGTTTTCATTAGCCCCTGGACCAGCAAGCCTCAGCCTTCAATGGTGACCTCCAGTTCTCCTCCCCGAAAGGTGCCATTCCTGCACTTCAGGTTTTACACAGCATGTCTCACTGTTTACACTGTCTAATAGACCAGATTGGTTGCACTTAAAATAAGAGACTTGAGCCTCAAACAGTGTATCTGTGCCTCCAGTGACTTCAGTGGCGTTTCACTGATTTATAACAGCTCAGCATCAGGCATTTGATTTTATTGCATTAAAAACTAACAGCAAAGATTTTACTGTGCCCATTAAAAATCCCCTGTTAAAGGCTTAAAGTACAACAATTAAATGTAATTAAAACTATGCACTACAAATATCAAAACATTTTGTTCTGTACAGTGTGAAAATATTTCTTGCTGTTCCCTCATCTTTCATCTCTTGTTTTAAAGACATTGATTTATTAGTTTACAGCTTCAGTAAACTGAGAAAGCCTGATGCTCAGACTTCTTACATGTGACTTCTGAGCCTCATTTCTCAAACGTACTGCATGGTTATTTTGACAGTTATACCAGATTTCTTTAGGAATCAGCTTTTCAACAGTTCAAATGCTAGAAAAATACTTTGCCAGTGTCTCCCTCTTTAACGTAGACTGAACTACAACTTCGAACTTTGTTTTGGTACATGTAAGGGAGTGTGACAGTTTTGACTTTATTCTCAATTAAAACCAATTAATACACACCAGGAAGAAAATTCTTAGAAAAACAAAGCCCTTTTGAATGATAATTCCTCCTTTCAGTAAAGTCTTCCTTGTTCCCCAGTTTCTTTAATTTGCCTTTTTCACAGAGACCTATAAAGCCACTTGTAAAATATTTCATGATGATCATATAAACATAAAGGCAAAAAGGACTTTAATGACCTTACTATAATTCAACTTTGAAAAAATACTCTAAAGGAAGATTTTAAGCAATGAAGCTGCAAACATGCATAGGATTAATTGCTAATCTCTTTAAAATGTAAAGGTCATAAATGTATTCCATGTTCTTTCTCCATTCTTGCATTTCTAAAACAAAATGTTTTCAGAAAGAATGGTTGATTCTAGCACTATAGATCTTTCTGAGTAGTCCTTATTAAATATGGCTTTCTTGAAGCATTAAAGGTACCATTCTACCTCCACTTACAGGCCACTCAGCTCTGAGTTTTGTGTAGTTGATGCAAACAAAGCATGTAATAATGTTTTGTCAAATGCAGGAAGAACAGCTTTAGGACTTTTTAGTCATAAGAGAAATGAGAATGAAGAGAATTTAATAAGTTTTAAAAGGTCAAGAACACATTAGGTGATTTTCATTCTTCCAAAGCGCAAAAATACTTACTCCTTGTCTACCTCCAAGCTTGAATTGATATGCTAACCTTAACCTTTTGCAGATAAAATAGCTTTACTTCCTAGATTACCAGACAGACTGGGTATATTAGCAGCTATGTGGGTGATATCTATAATAGGTCATGTGAATTTGTTGATGGTTGTGGGTAAAACACAAAGTACTTCTGGGTGTCAGGCACATATTTAAGCATTACTGTATTAACTAAAAAGTATCCCCAAACAGAGATTTTATGTTATACACATTTGCTTTTCATTTAGCCGTTTTACAAAAGAGGCAGCTACTAAGCCCTAAGGTTGAAACTCATAATATGTAACGTTTCAGAAGCTCAATACTGGTTGGGCCATAAACACTGAGAGAAAATCTCAGAGTGTAGGGAAAACTGTGTAGAGTCAAATAGATAGGACCTGAGATAATAAAAAGGTTTAAAAGCTGCCTGGAATATCTGACTTCTTCACAAGCAAAACTAACAAAATCAAGCTCTCAGGTCCTGGAAATAGAAGACAGCCCTCCCAAGTAGTTCATGATGAAAACATACTTTTTTCCATTTCATTTCATGGCAGACTCGCTTTACAGTGCCAGTAATTCATCTTTCTCAGAGATTATGCAGTTTTATAAGGCAAGTAAAACTTACTTTTTGACCAAGCCATTTCTCCACTCCTCAGGAGGTCCTCCAGCAAACTGGTGGAGTTTTCTGTACAGCACGAGAGAATAAACTGTCTGATAAATGGATGCATGATAAAACTGTTTTCCATCAGCCAGTATGGAAGCTGAGGTTGTAGAAACATGAAAGGTGTCTTAATATGACAGTCTTCAGATTAACATTCAGGCCCAGGATGCTGAAGGCACCTTCTGTCTGCTGCATACCAAGCACCAAGGAAATAGGCAGAGCAATGGCTTGGGAGCTGAGTTTTGGAGTGCTGAGGAATGGGACTTTGATCCAGGATGGCACGTACCGAAGGCTATCAGATGTGGAGTGGTATCACAGGCTCTTAATTAATCTGATCTGGAAGCGGAATTTTATGGCACAGCACATAATAAATATTGAAATATTCTTGGACCATCTTGACAGGTTTCTTGCGGAGCACTTGCAGACCTCCACACAACATGAATGCAGCAAAAATACAGTTAATCCACATTAATCTCTACAGAGGCATGTTGGGCTCTTTCTTCCTGTGACTGATGACCTATCCTGACTAATTTTGACATTATTCAAATAGGCAGGTAGCCATCTGCATGTACAATTATATGTAAAGTACATAGACATACAGTTGTACATCCAATCAAAGTAGATGTTTGTGTGTTTGGGGCTGTGCATGGATCAAGACCTAGTGTGCGGATTTGAGTTAAAGGTTTAAAAATAAAGGTAATGCATAAATCTTAAAAACACAGTATACACCTCTCTAGGTATTGAAAATGAATGACTGTTCTCCTGAAGGTCTCATTTTAGCTATTTTTTAAAAAAATACACTTTCATATCATCCAAGAGATGTCAAAAAATAATTTTTGTCTATAAGTGATATACATTTTGCCACTTCATCCACTAACATATACCTTCCTATGCTGTCTTCTGAATTGCAGAAGCACCAGGTCAGCTCTTCATTAGTCAGAAAGTCAGCTCTTTACTCATGCCTGGGATTTCTGTGTCCATATGAGAATATAAAGGTGAAGAGAAGCTGACACACAGTGACTCTCCACTAGGCTTTACTACACCTGCTAAAACTAAAACATAGCTATTTGATTGTTTTAAAACACTTCTTGCAAGTCCTATTGCCATAAACTTGGGGGATAAGACAGCTGAAGGAAGGTACGAGATGCTGCATAAATGGTCTTGATTGCCTTGGGATCTACTCCAGTCTCTTTTCCAGATTGGAGGACAACCTCTCCATAGCATGCAAGGGGGAGAACCTTGCTTAGGGATTGCTCTCAGCAGTTGCTATCAGCATTAAGGGGGACAGTTTGATTCAAAACATCAAAGCTCTTTTATTCTTCAATCTCTGTAACAAGGTTTTTGGCTCAATATGGCTGTACCATGCAGCCTCCAAATCAAGTGGCACGCTGCAAATTTGCATTCCTTGCCCCTTAATTGGTAAATAACTTTAAACACCAGCAGTGCATGTGATTGCTTTCACATTGGAGGATGGATTAGGGAAATGTATTAACTTGTTTTCCAATTCAGTGAAAACACTATAGCTGACAATGAGCAAAGAGTCAGGCAATGCTGCTTAACAAACCCACTTACTATAAGTGCACTTATCTGTAAATACCCTATTCCTGAAAAAGTATACTGCCTACATAAGTGTATCATTGTGCTTCAATTTCTGAAACTGGAAAGCAGATGAGATACTCTCCTTGGGGACTATTTTACAAAATTGCACGCACCAGGTGCAATCTGGGCCACTCAGTCAAAAAACAAAAGCATTTTCTAAATGCCTGTCTGTGAGCCCCAGGGATGAGTTGTCTTTGGCAGCAAGGATTAGGTATTCAGAGATGACAGAGAAATTGCCTCCCTTTTTCTTCAGCTCACGAGTGTGGAACTTTGACTCCATCATGGGATGTGCTGGACACGGCAGCACAGCCCATGAAAAGCAGAATCACCAGGGCAGCAGTTCTCAAAGGAGGTCTTAGGGGCCCAAATAAACATTTGAATTGCTACAAGGCCCCATAACTTGTCCGCACTATCATGGCCTTGGAGAGGCATTGGCAAAATCAGTACAGAGGTGGCTAACGCTTCCAAATGTTTTTTCAATGCAAAATAAAATGCTTCTGCTGACACAGACCCCTCCATAAAGCCAAGGCCACAGTCCCACCCAAGAGCAGCCGGGCAGAGCCTGTACCACTGGATGCCACAGGGCTGCCTGTCCACCCTCCTGAAAGTTGTGCTTCTGCAAAGTCTCTTAGACACAAACAGTGATCCCAGCCCCTTCCTTTACCAGCCTGAGAGTGCTCCTGTGCCAGCAAGAGGTGTGCGCAAGGAGAATTACCAAACCAGGCAACAAAGAGCCTGGAGCCTAGTTCACCCTGGGAGATACTATACAGCAGGGCAACAGCTTTCCTCATTCTGCTCCCTCTCCCTCTGAAGTGAAGAGACCCATAGATGGCTGCTGTGAGCTGCGCATCTCCTGTCCTTTTGCCCTTTCAAGCCAGAAGGCCTGCAAGGCTCAGCAAGCACTGAGCCTCAAAGGACCAGCTGGCCCTGTGGCTGTGGTGACATCAGCCTTTTTCCCTTTGCACTGACCAGCAGAGACCTGATCGGCAGCCATACCTGAACAGGCAAGAGAGGCAGCATTTGCCAGAGCCAAGTGGCGTAGAAGACACAATCACACAGGTAGAGAAAAATCTGAAGAAAAGTGGGAGGTTTGGACACTATGTAGCTCACAGGTGCTGCCATTGCCTGCTGCTTGGCTCAGCCTGGCTCTCAATTTGCTCTCCCCACCCTGCTCCCACTATTCTCCTTCAGGCCAAAGTTGCTGATGGGCACAAGTTGATGGGCACTGACTACAGAGATCATGACTATGAACAACGCCCACAGAAGTGCTCCATTTCCAGTCCAAGTGCTGACTGCTTCAGACCACATCAGAAACAGAGGGCAGAACAGTTTGGCTCATCAGGGGTTGGCTTCATGGCCCTTTTAGAGCAACTCAGGAGATGGGAGCCAGCATAAGGCACCTCTTCACCTCAAACATTCTGCCTGCTCCCTCAGACCTACCTCCCACCTGGCTTATCCATATACCAAGGCTGATTCATGAGAGTCTTTCTCCATGGAAAGTCTACTTTCCAAGAAACATTTGGCTACTCAGCTTGCAAATGCTCATATTGCATAGATAGCTATTGGGATGCATCTGCATTTGCTCAACCAACCATGCTGACCAAGACAAAGGAGACAAAGAAATGCTCTATATTCAAGCTGAGAACATCCATAATCATCAGTTCATGGGTCAGCTGTGTTCCCCGTTTATCTGTTTTGAAATTGCTGTGACAGAACAGTGCTACTAATCTAGTAGTGCTACCTGCCCAGTCTTTGACATTCTTCCGTGGTAGATGTATCTGAAAAACGCTCATGTAACAACCTTTCCAGCATAATGTGCACGCTCTGAAGGGAGCAAAATGCTGCAGGCCATGACATGAGGCACATCAATAGCCTTGGGAGAACTGGGGCTGGTGGAGGGACTGTCTCGGATGGCATATCACAAGCTCGTTTTTTCTCAGATACCCATCCTGCTTTCCTACCCAGTATTCCTTGTTAGTCAAGTTCCAAACTCTTTTTTCTTCTTGGGGTCCTGTATGTGATGCCGCGATGAAGACAGGAGTGTCCTCAAGAAGTGGGACATGATGGTTTCTTTCAAGGTGACTTTAGCACTGAGAAGACTGTTGACTAAACCCATTTTGCCAGGAAACAGTTAAGTGCAGAGAGAATGGAAACAACAGAATAGACTGTTCATTTTGTGCAAAACACAGACAAGAATGAGTCCAAGACCTTCCCAGACCTACCTTGGAACTGACCAAGTTTGAATTTGGCTCTCACACAGGCTAAGCCTTGTGAAACACGCTAGATTCTGTTAGTGCTCCAAACAGCTCATGAACAAGGGTTAAAGCCAGGACAGACATGTGTGAAGGTCACTTGCCTGAGTTGTAAGAGAAGATGGAAGTCTTGGCAGGGAGCCAAATGAGAAAGGCAGAGCTCAGTATTTTTGAGGGCAACACCATTGCTAGTAGGTCACAAGAAATCTGGAAAGGCTTCAATTGAAAGCTGCAAGCAGGAGAGCTTCCAGTCTAGCTAGACTTGAGAGACTGCAGTCTATTGTGGAGTCCATGAGAGACTCCAGCTCTTATGAAGACCTTGTGTCTGTGCTGAGAGAGCAGTGTGTGACTCCTCACAGATGTCCCATTTTAGTGTCTTCTGCAGCAGAGGAAGTAAGTTGTTCTACCCTGTCCCATACACTGGCGGCTTTTACATGACCATAGCTTCTGAGAACCTGGAATACTCTTTTATTTTTGTTTATCAGTGTTGGCTGGTCTGTGCCTCTAGTCTGACTGCAGGATGACATGAATCATTTCACAACACTGTCTCTTGCCAGGGATAAAATTTGATCATATCATATTTGAGGACACATGATGTTGTTCTCATTCATTGCCCCACAGATCTGAAAACTATCCTTCCCCATAAGTAAGGAGGATGCAAGAACATTTCTCCTCACACTTTGCTTTCAATGTCCTGTTCTGCATCACTCCGTGCTCATGATCTCTGGCTCCAGACCAGGTTTGCAGGAACTCCCCAGAAGAGAGGGTGTCAGTGCATTAGGTCCCAAGCACAAAAATACAATGGAGCAACACCATGGCTCCTGTCAGTGTACCCCAGGATCTTTGAAGGGAAAAGTATAAATGCGTCCTGATCTTTGAAGGCATTGGAGTTAAGACAAATACTTAGGACGAAGTGCTGCACAGACATACTGTATAGAATGCCACATATTGGTTCCAAGGCATTGACTGGCCTGGAAACCACGGTGCAGAAAACTAATAACCAACAGCCAGCCCTTCGCACATGTCCCACTTCCCTCACGTTCTTTTGAGCCGCAACCACATGGCCTGAGCCAGGTAGAGTTTGCTTTGCAGGTGCTTGCACGATCACAGCATGTTACAGACCAGACTGGACCACAGCAAGAGGCAGAAGAGCCTTGTGGCAAGAGGCTGGCCAAGGGTACAGTCTGTTCTGTTTCACAAGCTTTAAAATTTTGGGGTCACTATACACAATTATTGTATACGTTCCATTGGCCTGATCAAAAGTCTTGTGACAGCCAATATGTACGCCCTGTCTGAAAGTGCAGAACAGCAGCATTCCATTTAGCATGCTGCTCAGGTGACTGAAGTAGCAGTGTTTTCTGAAATAGCTTATTCAGGAACAAATTATGTATGTGTCACTGATCTCTGCAATAAATGTAGAAAGTTTTATAGTGCATTTGGTAAAAAACTTGACTCAGATTTGGGGTTTTTTATATCATTTAACTAAAATTTTATGTTCATGATTGCTTTCTACAATACACAATGCAAATGGAAAAGAAATATGGGGAAAATTACATTGCTAGCAGGAAAAAATAAAAGTGCTGGAAGTAAAACAGATGGTTGGCACCTGGTGGTTCTGTATAGCCCTGAGTAACAGATAAGCTGTTCCTAAGTTTGGAGAAGGAATAAAGGGAAGGGAAACATGTCTGTATCGCTGTTACACTTGTGCTATTTTAAGGCTCTTGATGTTGTGCAGTCTGGGGTTATGAGCTGTGCCTAAACTGAAGGCTAGTCCAAGTTCCTCAACTGCCCACATTCCCCAGTGCTGCTCTTTTCCCAGCCTGGAGGATGTTGCACACATGTCAGACTACCTCACACACGCCTGGGGATGAAGCATCACCACCTCCCAGTCAGAGCCAGAGCACGACAGCAGCCCCTGCTGCTCTGTCCTGCAGCCGGCTTCTCAGGAGTGCCGAGAAGAAGAGAACAATCACAGAGTGCTCACTCCATGCATCTCCACACCCTCCATGCTTCTGAAACACACCTAATGTGGATCTATGCAAGGCACTGCACTATATATTGCTGTCTCAGCAAGGGGACACTCCCTGCACAAAGGCTTTTCTGCAGAGAAAGTTTGTGACCTCTCCAGATAACGTTGCTGCAATACTGTCTCCAGTGGTCCAGGCCTCTGCAACACTTCCTGGCCATATGCAGTGTCAGAAATAAGACGTCAGAGTTGCCAGTCATCTACAATTCATTTTTCCCACAAAGCTATTGAGTATGACAGTAAACACTCATCTTCAGCTAAACCCGTTTTGAAAAATTACTTGAAGGCAAGTTGTTGAAAATCAAACAGGCTGTTTGAAATGGGAACAGCAAGGCCAGTGCCTGTGTTGATTTGCCTTAGGTTCTGATACAAGGTCACGTAGGAGAAATGAGAAAAAAAAAAAAAAGCTGTATAACAGGATAATTTTGATAACAAAATTGCTCATTCTCATCTCCTATTCACAGAGATTCATTCAGCCAACCTGGAACCTAACCTTCTGCCTCCACAGGTTGTCTTTAGCTTGGATTGGTACTTGGTGACATATTCAGCACATAGAGGGAGATGATAACTTCTTTAGTCATCTCCCAAGGAAAAACTACATTGAAAAAAGCAGGAGAAGGACAGGAGTCAGCACCACTTTTCTCACCAGTGCTGTCTTGGAAAACTGGCTGGTTCCAATCAACCTGCACAGAGGTTTCTTCCATCCCCACAAACCCACTGCAGCAACAGAGCAAGAGTGGTCCAGACTAAGAAGTGATGCAGTAAGATTTGATATGGAGCTCCTATGCCAGAAGTAAGACCTTGCAAGCCATGATAGTAGGTTGGAAGGATGAGGCACGACCATCAAAAAGCACAACTACCAGAAGAATACTGAGACCACAGTTACAGAAATGGCTTTTCTCTCACATCGTATGCATAGTGACTGCAATTCCAACAGCTCTGCTACTTTAAAAGTCCATGAGCAACAACAGTGTTCAAAATTCATCACTTTAGCCATCTAATGCTGTTTTTTCAGCATACAAAATGTCACTGGATGGATTACATTTCAGATTGTGGAAGGTCATTTCCAACATCCCATTTCAGGAACATCCACCATTTACTTATTTACTGAGAACTCAGCACTTAACACATACTTAAATTATTTTCATGTAACCATAGAAAAATGAGTCCCCTGGCCAGACTTCTGCATGTGATACTGCAAACGTTTATGAGTAAGTGCAATAACCTGACTATCATGCTTTTAGTAGCATTCCTGTGACACTCGAGAAAGATTTTATGAATTCTGTGCAGTATGTTTTATGCAGCTTATCAGGGCCACTACCCTAAAAGCATCCTCAAAACGACATGATGCTGTTTTTATAGTTCATGCAAGAACTGTATAAATGACTTACAACTTTTTTAATACTATAGCAATCAGTCCATTTATCACATCTTTAGACCAGCATCCCAGAACTTCTGCCTCCTAGATCTACAAGTGTCCTTCAACCATTTGGCCACTGAGCATCTACCTTGTAAAAGTTTGAAGTCTATCTACTATTTCTTCAGATGGAGTCTCCATATTTGATACAATTTCCAAACTCACAGAAGAATTCCCATCAGAGTGCTTCTAAGTGAAGTACTCAGAAGTAGCAGGTATCTGTAAGATGTTAGCAAAGCATCAAAATTTTAAGAAGTGAATTGCCCCTTCAATCTCTTTCAAAAGAACTAATACTTCTTCAAAGCCCAGCTGTATTAGGCTGCATACTTGAAAATACTGCAAGGTTCAGGAATGGGAAGAGTAGTTCAGAAACACTGTGAAAGTTATTTCATATACAATTAAAATGCTTAAGAAATCCAGGAATTTGGAGGGTAACAATGTCAGAAAAGATGCAAATGATCTCACCTGATCTCCCTCTTTATTTCATTCTCTGTTTAAGAGAGAAAAACATCCACTGCAATTCTACAATCTAGATTCCAATCCCAATCAAGGATGACAGGACTGTCTAGAATTTGTTTTATTTTTCAGTTCCCAAAGAATATTAATATGAAAAATGTACATCAGTGACTGGAAAATCTAGATAACTACAGATACACGACTTTGGAAATAACTTCTCACCAATCAGAGTATTTGAAAGTGTTCTGATTAACAGCATTTTGTTCAAATAAGATGCTTTTAATTATGGTTTTAATTGGTTATTGATACTTAACCACAGGTGCTTGTAGGGAAAATATACTGGATGAATGATTACATAATACATTCAAATAAACCCCAGTCATATCTGTTTCCACTGTGCAGTTTATTCAGTTTCAAATTAGAAAAAAATTACTAAGGATCTGACAATTCACATGCATGAACTCAAACATTTCTGCCCAAAAAAGTATTGTTTTCTGTCATACTTGTATTAAGGCGTTCAGGAATTTTACCTAGGCAGATAAATATCTGGATTTCTAAAAAAAGAACAAAAATAGAGAGACAAGCTATAACTCAGTTTTACTTCTGTTAACAAATACGACCAAAGTGAGTCCTGGTAGTACACAGTTGCATTCTTTATCTTTTCAGTTGTGTAAAGCTGATACAAGTCAAAGTGATTGGGAAAGAGTTATCTTCAGCAAAAGTTTTCTTCAACAGTGTCTTGACTTGGAGTGCTGAATAAGCCATTGTAATGTTATGTCTGCCAAGACAGATAAAAGAAAATTAACATCTCAACAGCCTGCTTGCAGAGTGTAAAAGGACTACAGAACACCAGCAGGTTAACACAAACTAAAAAAAACCAAAAACAATAAACAAAACAAAACACCCAAAAAACCCCACACAAACAAAATCCAGAAAACACAGGCCTTCATTTACACTTAATTAAACACTCAGTACTTAAAACTCCTGGTAGGGTTTTTTCTGTTGTTTTTGTTAGTTTTAAAATTATGTGTATTTTGTGTTTATGAAAGATGATGACTGACATTAAGTTCTCTAAGCCACGGATGAAGAACTGTTGGAAAAAGCAAAGATTTAAGATGTCCATGAAACGGACTGTAAAATCCAGACTAGAATGAAAAGCAGTATGAGAACAGAAAAGCAGAAAGGCAGAAATACTCAGCCAGAAGGAAGGAGAAGGCAAACATCAGACAAGGCATTAAGAAGCCATTTACGTAGGTTGCAAGAGTCCAAGGTCTCTGAAAGACATGCAACACTGGACTAAAATTTAATAGCTGAAATTGGTACCCCTCCTGACACAACCTAATGCATTGGGCTGAAAACTGCAGCAGTTCACAAACTGATTCATGAGCAGATTAGATGTTTTTGCCTCAAGGTAGTAACATCTGTCAGGGAGGAAGGAAGGATGTCAGGGGGCAGCAACAGCTCCAGCCCTCAAATTAAGATTTGTTGCCACATCTGCTCTAAGTTTAAGACAGCACTCCATGAATATCCTGGCAGACCAGCTCAGACACTGAGACCACAGACAAAAGCATTGTGCAGCATCTAAAACAAAGCTAATAACTATGTACTTCTACAGTTTCTCAGGACACAGAAACTGCCAGCCTTACACCTACACCTCCTGATGAGACCAGTTAGCCAGGCTGCAGCTTGCACTGAAAAATTAATCATCTCATTCAACTGCACTGACATCAATCAAAAATGCAGAGGAAGAAGACAGCTCCCAGTCTGCTCCTTAACAGCCTAGTAGTTTCATCACTTTAATAAGCTAAATAGATTTTCATTATAGTTTTTCATTATATTTTTCAGTCCTTTGATCTCCTTAGGTTCTTGCCCAACCTCTTTTCAGTTTCTCAAGGTCTTCCTCAAATATGGCACACACTGCTCCAGTAATGCCTGCACAGTTCCAAACACACGTGATTTATGCAGTCTGCTCCCATTTGTTATTTCTTTTGGCAAATATTCAGGAACCAGTTCAGCCTTTCTAGGCACAATATTACACTGGAAGATACTTGCCTGATTCTCAGTTAGGATTTGAGTCATTTTCATCAACACTCCCAGGACTTACACAAGTAAGTGATCTACATGGTTCCACAGTAGTGATTGTTCTTTTCATGACTTTCCCATTTGCACGTGTGGCAGAATGCAGCCCCCCTCTTTCCCCTTGCCCCCCTTCAGTTTGGAAGGAGTGGGCGCATCTCCCTCTTTCTCTGGTACTTGAGGCTAACAGCTTCTTTTGTGTGGCCCAGAGCACACCACCCATGCCCATTAGGAGAAGGGAGTGCCGAGCCGCTGGGCACCCACAGGCAATGTGGGGGATGTTTGGAAGGCTTCAGGGGCACCCACAGTCAGTGTGGGGGGTGCAGAGAAGCTTCTAGAGTGACTCCAGTCAGGTCTGATTAGATAAAAAACGGGACTCTCGTCGGTGACTCCGCCCATTGTGCGGGTCCCTCGGAGCACGAGCTTGGCCCCTGCCGCCGGGAGCCACAGCCCCCCCCGCTCCCCGGGATGGAGACTCCACTTGCCCTGCCGCCACGTGTGTAAGTAAAACTTCTCGCAGGATTGCGAGCATATTTATACTTTCCGTGCACATTTGCACATGTATTTCCCGTGCACATTTGCACGGGTACTTTAAATTAATCCTCGCACAGTCGCGAGTGGCCGCTGAGAGCCCCTCGCACAACCGCGAGTGTATTTTCCTCCCGTGCTTCCATATAAGCACGTGTAGGATTCCGTGCACACTGGCACGTGTAAGTAAATTATTTCCTCGCACAATTGCGAGTGTATTATAAATTTACCCTCGCGGAATCGCGAGTGCACACTTCCCGTACTCACTACGAGTACGTGCATCTCTTTTAAAAAAAAATAATCCTGCACCGTGTTTGGCAAGTGTGTGCTTCCCCGGGACCCAGGGCCGGCTCCGGCATTGTTCTGGTGCAGTCACGTGTATGCACACTGTGGACCGCCTGTTGTATTAGTTGCTGCCCCTTCAAATTATTTCCTCAACTGATATCCGAACCTGTATTTAAGTCACTTGTGGAGTGCAAGAACCCTGTTTCTCACTGGTTTAATAAAAGTTGTTGTGGACTCTTTTGTCCCTTAAATTAACCTCGGGGTGCCTCCGTGTAATATTTCGTGACAGCACGTTAGTAAGCTTTTTTTAGGTACTTTTCTCCTCTAAACCACTCATATAAGTGAGCCAGGATCAAAACCTATTTTCTCCAGGATCCTTTCAGAAATTAAATTATTTTTATCAGTTTCTAGTCACAATACCACTTTTGAGGTCCTCTGCTGCAGTCTTGCCAGTCTGATGAGAATCAAGCACTGCATTTCTAAAACCTCAGCTTCACTGCCCTTCACCTATGCAGATAATCCTGTGTGGTCCTCCTCAGTCCTTATATCCCAAAGTCTAACCTTCTCTACTGTAACAGTACATTCTGTGTATTTCCCTTATTCAGAGATAACTGGTGCACCCCAAGCTGCAGCAAATCTGGGTGTGGCCTCCTTCAAACCAATGTCCCCAAATGGTGTACACCATTTCCAAGAGAAGTCCTCACTGCCCAACATGTCCCTGCGTACACCTGAAATCGCCCACCGTTTTCTGAAGCCTGGGTGTCATGGTATAGCCTCCTCACGACATCTAACACCTGGTCCTCTCTGCCTAGGATGGAGATTTCCCCTGCTGCTGAGAGAAACTGGCTTTCCTCCCATTCCCGCTCCCATGGTCTCTCATTTAGCTGAGCTGCCCGGCTTTTCTAATGAGTCTGGCTCCCTCAAGAAGCAGCTATAAATATCCACCCAGGCTGGATCCCTTCCATCCAGCACCACTTGTCTCAGCAGTGTGCAGGGAAGGGCGGCACAGAGGCAGCATGTCCCCAGGCAACCGCTGCTGCTGGCTCAGCCCGTCCTTCACCCCTTTCTCCTGCCTTGTGGAGGGAAGGGGAGAGCATGACAGAGGAGAGGGACAGGAAAGTGGAAGAAAGGGGGGAGAGGAAAGGTCAAAAAGCAAAGGCAGATGGAAGACAACTTCACAGAGCTTTCACAGGTCCTCACTGACTTCAGGATACAGCCTTGGAGTCTCCAGAAGAACAAAAGCACCAGTCCCTCAGTTTGAGGAACACCACCATACAGCCACACGTGTAAGGCCTGCTTTCAAAGTAAAATCATGGATGGAGTAAAATACCACAATTTTTTAAGTACCACCTAATAATTGGAAGGCCTTCATATCCAGTTACTATTTTGTCAAAAGTAACACATTTTTTGTGAGGGATTCAATGACTTTGGGCTTTAAATACGCTCCATGGCTCCAGTCAAATTAGTTTCTTAGCTTCTCATGGAACTAAATAATTCTACAAGTGACTTTTAAATTATGTGTAATTCTATGTTAAAAAAAAACCACAACTGCATGAAATATTTGCAGTAAAATCCTTCCAACTGAGATTTTCAGTTATATATTTGAGTTAGGTATTAAAATATCATTAACATTTTTAACATCTGATCCAAAGTATACACTGATGATGCTGTAAGAAAAAGCAGCTTACCGATGTTATCCTTCTCCTTACAGGAAATAGAATAGCAGCAGATTTCTCTGTCTTGAATAGCTGAAAGGTTTCTACAGAAACAAAAATAATAAAATAAGTAGTTTTATCATGCTGTTAAAACTCACAACAGAAATTTCCATCAAATTATATGTTTTCTGCTTTTTACTCAGTGGGTTCAATTCTATCCTCAGATATTAAATTTTTAAAATATGCTACTGCACACAAAACCCCCACATTTCTTAAACTATAAAGATTAAAAGGTTGTAAAGTCATCTCACAAAAATTCAAATTTGTCATTAAGTCAGTATAATAGTGAATAATAAAAACACAGAAACCCATGAGCTGAAAATAATACTTTGCAGAGGCAACCAAGTAACATTACCATGTCTCAGCATTCACTTTTCACTCTTTTCATCTAGAATTCAGAGTTTTTACCTCTAATAACTCTTATAATCAAATAACAGCACTCAAATTATCAAACCATTAATCTTCAGGATGTTTATTATATCATACTTAATTATATCAGATCTGATTCCTAGTGAAAGGATGCCTCTACATTTAGGAAGAAACTAATTCTTGATTAACTTCTTTCTCTTCCTGCAAATTTCCCTATTGCCCTCAGAGTTTCTGAGCACTTTGTTATTTTTTTTTTTGTTATTTTTTCATTTATTTATCCTCACACAAGTGACACAGACACACAGGAAACACATGATGTTCCTGGAGCAGATGTGGAGTGGAGGCATCAAGGAAAGAGTCTTGAGATTACACAAGAGACTCTAATAAACAAGAGAACTAAATAGTGACCCTCCTTGGACTTCAAGAGAGCAGACTTGGCCTCTTCAGGGATCTGCTTGGTAGAGTCTCATGGTATAAGGCCCCGTAGCAAAGAAGAGCAAAGAAAGCTGGTTAATATTCAAGCATCACCTCCAGGCTCAAGAGCAGCCCATCTTAATGGGCCTGGATAAAAAGCCAGGAAGCATAAGTGGGGCAAAACCCAAAAGCAAAAACAAAGTGTACAGAAAGTGGAAGCAGGGACAGGTAACCTGGAGGAATACTGAAACTGTCCAGGCATGCGCAGGACAGCCAAAGCCCAACCGAAGTTTGATTTCCTGAGGGATGTCAAAAGCAACAAGAAAGGCTTCTGTAAGTACATAACCGACAAATGGAAATCAAGAGAAAATGTGGGCCCACTGCTCAATGAGACTGGGGACCTGGTTATACAGGATATGGAAAAGGCAGAAGTACGGAAGGCCACCTTTGCTGGCAAGATTAGCCTTCAGGAATCCCAGGCACCAGAGACCAGCAGGAAAGTCTGGAGCAAGGAAGCTGTACCTGTGACAGAAGAGGATCAGGTCAACATAAACTGGACATAGAAAAGTCCGTGAGTCCTGGTGGGATGCACCTACAAGTCCTGAGGGAACTGGCTGATGTCTTTGTGAAGCCACTCTCGATAACCTTTGAACAATAATGGCAACTGGGAGAGGTGCCTGAAGAATGGAGGAAAGCAAATCTCACTCAGGTCTTCAGAAAAAGCAGGAAGGAAGACCCAGGGTACTACATGACAGTCAGACTCACCTTGATCCCTGAAGGTGATGAACCAACTAATCCTGGAAACCACTTCCAGGCACATGACAGACAAGAAGGTAATCAGGAGCAGTCAGCATGGATTCACAAAGGGGAAATCATGCTTGAACAACTCGATAACCTTCTACAATGAAATCTATAGCTTAGCAGATGAGGGGAGAGCAATGGATATTGTATACCTTGACTTCAGTAAGGCTTTTGACACTGTCTATCGTAATATCCTCATAGATGAGCTGTAGAAGTATGGGTTGGATGAGCAGACAGTGAGGTGGACTGAAAACTCATCGACTAGTCAGGCCCAGAGCGTGGCAATCAGTGACACCAAGGCTGGCTGGAGGCCAGTAACTAGCGGAGTACCCCATGGATCAACACTGGGCCCAATCCTCTTTAGCATCTTCATCAGTCATCTGGGTGATGGGGCAGAGTGCACCCTCAGCAACTTTGTTGATGACACAAAACTGGGTGGAGTAGCCAATACATGTGCTGCCATCCAAAGAGACCTCCACAGGCTGACGAAATGGGCTGACAGGAACCTCATGCAGATCAACAAGGGGAAGGGCAAAGTCCTGTTCTTGGGGAGCAAGAATCCCAGGCACCAGTATATATCAGACACATGGTGTGAACTGTGGAGTTGTCATATGCAGGGATAGGAGTTGGACTCGATGACACTTGTGGGTCTCTTCCAACTCAGGACATTCTATGACTCTATGAAAGCAGTTTTGCAGAAAAGGACTTGGGGGTTCTCGTGGACACCAAGCTGAACAAGACCTAGCAATGTGGCAAAAAAAGCCAATTGTATTCTGGGCTGCATTAGGAGGTGGTGTCAGCAGGTCAAGGAAGGTGATCCTTCCCCTCTACTCAGCACTGGTAAAGCCACACCTGGAGTTCTAGTCCAGCTCTTAGCTCTCTAGTCCAAGAGGGACATGAAGCTCTTGGAGAGAGTCCAGTGAAGTCCCACTAAAATCATTAAGGGACTTGAACACCTCATATATGAAGAAAGGCTGAGAGAGCCGGGACTGTTTACCCTAGAGAAGAAAAGGCTCAGGGGGGATCTTATTAATGTGAACAAAGATCTGAAGGCAGGCTGCACAAAAAATGGAACCCAGTGACAGGAAAAACAGTAATAAGCACAAACTGAAACAAAGGAAGCCCCCTCTGAACATAAAGAAACACTTTTTACCTCTGAGGGTGACTGAGCGCTAGCAAGGGTTACCCAGAGAGGTTGCAGAGTCTCCATCCTTGGAGATATTCAAAAGTCGTCTAGTCCAGGGCAATCAGCTCTAGGTGGCTCTGCTTGAGCAAGTGGTGGACAAGATGAGCTCCAGAGGTTCCTTCCAACCTCAGCCACTGTGTTTTTCCAAAGTTACAGTTTATTTGCTTATCTTTGGATCATGATTCTATACTGCAACTTCACTTGACTCCCCACTGATTAAAATTATGTGATTTGAGACAAAGAATCCTCTTCTGCAAAATTAGTGCTAAACTGGCCATTTTTACAAAATTGTACATTTCCTTTACAATTGCCCTTACAATGCATCAATTTAAGTCAGTTTCAGTAATTCATAAGTATATGCTTTGGATACATGCCAAAAATATCTGAATTGCTTGAATTTACAGACAGTAGTTGTCTTAGTTTTGTAAGAAACAAGTTTCTCTTTTAGTGAATTTTGCCTGTCAGCTAAAGCTTTCATATTAGCTGCATTTTCCTGGAAAATCAGATACATCTTTTGGTAATCACAGCAATGGAATGTGAGGTTATCAATAAGGATTGATGCACATCTCACGAGAGAGGCAACGAGAAAGAGGTGACCAAGAAACTGACCAACAGAGTATAACATCCCATTCACGTGAATACTTCATATAAAAGTGGGAGATCACAAGGATCTCATCCCTTTTTCTTTATGGCCAACATTAGGAGAGGACCTTGCTAGTCGTCCCTGCAAACTGAGGCCTAGTGACAGACTGAATCCAGCTCCAGTTGGCTGCAGAGTCCAGTCCAGGACTTCAGGTGCCGGCTCTGCAGTTGCTGTGACTTTGAAGATTGTTTTTGTATATTTTGTATTATTTTCTCTATTCTTATTAGTAGCATTAGTAAAACATCTTTAATTTTTCCAACTCTCTTCTCTCTGTCCTTCTTTCCCTCCCAATCACCTGTCATAGTGGGAAGGGGGGAGAGGGAGGGACTAACAGAGGAAGCAGGGGGAGAGGGAGTTACCAATACATCTGCCACTGTTTTATTGTCACCCCGCAATCAAAATCTCAACAGTAGTGTGGAACAGTTCTGTTCTATTGCCATTCAAGCATTAAACTGCCACTACAATGTATTCTGACAAGTGTGAGCTTATTACTTTCTATAGCGGTTGTATCTTCAGTGGTGGAAAAACAGGATTATCTGAAACAACCTTATACAACCGAAACAAAAATCAAGAGAGGTTCAAATCTACTGCAGTTATCAGCCTAGATCGCTATTTCAACTGCCAGCAGAGCTCAGAGTATCTGAGAACGTAAAATGAAATCTGTTATAGCTGGTTGTTGCCATAGACTACCAATGATTTTCTCTCACATATCAAATTTCACAGTGTCTCAGTTTTTTACACAGGCCAGCTACTTACAGTTTCTCAATTAACTGCTTTTCATCCAGTGCACCTGGGAGGTCTCTTTTATTTCCAAGGACTAAGACCTGAAATAAATATTCATGTTAAATTCAGGAGCAATAAAAGTTTGGTTTTGTCTCTGACTGTTTCTTGGCATTATTTTGAATCTTGCAGCTAAGTACTCAGAACACAACAGCAGCCATATTCAAAATGGCCAATGACTGTGGGAGCATCATGAAAATCCTGCTCCTAGTCAGGATCAGATATTGGATGCACACCCTCTGAAAACTGGATCAAATTATTTCTGAGTGTATCAGTATCGGAAGTCTCCTCTGGAAGTGAATCTTCCCATTCTGGATGTCATTATGGGATGGTGTCAGACTGCATGCAACTAAATCTGGAGGAGAACATGGTGCTCTCAAGCCACCAGTGGACACCCAATTCACAGGTCCAGAATAATGTTCATCAAAACCAGGGCCCCTGCAGTACAGGCTGAGTCCTCAAGCCTCAGACGTGATTCTCTCTACGGTTTTGCTCCCCTGCTTGCTAACATTGACATACTAAACAGCCAGGCATCCAAACCATATGTGACCCAAGGACCAGCCAAATGACTGATTCCTCTCCCTCCACGTTGAGCATCCATTGTAGGAATCAGAAAGGCAGCAATTAGGAATTAAGTCTGAGAAACACAGAAAATTTACTGACTAGATGCTGGAACTTAATGAGTTTCTACCCAAGACTTCAGGCTTCAAGTATAAATTAAGGTCAGATAAATGGGTTGAGCACCTTCTAAGATAAAGTAAGCAATGGAAGGTTTTTCTAATTATGGTTGCATTATTGTTCTCCAGATGTGTTACCATTCTGAGTCAAGACTGCCCCATTATTTCCCATGAACCTCGAACACATTAAAACCCATTACTTGCAGTCTCAGATTAATAAAGCTACCTTAAAATCTATAACGCCAAAGCCTGAGTACAATAAATTGAAGGAAGTTCAATGCTAGTTACTACTTATGAAAAAAGAAGTAAGTAAAAAGTGCATTACTGCACCTTGGAAATTACTGTGCTGGTCAGGCTGGGCAATTGGAATGTGATATTAAAACATAGAAAAGGAACGCAATTTAATTAAATAATTCTGAAGTTATGAGAGATCTGTCATTTCAGGAAGGAAAAGTGATAAGTATAACAGCACGTGAAGACAGTACAAAGGGCAGAAAATGTCACTTGCCATGAATAGCATGACTAGATTTCTGTGGGATTTGTTCAATAGGTATGGAACACATAAGAACACAACAATAACAGCAAACCTTATAAAAACAGATGGAAAGTCACTGGAAAAATTCTCCTTCAAAAATGGATGGGTGAGAACTTTATTTTCACAATGTTTTTGTGTTGGCTGACTGTCTACTCATCCTCAGATGACTCTGATCACTTGCACTGCCCAAGTGTCCAAATATTTGCTTACACAAAAGGCACCAAGCAAGAGCCATCAAGTTGTAACTTCTTCCCGATTTGTATGAACACCTGCTTGGTGTTGTCAGCATCAAAGATCAGTGCCAACCTGATGGACTTCTACTAGGTCTACATTGTCAGATGATAACATTTAATTAAATAACATTAGTCTGTACATCCATAATTCCTCACTAGAATTTCAGCAGAATATACTATTCTTTGACACTTCCTACTGGAGAACAGATGCATATTTGCATTTTTTCCACATAGCTTAGTTTGAAAAACTAAGAAGTTGAGAAAAAGTCAGGACGCTTAAAAGTCAAGTTCATCCACAATCTCTGGAAGCAGAAGCCACTATTTGACGTTAGCATCTGCCAGCCTTCAGAAAGACACATCTTGCGTGCCTTAAGATACTGCCAGAAACATATCTGGGTCACTGGTTCAAACCCAGCCAACAAGGGGACTGACTGGAAGTAATGACTGTCTGATAATGCCACACGTGAAAATGAATTTTTTCCAAATATATTCTGACCTTTAGATGAGAAAACGTGCAAACACACTGGAGCACTGATAAGATGCTGAGTCCTCTGAAAAAATGTCACAACAGCTTTTGAAGCACACCCAATGTGTCAGGGCTGCATCGTGTATAAGCTAGTACTTTCAAGAGTTCAGAGGAATCAATTCATGAGGATTTAGGCTACATCGTCTACATTCAGGCAAGAATAATAATCAAAATACTTACTGGAATTCCATGCAATTGTGGCTTATCTATCAAACTGTGTAGCTCATTCCTTGAAGCTTCTACTTTTTCTAAGTCGGCTGCATCCACCATGTAACTGCAATGGGAATATAGTTACTTAGGTTATTGTCCATTACTTGCAGAAAGTTGCACTAAAACATCTAAAATGTGAAAAATGTGTTCACATTGACAACAGCATTAGAACGGTCCTGAGTCGTGTAAGTCCTGCATTTATTAATGCAGGAAATAAATAATTAAATACGGCCTGTGGGGGGGAAATTACCCAGAACATGAAATTACTTATATATCTGGGTTGCTGCTTGTATAAAACACAGTACTTTTATCGTAATATTGTGTTGGGTCTTCTTATGTGATGGAGGTGGACAGGAAGAAAGGCATATCTATATTAATAATATATATTTTAAAATACACTTTGTATGGGCGTACACAAGAAAACTTACACAACGGCATTGACTCCTCTACAATAACGCTCCCACATGCTGCGAAATCTTGGCTGCCCTCCAATGTCCCATACCTGCAAAAGTAACAACACCCCAATTCCAAAATGTTTTTGAATTACACAGTACTAACAGAACAGAAGAACACTTACATGCAGCATGCTGCTTGTATTGACAATGCCTAAATGTAGGCAGGTTTTTTTAAGTGATTGCCCTCAAGAGACTGGTGGTCTCAGCCCCTTCCAGTCAATGGGAGGGGAACAAGCGTATTCAGAGCAGGTCAGTCCTGTGACATTAACAGCTACAAATGTCCATGTGGACAATAGTACCCTTTCCCACTCACTGCAAGACAAGTCTTACTCGGATATGAAGGCGAACTCTTGCAAATACACAATATGAACTCCAGAAAGAATAGCATCATACAAAGTTGTATTTTTTATAGGGCTAGGGAGACCCGAGTTAAGAACACATCACGCCTTTCACAGGATGAAGACAGATGTTAAGTAAATAAGGAGTTGGCCGGAGAGCAGCCTGATTGCACGTAAAGGCTGACACAAGCTAGGGAGCTCAGATACCTCCCCAGCTCTCG
Source organism: Streptopelia decaocto (assembly GCF_964273445.1). NCBI lineage: Eukaryota > Metazoa > Chordata > Aves > Columbiformes > Columbidae > Streptopelia > Streptopelia decaocto. The sequence goes on from NC_138663.1 coordinate 23,960,823, forward strand.
CATTTGTTCATCAAATGTGCTTTAAAAGACACAGGGATTAACTGATCAAAACCAGAAAGGACAGAGTAGTGTAGGGTAGGCCTGAAGAGATTAATCAGTGAATCTTAAGGAAAGGAAACTCAGATTCTACTTGGGATTTTATAAAGCTCCAATCCTGCAAATACTTATGCATGCTATTAGTGTCTAGCAATCCCACAGAATTCCTTATTGTTACATGGCTAGCACAGTATTTTTCTGTACAGGAGTTATTTATTCTGCTGTGTTTGCACCAATTCAGTATTTTTGGTGGATGACAATAATCTTGTTCCAAAATTTCTTCCAAGATCAAAACACCAGGGAAAGGACCTAAATCATGCAGGCAAGGGCTGTGTGATGACAGAGCTGTTGCAGCTACATCCAAAGACAGCTGTGAGTGATACACCTATTAAAATAGTGATGAACACCAAAAAACAAAAGGAATTGACCTGTTCCTATGTCAAGGGCAAAGAGAAGTAACTTTTTCTTATTTTAATCAGATTTAACTATCAAATGCATGTACCATATAGCAGACCTAGGAGGCATATCCATTATAGCACAAACTAAATTTGGAAGTAACATACACAGAAGCAACATTTTCTTAAGAGTTGTCTTCATATTTATACTTCATAAATCAAAACATATTAAACCTGCTGGGGCAACAAAGACTTGCACAAAACAGTGAGACTTAGTAGACTCTTGGGATACAGCCTTTTTCAGCTCATGTGGACTACTCTTTTAATTTCACAATCCATAAATAATATTGATGTATCAGTTTCTCTGTCATTTCCCACACCTTATGTTCATATTTTAGAAAGAATTATTTCCCAATTCACCATTAAAATAATTCCCTGATTAATACCTTACCGTTCCTTCCGGCATAAAATTAACATAGCACCTAAATGCGGACTGCCTTTGATCCCTTTTATAAGATCACTAATTTTACATATGAAAGAGAGTTGAGTGAACTTCTGACCATGAACTGGGTATCAATTACTATCTGCACTGACATTTGATGTGCTGTTTCAGAAGTCTGAATAAAACAAAACTTTAATTTTAAAAGCTTGAAAGAAATAACTACACAGTTCAGTATTACAGTTAGATGACAAACCTCACACCAACACTAATTATTCCAATAACTCATCAGACCTCGAAAGTATCAGTAACCATCTGGTGCACATCTGTGTGTGTGTGTCTGGAGAAAGAAACTAAATTATTTTCTTGGTGGATCAGAGAATAAAGAAGGGGAAAGAAGACAGGGAAGGCCAGTAGTAAGATTAGATTTTTGGAGACCGACAGTGATTATTCCTGGTAGACACAGAAAATCTACAAGATGATATAGCCTGGACTAATCATAAAATAAATAATACAAGATAAAACAATACTGGGTTTATGCTTGTTAAACAATATACTATATTAAACTGCACTGCAGAACAAGCAGCGTTACCATTAGGAGAAAAAGTCACCTTGAAACAATGGAAAGATAAGTCATTTCCAGTCAGTTTCCCTAATAAGGCTGAAAGCTATTCATTGAAGTACATTACATGAGGGACACAAGATAGAATACGTATTTTTAATAGTGTTTGGGAACCAAGTTTATGTCAGTATAGTAAGTTAAAATTATCTGAAACAGGGAAAGAAAGAAAATAAATAAATAGAAATCTTCAACTCTTTGCCTATGATATTTAACCGGTGCTAGCAGTAACTTTCTAATAGCCTTTCCTATTTTGAATAGCCAATGACAGAGTTAACTACTTTATTCAAAACAGAAATCTCTGCCCCAAACCTTTCCCACTGTATATGACTGAGCTGACAAAACTCTGAGAATACAAGATGCACCCAGAAAAGAAAGGGGAGAGTTCTTAGTGTTAAAGAAGTTGTCTTGCATGGGTCTCACATGTTTTGTACATCACTTATTTTTGTATCCCAATATTTAATGTACAGACAAAAAGTATATTCTGTGTGTGAACTAGGAGAGGCAGAAGGCTTCAGCTTAACTGCAGAATATACAGCTAGCTGTAAAAAGATGTTTATTTTGTCTGGGTGTTTTTAAAAAGAGACTGGACTTCCAATTGCTCCCATGGCTTTCATTGGTCCTTCAGGAATAAAGTTTTAATAATATTTAAGAGGTAATTTTATCCCATGCTTGTAGGTCTGCACTCTCATAAAATAATGTAATAATTTGTAAACTAGATGAATCACCATCATCATTTACCATAGTGCTTATACTTACCTGTTAAATCAAAACCTTCTTAAAACAGGAACCTCTCTGGATATGTGTCTTGTTCAATTTCTCCATGTGGATCTAAGGCTCCTTCTTAAGATTGCAGCTATCAGCTGTGTTTAAGGAGCAAATCTTTTTCTTTTGCACAGCGAAAATGCAGCTGGTGAACAGGTTCAAAAGTTTTTGAAAGCTTCCAGTTACAGGAAGGTTCATTTAACACTATTGTTGTGTTTCTTTTAATTAGCTTATATTGTGGGAAGGCTTGATGGGTAATGAGAAAGTTGCAGGAAGAGCATTTTCTAGATGTCACTTTTACATGGCTTTTTTCAGACATGCTGGGTACAAATTTTTTGTGGAGAGAGATGTGTACAATGACACAAGTAACATGCGATAAGACAACAAGTGGAAACAGCCTCAAGTTGCACCAGGTGAGGCTGATTAGATATTACGAAAAACTTTTCCACTGAAGGGATTGTCAAGCATTGGAACAGGCTGCCCAGGGAAGTGGTTGAGTCACCATCCCTGGAGGTGTTGAAAAGTCATGTACATGAGGTTCTTAGAGACATGGTTTAGAGGTGGACTTGGCAGTGTTAGGTTAATGGTTGGACTTGATGATCTTAATGGTCTTTTCCAATCAAAATGATTCTATGATTCTATGATTCTATGATCTTTATCTCAGTGTCAAGGCATTGGTTCAGTACTTAGAATCTCGAGGTAGTCAGTGAAGCCTAAATATCTAGTCAGCTGACCAGATGTAATGTCTTCTTTAGGATGACAGAATTACACTCTAGGTTTGACAATACTGGCTAGAGCTCCTCTGGATATTATTAAAGGAGCTTAACCCTCATTGAAGACATAGCTGTTTACATTCAGGCATCCTAATTTGCAAGCTAAATCCAACACCACAAATACTTGAACTGAGAAATATGTTTCTGCTTGGAAGTATTCAGAATATATCAGCCATAAAACCTCACCTGAACTAACAGATGAGGAAATTCTAAACAAAGAAGAGTATTTGGGCAGAATAGAGTAGCACCAGCAACATTCAACACCATGTTGTACACAGACAAGTCCACATATACTGAGATGTGACTAATGAGCTTATGCACACACAGCAAGCAGTCACAGCACTCACAGCCAACTCAATGTGTAATGACAGGGAGTAACTGGAAAGCATGGGATTCATTCCCCTCAACTTCAGTCACCTAAAATGTAGGCATCTAACTCGAGTGACTAAAATTTCTCTGTGGCTACTGAAGAGCTCAGAGGGCACCCCCAGAAGGAGATGTCTGCATCTCTCTTACCCACCTTGCCCACCAGGTGAACCAGCCTTGCAAAGCACCCACTGGTTACCACTGAGTTTAGACAGCTGGCTTAGGCTGGTGTCCTCCCTTTCACCTGGCTGAGGTCCAGGGAGACAAATCCTAAATAGCCACCTATCCTAGACTGGAATCTTCAACCAGGAATGTTCAGTTTCCCCATCCAATAAACAGGAAGAATAAAAAGAGCTTAATTAAATCACCTTAAAATTTTTAATAAATTGCTCTGTGGATACAAAACTATAGAGCCTTACTTGTACTACAAGTTAGAACGCATTACTGCCTTAGAATACTTACTACCCATCTATTATCCTATATTTTGGAAATGCCTTTACAGTTGCTTGTAAAGCTGGATATGCCACATGGCCACATTTTCTGCAGGCAATACTCCCCAGAACACCATGCTCTTCAAAATCAGTCTTGGTCCTGTAAAGAATGCTGTTGTCGCTCCTCACTGGAGATTAAGTCCAACTTTTAAACATTTTCTGCAACTATGTATTATATTTTAGGTACAAAAAAAACACTATATGCAAACTTCACAGTTTATTTAATTTTAATCATAGCACTCACTGAAGAACTGGACTTAAGATTCGCATCACAAAATGGCTGAGTGTCTTCAACTCCTGAAAACAAGCACAGAGCCATTTTAATGGGACAGGTTATTTCTCAACGACTGGAGTATACTTGCCATTTTATCAGAGACACAAGGTACAATGTTGGAAGGATCAACAGGTGTATTTTAAACGGGACACAAAAGTTAAGTGTGTTCTCAGAAACTGCTTTCTGAACCTTGTGCTGCTTACCTCCACATTGCGTTCTAAAGCAGGAAAGCATCAAGGGACCCAGCGTTAGAGGTAAGACTGTAATCCCCTCCATCAAGGCGTAATACACTTCTAAATATAAGGCGCTAATCCATCCTAGCCTCAATATTGTGTCCTCCCCAAGCAGAAAGCCCCAGTTCTGCATGACCACATTCAATTCTTTATACCTTCTTTTCACATGATCATGAATCAGTGCTCTAGACATCAAAATCCAAGAGATTCTGGTGAAAGTAAGCATATTGATGTTGTAAGTTGTAGGCAGAAATTGCATTAGAAAGACCGAGGGCAAGGAGACCAGAGGCAAGGACACTGCTAGCTCAAAATGGCCGATCAATAACTACTGTAGTGATTATTAATTTTGCTTGTCCTTGAAGAACACACAACCATGAAAGCAAAAGTAAGCATTTGCTCAATAGCAGAGAAAAGCCAGGAGGATGTGCAACAGTGTGTATACTGGGAAAATGTAATCTAATATTGGTAGATCAGACAAGAAAAGGACACTCTCCCATGACAGATTTAACCCCACAAAACAGTTCCCTGGCACTCTCCTCATGTGTCCCCCCTGCTCTTTAGCTCTCAAGTCTGAGCAATCCGGAGGTTCCCAGCATTTACCAATGAGGCAAAGCTGCTGAGGACAGAGCTAACCAGGGGCTGCATTTATGGTTCCCAGGTGTCCCAACAGGATCTTGAAATGGAACACATTTATGTAAACTACAGATAAGGTCAAGCTGGGAGTAGATAAAATATCAGAATCCTAAAGTATCTGGACTAACTAGAGGGATGGTCTGAAATAAAGCAGCTGAAATTTAAGACACACAAGTTCAAAACGCTACATGTGAGCAGAGGGAACCAAATGCAGTAACGCAACATGGATAATTTTGGAAATGTTGAAAGGAACTCTAAACATGTCAACATTGGTTTTGAGAATCTCTACTGGAGTTTTAGAGATTTTGACGTGAAAGGGTACAAATCTTGTTGGGGATTTGGAAAACTTCGCGAGAATGTAAAAAGTTTCATCGGAATTTCCAAAATGTTGAAAGGAACTCTAAACAAGTCAACATTGGTTTTGAGAATGTCTACCGGAGTTTTAGAGATTTTGACGTGAAAGGGTACAAATCTTGAGGTAGAGGAAGAGGACAAAAAGCTTGAGCATTTCACAAACTATGCTTTCAACTGTGTTGCAGATCTTAAATCAGCAGGTAGTAGCAGAAGCATCTTACATACAATTTTGGACATATGCACTGCCCTGTCCTCGGTGCCACGGAAGTTCTGGTTATGAGCACCAGCCTGTAGAACTGATGCAAATTTGGAAAAGTCCAGGTGAGAAAAGAAGGAATGAGAAGAGATTTTGAAAATATGAACTATCAAGACGGGAGAGGGGAGCAAAACCACAGCATTTCCCAGGAAATGGCTGCCAAATACAAAGGAGAAGAAAAAAGCAGCTCATTTTGTGATGATGGTAACTCATGTTAGATACTAGGAAAAAAGCTTTCTAACATCTAGAGTGAAAGAACATTGTACAAAACAAGGGATACTGTAGAACCTTCTTCATGGAAGAACACATTTTAAGAAACAATTACCTAAGATATTTGGGTAAATACCTGATTCACCTCAGAGTACAAGTTTGGTTTAAATGATTCCTTGAGATCAACTCTTGGTTCTCATTTTCAGGAGTCCTAACAGTTACTCAGAATGATCACTGAGACATTCAGCACTGCCTGTCCTGACTCTGGACACTGGCTTCTGGTCCCACGTGTTTGTCCAGACCACTGTAGACGTTCCTATCTAACGCACGATCCTGCTTCACAATCTGCAGTGCACAACTCCCAGCACACGTACAGTTTCCAAGGCTTCTCTTCCCAAACTGTCAGATGGGAAACTGCTTTTATACTTTTCCTTCTTAGTTTATCATTGACTCATTATAAGTATGCTCCATACATATTCTCAGAGACACTCTCCAACCTTCATTTAATTCTTTTTCACAGAACCACTGAGGCTAGCAGGGGCCTTTGGAAACCGTACAGTCCGACTCGTCCTGGTCAAAGCAGGGTCACCTAGAGCAGACTGCTTCAAGGATGGGCACCACTGAGAAAAGTTTGGCTACATCTTCTCGCTACATTGATGAGATCTCCCTGAGCTTTCTCTTCTCTAGATCAACAGTCTCAGATATCTCAGCATCTCCTCATATGATAAATGCTCCAGCTCCTTTATCATTTTCATGGCCCCTCTCTGAACTCTCTCCAGTAGCTCCACAACCCTCATGTACTGGTGAGCCCAGAACTGGACACAGTACTCCAGATATGGGCTTATTAGGGCTGAGTAAAAGGGAGAAATCACCTCCTTGACCTGCTGTCAAAGCTGTTCCCAATGCAGTCCACAATGCTGCTGGTCTCTGCTGCAAAGATACACTGCTCGTCAATTGCAGAATACTTTGGGCTGGAAGAGGCCTTTAAACATCATCAGTGGTCAACCTGGTGTCCAGCAGGACTCCCAGGTCCCCTTCTGCAAAGCTGCTTTCCAGTCAGTCAGCCTGTAGTGATGCCTGGGGTGGAAGCTTCTCAAGTGCAGGACTCTGTCCTTCCCTTTCTTTAACTCCATAAGGGTCCTGTTGATCCATGATCCATTCTCCAGCCCATCAAGGTCCCTCCGGATGGCAGTGCGACCCTCTGCTGTGTCAGCCACTCCTCTCAGTTTCATATTTTTGGCAAACTTGTTGAGGGCACACTCTGTCCTTTCTTTATAGAAATCATCACTTTGACTTGAAATCAGCCCAGATACAGTGCAGCCATTTCAGAGTGATCCAAGCCAAATGGAATAGCCAGTACTTGCTGAAACACTGCTGGAGCTATACAGGCAGTACACACAGAGCCTTGTACCACTGTACGACACGAGACAGTGACAAGACACGTAAGATGTTTCTTAATTGTTGCTGAACAGCAGGATGAAGCATTACAAAGCAAGAGGACTCTATTTCTATGAGGATGTTTGGAGACTTGGAAACACTACTATTCAGAGGAGGGAGGAGTGCTGCAACAAAGGGAGCTGGAAGAAGAACACACACAGCCGGGATACTCCTCCTCCTCCTCCTCCCTCTCTGCCACATCAGAGCAAACAGCAAGTAGCAAGGAGCTCGGTTCCCCACTCCAGCAGACCCGCCTGCGCTGTCCCAGACTGCCGCTCCGTGGCTGGACACTGGCCTCTAGCGATGACAGCCAGGGTGGCCACAGCCCTGTCCCCACAGATCCTGTCCCCCAGCAGCTGCTCACGGCTCCCTCCCTCCCACCACATCCAGGGTCACGCAGAAACTGCCTGGTGGTGCTATTTTAAGAAAACAAAATGCAAGAGCACGGCAAATGAGGCTGCTGCATTGCCCGTGTGTATGCATGTCTCATATTGCTCTACATCTTCTTTATACCCAAGACTATTCTAAGATCATCGTTCTAAGAATCAAAGGTTAATTACCTGGAGCTTCACAAGCATTTAAAATGTTTGTGACACGTCTTCTGAGGCTCTTGAAATTTGGATTGTTTAAAGAATTTTCTTAACTACTGTCTAGCTTGTTAAACAGTAAACCTCAGCAAAGCAAAAAGATTACTAATACTAAGGTAATCCAAAAATAGAGAAATTCCATCAAAACCAAATCACTCAGAAAATAACAAAACTTGCTGGGAATTAAAACCCCGAAATTAATTCAAGTGATATGCTTTTATATCAGAAAAAAGTGCTACCCATCAGTTTTATTATGAATTTCATCAAAAAAGTTTTAACAGATCCCTCAATTGCAATACATTAAGTATTTTGATGCTGGAAATCATCCTATAATTTAATACCTCAACCACAACCTCAAAATCCATAAAGCTTCCTGCTTAGATTTCAAATATTGCCTGGTAAAATCTCTTCTCTTTGTCTCCTCTTCTTTTAGAAATCATAGGTGTCAGGTTTTATTAAATACATTGACAAGACAAAATCTGACAACTCATGATTAAAGCTGACATCTTTCCGTTTCTGATCATGCTCAACCTCAATTGAAGACTATAGGAAACTGGCATCTTCCTATGAAATGTTGTGGCTTGTATAAACCAGCATTTTTCTTTCAGTATGGTTCAGATGAATACTCACACACAAGAGGCACGCCAGTGACCATATTTCTATACTCTAGGATTAGAGACTAAACACGAAAATATATCTGCTGGCTTCTGGAAACGACTGCCACAATCGAAGAAAGAACATCATGGGCTCCTTAGCTCTTGTTGCCTTCTGGAAATTGTATGGAATCTAGAGGTAGAGTCATAGTCAAGAAACCAGGTAGTGACACTGCACTGGGGCAGTACATCTTTCACAGTGGCCTACCCCAAAATATGGCAAAAACCACATAAAGGATTAGTTTCACCTACTACTTGGTGCTGCAACTCTCTTCCAGGGTGATCAGTCTTACCCTTTTGGAATGCCACTTTTTCATTTGATGACTTCTTGACCCAGATGGTTTCTCAGACTCAGAGTAAGTTTAAATGATTCTGTCTTGTAGTGTCCCCTGAGACCTCTGAAAAAGCTCAGATGCAAGACCTATCTGCTTACCATGTTTGAAGGACTTAACAGGTTTAGTAAAATAGCACTTTACCCAGGAATTTCAATAATAGTTGACAGTTTGATATTATAATGTTCCTATGAGAAAGGTAACCTGTTTTGTTCGGATAAACAGGTTAAAGAAAATTTCAATCTGAATCCTTCTTAACTAGGCTGCAAATAGATCACCAAGGCATTCCAGCAAGTGGCATCCCCCTCACCATCCCTCAGTCATCAACTTACCAACAAATGATGTCATTCTTCTCACAGTAAAATTATTTTGGAAACTTTGTCTAGCAACTAGGCTGTAAGATTTTAACAGCTTACCTAGATAGGGGAATAATGATGTACAAGTACTTCATCTTGACAGGCTTTTAAGGAAATAAGCTTCTATACCTAAAAGCCATGTTCGCCTACACCTCTTACTTTCACTGTATGCTGTTGTAGCAGAGACCATGAAGACTGGTTAAGATAAATCATTTTCCTGTGCAGACTGGCTTCCAAACCAAGTCTCATTTTTGAAACTAATAAATGTATTAATAACGCTAGCATTATTCCCTTATTCTTAACAACTCTATTATAACAACTTTTGCGATCAAAGTGTGAAACAAGGCACAATTCCACAGAAACTCAAACAACTCCTCCCTGCATGAACTTGATCTTGCAATATCATCTGTGCAGACTATTCCAGTACAAACTTATTAGTCGCTTCCTTCATCTACTTTTAACTATCCTGGCTCAAAAAATACTTTATTTTGAAGACTCCACTTGTATATGACTTTTGTTTCTCTAGCTGAATGAACCATCAACAGCTTTCTCATCTTTTTCCACGTCTGACAATTCTGTAGCAGCATCAGTATAGGACTCTAACTATCCTTATGCTTTCTCTACATAAACTTTAAATCACGGCCTTATTGTTTCTATGAAAAAGACAGAAAACTAAGGAATTGAAATGAAATTCCTATTCCCATGGATTATTTATGAACTATGGTATAAGGCAGTAACTTTTTTATTGACTGTGGCATCTGTGGACTCCTTCAATCAGTGGTATATCAAGGCAGATGTGATGAAAACTGTATGAAACTGACATTTAGGAATGAACAGAAAGGGAAGTGGCTGGATGGTCACACTCAAAGAGCTGCAGTCTATGGCTCGATGTCCAAGTGGAGACCAGTGACAAGTGGCAGCTCCTTAGGGCTTGGTATTGGGACCAGCACTGTTTAGTATCTTTATCAGTGACATGGACAGAGGGACCAAGTGCACCTTCAGCAAGTTTGCCAACTACACCAAGCTGTGTGGTGCAGCTGACACGCTGGAGGGAAGTGATGCTATCCAGATGGGACCTTGACAGGCTTGAGAGGTGGGACCATGCAAACCTCATGAAGTTCAACAAGTCCAAGTGCAAGGTCCTGCACCTGGAGCCCAAACACAAATACATGCTGGGCAAAGAATGGCTGAGAACAGCCCTGAGGAGAAGGACTTGGGGGTGTTGATTGATGAGAAGCTCAACACAAGCTGGCAATGTGTGCTTGCAGCCCAGAAAGCCAACTGTATCCTGGGCTGCATCAAAATAAGTGTGACCAGCTGGTTGAGGGAGGTGATCATCCCCCTCTACTCCACTCTCACAAGACCTCACCTGCAGTACTGCATCCAGCTCTGGGGCCCTCAACATAAAAAGGACATGGACCTGTTGGAGTGAGTCCAGAGGAGAGCTGGAGCACCTCTGCTATGAAGAGATGCTGAGCGAGTTGGGGTTGTTCAGCCTGGAGATAAGAAGGCTCCAGGGAGACCTTACAGCAGCCTTCCAGTACCTAAAGGAGACCTACAAGAAAGCTGGAGAGGCACTTTTTACCAGGTTATGTGGCAACAGGAAAAGAGGTAATGGCTTTAAAATGAAAGAGGGTAGATTTAAATTAGATATAAGGAAGAAATTCTTCACCATGAGGGTGATAAGGCACCAGAAGAGGCTGCCCAGAGATGCTGTGAATGCCCCATCTCTGGAAGTGTTCAAGGCCAAGTTAGATGGGGTTTTAGCAACCTTGTCCAGTGGAAGGTGTCTCTGACCATGACAGGGGGGTTTGGAACCAGATGATCTTTAAGGTCTCTTCCAACCCAAACTATTCTACGATTCTAATGAAAATAGAATCCTTGGCTGGATGAATTGGGAAGCACTGCTAAAGCTCAAGTGAAAGGTTCTCCTTCATTACATCTTATGAAAGAGAATGGAAGGCTCAGGCAGGAAGACAAAGAACGCCTGCATACCTGAAAAAAACAGTGCAAAAAAAATACCTCTTTGAATAAGTGAAAACTTAAGGCAGTTTGACCACTTAAACTGAAACAAACAGCTTTTCCTTCTGAGTCTGCATTTGCTGCTTCATATCACAATGTTAATCATAATTTTGCTGCAGGTCCCATTCTCCTACACATCTGCAATTAATGTATAAGAGCTCAGGAAGACATGGGATAGCCTTAGGGTGCATTTGCACTTGTAAGGCAGTACCTCTGATGTTCCTGTTGTAAATACACTATTTGATTTGCTGTCATAGCTAGTGTACATGTTGACTTGTGCATAATAAAGGAGAATCTTGGGAAAGAAAATCTATACAATTAGCACATCAGACTGTTCTTCTGATATCAATTCCCATTGACTTATCTATAATTTTGCTTTCATAACTAATATGAATCATGAATTAATCATAAGGCCTAGAAACCACCATCCAACATTTGTAAATCCTAACGATATAGCATTAAACATTTATTTTTTGAAAAATTGTCACTGATCCATCTGAATCCACAATCAGTCTATGTGTGCGTACTGAACACACCATTCTGGCAGCTCTCTAGCAATAGGCTGCATTAGTTGCACTTAGAAATTTGTATCTACCAGAGTGGAAGGATGAAGAAAAACTTCATTTTCCTCACCAAAAGGAGAGACTGCTATCCTCCTGTTCAGATTCTGTGCTCTAAATGTGGTGTTTTGCAGCTATCTAAGTCAACCTATTCAGGCTGCCCCCAAAATGCATCATTTTGCCTGTTTCTGTATCCTGCTTTCCCACACTGCGGTGGCATCAACAATCACGCTGCTGTTTGGGGAGCACACTGCTTAGGTAATCTGACTGGGGAGGAACTCGCCTGGGGGCAGGTTTGGTTTGGTTGGTTTTTTTCAGAGGTTGCTTTCATCTAGATCAGCTGACTGATCTGACTTCTGCTTTGCATGTGATGACTGGTGCTGATGGAAAAGGGGTGCAATGGTGCACAGCCAGGCTTAAACTAGAATATAAAACTTCACATTATGATTTACTTAAGCTGACTGTAAAAGCTGACCTTTGATCTCTGCCACCCACAGTAGGTTGGACTGATTCCCTCTTAGGTTTCCCAAAAGGTAAGTCCAGTTTGCCCCTAGCATGAGGAACATTATACTGAGGTTTCGAAGTGCTACCATAGGCAGGAAAGTGAGTGTGTTTAAAAGGTTATTTCTGAGGTGGTTTTCTTTTATTTCCCTTTACAAAAAAGTTTCTGTTTGAAAATCAGAATTTGGACCCCAAAAGGAAAAAATTATTCATAAGTTCTGATTTTGGTTAAAAAGGCACTCTTTGGGGAGAAGATAAACAGGAATGTACCAAGCTACCATTAGGCCAAAGTATGTTCTTTACACAGCAGAACTCAACTCTTTGCTCAGCAACACGTGGATGGTTATTGAGACATATTCAACTGACAGACTCATGACTAGAACTTCTTTTTCACTGACAAAATCAGTCCTGGACTAAGTGAGGACATTGGTTGCTTCGTCTTCAAGGGACAGGAGCAGTACTTTGAGGAATGAGTGGTTTAGGGTTTGGCCTTTGTGTGCATGTGCATATGCAAAGGGATGAGGCACAAAGAAACCAGGCAGTGGAAGAGAAGAACACGTTTGATGAAGAGAGGCTAAGAGGCATGAGGAGAGCAGAAGGTAAAGTCCATTGCAAGGAAAGAGAGGAAACGGCTCTCTGCCGACCAGAATACTTTGTTTTGCAACATGAATACTGCCCTACTGTAATTAAAGTAGATTTTCCTGTAAATTGAAATTTGCCCTTACCAGCCTTACCTTACATGTAGAGAATGCACTACCATTAGCAGAACTGGCCACAGAGATATCGACCAGCAGAGACAAGGAACAGCTTGGATGCTCTTGTATATAATGACAACAGAGGTGAAGAAGGGCCAAGACCAGAAGTTAAATCTCATTGTCGATGAAATACTGTGGTTTTTCTGCCAGTTTCAAACACAGTGTTCATAAGAACTAACAGAAAGCATCATGAAATAACAGCCTTCATCTACAAGAAAAAGCTGCATTACTATTACTCAGCAGAATGTGCACCTTGTACGCTACTTCTGTCTCCTGAAAGACCAGTTCAGTTAAGTTTTATTCTTTCTGATTCCTACATCTCCAAAAGAAACTGAGCATAGAGGGCTGGCTGCAAGATCTGAGAGGCTTTTGATTCTGGTCACCTACATTTTTTTCCCAGATAAAATCCAACTGACACAGGCTTACTCATATTGCCATATAAATTCCTCTGTTTTGAGAGAGCTACCCACTGTGTAAAGTAATGCTAATCTTGACCACCTATTCCAGTAGACAAGCTACTAGTAGCGAATCCCACGAAAACAATGCTGAAAATTTTGATCTTTGGGAATAAAATGTAAAATGAGAGGCACTGCACACTCACATTTGTAGGTGTTAGTGGTTCAATCAGCTCGCATTTCATCCCAGAAGAATTCATAAAAAGAAAGAAATCAAGACAAAATTTCTTCTTCCATTGTGTGTGCAGAGGGAGGGTGTTCTCTCAAAATCTCTGAAGTTTCTGCCCTGTAACTCTTGCAGTAAGTGCTTTTCTTGCTACAATATATTTTAATTAAAAATATAATAAAGGTATAATAATTTGTATTTATTAAAACATTAAATTGGACATTTTCCCCTTCTACCACACAAAAGCTGGTTGTTCAAGGCTACAGAAAGGCATTCCTTACTGAAAAAATTCTCCATTGAAATTTTTGTATCCTGGGAGAACACATTTTTACTTAAAAGAAGACTTGGCCATGTTGCATTGAGTACCACACTGCTCATCATGTGACAGTTTGGGTTTTTTTAAACTCACTACACACATGATCTACACTGAAAAAAAAGTTCAGGCTATCAATCATTTTCCTTTCAGGAAATGTGTCAATTAAAAATGCTTATATGGTGCTACTTTGTCTTCTTGCACACCTGCTCTGTGACAAGAGTAAGGGCAGATTCTCTCCCAAAGTTGGCTCTGATAACATACTTATCATAATGATAAAGCACAAAGTCACAAAGTTGAGGTTACCATGGCAATAATGATTCTCCTTCAGTTTAGTTTTACTCGGTTTTACATTTTACTCTATTTTCCCTTTAAGTCTTTTACTGTCCTTAGTGTGGACCTAGTTTCAAGATACTCATCATATTTTTGTCAATCTGCCAAAATTTCCTGAGAAATTAAAATCAGACCAAATCATGGGTAATGTTAAGAGGTTTTATTTCAGCCAAACCTGACGTGAATTTCAAGAGGGTATGTGGGAAGGAAAGTTGAGATGATGAGAGGAAATAGGTAACATTAGACTTTCCATTTCAAAAAGACTGGCTTACTAAGAATCCTAACATACAAACAGTTTTACAGGAACCTACTGATTATTTTGCAAGATTGTAACACAGAAGTAGATACACAAGTGAAATGTACAGTCCAAGGCCCTAACTCATATGAAATTTCGAAGAAGTATAGCAAGATATTAAGACCAGAAACAGACAGGCAGTCACAGCATCTATACCCCTATGGTCATCTTAGGTTTAGGGTTATTTAGTTCAGCTTCAACATCTCCCAATCAACAGAAGTAAATGATCCCTTTTACCAGCCTTTACCTGCTCACTGTTTAGAGAGAGTGGTTAGACAGTTAGCAACTGCTTATATTCACATTATAGGTTGTTTCAGAAAATCCTCCCTAGATTTAGGAGTCATACCAAATCAGAGGCAAAAGAATATCTTTAGAACTGAGGGAGAAAGGAGAGGAAATGAAGGAAAAGGAGGGAAAAGTCAAGGCAAAAGCCTGCATTTTCTTCACCTAATTTTAGATAGAAGTTATGAATTTGATCTAGACTTATTAACAAGGCTCTCTTTCTAATCAAATAACACAGAGCACCTCAATGCTACCAGAGCGATTTATCTCTATTTTGAAGCCTATGGCATGAATCACAACCAAACTACAATAATCTCTACAGTTCTCTGTAAGTCTAAGAGATGGTTCCCTGACAACGGACTTACATTAGATGTTCTATCTCCACATAACTGACATTATGTGAGCTAAACTGCACTATCCACTGGTAAATCAGGAATGAAGTTGCTTCAGATTTCACTTACAGTTGTGAGGATGAGAGACAGAGAGAGAGAAGGGAAGAGGGAGGCACCTCCGGGAGTCAACACAGCTCCCTTAGTATCTCAGAATTTATGACCTTTTTAATCCGAAAGAGTGCAGCAAAGCTTCCGCCTGGCATAGATATATGAAATCAAACAGATTAATGTAACAAAGAAATATATGACTATATGCTTTTAAAATAGTTATTTTTGAGCTAGAAAAACAGATAAATGATCCTATCATATTAAAAGGAATTTCCTACACTCTCACATTCCAAGTTGAAATCACTTTGTCTATTATTTATTCACTTTGTATTAATTCAAACATGCATACCTACCTTTATGGTAACGTTTCCTTTTGTTATTTTTCTCATATTGAAGCCTACTGTAGGAATCATATCTTCTGTGAACTGCCCTGACTAGAACACACAAGAAAAGAAAAAATTGTATTTATTAGAAAATAGTTGATCAATAACAGAGAAGTTTCTTGTTTGCAATCTAAAGTTTTTATTTTACAACACAGTAAAATGTCACATTAATTTTGTACAAAAGCACTGGCCAGCACCTCAATTAATGCATTGTCATGCCCAGGAATACTGCTCATTTCAGTCCCTTTAAATGATCTTTTATTCTCCCCAGTGACAAAGATCACCCTAGAAACCACGAGACTTCAAATAATTCCTCATCTGATCCTCAAGCAAACCAGAAAGCAGCACGGTCAAAATACAGAACCATAGAATGGTTTGGGTTGGAAGGAACCTTAAGAGGTCACCTAGTCCAACCCCCAATATGAAAAAACTGACCGCACCAGGATTTTTCCCTGTAGCTTCTCACTACCATTGCCAGTGGTTTAACTCAAAATGTAATAAATGGTGAAAGAGTACTCATGTAGTACTTACAGAGTACTACACACAGACTTTAGCCTTCTGAGCAGGTGACAGCAGAGGAGTCCCCCTTTGGAAGCTAAGAGAACGCCATTAAGATGGAAAAATTCAAGATACTAACTCAGCACACCATAAACTCAAAACATAAAAGCAAATTTCTGCCTCCTCCCCCAGTTCAGAGAAGCACTTCTACAAGACAGGCACTTGTCCTCCTGCCCATGTGAACCTTACACAAATCTATCCACTACAGCAGACAGCTTCTGAGGAGAAAGGTGAAATCAGCTCTAAGTAGATTACTCATTATTCATTCTTCCTTTTCAAAACGTATCATTAATACGGTATTGTGTATCCTAGGAGAAGTGCGTTAAGACATGCAGACAGTTAACAGTCATGCCCACACAAAGGTTCATACTCTCTGAAACGTACACAGTAGTCCTGGTTTTCTAGTCACCCAGGAAGGAAAGCAGGACTTTCTGGATTTGCCACAGCACTTCCATATCCATCTGCCCATATTCCTTTCACCTACCTCATCATCCCACGTGCACTGCGGTATTTTTGGGGAAATAAAATATGGATATGTGAATAAGGAGAGAAGTAGCCATGCTCCAACATGGCCCTCCCATCTGAGAAGTGGATGATCAGAGCTTTGGGGTACACCGGAGCAGCTACATGCCTCACAGTGCACACTTCACCACCAGCGACCCCAAGCCTCTTCTTTCTGCAACTTCTCACTGTTTGAGGCAGCCTCCAGTCTGTGTTCACGAACTGAAACTACTTTTAATCTGGGTCTTTAAAAGCTGCATAAGCTTTGGCAATTACTTGATCTTCTCACAAGATTTTGGGGTTTAGAATTAAGACTCTTCACGTAAGAAACAATACTTGTCCAACCTTACCTGTGAGAACCTTCTTGTTAAGTTCTGTATTATACTTCTTCCCCATCTTTTATTTCTGAAAGTTTCTTTTTTCCCCCCTCTTTCCTTGCTTCAGCAATTTGTCAAGAAGCAGAAGGAAAAAACAGTGAAGACAATTGCATCCAAGTTTCGTACAGACACATGTACCCGACAGTGACAGAGATTTTTAATTGGACAAAGTAAGACAAAGCCAATCAGTAACTATCTCCTGTAGCAGGTACTGGCCGAATTTGTTAAAATATATAGTACATTTATCTGAGAAGGACAGACATATAACACATGCAAACACAGAATCACTGAGCATCAGAATGCCTGGAAGACCAACCAGCCAACTCAGGAGGCTGTTGTTTAAATAAACGCATAGAAAGTCAGGATTCCACTTTTGTGAGGAAATTATACAGCATGTGTAATATGCCAAACTGGAACACAAAGATAAAAAAATTTAAAAATCATAAATGCTCTGGTATTAGGGACAAAATGCAAAGAATTAGTGTCCCCTTCATTCATCTTTAGTCTTTTCCTTGAAAAAATTGTCCATTCTGGTTGAGTGGAATCAGATAGTATTAAGGTTCTTTATTTTCCCACACAATGAAGCAAAGAAAGTAGTATACTGAATCTTTTGCCCACATTAGTCCAAAAACTCCGATTACTGTGTCTTGTTTCAGGTGTTGTAAGCATCATAAAGTAAAAAATCTGTTTCATTTTCTTGCTAAGGAAGTTTTTTACATGACCAATTGCCTGTTTTTGTGAATATTCAAGATGTGCAAACAAGTTTACTGTCGTATCTCAGTCAAAAAGAGATTACATACTGACACAGATGAAAGAAACATGCTAAGAAGTCTGCAATGTCCTCTTTAAACTGACAATGAATACTGCCATTACCCCCACCATATCGACAACCATGGGCCAGATTCTACTTCATTATATCAGTGAACAATCCATAGTAAAAGGTGATGACATTATCCAAGGTTTCCACTGGAAACAGAGAACTAAATATGGCTCAAGCTCTTCAGTGAGGATATTGTCTCAAAGGGTGTTTATTTGATGTTAGCATGGTAGGATCTCTAAATACTATTGCAAAGTGGAAAAAATGGTAATTTCCTACCATCTGTTTTTGTGATCCATTGCAGTTGCATTTTAAGGAGGCACTAGTTTGTGATGTTTATTTTCATCTCATCACGCTCTAGCCACATACACACAAACGCACAGAATTCCCAATCTATTTGCCACCCCCATATCAACTGTATTCAAAAGTACGCTATTATCCATCGCCTTACTCCCAAATTCTTCAGCCACCCTTTGACAGTGATTATCATGGCATGTCATCTCTGGATGGGAAGATCCAAAAGTTACAAAACCTGCAATCTGTGACATTCCACAAGTCAGAAAACATGAATGCCTCATAGAATATTCTTAAGTTACAAGTTTGCTGGCAAAATTAAACCTGCAGTAACAGCAGTGCTCTGCTATTAAAGATACTAGGATAAGAGGAATAAACACATATGATGCCATTCCACAGGTGGTGTAGTATAAATGTGTGAACAAACATTTACACACACAAAGTCTAATACCACACATTAGTGTTAGAGGTCTCTGAAGTGTTGTGCTCTTCTTCGCTCCGTTTATTAAATCAATCCAACACAATATACTTTGTTGTGCCTTTTCCCTCTTCCTCAGCAAAGCCCACCTTGGCATATGAACACTTCCAATAAGCACAAGCAAAGCTTGGACCTGTGTTACCAAGACTGCCAGGGTACCTAACAAACCAACTAAAATAGCAGTTCTGTTTATTGATTGTGGATGTCCCCCAATGCATACGTTCATTGCTTTCTGTACTTTCCTCATTCTTCTTTTTCCTTTTCTCTCCACTTCTTCACTCGCACTAACCTCCTATTTTTGCCTTAATCCATAATTGTATATGAAAGCAAACAACAAATACCACATATTCATATTCATATTCATAATTGTCTTAGTCTCTTTGGCTTTAGCTGTATACCTCCCAGGCTGGTTTTGATTCTTGATCCAGTAACTTTTCAGCATAAGGACCAAAGAACATCTGGAAGTCCATATGTCATGGCAGGTGACACTGCAATACATCTAAGAGCAGTGATCACCTTGCAGAAAAGGGTATGCATTGAGAAGTTTCATGGTCAGTATAAACCGTATTTAACATATATATTTGTCTCCATTTTCCAATGGAAAGTAAATCTCTTGGATGGACCCAAATGCAGAAGGGTGGAGGGCACAGCAAACAAAGATGAGGAACATATTTCAGTGTAGCAAAATGAAAAATATCATGGCAGGTGTCAATGTTACAGAGGAACAGGGATGCAAGGCCATCATCAGTCACCGTGGGAAGGGAATGCCAATCAGACTTGACTCCTGGGAGCTACCAAGGAATTGTGAGAAGCATTAATATTGATACAACTGATAGGAGAACTGGACAACGTACAATATATTGACTTATTCTGAGATATACTGGCCGTGAAAAGCCAACTCTGAATCATGGGCAAGAGTCCGTGCCCAGGAACCTGCTCTGAGAGGGGCACGCTTTGCAGTCAGACACAGGAGACATCTTCTTCCTCTTAAAACGATTTCACACCCACCTGAGCCTACCGTCAAATTCTCGAGGTTGCAGAAGATGCAAGAGCTGCCTCCCGCCCGCCGCCCCCCTCCCTCCGCCGGACCTCCTGACCGGAGGCGGCCCCGCCGCAGGCCCTGCAGGCGAATCCCGCACTTGTTGCCGGGGGCCACGACGCGGAGCGGCCGGCTCGGGGCGGGCGGGCCCCTCCAGCCCCGCCGGGCCGCCGCCCCCGCCCCACCGCCCGCGGCGACCCCCCCTCCCGCGGGCCGCCGCCCTGAGCGCCCCCCGCTCCGCCCCGCCCTGCGCCTGGCCGGCGGGCGGCCGGGCCGCGGCAGCGTACCGCCAGCACGGTGAGCAGCGTGGTCTTGCCCGAGTACTGCAGCCCCACCAGGGTCAGCTCCATCTCCTCCTTCCAGAACAGCGAGCGCAGCCACTCCAGCAGCCGCGCCACCAGCGCCAGCATCCCGGTCAGCGCCCCCGACCTGCGGCAGGCGCCCAGTCCCAGCGGCACCGCCTCACTGCTGGGCATGGCAGCGCGGGGCGAGGCGGCGGCGGGGCAGGGGACGCGCCGGGGGGCGGCGGCGGCGGCGAGGCTGCGCGGGGAGCCGAGCGCCGGGCAGGGCCCTCACGTGATGGCGCCGCCGCCCTTCTCCCGCTGCCACTTGCTGCAGACAGGGGAGGGGTCTGGGGTGGCTTGGCTTGGCTTGGCCCGGCCAGGGGCGGGGAAGCGGCGGGGTCGCCCTGCGCGGGGCCCGGGCGGGCGAGCGTGAGTCGGGGCCGGGCGCTGGCCGGGGCGGGCAGGGAGGCGCCCGTCGTGTGAGGTGACGGCGCCGCGGCTGCAGCGGGGGCGGGCGGGGCGGCTCCCACACGACATGGCGGGCGGGGCCGGGCCCGGGCCCTGGCCCGCGGCGGGGGCGGCAGGCGGAGGAGTGTGTCATCCCCCAAGGGGCCGCTGGCCCGGGCACCGCGATGGGCACGGGGGGCACCGCGGGGATCGTGTGAGGTGAACAGCTGGGCCCGGCGGGAGTGTGGCTGGGCGGGTGGCCCGGCGTAGATCTGGCGCCATGGGCTGGCTGCCCAGCACCCCCGCCTCAACAAGGGATGCCCGGGGGCTGCGTGTGCACCACTGGCTTTTGAGATTTGTAGGACTTGGCGGGCTTGGTCTCCTTGACAGGACGGATTTTAGAGGTCCTTCACCACTAGTGATGGCAGTTTTCACATCCCTAGTTCCACTCTTCCCATGAAACTTTTCTCAAATTGTTCATCATGTAGGCACAGACTTCCAGATCCAGGGCTTATCTTGGCTTTATTTGGGTCTTTAGGGACCCCGGTTTTTGGAGAGTTGCCCTTAGCGCTTTTCTTGCCGCGACAAGAGGCACTTGTGATGGTGGTTTTGTATAGTGGGCAATGATGGGATAGGTGGCTTCACCAGGAATCTTCTGCCTCCACTGGTTAAGTGATAATTAATGGATTGTTTTGCTGCACAGCATTAGAGAAAGGCTTGTTCCCCCCTAAATGCAGACCTGACATTTAGCCTGGATCCATCTGCCAGCCTCTGAAGTTGTCACACAGGATGCTCAAGAAGGTTGCAATGCTGGTGGTGTTGGTTGATGAAGGATTTTCACACAGATGTAAACAAGGCACTTAAAAAATTTAGTATGGGTGCTTCTACTATTGAAACATAGGAAATTCATCAAAACGTTTAGAAATTTGTTTTTCATGCCATTTTTACAGACATTATTCAGCATTTTAGAGAACGCAATTTGTGACAAACCTCACTGGTTACATCAGTCAGACCACACAAACTTGTGACATTCATGTCATGAGCAATTGATTCTGGGCTAGCTGTAAAGATGAAAAAAATTTATGCTTTTTCATGCCCTGGTTGTAGATACAGTAAAAATGACTCATCTTGTATTTTTTTTTTTCAAATATACTAATTTATTTACCCTTGTAAATTTAATTGAACATTTTCAGAAGGAAACTGGACACTGGGACTGGCCCTGCCACCCAGTGGTAATGTTAGGGAATTATTTTTCGTTTTTTCTCTTAATATAAAACTAAAGGAAAGCAGACAGATTTCAGTGGCAAGTCCCAAACACACAAAAAGAAGTAGGTTTTTCCCCACTAGCATGACGTGTTGCCATCGATACAGGCAGTCCTTTTATCCTAATGCTAGTCCCTAGCCTTGGTGTTTTGGGTTAAAATCAGAATTTTGAATGCCACTCTTAAAACTGAGGCATTGATGGTGCCTTGAGCAGTTTCAGAGCATGGTACAGCTCTCAAAGTTTCTTGAAAATTGGTGGCACAGTGAAAGAAAGAATGTTGTTTGGGTCCTGCATTGAAGGATCTGTAACAGAACTCTGCTGTTTTACTTGCCTCTTGGTAGCAGCCGGATGGCCGTTCAGTACATATTTGGGTCTTCAGGGACCCCAGTTTTTGGACAGTCGCCCTTAGCACTTTTCTTGCCCCAACAAGAGACAATTGTGATGGTGGTTTTGTATAGTGGGCAATGATGGGATAGGTGGCTTCACACCTATCAGCGGTCACAAATTTTCTGTTCAATTACCATTTACTCTAAAAGTAACTGCAGAGATCAATAGAGATAGAGGTGGAAAAGCTGACATTGTGGAAATGAGTTATGCTGGTTGGATGGGTAAAAGGACCTCAGGAAATAATTTATAGGCAAAACACTATTATTTTATTTTTCTGCTATGGATCTTGATATCTTTAAAATCTTGTTTCAGCCGAAGCAATTATCATATTTTGAGTGAATAGGTGAAATGTTTCTGGCTGCCTTAAAACTGAAAAATATAATAATTTCTCCCATCTCCACATATCACCCAGCTGGCAGTGTCTGGTATAAAGACAGTCCGTTTGTGGGAGTGGTTTTTGGGAATGAAGTGGTCCTGATAACTCCATGGGGGAAAACTCAAAATTGAGAAGTCACTATTTTTGCAAGGATTTTAAAAGTCTGCAATAGTGCTTAAGGTTCATACTGATGGAAGCTTGAAGAAACTATATTTCGAAGATACAATAGCATTATGAAAAAAATAATTGTCATATTCTCATAAAAGGCCAGCTGAGCATGGGCAGGTAAATTCTAAAACATAATTCAGCTGTACACTGCCTGAAATCTTTTACACTATCTATGGGGTCAAAATATCATATAAGAAGAAGTCTTGGAGGGTTTGTCCAAGTTCAAAGCTCTGTTATATTGTTCTAAAATCTGTTATATCTTTTGAGAAATTATATGATTATGAAAGGCAATTCTTTATTTTGCAGGCTGTTTGGTAATAGAATATTGTATGTAAAAACATTGCTACCTTGCTACAATTAGCGGCTCAGAGGACATTTGTTCTTGTAGCTAAAAGCCAGAGCTGGGGCACAGGAGGCCACAATTCATTATCCCATTTGACTGTAGACAAGCTACTTAATCTTTCTGGGAAACATTTAATGACTGATAAAATATTTCATTTTTCTGTCTTTCCTATTGAGATTTACACACTTGAGAACCAGTTCAGCAGCGTTATGGAGCTGTGCAGCACCTACCATATTAAGTCTGCCAAGTGTCTGATATGATAGTAAAGCAGCTTACTCCATCACAGAAACTTATTTGTGCTATAGAATTTATACAATGTATCTTACAATTCAAATGACGGTGGTGATGATGCTATAAATACATAGTGAGCAAAACTTGACCTGAACCAACACTGCATATCCAGATATTTCCACATTTGGGTAGAGGCAAGATGTTTGGGACCCACATCTCTAGTTCAGAGTTCTACCAAAGAGATCAGATCACATTATCTGCAGTTTAAGCACAGATTTTAGTGACAGCTGAAGATCTTAATGAGAAGAAGCTTTCAGCTGAATGAAATAACCATGGAGGAGAGCATGAAAAGAGAGGATGTCTTACTCAGGTATTTTCAAGTTTGCCCTGATATACCGGATGGAAAAAAACAAACAAACAAACTGCAGATAAGCCATACATCTTTTCTGCTAATGAGGCACGGCATTAGTGAGAGATGAGTCGTCTTCTCTGTTTGTAAGCCAGAGTCAAGCAGCTGCTTTACTAAAGAGAACAGGAAGACTGTGTTGACCTTTTCAATGAGAGCATCGTCATGTGACCACCAGTGTCTCTGTGCATCATCCATGCCCTCTGCTGGTTGGAGCATCGGAGACTCTTTAGTATGAATCTTAATAATTTTTCTCATGCTCCAGTAAAGGAAGGAGTGAAAACAGGTTTCTGTAAGGATTGTTACACTGACAGAGTGGAACAGATAAAGGCTTTTAACTCAAGAACTCTCCATTTTGGATACCTAAGTTTGGTATATGCAGTGTGAAAACTGAAACATGCATAGGACTTTAAGACAGTCTGTGTATTATTAGTCCAAGCATTAAGGTACTTCCAGCATTGTTGTGACATTAACTATATTATTTTTATGGGACTACAGGGTGCCCTTAGCCTCCTTTTGAATGGGAGGTCCCTGCCTCAGGAAATCATTACTTGACACTGGGAGCTGTTGTCTTGTCTTGACCTGCAAGTAGCCTGAGGGAGCAGTGCGCTCCAGAAGGCAAGTGCCAACATATGGTGTGTTTCTTCTGCAGGATTTTGAAGTTCTGTTGAACAAATGTATTTTCGGAGATGAAAACAAAGACAGAGAAGGGTGACTGCATATTGTCTGATGTCCACATACATATGCCACTGAACACCATGCTCTGGAATTGCATGTACAGAAACAAAATATTGGCTTGAATATATAAAATAGTGAGTCACATTAATTTTCATACTGTTTGTGTCTGATCACTAATCAATAAATATCTTAGCAGTTATAAACTAGGGGGTATACAAGCATAAACTGAAAAATCTCACCTAATTACTGCTGGCTAAGGAGAACTGTGATCAATATGCCATGATGGTGGTAACACATTAGCAAACATAACGAAATCCAGAGTTATTCTCTTGAGGATGTTAATATTGATAGGTGCTCTTTATCTCTTCGTCCTTTATTATACTTTCTCATATGTAGTAAGGAGACAGCAAATGCAGGAAGATTTTACAGTCCTGAGTAGTATTGACAATGAAAAGTACTCGTGGAAGGTTCAGAACACCTACATAAAATGAACTGTTCTCTGAAGACCCCAATAATTGACTGGTATACACAAAAACTTAGGATGAAAAATTCCATGGTGCGGGGTTAAATTTATGTAGCCTTTCCAGAAAAATAGACTGAAGGGTCTGGAATAGCCACGTATCAGGAAACTTTTAGAAGGATTAAGGGATGAAATTAGACCAATAAGCTTTTTGAACCTGTTTCCAGCCACCTATACAATGGTTTTCAGTAGAAGAGGAAAAACTGCCAAGAAGAAACAACAAAAAAAATAAATTTCTCTAAGAAAGGTGAAATCATGTTAAGTAAAGCAGGGTGGGGTTTTTGTTGTTTTTTTTTAGTTGGTTGGTTCATTTATTTTTGGTTTTGTTTTGAAGGCATGCAATAATCAGTGTTTTGTATCAATGTTATTCTTTGGAATGAAACTCATGACTGTCTTGAAATCTCAAGCCTAATTGTGAATGCTGTTTTGCTTTGGCAGCCCAGGTATCTGCCAGTGACAGGGGCTTGCACAAGCACGCTGTGAAAAACCTTTCAAGTAAGTTTTAAGTGTGTATGCTTGAAGGGGTGGAATTTACTTGTCTTTTTAAAAAGGTCCTCAGTGTGCCATAACTGAATATGCTTCAAAATGATGTGACTGTCTTTGCTGTCTTGTTGTTTGTATTGAAAAGTGATGGATAGGTACACATACAAATCTAATCTGTGCCTAGGAGCTGTCTGATGCATATTGCACAGGTCTGAAATCTTCCACACAATTCTTTGCTGATATATATACAACAGGATGTCCCAGTGTGATGCAGGGATTAGAGCAAATTTTGCTGGATTCCTTGAGATGCTAGTCACGTCCTAGGCTGTCTGCAAAGTGGTCTTTTGCCTATCCCTCAGAATCTCTCTCCATGTTCTTATTGTTAATACAGAGAAGCAAGAAGCTATAAGGCAGGGATTAAACTATGATTTTACTTCTGTTCAGAATCTGTGAGTGCCAATAGGCATCTCTCTTAAAAGTACCAATATCTTTGGGTTTCCCAGAATAAGCAGCACACATTCCAAATTCTTCAAGTAGAGAAGCAGCATTTCTAGACATTGAAGCACAAACAGCTTTCATTTAGACTACTTCATCAAGCCCATTTTAGCATTTCCCTGAGTACGGCCAGCCTGAATTCTGCCTGGATGGTAGAAATATAAAATAACGAATGGCAAAGTGAAATGAATGTTCCACTACTATTTAATCTTTAGAAAAATACAAGAACATAAAAAACTGAGACTACAAGGCTGCAGAGACAACTTATGATTCCAAGAAATGCAGTGAATGGAAGGTGAATGGGGGGGCATGCTTTGGGAGAATAAAAGTTTGGCTTTGAACATAAAACAATCACAGCAATGGAAGGCATAGCACCCCTTTTCCTTTTTTTCTCTCCTTGCTCACTCCATGGAGACTCGCTGACTCCATGGTGACTTTTTAGCATAGAATATAGGCAAGATAAATATAATACAGAGCAAAATAATATATTTGGAAAATACTGTAATTTTACACAGAAGGCAGCCTGAATCTCACTAGGTCAAGTCTGTAGGACTTAAAGCATGAATTGCAGATACATATAGGTAACATAAATATCCCAAATGAACAGCAGAAATGTGGTTGGTAAAGCACCATGCATCTGAGCACAAGACATATTTATGGATGGCGCTTAGGAAGACATGTTTCTGTGGACAGTTCATTGCAATATTCTGCTTTCCTCTCATCTTACTTGTACTTCTCTGGTCCTGATGGCTCTCAGCAAAAAAGAGATGGGATCAGATGGATAGGTCTTATCTACCCTGTCAGTTATTGTATTACTTTATCTTTACAATGGGCTTCAGGGAAAGGTTGTTGGTATTAAATTGCAGGTAGATAAAAACTGTTGAGTGGGAAGGGACTGGTCTGTCCACATTCCCCACTGCTTCACTCTTCACCTACCAGTTCACTTCCTCTGCATCCACTGGGAGGTCCTGGGTGCTCTGTCTCAACTCTTCTGTGATTTTAACTTCTCGTTCCTCTTTTTCTGGTGATTTCACACTTTCCTCATCCCAAATGCTCTGCATGCTATTGCGTGGCTGATAGTCAAAACTATTTATGGCAAGACTTGCAGATTTTGTGAAGCTGCAAGCTCCCTTATCACGAAGTGCTACAGATCCAATGTCTTTCAGAGCACTAGATACAAACAAGCCTAACCTCAGGAGACTTTCCCAATTTGTGATTTAACAAAGCAGTGCAGTGTTTTGAACTCAAATTATGTGTGCCAACATAAAATTTTAACCATGTTAAAGCATTCTGCTGAAAAAATAAAACTCCATATGAGTTATACAAAATACTCTAAGGCATTAGCAGTGACATTTCCAGTTTTTAGAAATGCTCTGATAGTTATCACAAATCCAGTATGAAAGGGAGGTACTTCAGGTACAGGTATTATATAGAAGACATAATCATGACTTTTGTTTACCCAAGATCAAATAACTAAAATCAAAGCTGCAGTGAAGAAACAACATTTTTAAAGAGGTGATCAAAACAGCTGGCTTCTTTTGTGCTAGACAGTCTGCTACACATATACTTCTTATTTATCATTCTACTTGGAACACTGGTGGCAGAAATAGCTTTGACTTGTGGACTCAACACCATATCTGCGATGAGAAAATTGTCACTTCCTCTTGATAACTTGTTATCCAAAATCCATAAAACATTATTTCTCCTTGTTGAATCTAAAGCCTTTAGCTATTTTTGCGCACATCTGTTATGACTATAAATTCAAAGGCAATGGATATAATACGTGTTTTCTGCTAAATTAAAGTATTAAGTTTTCATAAATAAGGGCTACTACATTGAAATCCCAGGTATTTTCATTATTGAGGCAGGTTATATCTGTAGAAGGTAGTGATTTATTTATGCAGATCATGCCTAGCTCTAGGGAAACTTTTTTAATCTATCCATGCCAGCAGCCACTCTTCACCCATCAGAAGTCCAGCCATCTATTAAACATCTGACATAATAATCTGGAAAGGATATTTTATCAAAGGAACTACAATTAATTTCTTCTAAATGATTAAACTAACTATACATAAATCATAACGGGACTCTTGATATGAATCTAGGATTGGTTTTCTTCTGAGGTATCTCTGCTACTTTTACGTTGCTTTTGGCAATGAAATAATATTAAGCAAATAGTCCTAGTTCTATCAGCAGACTGGATCAAAAAGGTGGTCCTGAGATTGGGGATCATGGGGACTGGATGGGAAGAAAGGGAGCCCTGGGTTCCCAGTATCAATGCGTCTTGCAGCCTTCACTGCCGAGTCTTCCTAAGGAACAAACTGGCTTCCACCAAACACTCAGGCATAGAGAAGGTCTCACACTCACAGGCTTTGGCCCAAATGGCACGGACAGTCCTAGCCAGTTGCTAGGGCTGGCTGGCTGGAGAAACTAGGAGTGGTGAGCAGTGCCGGCCGGGAGTGCAGTGGGAGGTCAGAGGAATTGCGAGTATTGGCCAGACAAAAAACTGAAAGCCAAGGAGGGGACATCTGACATAAGCGGGAGGGCTTGGGGAAGGAAGGATAAACCACTACAGCTCAAATTTTAAATAATCAAGCTGTAATATTTGAAGTCAACATTAAAGTTAGAACCTTTTGGAGAGTTATGAACATATTTAACTAAAAGAAAAATCACAGTGCCCCTGTAGATACTGTGAAAAGTGGAGAAACGTTACATTAATCAGCTACATTTTATGCTGCAAAGTCCCACAGATCTAAAGCTAAAACAAATATTTTTAAGAGCTAATTATCATA
This sequence comes from Streptopelia decaocto, assembly GCF_964273445.1. Taxonomy (NCBI): domain Eukaryota; kingdom Metazoa; phylum Chordata; class Aves; order Columbiformes; family Columbidae; genus Streptopelia; species Streptopelia decaocto. Next base: position 23,989,475 of record NC_138663.1, read on the forward strand.
TGGAATGGAATTCCTGCATAGAGCATCAAACCTGTTGACTGCTGAGACTCAATGAAATCCAGGTTGAGATGTATTTAACTAGCTTAGCTTGGCGTATACAAAACAGCATTTTCAAGAAATATATTTTTTTCAAATATAACTGTTAAAAATGTAAACTATCAAAAAATGTCCCTTATTCTGGATTATCCTTTCATATGGTATAATCAGTATATACAGACCAGTATATCTTTGCAACAAATAGTAGTTCATAGAACTAAACTGAAGAAATATATTCAAGCTGAAGTGTGACCTATGGTATAGAAAAAGCTACCTGATACAGATAATACCATATGCCTTTCAGGAATGGTTATTTTGTAGATAAAACCTTTAGAATTTAAAGCACAGGGAAGAGAATATTCTCACTTTCATGGGTCATTTATGTTAAATTTCTCAAAATTAGAATTAAACAAAACAGATTAAACATCCTTATGTTATAGGATGAAGAACTACTGAAAGTACGAGTATCATTTGCTCCTAAATCAGATCTAGTGGCAGCTGCAACACTCTTATTTCCTGCAGCTGTTTTATTGAGTATATTATTTCCAAAGGTATATTGGAAATCTTCTATTTCAGGATGTGTAGATAATGTCACCTTACTTGGAGAGGTAAATGAAAATATAGTTCCATTAGACGGGATCTTTTCTTCAGAGGCTTCTATATTAGAAACTGAATTTGAAGATATCTGAATGCAAATATCTTCTGAAATGCAAACATGGAGATAGTGGATGTCATTTATATCAGCTCTAGGTTCACAACTGTGCCCTGCGTAACAGTGGCAATCAAATTTTTCTATGAATGTTTGCAGATCCTGAAATGTTGGCTGCCCTTGTAGAGTGTATTTTCCATCCTTTGTCATTTGGATGACAATATTCTCAGGGTTCAAGTGAAGATAGTCACTGGAATTCCATTTTTTCCGTGCGCAAGCGCCAGAGTCTTGGCATAACACTTGGCTACAGATTCTGGCTGCCATGGTGACATTGATGAGGTACGGGGTCAAAGTCCTCCTAAGGTAGTTGTCCAGAGTTCTACAGGTGTTCTGTGAAAAGCACATCATATCTGCTTAGTTTAGTACAGAAAACGTTAAAATACTGTCATTCTGATAACAGTACTGCAGTGTACATCTATGAATGTTTCTCCTTAGGTTTTGATAATAGTTATAACTGGTTGTTGGAAGCAAGTTTATCTGAAAAGTTGCTATATAGTTCAAGAATCACAGCAAATTCATGTTGGGTAGTTCCTGGAGATGTTACAAAAAGCACTTACATCAGAAAGCAGATGACTTTAAGCTTTCATTTTATCTGTGTATTACCTGTAGTATTTTGAGTCAGATGCATTTAAAGAAGTTGCATGAAGGATCAAAGTTCCTTTTTATGTCTTGAATTGTTTGAAGGGAGCTTGGAAAAAAAACGCATGTCTTCAGCCTGAACAAATAGGTTTTCTATCAAATCGTCTCTGTGGGACTCTTCAATTTTCCCCTAACCTGAATATGTAGGCTGCAAGAGTAGGGAGCCTTCATGGCATTTTTGAACAGAAAGCATTTTAGGAGGATGGTCAAATTGAAAGTATGCTAAGAGAATTGATTATTCTAATCGATCATGAAGATGGCATATATTCTGTATCTGCTTGTGACAGTTTAATAACCAGAGGCTTTGGGAACTCTTTATTTCTGACACTGTGTCTGCTTAGGGCATTTGCCTAGTACCACATATAGATACGGCTAATGTTTACACCCATGGAGGTCACTTTGATGAATCTGAGGTCTATGAGGTTTCGTATTTTTCTTTTAGATATATATAAAAACCCTGCCTAGAAATTTTGGTTGATGCAATTCTCACAAAAGTAAGGCTCATAGAAATATTTCATTGCTTAAAGGCTACTGAGTTGTGATAGCTGTGAAAAAAAAAAAAAAACGGTGCGACTAGTGCACAAATACATAGTCTGACTGGACTGTGGAAAGTTGTGTTTGTTCACATGAATCGCGAAATTCAAGCAATACAAGTTGTTGTTCATTTGTGTTCTGGCATTGGGGTAATGGGCAGAAAAGCTTCAGGTGCAATTGATGCGCTTTTTCAAAGGCAGGCACATACAAAAAAAGAGTCAAAGTGGGATGCTTTTGGGTCTTTGACCCTTACAGAGCTGTAGAGGTTTATTTGGCCATTCTTTCTGTCACAGGAAGCCCAGCAGTGCTGAAGAGTTTCAGGTTTTTGCTCTTGGAAAACTTCAGAAGAGTCTTCCCATACAGTTGTTTATTGTATCTAGCTTCCCTGGGTATGAACAAGCTAGTTTGAAAGATTTATTTGAACATCCCTTATAACGATGTTTCTCAAACTATGTATTTGACCTTCCTGAAACAAATTGGATTTTTTTTTTGTCTTCTGACTCAGGTCTTCCTTACAATGAAATCAATCAAAGTGCTGCTTACAACATACAAAACAGACGAGAGCTGGAATTTCACAGACTGACTCCTCCTAGAATTTCAACTATTAAATGCACCACTTTAAAAAGCAGAAGGATCTTTTAAAAATTGTTCTGGGAAGCACAAGTAATCTTTTATTCATCTCATGACTGGATTTTAATGAAGATACAGGAATTCTTTCCTTAAATTAACTATTAATAAACAAATGCTAACTTGCCTACAGTTATTATGGCAGCTTGTCCAGTTACTCAGAACCAACACTGGTATTCCAAAGATTGAACTCTTACTCTGTGTAGTCAATGAAAATCTTCATAAGCCTCAAATGTGTTTGTTTTTTAACTAGATAAGACTGCTGGCAATATGGAATCATCATTTTAAAAGTGGAAGATATTATGTAGGTAACCATAATGCTTTATATCTTTCTCACTTTCTCACTTTTAAAAAATGTCATATAGTAATTAATCTAACATACCTTATTTTGTGTTAAATTCATATCACCCCAGATCACAATTCCAGAAGCGCCCAGTGCAGCAGATTCTCCGATGGTATTTACTAGGTCATCCTGAGAGGAAATGTACAAAGAATCATGCTAGTGTAGGTAAGCTATAACATAAGGCCAAAGGTATAATGCATAGATTAAACTACAAATCCAAAGTAACTACTTTGAAGAGCAAACAATTATACATGATGCAAACATTCTGCTCTCAATTACACTGTTTTATTCTGAGATTCAGTTGCAAAGGTGATGCCAGAAAATGTTGCCAACTATATCCACTTTATATATGTCATCTGGTTAGAAAAACAAGCCTGTAAAACTAAGCCAGTGGTTAGTCATATGACATACACTCCTCCAACCTTTTAATATTATATTTTGCTGTATTGCCTCCTGGCCTTTCAGCATTAGTAGCAACTGGTTTCAGTAATGCTGCCTCTGCCGCCTGTGGGGTTTTGGTTTTTGTGGGGTTTTTTGTTGTGGTTTTGTGTGTGTGTGTGTGTGTGTGTGTTTATTTTGTGGTTTTAGTTTGGTTTTGTTCTTTGGGGTTTTGTTTTGTTTTGTTTGTTTTTTTGGTTTGGTTTTTAATTACATTTTAGTTTTTCAGTACTTTCAGTCAGAATGTACTAAAGCAGAAAAGTAGCAAGAGAAGGAGTTTTCCACAAGGGGAATCTCTTTTCTCCAGCGAATAGTTCTGGCCTTGTACAGAGATTGATCTGGGAAATTTGTTTCTGTTCAGTTCTCACTTCAGGATTAGCCCAACCCTAACAAAATCTTAAAGCCCATCTGTGATAGAAGAGGACTATGGGTAGAAAAAGAACAAGGCAAAACCAACTTACAACACATGAAAAAGAAGAATGTAAGGATTATAGGATTTAAATAGGGGCCCAGCAGGACCCTGGCAGCACCCCTTGCTTCCTGAAGGTGTCCATGGTCTGGGGGCACTGCCTGGTGACACTGTGTCCAGGATGTGCAAGAACACCAGACACAACACAGTCACCAGGACCACAACCTCTGAACTGCCTCAGTGCCTGCATTACCAGGAAGAGATTCTCCATATTGATGGTATCTCTGATGGGGTGGGTATATATAAAAATATGAAGGGAAGATTGTAGCCAGAACTGCAGTAAGATGATTAGATCTCAGCCAGAGCCTGACTAAGTACAGAATTTTCTCACTAGCATTTAAACCCTTTTTAAGGAAAAGGAAGACTCTCTTATTGCTTTTTCTTATAACCTAAAAAGCAGACATTAGGCTAGCCCAGTTGTACTAATTCTCTTTGGAAGAGATTACTCAATTTTTTTTTTCTGACTTAATGTACTAAATATGCTTTATAACTTTGTAATATTTTGCTAAACATGAGAACTACTCAGAGAATAAAACACTATTTGATAAATATCATGAGGAAGGTTTAACAACAGACCTTTTACTGTTCCATTTGATCACATTTCTTTGGTAGATTATTGTTTTATACAAAGTATACTTTTTTCTGATGTAAGTTGGCATATTTGCTAAGTAAGTGTAATTTCTTTCCACTTAAATTTAAAATATTTAAGTTCTAGCTCCACTCACCTGGGAGAGATATTCCTCATAGACATCTGTGAATACTGGACGTGTATATACAATAACTGGAAGGGGATGAGTAGAATTAGAGACATACGAAATTCTCATGGCTTCTTGAACTCTGTTGCGAACAAAGAGTTGGGCATTTCTGGAAGATCTTAATGCTGTCTCTAGATAGACAGATGGATAAAGTGCTGTGCTTTCCTCCCACAACCATTTAAGCTCATTATTTCTTTCTATTTCAATATCTAAACAGGTTCCTGTATAATTATGTGGGTTTTGGTTGTAATCGTAATTATAACAATCTGGATAAAGGTAATATCCCCACAGACGATTTGGCCTCATTTCTATGCCCAGTTTTAAAGATTCCAACATTATTGATTTTGCTGCAGCTTCAAATTCCGTTTTAGCTATAGCTCTGGCTTCAGCTTCTGATAGACTGAGGTCTCTTTGCTGAACCAGTTCAATGGATTCCTGTCTATAAATGTCTTTTGATCCCCAGTTCCTTATCCACACAGGTCTCCAGTTTTCCCAGTCAATGACAGCCAATCCAAACTGTTCATCTGAAGGAATATAGAATTGGATGTCCTCTTTGGCCTTTTTTAAATGATTCTCCAGCAGCGAGAGTTGGGGGAGTCCTCCGTTGAATGCCTCTCCTGTGACTTCATTTTTGTAAGGATAATATCCAAGCCTGTCTGGGTAGAAAAGAGTGATGTTTTGCCCAATAGATGTCTTCAGTGTGCTTCCGGTAAGAGAAAAAAAATTCATGTCCAGCTGCACTCCAGCCTTTTCAGTACAGAGTTCTGTAGGAGCATTCCAGATTGAAAGGAAAGGTAAATTAGAAAAAAGTGGACGAGCTCTTATGTTCAGGGATGAGCAGCAAGAAACTAGAAGAGTGGTAAACACCATACTGGATGCTATAGGGTACATACAGGTAGCACCAATACCAAAGCTTTGTCTTGAAGTTTCCATTGTAACATGTACAGTCACATTAGGTGCTTCTGATCAGACAAAAATTAAATGCTCTCTGGGTGTTCAGAAAATTGGTAGGCTGTCAAAAGCTTTACCTTACAATATATTTCTTCCAGTTAATACCTATTAAGCAACATTCCTTGCGTGTAAAATAGAGGTGTCCTTTATACAAGGCTCTCTGTTGTTTCAATCTGCAGGAAACCTTTCAACAACTTCTGAGGCCTAATGCAGAAAAAAGAAACAAATGTAGATAAAGATATGATAAATATTTCTAACGCTTATACAAATACCATTTGTGATTTTGAATATATCGTAATCTTTGAGTAAACTTCCCCTCTGAAGGAAAAGCACAATGGACAATTATAGAGGAAATAAACTGTATGTATATAAAATTGTATATAAAGTAGATATAAAACTGACAGTGGAATGGTATCCACTGAGTCATGGATCAGAATGCTCACTATGCTCAACAGTAGTCCTGATTCTGCCAGTGACTGATGTCTATAAACATGAGCAATCTCACAATGTATTCTCCTAACAGTAATCTATATGTAATATTTGTCACCTATCTCAGAGTAAAGTTCTAGGTCTTAATTCATTAATTTTACTAGCACATAAGATACAAGGTAACACAAAACTGAAACTTGAATTGTTGTACACATGCAACAGAACAATCCATGTACACTCATTTAACTCAGTGAGATCTGAAATATTACAGGCACTCTTATCTTCTGCCCAGACCCCTTTTAAAGAAGTTCAGAAGCTGTGTATCATCTCAGTATGTGGCCATCTAGATGTTGCTTGAGGCCATTTGAGATCTACAGAATAAGTGACCCAAAGTCCAAGTTTGCCCAGGAATGTAATTCATTGGGAAAACTGAGGTTGTCCATACACCCACAATGAGCTGTCACACTTCATTTTATTCAGGAACGTTATGGTAGTAGTGATGGTCATTAACTTTTACCAAGTACCCAGTAACTAAAACATTCCTCTGTGCAGTAACTCACCTGAATCCACTTTCCTTCTGATTTTGAAATGGTTCAAACGTGGATCTGTCACTTTCTATAGAGACCTCAGGATGAGGCCATGGAGTAGCTAAGGAGTGTATAAGAGCATGCATAAAAATGTAGGAGGCACTGTGAAGTCGGCCACATGGTGCTTGGAAATGTAAAATCTCTAAGGACATATTTTAAAAAAAAAAAAGAGCAACAAGATTTTGGTTTGCATTCACTGAATTCAGCTGGGACTGGAAACTGCAGATCTCTGTTCCCTACACGTTGAATTATCTCTCTCCCTCTGTTTGTCTGTTCTGTGACTACTTTGCATAAAATTTATAAGCTGTATGGGCAAAGAATCGTACATCTCTCTTCTCTCAACACTGCATACAGACAACAGGTTGCAGTTATTATCCGCTTGTGTTTTTTTCATCATCCCTCTGGCTACAAGATGATTTTTTTAATTTGTTACAATAATATGGCACCCCTATCCATCAAATTGTTGCATACCCAGAAAAGCTTGAGAGTGTAAGGAGAAGTTGATGGAGACTTGAACCTTCCGAAATCCAGCCTCAAGCCAGATTCACAGCAGATATTGTTAGAGTAATAGTAGAGTGAGATTCCCTGTCTCTTCACTGAGTTTGATCACATCTGAATCTACTGAAAACTCCAAATTTTCTTTGATTATGGGAAAAAAGCACATGTGCAAGGAACTATCATTGCAGGGGTGAGGGGGGAAGGCAGAGCAGTGTGACTGATAGCACAGCAGCATAACTTTGCCAGAATAGTGAAATCTAGACATTTAGGGGAAGGTTGTTTGAAGGAACCTATGTCAACAAATGGACTAGATCCTGCCCCAGTCACAGACTTCACATGCCCTAGAGATTATTCTGGGATTCTTCTTCATATGAGGGTAATTTGCCTCTTCTCAGGACTAGGAGGAAATGAAGGACAAAGGGAAAAGTTGTACTGAAGGAGGAGATCTCTGGGAGTTGACTTTCCCAGAGGAGGAGTTTTGGATAACAGGGATCTTCAAAAAAAATAGCAGAACCCAAACACTTGGGTTCCCAGATTAGCAAGTCTGTTTTGCAGACACTCCAGTTATTCCTCATCCATCTCCTCTGATGGCAGCAGGCAGTAGGAATATTTTCCCTTTTATTCTTTTTCTTCCTGGGCAGGCTGCCAGCTCTTGGTCATAATGTCAGTGGAGAAGCACAGAGCTGTTAGCCATTCCTTTTGCCAAGTTCCCAGCCTAGCTGAGGAGGAAACAACAACCAGTTCCATTTTCTTGGCTTAGAGGTGTCAGCACATCTGAATGAAACAAGCTGCCCAAAGACACAAGCACACACAGCTGAAAGACTGGCAAACAAGCACCAGTAGCAAGGATTCTTGGAAGAGGGTTTGGCAGCAAAGGAGGATTTTTTTTTTTTCAAAACAGGAGCTTATAGTCCTGGAGAGGAAATGTAAGTAGGAGGAGCAGAAAGTACACCCGCACAGTATCAGACATCCCTTCAGAACTCATCTGCAGGTATACGAAATACAGGTAAGGAAGGGAAGTAAAATGTAGTAGAGGTGGTGAGGTACAACATACAGTAGAGCTCGACCTGCAACAGCCTCTTCCCACCAGCCATGGCAGCATTTCTGTCTCCTCAGTGGCACTACCCTCAGATTCTAGAGCCCAGTTTCTGACCAAAAGTAAAGGAACTTAAAGCACATGTGGCACTCTTTACCAGGAATGCCACCAGCACCTCTATTCTACGGACTAGCACAAACTTTCCGCTAGGATTTTGGCCCTGTCATCCTCATTCCCTCAACATATTACTACAAATTACTTTTGCACCACGCTTGAGTGTCTGCAGTGTTATGCACGTATCTGCAAAGAGTCCTCTGTAGCCTTTCAGAAATAGCTGAGTTTTGGTCAAATACAGTTATCCACTCTTTTGGTTGGTTTACTTCCCACTCCTGCCCTATACAGTGAAGATCTTCACTCTGTCTTCAGTGGACAAGTTTTCATCAACATTTTGGAAGAAATGAAAACCAAGGGTCTGAAGTCTAAACTACCAGTCAGAAAGGCCAAGAGCTGTAAAGTGAAACTGCAGATACCCAAGACCCTAGGCTCAAGAGATGTATATGATGACTGCCTGTTACTTTCATGTTAATTAAAAAAAAAAAAAAAGTTGGATCCTCTTTCATGATCAAGCTCTTTGTCTCTCTTGGGATGATGAACAAGTAGCAGTAGGCAGGAGTTCTCACAGTTCTGATTTGGATTTCCTCACCTAGCCTTTGATTGCCCATTTTACGTCTGTCTTATAAAAGCCTTATCGACCACAGGAGGCAAACAAGTGCTCACTAAAAAAGCAGCAGCTGGAGTGAAGTCTAAACATCCATACAGATATTTCACCATTCCAAAGCTGCTGATGTAATAGACTTAGGCTAAACTTAGATGACAGATCTAATCACCAGGAAAGAAGGTATGGCTCTGTTGATTTAAATTGCAACAGGAACAATATGTCATTTGCATGGCATTTGCTTGATGAGACTTGTAGAAAGTAGGGCTTCGTGCACTTCCCCCAACTACTCAGAGATGACAGTAAGAAAAAGCCATCTCTTCTATGGGGTAAACAATCTCAGCTCTCTCAGCCTCTCCTCATATGACAAGTGCTCCAATCCCTTATTTAATTTGCTGGACTTGCTCCAACATGTCCATTTCTTTCTTGTACTGGGGAGCCTGGGGTGGACACAGCACTTCAGGTGTGGTGTCACTAGTGCTAAATAGAGGGGAATAAACACATTCCTTGACCTGTTGGTGACAGGTACTCCTCTTAATGCCACACAGGAGGCTGTTGGTCTTTGTTGCTGCTAAGACATATCGCTCACTCTAGTCAACTTGGTGTCCACCACAACCTCCTAGAGACTTTCTGCAACTGCTTTCCAGCCAGCTGACCCACAAACCTGTACTGATGCATGGGGTTATTCCTCTCCAGGGGCAGGGCTTTGCATTTGCTTTTGTTGAACTTCATGAGGTTCCTGTCAAGCTGTTTCTTCACCTTGTGGAGGTCCCTCTAAATGGCCGTGTGATCCTCTGGCATATCAGCCACTCCTCTTGAGCTTGCATGTTTTGCAAACTTGCCAAGAGAGTACTCTATCCTATTGTTCAGATAATTAATCAAGATGTTAAAGAGTATTGAGCCCAGTATGAACCCTTAGCATGCATCACTTGGAACAGGCTTCCAACTGGACTTTGATGGGTCTCCAGCTGGACTTTCTGGCACTGATCACAACCCTTTGAGCCTGGAAGTTCAGCTGGTTTTCAGTTTCACTGTCCATTTATCTAGCTTGTACTTAATCAGTGGGAGTGTTGTGGGAGACAGTGTTGATAGCCTTGCTAAAATCAAGATCAACAATATCTGCTGCTCTTCTGTTGTCCATGAGGCCAGTCATCTCATCGCAGAAGGCTGTCAGTTTGGGCAGGCATGATTTCCTCTTTGTAAATCCATGCTGACTCCTTCAAATCACATTCTTGTCCTTAATGTTTGGAAATGTTTTCCAGAAGTTTTTTCTCTGTCAGCTTCCCAGGGATAGAGGTGAAACTGAAGTAACCAGCATGTTATTCTTGAAAAAAAATAAAATATCATTTTTTAAGATAGGAGTGACATTTGCTTTATTCCAGTCCTCAGAACTTTCCCCCAAATACCATGACCTTTCAAAGATTATCAAGAGTGGCCTTAAAATGACATCAGCCAGCTTCTTCAGCTGGCTTGCGGGCACACACTATCATGCCCCATAGACTTGTGTATGTCCAGTTTGTTTAAATGTTCCCTAACCTGATCCTGCTCCACTGAGGGTAAGTCTTCCTTCTTCCAGTCTTTCACATGGGTCTAAGGAGCCTGGGATCCCCAAAGACCAGTCTTTCCAGTAAAGCCTAAGGTGGAAAAGCCATTGAGTACTTCTGCCTCTTTGCCACTGGATCTCCTGCCTCATTCAGCACTGGACCCACATTTTCCTTGGTCTTCTGCTGTTGATAGACCTGTAGAAGCCCTTCACATCTTTTGCCATATTCAGCTCCTGGCAGGCTTTGGCTTCCTTACACTTCAGATAGTGTTTCTGTATTCCCCCCAGTTCACTAGTCCCTGCTTCCACCTCACATTTGCTTCCTTTTTGTGTCTGAGTTTTGTCAGGAGCTCCTCCTGTCTTTGCTTGATTTCCTGCATGTGGAGATGGACCGGTTTTGAGCTTGGAAAGGGCAATTCTAGAAAATGAACCAACTCCTGGATGCCTCTTCTCTCCAGGGTTGTCTCCCATGGGATTCTTTCAAGCTGGTGCCTGAAGATGCCAAAGTGTGCACTCCTGAAGTCAGTGGTTGTGATCTTGCCATTTGCCTTGTTCCCTCTTTTCATGATCCTGAACTCCACCATCTCGCAGTCACTGGAGCCAAGACTGCCCCCAGCCTTCAAGCTTCTCTGTTTGTAACTATGAGGTCCAACAGAGCATCTCCCCTTGCTGCTCCTCCATTATCCAGACTGACATTTCCTCAGATGGTACAGACTGAGACTTCAAGGTTAAACTAAATGAATTCTGTACAGAAATTCTGGGGGAAAAATATTTCCCATTTATGCGAATACAGCTTATTAAAATGAAATAAAATTATCACGCGTAAAGAGCTGGCACTTGCCAGGACAGTGATCCCGTGTGTAATTGATTTTGTCATAACAAAATATGATCACCTCAGAAAGAAGCGTAGGAGTAGTCCAGCTTTTACTATGCCTCTGTCTCTGGTTATGAAAGATTTCTTCCTCCCATCAAAGCCAGAAAACTACAGGACACAAATTTTAATCTTTGTTCCTGTAAGCTTTTTTCATAAGTGGATTTAAGTAATTAGCTGATTTGACATAGAGGAAAAGAGGAAAGCATTGTTTTGAATACTATATTTACTTGTTTATCTAGAACTCATTTATTATTGGCTAATCTTGCAAAGTTTAGTTTAACTGATTGTTGGGAAATGGTTCTCCTTCACATCTTGCTGCTGGGCATAAGTTAATAGATTATTTTACATGATAGTTTCCAGTTAAAAGGATTGCCTTTGGCCCAGCCTAACGATGACAGCTGTGATGAATGTTACTCTTTTCAGTTTCCTTGAATGTCGGTCTAGGTGAGCTGAGTCATAAAGCTGCCTTTGTCAAAAAGTCAATATCTTTACAATATATTAACACTAATTGCTCTGGGACTACCTGACTAGAAGTACATACTGATAGATCTAAATGCCCTTAGTCAAGGGAAATAGTTACTGCTTTAGATTTTCCCAAATTTGGCATTTGTAAAGGTTAAGTATTAGAGGCAATCATACGAATTTTCTTGGTTTATTAATTTGATTGTTTTTCCACAGCATGAACTGGACTACAGAAACACACACAAATGAAAATGCAAGTGTGCTCCCATATTTTGGTAGCTACACATCTGGGCCGTGCCACATCACTCAGAAAAAACACTCCTCACTTGGCCAAAGAGAGTTAGAAAATAAAAGGGAGAGAAGTACTATACATACCTTTGAATTTCACACAAATGCCATGCACCACAACATTGATTATATTGCTTGCCTTGTATTCACGAAGTGCCACTAAACGTTAGAAGAATTCATCTTTGAGGTGTTCATGAAAATTAGACATGAAAGTCCACATTTAGCCTTGAAATAGGTAGACATAGCTTAGTCAAGTCAGAGCCAATAACATTAAGAATAAACATAAGTCAATATGCACAACCAGTATCTGACATTGTTATGTTAATGGTCTTAACTACACTTTTCAAATTTCATACGAAGTCCATAAAATCTTCACACATTCTCTGTTCTAGCTTGAACAGGGAGAAAGCAGGGGTGGCCTTCATGACTTCCAAGGGAGAAGATGAGTGTTACTGAGCTGCGGTATCTGACTGAACAACAGCATCTAAGAACAGTTCTAAACCCAAGATCATAAATGTAATTATCTATTATTTTCGATTATAGAAAACATGGTTTTCAAGTGTTTATTAGTTTTCTCTTGCATTGCAAACTATGTGTGTGTTATTACATATTAAACAGTAACAGAAAACACTGATGAGAGAATTGATTGGTCTTTTCCCTGTACTGAGAAAAAGACAGATACAGAAGTTTGAACATGGAAATGTTTGTTTAAGTGTTTTTTGGGGGCGATTTTTGTTTCTTGTTTGTTTGGTATTTTTGGTTGTTTTTTGTTTGTTTTATGGGGTAGGGGAATGCTTGTCTTCAAATCCATGTAAAGTTGTGGTATAAGAAAGATACAGGGTCAGATATGCAGATGGGACCAGTATATTAAGAATTTAGTCCCCATTCTGTCATTTTCACATAAACAGTGGCTACATTAGTGTCAAAATAACTCCCAACATTATAGACAAAATATTATGCTAGACATTAGAACTTCAGAAGTGCTTTGGACAGGCTGCTTTGTATCTTCCTTTATCTGAAGGCTATGAAAATATGAAGTTGCAAAAGATGTCTAGACTCAACTCCAGCTTCTGTGAACAAATCAGTACTGGTTGAATCCCAAGGAGAAATAGCCATGACTCCTAAGGAGCAGAGGAACAGACTACGTTTAAGTTTAGTAAAGAGTTAATGTACTTAAACTTGGAACTTGAAGCAGAATCCAAAGCTACCTTTTTTTTATTATTATTATTTATTTTTTTGAAACAAAAGGGCACCAGCAATACTCATACAGTCCATAGACTTAAGGTTCTATGCATAGGATCAAAGCAGCCCACAGTTAGCAAAAAAGCTGTCTGAGGTCAACATTTGTATTTTTTCACAGATCAGTGGAAAATACTTAATGTGTCTGACATCCCTCCTGCTCTGTCCTTGGGTGCCCCAGCTGGTGCAGTTGTGAGAAATGGCCCCATTCTCTTCCTGTCCATTCGGGAGGGGTCCTTCTTCAGGATGAGGGGAACAGTATTGCTGCTGGAACTTCAGCCTAGGGAGGATTTAAACCCTCATGCCCCTTTTAGAGCTGCATGTGCTGGGCAAGAGGCACTTTGTTCACTACTAACAGGTGTCAAAGTCAAGAAACAGCCAGAGAAGAAAGGGAAGAATGACCTTGTAGTTACATTGCATTCCCCATGGCCACTTGGATCATTTTGGCATTTCTTAAAGAGATACTCAATTAACACAAACCCATGCAGGTGTTGTGAGGATAACATTAACAGTTGTGAGGAATAGGAGTCTCCTCAGAAAGCAGCTCCACCTCTGGAAGTACGAACCATCTGTGCTGCACAGCTGATGCCAAGTTTAACCTGATCAAATATTAAGTTTGAGGGATGGTCTTAGCATGGTAGGACTTAGCCTCATTTTTATGAATGCATTTAACTGCACTTGTCTTTAAAGTCAGAATTTGGTAAGCACTTATTTTGACAATGGTTGCTAAAACTCTGCCTTCACTTCAGTATAATCTTCTCAGTTGAATTAGGGCAACTGTTTCTGGGGCCACATAATGAATCATTCAGGTTAAAAATACCTCAGCCAAAATAAATGAGAGGAAGGTTTTTCTTGTAGTTAATTACACAAACCAGCAAAACTGGCTAGTTTAGCCAGCACACCTGACTTAAGACATGCTTGTCAAACTACATCCCAGTGCTATGCCTGTCATTATCAAGAACTGCCAAATCAGCTCTTTCACAATTGCTTATTCCCATTCTCAAGTTCTTTTTCTGAGTGCAGGGCAATGGGTGCATGAGGACCTGAAGCCTGGAAAACCTCCAAACAGAGTTCTGTGCTGACCTTCCTGACTGAGAGAATTGCTGCCTGTGGAAGAAATCAAAATACAACAGTGCCATAAAGGTCAGGAGCTGAGCATCTGGATTGTAGACAGCCCCCCTTAAAAAGGTGTACACAAATGCTTTAGTCAAACTACTGTTCAATTATTTAAATATGAGTCTGTTATCTGTTTTTGGTAATACATCAAATTATTTTTTATGGTCTTGCCATGACTACTGTAGTTTTCCATAACTAATTTCAAATGTTAGGAAAAACTCTTATCTTCTTCCTTCTTACTTTTTTCTCTTGCAAGTTCTAATTCTCAAGTTCGTAAAAATTCTTAATGTCCTAACAGCTTGTTTATTGATGTTCTAACTTGTTTTTTAGCAAGTTAACCAAATAAACTGTCTGGACATGTTTCCAAGAGTATTTGGAAAATTTCATTTGCTGTATTGTGTGTAATTAGCCTTGGCAGAACTCGGATTCTGTAATGACAGTTTCCGTTGCAGAGGAATCCAGGACAAGATGACGAGTCCATCACTTTGCAGATTATTCTATTTCGCTAAGGTTAGACAACATTTTGCAGAATGTCTGCTGAATCTCTAGTACTTTATGGAAAAATGAGTCCAAACATATTCTCTATAGCAAGATTTGAAATCATTAAAAATATGCATTACTATCCAATATAATATAAAAATATAATCAGATATCTACCACTCATATTGATTGTTGTACAGTTGACTACTACTACCCTCATGTAGAGTATTGGGCAAATAACAGCCCAGTTTTTAAAAGCAACTAGTAATTTTGTTTAGCTTGTTTTTAATCGAATATTTTTTCACTGAATCACACTGATCCCTCTTTACTAATTCTAATTAGAAGCCTTCAAAAAAAAAAAAACCAACAACAAAAACCAGCCACTGTTTTCTCTGGTTTAGCCTGTATGTTCAGCCTGTTACTTCTTCTGACTACCTGATGAGGTTGTAGGCAAAATTTTCATTCATTACCCTGTTCTGTGGGGACATGAACTGAGTAAATGAAATAATCTTTGAATGGCTTCATCAAGATAGTGCTTTGAAATTCCACCTAAGGTGCCCCGTGGTGTTTTTTTGTTGTTGTTTATTCGCAAGTGTTTTGTAGTCCAGTACCATTTTGAACTCTGTGGACCATTTCTACAAAGAGCTGGAGTTGCAGTACAAGAACAGGCTTCATAAGCAGTTTATTAGATCTCAGTGAGCTCTTCCAAACAGGATGATGTTGTACCTACAAGTGTGTAGAGAGTATCAAAAGGAGCCAATAATATGATACAATATTCTTTCCTTCTAAGCCTTCACACAGCACAGAAATAACTGCAATACGTTTTTGGTCAAAGCAGATTGAATTTAACATCTGTGTTAAAAATGTATTTTTTCCCCTCAGCAAATCATTACCATATGCTAGGAATTAACACGATCAAAGTTATCTATACCATACAAAAGTATATGCTGTGCCTTTGAAAGGAGACTGTTCTAGAGAACGTCTGGGGAAGAGACAGAACTGGTTTTTGCTTAATCCTTAGAAGTAAGGCAGTATTAAAATGAACACAGCAGCCAATTCCAAACATGAAACTGTTTCAGTCACAAAATTTTGTTCTCTTATTTTGAAAAAAGTGGATCTTTCAAGCAAGATGATAGCGGTATTTGCTTTTAAAAGCAGGGAACCAAATGTACCCCTGGAGTAACCCAAACTGCACAGATGAAATTGTTCCTGAATTTTCACTAGCACCAGTTCATAGAGCAGGGGCAGGGATAGTTCCTCAGAGGGAATTATCCTCAGAAATAAATATGTATTATTAACTTCAGTACAAGTTTATGTATTAGCATCTGTCTTCACAGCATGTGTTTTCAAGTTCTCTTGTGCTATATCTGAATGCTCTCTCTTTTTAAACTTCATCTCCTGGGACTGTAATTCATTCCACACTTCTTTCTCTGACATGATCATATACAAATAAATAAAATCTGAGGAAAAATATGAAACTGCAGTAAAGAAGTGAACATTCCCTCAAGAATAATTTCTCTTTTCTACTGTTTCCTATGGTGTCCCTGTTCACCTCCTGTTTCTTTGCAATCCTCATAGCCTTTTGTTATTTTGATAAACCCACTAATACCGAGGAGCCAGTGTAATTGCCACCCATCCCTGGAGATAAGCAGGAGAGATGGATAAGCAGATGTCAAACTCTCAAAACAATGGTGAGTACAAAGCTATGCAGAACACTGGTGATTTATAAAGGAGACATTAGCGTTATCAGGCACTGTTTTGGGAAATGGTTATGCAAAGAATTAAGTTTCAGCTGAAAAGAAGAAAGGAGCGCAGTTGGACCTGCCTGAGCAAGCACATTAGCATAACCCTTGGAGAAGGCCTAAGGAAAAGGATTTGCAGAGAGGGAGCTGAAAGCAGAGGCCGGCAGCTCTGAGCAAAGAGCTCACTCTGGTTGGTTGGACCTGCCACTGCCAGGGAGGCAAAGCTGGTGCAGTCCCTACCAACAGCCAAGATACCTGACCTCATCACCATGTCTTCTCCTAGCTGAAATAACCTGCAAACCCTCACAAATTTTTACTAAACAGAGAAGCTGAGAGACACAATGGAGTCTACTGTTTTTAAGGGTAAGAGACCTTAACATCTGGCACATTGAGAGAGTGAGTTTGGGCCACTTGCCATGGGAGCTGGGACTCTGTGTGTGCCATTCAGGCCCGGTTCTCGCTGCCCATGTCCTCACCATCTCAGATTTCTCCTTTGGAGGCTGCAGCAGAGACCCAGGACAACCCACCCCTGTGCAGGGGCTGCCCAGCATGTGCTCAGTTCTTCACAGGCAACTCTGACCCAAACCTCTTGCCTGGGATATGTTGTGGATTGCCTGGCCCATCCGTAGCTTCATATAAAAAATAACTACTACACAGCAACGTATCATTTACCAGAGTTGAAAGGCTGACAACATTAATATGTCTTTCATCCCTGGCTAGAAGCATTCACAACTTCTTATTAAACCTCCCTATGTTTACTTCAGTAAACTCCCAAAGAAACAGAAAAATCAATATTAGTCTACTCTTATATCTGCCCACTCCCTGAGAAAATCTGCTTAGGTTAACAACTGAAAAAGTTTGAAACAATTGTTATTTGAAGTAAGATTACTGTAGCAATTTGATTGGTATGGTGACATAGATTTTACTCAGTACCTATGATGGCTATATAGGAAGTAATTTTTTGTGTGTGTAATAGTTCAATGAATCACTTGGAATGAAAAAAAGAAAGTTAAAGCACACTAAAAGAAAAATAAGTAACAGTATCACACATGGTTCATAATAGTGGTTGCTATACCTCGTGATTCCTGACAATCTCTCTGGAAAGCCCTACTGAAATTTGCCTTCCCTCGCTGAGATTTAAATTTCAAAATAGTAAAAATCTAAGCAACATCAAAATAAGCAGTAAATACTCACCCACCTGATTCCACAGGCCATGGCTTCCTGGAATGAATGAACAGGTGAGTGGACAAAATAATTAGTCTTGTCTAGGAGGGCAGGGCTCTGGCCCAGCCAATTGGGATTTGTCATTTGGTAGAAACCTTAGCATAATTGCAGGGTAGTTGATTAAAGGTGCCTCCTGTCACAGCTGATTGCAGTAAGTAGTATAGCATGTTAACCTCTCAGAGGTCTTGCAGCATATTTTATAGTCAACTGAACATACACTTTGAAAGAGGTTTTTTTTCTAAAGTAAGAAATATAGTGGTTTTTAAAAATTTACTTCTTGATGCAGCAGTGGTTTGACCAACTGAGGTAGTTTTTTTGGCTATGCAGAAATGGGGTAGGAGGGAGCAAAATTGCATCCTGTTTTGCCAGAGCATGGAGTACCCCTGGGCACTGCATCCCACGCTGGGTGGGAAGGAGGAGATCCTCCATGGCCAGCAGACACTGAGGTTGCTGAGGCTGGAGATCACGGAACTGAGCACCATGTTTGCCCTTTGACTGCACTGACAGAGACTGGGCAGGACCACTGGAGCATCCCTGGTGGATGCCAATGTAGGGTCTGTTAACACCCACATAAAGGTAATTAAACAACTTTCCAGTGTCCGTTGTTGAACGCCCAGCTCTGATGATACTCACACAGATGCTGGGTTGAGAGATTCCCACCGCAATGGGGTGGCAGGTGGTAACTTAAAAGCATAAAAACAATTTTGTCTTTGATTTCAATCTCAACACTTCAATTTCAATATTGAGACTTTTTTGTGATGTTTTATGTCACACATTATGTTTTCTTTGTCTAATATTTTTACTGTTTTTGGTACTGCATGATATATTCTCCTTAAATGTATATAATGATGAAAGCCCAAAATTACAAAATATTCAAAATATCCAGTTATCCTACTTTTTAAGGTCAGCTGTAGGACAATGATTTTAAATAACTATTTAGAATAAAAATATAGAAAAAATGGTTTAAAAATAATAGCTTATAAAACTAGTGTAAAATTATGAAAAAATACTCCAAGGCAGTTTGCTATGACAAAGAAAGATGATGGAATAGAATTTTTCAAAATATGTATTTTCACATCATCTCAGTAATATGCTACTGTATGTTACTCTTATTTTACATAAGAATTTGAAGCAATATTGATTGGTAAAAGTCTAGAAAAAATGAAAATAAAGATTTGTAATTTTAAATATTAATGCTAAAATTTGGCTTTGGCTGAGTTGAATTCTTCCACCTGCTATTTTTGTAAAAGAAAATACTGTCCTTCATGGAAAATATGGAGCCAGCTGTACATGTCAGAAGAACAAGGAAAATAAGACAAGCAAAAATAAGGATATGTGGGTCAAATTACTGCTGAGAGACTCATGGTAGTTGCCCAAGCAACAGACCACCAGGCTTTTCCACTTCACCTGTAGCGGTGGTTTTCTGTGCTGTAACATTTCATCTTTATGGCACAGGATCCACTCCACAGGAGTCCGACGGCTGGAATCCCATCTAGCATCTTTACCACCCACTTCGTGGTTTATCATCCACTTCTCTAGTCTTATAGGAATTTCCTCCCAGATTATGCCAGCTCTTGTTGGCTGCAGTATTAAATAAATAAGTTAAATAATTCTCCATGTTTGAAGGGAGCATTACTGTGCATGGTGGAAGTAATGGTGTGGAATAGAATAAAGTCAAGGAGCCTGAGGAGATATGGAAATGGGTCTGCAGAGGTATGGGAAACAAAAAAGAAGAGGTGCAGAGAACTATGACAATTCTTCACACCTCATTAACCCACTAGTTTGTCTCAGACATCCAGCAATATCCCCTCTGGCTTCCATCATCACACTATTTATTCAAAACAAGACTTGCAGTCGCCGGTACAGAACGTTCTCATTCCCAGAACAAGCCCAACAGGGAGATGGTCTGTAAATTATTCATTCCAGTACTCTTGGGCTTCTCTGTGAGCATTGCCCCATGGTAAAAACAGCCTCACTGCCCACTGAATGTGTCCCCTGCTGAGGCTGCCAGCAAAAATGTTAATTTTGTGTTCTTATGATGTGGACATCTGTCCATTAGCAACTGGAGAAGAGCCTCAAGTGTCCCACCCCACAGCTGCCAGCCCATCAGCAAACACTAAAAATTTCC
This sequence comes from Streptopelia decaocto, assembly GCF_964273445.1. NCBI lineage: Eukaryota > Metazoa > Chordata > Aves > Columbiformes > Columbidae > Streptopelia > Streptopelia decaocto. Next base: position 24,009,337 of record NC_138663.1, read on the forward strand.
AGTTGCTACTGAATGAGCTGGAATCAACTCAATAACCTATTGCTAAATGTTTCTGTGCTTCTCCAGATCATAAGAGTATGGCTGTTAGGTGACTCTTGCTTTCACGTTGGTAGAACACAAATTAGAAGGTGTTCCTGCTGGCTGTGGGGCAATAGGGGAAGATGATGAAATAGCAAAGCCACAGCTGGCAGCTAATAAAAGATGAGATCTCTGAAGCCAGACAGGAAGGGAAGCTGGTAAAGATATGCAAATATCACACAGTTTATAAATAAAAAAAAAGGGTGTATGATGTGCAAAGGCGGAGGTGGCCCAAAGCTTCTAAGCAGCGTAGGCAAAATTGAACTCTGCTGCTCCAGGAAGAAAGCACAGGGGAATTGGCTTTTATCCCATTATTAATCAGTGGTAAAATTCCACATTGTGATTTCAGCAGAGCGGGTTGCAGAGCTAAGGGCACCCAGCGGAGTGAAGGGAGGCAGGGGGCAGAGCCGGGGAAGTGGTGTCTCCACATCTCCCCTGCCCTCCAGCCCGTCTGACCCCACTGAGATGAATCCCATCTCCCTGGCGTTTCTCTATCTCTTGTCAGGGCAAGGCCTTAAGGCACCTGTAACCTGTTTCTCAGCAGCTGTCCTCTGACCCTCAGTCACAAGTGTCAGATCCTGCACACATCACGCATACGTTCTTCTCCTAAGCACACTGAGGTCCCCTTCTCTTTATGTATTCCAGCACAATTTGGGATGCCCCCCGACTTCCAACTTTCATTTCTCCAGAGTGCCAATCTTAACCCCTACCTCCCCCAGGCAGAAGGTTCTACTCTATAATATGCTCACCCAGAAGATCTGTGGTGCTTGTCTCCAATTTACATCCCTTAGGATGCTTTTTCCCTTCATCTGTTTCCAGTGTGGGGCTGACTCCCCTAACTCACTCCCGGGATTCTTGACATCGGTGTTCATTGCCCTCACTGTCAGCCAGACTTGGGCAGCATCATGTCCCTTGTGAGTAAGCTACGGGAGCTCAGGTCACTCAGGTACTTTTGGTTAGTACTGTGTATGTTTGGTGTGTCCTGTGCACATCTGGGATTTGCTTTTCCCATTTACTGTAAACATGACTTGGTCACATGCCTTTGTCATGATTTACCACCTCTTTCTCTTTTGTCATGATTTTCTAGATATTTTCCATAGTACTTTGTCAGCTCCAGCCTAAAGAATTCAAACTGCTTTTTGGAGAACTATGTCTTATCTTCACCCAGACCCTGCTTCTGGTACAGGGCTCAGCTACCCACAGAGGTGGGTCGTCATAAGCAACTATCATCTGTGTTCTCTTTTGCTTGAAGGAGCCGCTTTAGCTGCTAGTGAAGCTGTAAGTCTGCATGAGATGTGATCAACAGACATGTACTATGGACATCCTTAAATCTTGCTGTCTGAACATCTGTGTCAGTGGATCTGACCTGAATTCACAGAGTCTCATTCTGCTCTTTGCCACCAGATTTCCCTACTGTAGAAGCCAAGGCACTGGGGAAGAGACGTGGAAATCAGTGCACTCCCATGCCTTGCCCCAGGATGTAGGTTAAGCATATAACCAAATCAGGGAGCTTGGGCACATACTGTTGTTTAACCTGAGAGAATATTTTCCTTCCTACATGTGCATAAACTTTCCAGGTGGAAGTGTCTCCTGAATCCTGGCAAGACAGTTGGTCTAAGCACCAGAGCTCTCTATTGTATTACAACAGTTAAAGTCACTCTGAAAACTTCCTTTTTCCACTGTGGCGTTTGACTATTCTGCCAGTATGTCTGTATCATGTAATGGACCCCAAATATGAGTTGCTTCTTATTTCCAAATAAAGCAGTTTACCTGCACAGTACAATGTCATGCAGAGACAGCAGCCTGGGTCTTGAGAGTAGTAAAGTGTGAAAAACTGTAGTGTATTTGTTCAGCACAGAACATTTGTAGTTTGCCTGGACTACTTTTAGGACTGGAGCTGATCAATTTGTGGGATAGTTCTGTACTCTACCTTCTAAGGCTGAAAACGCCTGTTGACCAAACTGACAGGTGTCGGTCCCACGCTGGGTTCTGCAGAGCAGCTGCAGTTGCTGTCTCTGCAGAGCTTTTAGTCTGGACACAGCACCACGCTCCTGCAGTTCTGATTTTTCCTGTTCTGGCACATTTGCATATGCGAGGCTGCCTCTGACTTGTGCTCTTCTGGGCAGGCTGAAGAAATCCTGTGATGGGCAGCACAGCTCTCCCGGGGAGGCCTCCTGCAATGTGGCTGGCACTCAGTGCCTTCTGGGACTCAGATCTAAGCTTTAAAGGCAGTATAGAAGGCTCTTTTGCCTTTTATTTTTTCCATCTCTTTTCCTTTCAATTTTGAATAACTAACTCATTTTAGTTTTGAGAATGACATACCTAATTTACATTTAGATTTTTCTAATCCCCTGCCAAGCAACCATTACAATAGGCACTGTAAAAATTAGTAAATAACAATTTTCTTATTTACCTGATTGCCTTTCATGTCTCATTGTCTTTTATGTCAATCTATGCCAAGGCACTTTCAAGTTATATCTTCAGATGTGAAAGCTAAAAGCAATCTGAGCAAAAAAAGTTTTATGTCAAGAAAGATATATTCCTCTGTGTCACATGTACATACTGAAAGCATTCAAAAAGGAGTAAAGAAGGAGACACCCTTCCCTCACCCAGACCAAGTGCAATAAGGTTTGCAAACTGATCTCCAGCTTGAACCAACAGCAATAGCACAGGATGTGTCTGAAGCTTATCTAGTCCTAAATTCTCATTGATTAAAATCCATGCCGTGTGGGTAGCTCTGGTGCATCTATGCGAATTTATACCAATGAGCCCATATTCATTAATATAGTGGACATTTGCTATTGTGCCTCTAGCAAGAGCAAGCCCACTGGCCTATTCATGTGCACTGATGTGCATGTCAAGAAAAGGATCCTTTCCACATGGAGAGAAGAGAGAGAAGCACACATCCCTGTCACAATGGCATAGAAAAGGAGCTAAACCACTCTGCATCCCTGCCATTGCAAACATCGGAGAGTACAAGAAACACTTTACAGTCTTCCCTGTATTGCTAAATTCTTGCTACTTAGAATACCGGGACCACTGGATCCCAGGAAATCCTGCTTATGTCTCAGATGCCAGACTTTTTTTTCTTGTTTTTTTGGTTTTTTGTGTGTTTTCTGGTTGATTGTTTTTTTTTGTTTGAGACAGAATGTTACTAATGTTCCAGAACCTTTCTCCTGTTATGGAAATATAACCCACGTGGAAGTCATTCACGGGGTAGACATGCAAAATCCATGTTAATGTTCTCCACCCACATTTTCTAAAATACTAATGTTCATGGTAGCAATGCTGTAGTTACAGAGAGTAATAAGGTGTAGAAAATATCACATATGATACTGACCAGGAATACACTCTCCTTGGTGAATAATTCTGATCTTCACTATATGTCACTGCCCCACTAGTCAGTGTGGACTTGCATGAATTTGAGAACCCTATATTCCCTGCTAGCTTCTGTTGGGTCCTCTGGTTTGTTTTTTAAACAGATTGACATTTTCTATCAAAAGCAAAAAAGAAGTTTCCTCAGTGTGTTTGATTGATAGGTTTTTGTTTCCTTCACCTTTGCATGTATTGAACTGAATTTGGACTTTGATCTCAAAGCTTTTCTTCTGAGACTTTTTTGCAGTTAAATTTGATTTTTTTTCTTGAGTATTCAAACTTCCCTGCTGAGTCTGTTTGGTTTTTTTTTTTTTTCCTCCATCCTGCTTGTGAAATCATGGAGAGTAAGACCATGGAGAGTAAGACTCATTACAGCTTTGTCATAACTATTTATGCACTAGAAGGAAGTTCTGAAATGTAGGCATTAAAAGGTTATGATCAATCTTTGCCCTGTTTTACAAGAAGTTCAAGGGCTCCAGAGGCCTCTCTCTTTGGTTTTTTTTTTTTTATTTAACTTATATACCATTTGTGCAGAAATTAGAAATAGATTAGTACCTATTTCTAACCAGAGCTATGACTGAAAATAATCTGTCCCTCTTGGACAAACTACCAAAGGGTATTCCTTATTTGTTTCTGCCAGATCGACAGAGGAGCCAGACCCAGGGAATTTTACTTATAATTTCCATATTAAAAACAATAATACCAGTAATTGTAAATCCAGTCTAGGAAAGTTGTTATGCACTTCTAAAATAACATTGAAAAAATGAATTATTTAAATAAATAGCAATCTCAGTTTATTAGAATGCTTGAAGAAACTGATCCCACCGCCTGTTGCCTTCAAGAAATAAGAGTCCAATTTACTAAGCCTGCTGAGAAAAGTGCTAATTAAAGTAGGTCATAAATGTTCTGTGTGAAGATGACTATCTGAATTTGAATTAAAACCAAAAAAGTCAAGGCTTTTCACAGGAACTGGGGTAGGAGGTTTCTTACCAGCTAGCTCCCATACCAATGAATTTCCACAACTAACACAGCGGGAATGTGGCCTTAAAGCAAATCTGCATTATAAACTGCCTCTGAACTGCTTCACCTGCTTGTGAAACGAATTCAAATGACTTCTGGAAACTGCAGAGGTAGCAGTTCATTTGGATTGCAAAGCAGTATAGGAAAGGTAAGTGTCTTCTCAGGCTAGCAATCTACATATTAAAGACATAAAAAGAACTACTTGGAGTCATAAAGACCAGTGCCAAAACAAAATCAGGAAGACCCATGGCAAGTGAAATGATGATTCTGGGCAGCAATGTGAGTGTTCATGGGTTATTTATCTTATGTAGTCTTAAAATGTTGTTTTACATTATAAGAATTACACTACAGTTCCACATGGCACTACCTAATATTTTTAGACCCTACGGGAACAGCTTTGGGAAATGGCAATTTCCATGAGAATTTCATGTCTAGACTATATTTGATTTTCAATAGTTCAATTCTTTGCAATATAGAAATAGAATTTCTGGAGGGTATTTTTTATACCCTTCAACTAGTCATTTGAGAACCATTACAGTTTCTTCTTCGCTTGACTCTACACGGAAACTGTCTATGTAAAGATGATACATGAACTTCCAGAACACCTGTATAAAACCGAGTTAATTATTTATTTCTAAATCAGTCTTTCAGACCCCAGCTGCAGGTATTTGAACTTGCTAACAAAACCACCTGTAATCAGATCATTATGAAATTACATGAGGGCAAGATAGAGATTACAAAATTCAAAAGCTTTATGTAGGATTGTTTTAACCAGTGGAGGGTTTTTTTCTCTTTTCTTGCTCCTGTGTTGAGCAAACTGGGAGCAAATCAACTAGTACAGTTTTCTGTACTATATTCTCTGAATATAAAATAAATGATCAGTTTATTGAAAAAGGGAAAGATCTTGTAAGCTGGGGAAATCCTACAAATGTAGAAACTCCAATCTGAGTATTATATCAGCAACACAAAACTTTTAGGAAGCATTTCCTTCTCTCCTGTCATATTACTTCTGAATTTGTATGCTACCAGATAAAAGGGGAACTTAATAATGGCTTGGACAATAGTCAGAATCGCCTATTTCTTAAGATTTTATAATACTATTTATTTCAAGAAAATATTAAGGAAATAATAATTCATTTTCAAAATTAATTTTCAAAGCTAATCACTTCCAGTTTTCACAGGATACACAACCATTTTGCTACTGTATTTAGTAAATCACCATTTATTTGCTACTTCAAACAGCCTTATAATGCATAATTATCTATAACTCAGTGCTGGATATCTCAGGAATAGATTTAGAGTCAGTTAACATGTATCTTGCTCTGATCCTGCCTCAAATACCTGCTGCAGCTTTGCACAGGAGCAAGTGTGTATATGCTTAATGCTAAAGCATGTAGCACCTACAAGAGGTCTACCTGTATCTTCAGACAAGTGTTCATTTTTTACTTAACATGACCTACAACACAGGTGGCCTACAAGTCTGCCAGAGATCTGGCCTGGGATGAAAAAAGAATTCTCAAATGGAAGGAGTGACCAGGAAAAAGTTAGATTCAGCACAGTAGAGACATATGTAAAAAACGTATACTTAGGTAAAATAAATCAACTGAGTAGAATACTTAAGATGCAGCAGAACATGGAAATCAAAAGAGGTCTAGGAAATACAGCATGGTAAGACTGAAGGGATAAAGGACTGTTCTTTAGAGGAGATCATTAGGAAAACACAGTAATAGTTTCAATAGGCATGAAAGGGGAAAGGATTAAAAATGATTAAAAGGGATGAAAGAACACTCACATTCTCCACATCCACTAGGGGTTAGACAAGGACTAAAGAATCTCAATCACATTAACAAAGACTTGAATATTAGAAAAAATTGTAGTAGTAAGAGCAAATAAACAGTAGAATACTTTGTCTAGAAGAGTTGGGAAATCTTTCAAGAAAGTCGTTGGTATAAATAATTCTAACTTTGGAAAGTGAGGGATAATCAGGTATCTCCAGAGGACCCTTTCAGGATGTTATCCTTTGAATTCTGCAGTATTCAAACATTTCCTTGACTTAGATTAATTTTCTTTACCTTGGTTGATACATAATACATAATGTCTTTTGCCTGCAGATATGTCAGACAACATTATAATTTAAGAGATGAGGCACATTGCAGGATTGTTTGGTAGATAAAGCCTTTAAAGGCTGCTCACATTTTCATTACAAACTAGTGTAGAAATAGAAGAACCAAAGTAATTTTGAAAACTCCTTCCAGTTTGTGGTGCCACATATTTGTCTCCAGAAGCATTAAAAGCTTCTTATACTTCCATAGCCAGTGTAAGGCTAATTCGGAAATTTTAACTAGTACTAGACATTTCACCTCCCAGAATTAATAACTATGTTTAAAAACATAGGCTCTTTTTTTTTTTTTTTTTCCAGTTTCCCAGATGAAAACATCAGGTTTGGGCTCACTTATTTCCTTCTTGAGCAAAACCAAACTTTGAATTTCTGCACATTGCAGCCAGTAACACTAGAATGAGTTACACTACAATCTCACACTTGATCTTGCTTCTGCACTGCAGAATTCATCCCAGATCTTACAAGCCAATACTAAGCAACTTGTTCAAGGCTGGTCTTTGTAATCTTGTGAGGAATTTATCACTGTAGCAGCCAGTTGTTCATTCTTGTATGCAATATGATTACAGAATTATTAGGACCTTTAAATGACTTAAACAAACAAACAGAAAACCACCAAAACCACACTAAAAATTCATTTCAGGCATTGTTATAAAAAATAGATGATCAAAACTTGAGAACATTAAAAACCTCGTGAAACCTGTAATCTTTATCCCATATGTAGACAGTACTTATCCTTTCTCCATCCCTTCTCTTAGCACATTCAAAGTATCTACAGTTAAATCTATTTTTTCTCTCATGGCATCACAACTAAATTGAAAGTTCAGTTCCAGTCTATCCAGTTAGTATCTTAGCTACCTGCTGCATCACATAAAATTGGTATAGTGACTATTCAGCTCTCTGTCATAAAATTTGCAGTACAGCTGAAAGTAATTGAGTTAATGGCAATGAAGACTGAGCTATTTTCCCACTCTTCAAGCAAATCAGAGCCTAATAACCTTGAATGATACTCACAGAATGTTATAGGGAAGTTTACATCCTGCTGCCTATTTTATCCTGCTGGATAAGCTAAAAGATTACTATGGCCCATTGAGCTGCCAAACTGATACTTCATTTAGAATGGGATTTCTCTCAGCCATCTGAAAATTAGGTCCCTGCTCCAAGGTAGCTATTCCAGATACTCTTGATCATTGACAGAAAAAGACAGAAACCCCTAGAGCATGACTCATCCCATCTATGTGCCACATTTGTCTAGTAGATTTATCGTTGCCAGGAGATCCCTTCTCCCTCTAATGACTAAGTCATGGGCACATAGCTGGGTCCACAGACCTAATGCATAAATGGTTAAAGTTGTAACAATTGAATGCCCACAGTGTGCTTTACCCAGGTAACTTTGGGCATTTAGCTGAGGTGCCTGCTTGAGGAATGCAGTTATCATAGAATCGCTCTGTAGGATTCTCAGGTTCATCTCAAATCCTGAACGGTGGGTGAAGGGGGAGGAATCGCCCTGCAGAAGTGCCTGTCTCTCTGCAGTGCCTGCAGATGGTACCTAAGGAGAGCAGGCCCCTAATTAGTGCATGAAAGGTAGGGTATGTAGATGAATTCAAGACCTAAACAGTCAGTTATTCACACAGAAAATGAAAAGTAATTTCTCTCCCTAGTAGACTGAAGCACTTTCTGCACTATATTGCACTGCTCAGGATGTGATAAATGACAATGTGAATATCATCATACAAAATTACTCAATTTGAGAGTCAGTGCACAGTCTGAAGGCAAGCGACAGTCCTGCTGGGGCAGCAACTGTCTGGTTTAGAGGCACATCTGAATTTTCCCCAAGATAGTGCATAGCTGAATACTTGATGTTTAGCCTAATTTTCAATAAAATTATATAAATTCTAATCATCACGTACTTGAAAAAAAAATCCAAAAAGTAAAATGCAAACATGGATATCGATAACTTTTCCAAAGAGCATACAGCATTAGACCATTTAATAAAATCATTACCTGTACCAAGTTAACTCTAAAGATGCCTACTGTATAAACAGTATTGAATTGCTGCAGTAATAACTGGATAAGTTGTTTTTATGAAGAATAAATACAGGAGATCAGCATGATCAACAATAGGGTCTGAGCAGCAACTGGGGCACATTCAATAATGGTGACTCAAAGAAAATGAATGCAGATGCCAATAGCTTAATGAGTTCATACATACAAGCACACAGACATTCAAATCCTTTGGCTTTATGAGTTACAGTAGTTTGGCTTGAAATCTAGCTTTAGAAAATCAGGAATGCTAACAGATCCTGAGTGCTTCATGAGTGCCATTGTCAAGCACTTGTTCATCTCCCCACAACGTAAAATAAAGAAACGGCATGAAATTAGTTTGTGTTACAGATGGATAATCCAAAGGTTGGCCTAAAATACTTTGGAAGCAAAGGAACAACCCTCTTAAATTGGTTTAGTTTCAAAAACAGATGCCAAAGCAAAGGAACTGCCCCATAGAAACCCAGTAACAGACAACATCCTGTTGTACATGGTGTGGCTGCCTTTCCACGTGACGCAAATTTACACATGTTGTATCAGCCAGCCATAAAGCAGGAGGGGGAAGGAAAGAGCTGGCACTTCATCAGTCTCCTCTCTGCACCACCATAGGTAAAAGTGTGGTGGGGAAAAATCACTCAAGGGTACTGCCCGTGCCTTTTCAGCAGCACTTGAAAACACATTTGCTCTGACATACATTGTATGTCACAATTAAAGAATGTATCTGCAAAACAGGGAGAAAACCTTTTTTTATTTAATTCAGCTAAGCTATAAGTTGCCATCTGGAAGCAGGAGTCATCAAATGTAGCAAAATAGGTAACAACAACAGACAACCTCAGGGAGAAAAATTGCTTGCCCCATCCTCACTGTTGCTCCCAGGCTGGGTTCCACATCCCAGCAAGGTGCAATCCACCTGGGAGCTGTGGGAGCATGCACGACTCTCTTGCGGCAAATTCTTCCTTTAAAAATTAACTCACTGCCCTGGTTAACAGCTGGCACTTAGCAAATAGTGTCTATGCTCTACTGATTTTATCTCATTTATAGCTTTCTCTGTGACTGCCCTTGAGTTAATGGTTACATCACGCATTAGTAGGGTAGTGCTCGTCATTCATTTCCCAATGTGGTGAGCATTGTCACATGCTGGATCCTAAGCAGGTCTAAGCCAGCCCAAGTCCCGTGTAATTAACTTTGGCCCAGCACGTGGAAGTGGGTTTGACAATGAATATCATCCTCCTCATCAGTTCCTCAAAGGGAGGGTGGGAGAATTCAGATGGATGATATGAAACCACCTGGCAGGTTTTTGTAGATCATATGGTTGCAAGTGGATGTCTCCACATTGCACTGCAGGGATTAGAAAGCTGCAGAGTGAGTTGTGCTGGTCAAAAACGCTGCAGTTCTTTTATTTATCATCCAAAATAATTCAGACAATGACAATATGAATGTTAAATAAAATATTTTCTTTTTTCCTTATACAGGAACAAGGTGCCAGATTAACTTATTTTACCAAAAGTATCAATGATATTGAGGTTAATGATATTTCATTCTCTGAATGTAGCTAAAAGAATCTTACAAGTGAGATAAGGTTTAATAGGTCACCTGATCTGTTCTTTAACGATTCACATATTCTTTTCACATACTTCATACAGGACAAAATAACCTTACAGCCTTCATTTTACCCTAATATTCACCAGACTTTCCCTCCTTCCCTAGGTTTAGTCCATTGTTTTTATTTCCAACCTTTGACATCACACAAGGTAGGTTCCCTCCTTTTATCTGCAGTGATTTTTATTAAAGCCTATGATTTTGTCCTCTTTTACCTTGAATCTTTGTGTAATCAGTCATTTTTATATATTTTTTAAATATATATGGTCGTCTCTTCAATTCCCATTCATGTTCTCTTTCCTTAAATTGCTTATAACACTTAACATCATTTTGAGACAGAGTCCTGCTCAGATCAGTGTGCAATATTGCAAATGCAGGGATAGTGCTTTGTGATTTCCCACGGCTACATAAAATTTGATTGGTATTTATTTGCAGTTAGATGAAACCACTAGTTTGTCAGCCACTGATGGTTGTTATTCTCTGTTAGAATTTATTTTCCTAGATACAACTCTTTCACTGCGCAAATGCTTTATATTATTTTTATATTTATTATATTATATTATTTTTATCCAACTATCTTTCCTTGAGGGAGAAAGATATTTCCTTCTTTGATTGCTACCACTGTTTCCCTGTGCCCATTGGCCTGTGAAACTTGAGCACTTTACTACAATTAGTTCCCTGAGAGCTGCTACTAACTCAGAAAATGTACTCCCGTTCCCCGCAAATGCCATTTACTTATTCAGTGGCTCTTGTCTCTGAGGGAAAATCAAGCAGAGATCTTTTCTTGCTTTTATTTGTGAATAACGCTGAGTTTTTTCACACAAAGTAAAACCAAGATACTGCAGAATGGAAATATAGGTTCAAGAGAGTCATTGCCCTTTTACACCACAAATTTTCTTCGTCAAGAGAAGAAAGGAAGAGAACTTGGCCTCACATGGAGAATTAAGGTACAATTCAGAAATAGGATGGAAGGGTAAAAAAGGCAACCAAATGGCAAGAAATCATAGGTTGCTAATAGAAAGGAGCAAAAGAAAGAGAATATAAGTATAGTGACTGAGGAGGTCAAGTGAAGATATTTACTTACTGTGTTTATTACCAGTTCTAAAAAAAGCAAACAACAAAAAACAACAAAGCAAAACAAACCCTGCTGATAAAATGCCTTGACTAAGGATCTGATCCTGTGCCATCAAAATTAACATACTTCTTTTCATTGACTGTACTAAGATTAGGACCAGGCTCTAGAGTGACCTGGAGATCTAGAATGTAAAGAATTTAGTGGAATAGGGCTGTTAAATTGCCATGAGCTGAGGGAGGGGATTACTCTGTAAATGAATCCTGAGAACAACTGCTCTGCAGTGCTGCATTTTATGGTGAAACTTGGAGTGAAAATCTTTCCAGGAGCCACAGGAAGGCAGTGTGTAACAACTTCATTGTAGCTTTGAAAGCTTTGTGTCTGATATCTGAGGAAAGGACATGTGATATCCATCAGTCATTCTACTGAGCTCAGCTTAGAGTTGGTCAAATATAAATATTTTTCAGTGGCACTTTCTTTTCAGGTAGAAAATGCTGACTTTTGACCTTTTGCTGAATTCTGACCTTATTGGTTTTATTGCTACAATGTAAATTTGCATGTAAATAATCACAGGGGTGTTTAACATTTTTAACATCCTCATCTTCGAAGTGGAGGCAGCCTATGTGAATGCCCTGAAGCAACTGAAAAAAATCGTGAATTTAGGTCAGTAAAAGATGAGATGTGTCAGGCAGCAAAATGCCTAAAGCCACAAACATTCCAGTGTCTTTCACAGCCCAGGTTGTTTGGCTTCCCTCTTTGAAGTTTCTTCAGCACAAGGAGGAGACTGTCCAGGACCCACGACTATCAGACAAAATCCCTGCTCTTTCCTGCCCTTTCATGTCCAAAGTGTAAGATGTTTTGAAGGGAACCGCTCCAAACCTGCCTAAACTCCTCCTTTCTGGTTCCACACCTCCTCTAATTTAATTCTGTCTTTGTCTCATGGACAACTGCAGAACTAATAGCGATAATCATTCCACTGGTGAATAGTGTGTGATTTACATTTATGGAGGCAAGTGATGCGGCATTGGTGTGTAAAATCTCTCAAATACGTAGGTACTGAGTGGCTATCGTGTGTCCTGGTGCAAGGGGTTGATCTAGTTGTCCTGTCCCCAGTGCCCAGTGCCGTGCTGGGTAAGCTGAATTCCCTGCGCAGTTGATAACCATACCTCCGACGTGTCTGTGCAGAAATTAAAAGTTTGAAGATTTTTACACAAAGAATTTGCAGCATTACTGGATCCATTTGCAAAGTTTCCTGATGTTTGATCTACATTTTTTGTTTGGATCACCGTATTTCATAATACAATAATATTATTTTTTCCCCCACCTGTAGCCTGATACTCAGCCTTTTTGGCAATAAAGAGTTCATATGAACCTTCCACAAATTTTAGTGTTTTCCAAATGGAAGAATATGCTTTCTTTCAAACACCATTCTTCCACGTTAATTAGTTAACATTAATATGGATTTTTCATTATGCAAATCATCTTACAGGCCCATTAGCTATTGTGTCGGTTGTTGGTATTTCTTAAATAGCTTAGTCCTGTAGGACAATGTGGAGCAGACTCACACAAAGGTTTAGCTACATGAAAGAAAACCTTATTATCCCACTCACCTCACAGGGATACATTTCAGCTAAGCAGAATTTCAGAAGCAGCTGTGTTTGCCGCCGGGTGAATGTCTATCACTGAACTCGGCTGGATATAACCTCTTGATAGGGGGTATAGAGAATTCTTGCAGAAGTAAATAAGAAAATTGAGGGGGAAGAATAGTTTTGCTGAAGCAATAGCAAATGCAACAGTAGCAAGGGGTAGCAATGTTTTGTTGAGTTTTGCAGCTTACATGTGGTAGAAAGGAACAGCTGGCTTGTGACCCTTAGAGGATAAGTTTTTCAAGGTATTCGCTCTTTGCAGTGTGGAAACCTAATGGCATTCAAGCCCCAAAGGGAGGAACCTTCAATTCAGCCCAAAGTCAGTAAACTCGGTGTCTGTTTTTGTGACCTTTTTACATGCTAGTCTTTCTATATTGCCTAAATTGTTGGTTAAAGTATAGAGTCTGGTGTTGATATACATAAGTATAAATATTAAAAAGAATGTTTTCATAAGTAAGAGGAAAATCAGAGATGTGAATATTGAGAAGCTTTGTTCAGCTTGCGAGAAGCTGTCCAGCTGTAACTGAAACTCCCCTAAGTTTCCTGAACCAGGCAACTTTCCTAGGTGAGGCTTTATAATGCAATTTCCAGTAATTTCTCTGTTCTTGATTTTGGTAGAACCATCTGAGTAGGATATCTTGTGACATTTTTCTATTTCCAGTAAAAAAGAAAAAAATAAAATTCTTGCAAGGAGCATGGACTATGACAGGCTGAAAGAAATCTCTCCTTTTTTTTTCCCTAAGAGTTCAGACTTCATTTTTCTTTAGTCTTTGGGCAAGGATCACTGAAAGGTGCAGCTGACTGTAACTGAACCCTCTTCTCTAGCCCCAGTTCTCACCTGAATTTGAGTGGTATTTCTTTTTCCTGTTTTCAGTGCTGCTGTCATCCCTGAATTACCAATATCAGTATAAATTAAGCCAGAGGGAGCATGCCTTCAGCACATAGAATCGCTTGAGCATTTAAAAGATTCGAAAGCCTGAATTCTATTTAAATTGGTTGGAGCTGGTTGGTAATTACATTCTTAAACAAAGATCATAGTGTCCACAGTGTAAACATTAGTAAAAAGATCCCCTTGTGTGTCTATTTGCATTCTAACCATCTCTGGCTTTGAGATGTTAAAGACCCTCTGCACAGGTGGAAATGACCAAATGATCTGTAGCATTCTGCAGAATGCATGGAGCAAATGTTTTAAAGAGTAGTTTGACTTTAATGTTTAAAGTGCAGAAGTTAGAGCTGCCAGGAAAGCTGTTTTGCATTAAAAAGGGCACCACTCTTAATTATATGTTTTTCTAAGATATATTAAATTGTTTACTTTTTCTCCAACATAAAATCTCAGTAAAAATGGGATAGAAAGTTGCAACAATACAAAAACATTCTGGAAAAAAAAAGTTTGCCATTCTAAATTACTTTTCATTTTCATTTTGATCTTAAATTTACTTGTAAGTTACAAAGCTGAAGGCAAAATCATTTGTTGAAATGAAACAGCTATAAAAGGATTTTTCATTTCCTGACTGAAGAAAACTTTGGAGTCTTTAAAGTCATAGCCAGATAAGCATCTGGGTTGCATTATTTGAATCCCTTGGAAATAAGAGGACATAACTGTTGGAAAATGCAGTTGAAAATTAAGATCTCCCACAGTTGTTCCAAGTCTTCTCTTTTTTTCTTTTCCCCTCAAGCCCTCATTTTGCCCGTGGGTTTCTTTGAGAAGCTCTGGCCACTGCCCTGGCTCTGAGGGTCAAACCTGGCCCAGGGCATCGCCACCTCACCCTGGCAGGAGCAGGATTTGCTCGTCCTCTGGGTTGCTACTCTGCAGCCGGTGGGTGCTCTGAGCTGCGGTCCTGCCGTGACCAGAGCCTGTCCTGTCAGGGCATTAATCTTGGGGAAAAGTGACCAAATTCCTAACCCATTGCCTGCAATTCTACCCTGCCTGTTGCACTTTTTTTTTTACTCTTCTCCCTAGGAAAAGGAGAAGGTATGTTTTGACAGGTGACATTTTACTTATGATTTAATAATAATAACAAAAAAACCCTACCTTGCATTCTCACTTCATAAATCCTGTTTTGTTGATTTGTTTTATGGGCTGCTTTATGCTGCTTACAAGTTGAAAAACTGGTGAAAACAGATTTATCATAACCTATGCCCCCCACAATGTATTGATAAACAGGGATCCAGCAGGCTCTGCTCAGGCTGTTTTCTTATGTCAAAAATAGGTTCTGCTACAACAGCTGAACCCCTCTTCTATTTCATACATTGCTTAACTGCATGAAAGATGATTGTAGTACCTCGATATAAATATTTCCAAGTGACAGCACTTTCATTCTTGCCATTAGCATGTGCAAACACAATGAGCTGGCAAAGATTAACAGACTCTACCATTTTGTACCAACAGAGTTTGTCTACCTGCCAGTATCACATTCTTTCCCTAAGTGCGTCTGTCTAAGAGAAAAACAGGACTTTTTGAAATCTCGCTACCCTCATTATTGTCATTAATTTAGTAGGAAGACAACATCTTGAGTATGTGTCAATTCTGAAAGTTATTCTTGAGATTATATCCCGTAGTTAGGGTCTGTTAAATAGATATTTTAATGTATACAATGCCAGGCCGCTGGGAATTAATGTACACAATAAAACTTAAACACACAGTCTTGTTATCAACACTAGCAGTAACCAATGCTATAATGTTTATAGCAGACCTGTCCATGTACATGTAAATAAATTTGAAAGATTGAGCAATGTATTTGTGAAACAATGCTCAGTATCCTCCGGAACATCTTTTATTAGATACTTCTCACATAGTCCATCTATTTTTTTCCCAGAGGAAGCGATATATATTTTAAATTGCTTGCTATGTCTGTGCATAAAGCTTTTGATTTTTTTTCTTGGCTGTTTAGAATATTAGAAGCTTTATGCTAAGCTGTGCTAAAAATGAGTGGACTGTGCATAAACAAGTGGAATTTCATGGCTTTTAGATGCTAAGTGGTTTAGATGGGTTTCCAAGCTTGTCAGCTGAGAATCTGCGTGGTAGAGCTACTCTTTCACTTAATCTAGCTTGTTACTGAAAGAGGTTACCTCAAATCTGTTTTTGTTTTCCTTTCTCTACATTCCTGACCTCTCTCTATTCAATCCTAAGGTTAAGTGCGGCGTACAATACTTTAATAAATATCTAAATTTCAGTCAGAAAAAGAAATTGTATTAGGAGTAATTTGTGCTAGCATTTCCACAGAAGATCTCATGACGATGATGAATTAATATATTTTTCGAAGGTGGAAAACAAACATAGACTTTCACATGGCCATAAAACATGTTAAGGACCAAAGCCAGAGCAGTTCCAAGAGGTGTTAATCCAGCACTTCACCCATGGTCTGCAGAGTCCTCACCTTACAGGGAGGGATCTGTTTTTAAATGTATTATTTGTAGGTTTCAAAATATTCTCTTGCGCTGGCTTTCTCAAAATAAACACCAAGCTAGGGCGCGTTGCTGGGAATTTAGGAAACTTGAGACTTTTTCCTGATGCACCATGATGTTAGGAGAGGTACCTATGTCACACCATCCAAAGCTTCTCATGGATATGGCTCATCTCATGCCTGGAGCCTTTGTCTTCCATGTCCAGGTGACTGTTCGACCAAAGGGATTCAAACACTTCTCTGTCACAGCCCTGAAGGCACTGGTGGCCTTTCCGTCCCTGTCCAGCCTCCTCTGGAGCCTCGCTCCACCCCATCCCATGGCCCAGGAGCCCCATTTCAGCTCAGCCTGGGGCTCTTGGTCTTTACCCCACAGATGCTGCAGGGGTGCCCATCTCCAGCCCTGGCCCTGGCCCTGTCTGCTGGGTGGATCCCTCAAGCCCACGCTGGAATCTTGTCTCCTACCTCATGTCCTGCTGCTCCTGAATGGGCTCTCTGGGCAGCACTTGGACCTACTCCTCACTTGCCTCATCTGGGGTGGTCAGTGGGCTATGTCACCAGCAGCTGGCTCTGCCTGCCATGTCCAGCTCTCATGGGACTGCACCTTTGGTGAGGCCATGGCCCATCCTGGGGTCACCCTGAGTTCCCAGCTGCCCATCCCTCCTGCGGCAGCTGACCTTCACAGCCCCAACACCCTTTTCTTTGGCTTTCTGCTCCAAGAAAATAATCATATTACACGTAAAAAGAACAAAAGCTTGCTGTTTTTCCTACCATTGTAATGTTTCAGCAAAAGTACTTCTTATTTTTTGCATTACTATGGAAAGATTCATGAACCTCAGTTAGAAGTGCAAGAGGCCTGAGTTTAAGTCTCTGCTCCCAAACAAGATCAGCAAACAGATCTTTTAAACACATTTCCCACAATACTAGCCTGTAGAATAATATGAGATAGAGTTGGGGTTTATCAGTATTAGCTGGCTCTGCCTCAGATGTCCAGGAGACATGCTCTAAGGACACTTATGAAGTCACCCACTGGCAGTCAGATAGATGAGACTTCCAGAGAATCCCACCAAGCTGCAAGTGTGAAATAGGCCACTAAATGGCAGGCGGCAAAAGGGGTCAGGTGGTGATGAGACATTATTAGGAAAGCCTGATGTACAGAAGGAATGTAGTGGTCTATTGAGCTGGGAAATACCTGAGCAGAGGTTTTTGAGGAATTTTATAATATCTGCATGCTAGATGGAAACATCTTAGTTCACCGTGGTTGCTACCAGTGGACATCTATTAGTAAGCAAAGCTAAACAAAGCACCTTTGTAAGTGTCCATCTGCATTAGGACACAGATTTTTTTTTTTCTAAATGCAAATTTATGCAGACTAAAACCCAAAAAAGTCCCAGTGAAAAGAGTTGTAAAAGCACTTGGTGATGATTCACTTGTCTATATACAGTACATTATAACTGTCCTGTTCTTTCCCAGGTATCTGCGTGGGCTTGGCAGCTGTGACACAGGATCTGCAAGAGTCCCATGTCCCTCTGGAGCAGCTGAGGGCCAGGTGGGGTATACCTGAATCCCATCCTTAGCTTAGGAATGACCCAGCTCAAGCAGTAGCAGGCTTAAAACAAAATAAGCAAATTCATACAGAGTTTTTTTACCTGGTTCTGATGAGATCTGCTTCTTACAAGGCTCTGCAGGAGAGAGCTACCAGAACTGCCTGTTCCCAGACTAACTTACCTTTATACTGGCTGGCAGAAATTCAGTTCTTCTAGTCCTTCCCTAGGTGGCACAGTTTGTGGCACACCACTTATGCCCACACTCACTTGTTACAGCATGTACTCTTTGACACAGTAAACAATGCAATCCCAACCTCCTCCCAGCATTTTAAATCAGGAGGGGTGAGGACTCCTGGTATGCAGACGGAAGCACTCGGTGCTTTGCAAAAACTCAAGAGATGTAAAGAGAATGAAAAACAGCCATTGGAAAAGCTGCAAGCTTCTGAAACATCAGCACCATCCAGAAGTACGTCAGACAGATAGAGCCTTGAAGGGAGTGTGTTTGTACTTTTTATTGGACTCTTCTTGAACTAGTGCATCAGGCCTCCTTGGTCAAGCAAGACACAACTCACTGGCAAGCAATGCTATGTAACAGTAGGCTACGGGGATGCTTGGGCAGCCCTAGCACATTGATGAAAGCCCTGCCCATATGCCAGTATGCTGTTGCAGACCCAGAAATGTTCTTTTGTGATTACTCTGAAAGCCGGTCCAGCAGAAGCTGGGCAGAGCTGCCAAGGAGCTGTACAATTCCTGCTCCTAGTGAGCAGAAGCAAAGCAAATGGGTACCCACCTCTGCCAGTGTAAATGGGCTGCATTTCTGATTCCTTCTCCCTGTGTAGCTGCGCTGATCACATGGAGGAGTTTGGTTTGTTGATCCTGTTGCTGTGCTGCTTCACCAGCTGCCTGGGCTCCTGGCCACAGCGCTGTGGCACAGAAAGGGACTCGGAACAGTTCAGAAAGCAGAAATGGGACGCAGCGTTACTAAGTCAAGCACAGTCAGAAAACATAGGGTTTTTTTCCTATCTCTTGAGTCATCCTGGAAAAAAATTTGGATTGCATTGTATAAAAATACATACACAGTAGTGAAGTCTGGAACAAAGAAAGGTGATGTCACTCTCCTATTTGCAATCACCAGAAAGGTTCACCTTATTTTGGAAGTGGTCCTTTCTCAAAATATAATATGAACAAATCAAACCTTTCACTATATTTGTTCATTTCTACACCATCAAATCTTCCACTGAGCAAAGAGAAGATTAGAAAGGTTATCTTGCCATGTTTTTCAATGTGATGAATTAATCAGTGCTACAAAGTCTGAGAAACTAGGTAATCACATTCCTCTAGGCAGATTTCAATAGATATATGACTCTGTTCATAACCTTTTCCTGTCCATTTCCAATTAGTATTTTAATGACCAAGTTTTCTTTGAAGAACCTCTTGAGGAAACAGCAAATTTTATTTGAAAGGAGAGAAAATTTCTAAAACATAAATTTTACTTTTTTCCCCATTAACATTTGCCTTGAAGCTTGATTGAAAGAATTGGATTGATCTGGTCAGAGAGATCAAGTCACTCAAATAACAAGATAAAATTGTGAATATTATTCATTAACCTATCCCGAAAAAGGGCAGAACATAAAAATGTGAAGATTCTATTGCAAAATTCAGGTACTGCATTATATTCAAGAAGCAGGCAAATCATGTAAATAAAGCTAATCTGCTACAGCTAAAGCAGATGCTGTTTCATAGGTTTGATGGCAATATAAAGAAATACCTTTCATAGACTGTAGTTCTTTTATATTGAATTCTGCATATGCAGTAACATTTTCAGCAAGTAGACAAGACAGTTCTCACATTGCCTGTGTGCCTATAGCTCAGGTTTTAGTACTGTGAACTAAATAAACGTTAAGTAGGCACCACGTGGGAGGTTCATAGCTCTTCTCCCAGGGGTACCATATGCCCAAAGGTGTGTGCCCAGGGATGGTTTGCTCCTGCCACTGCAGAGCAGGCTGCGCCAGAGCAGTGCTGGTCCATGAACAGCTGCAACAGTGCGGCAGATCACTAGAGCTGCCCACTTTACAGAGTTCCTCCTCGCTTTCTAGATCTTGAGCCTAAGGACCATCTTTTGAAGCTTGCAATTTAGGACTTTTCTATTCAGCAGCTGGAACTGGGAGCAGACAAATGGGGAGAGCTGGGAATGGTGCTGTGGACTAGCTCAATGTGTGCATTTCAGGTGAGTGGGACTGACTGTATTAAAAGCCTCATGTGGCACTTTCTTTCAAAAGTAAAGGACCTTTGCTACAGTTGCTTTAAGTCACTCTAGAAGTAAAGGGAGAGAGGATGAATTAAAGCTACTTTTACCAGTTAAAAAGCATTCAAGACAGGATATGAAGCAGTTTAGCTAAACTAGTTAAGACAGACAAAATGCTCAGAGCTTCACTTGGCAAACTCTGAAAATGCCTGCTGATTGTAATTCACGTTTTTAGTTTTATGTAAGTAAGTCTGTGATTTATTTTTTTTTTAATGAAAGAATGAATGAAAACACCTAGTAGAGATAGACCATAGGTCATTTCTGGTACCATTCCTCATGTTTAGCTGCTTTTGCTGAGATCAGGAGCTCAACAGCGGTACACTGCCATAACTGCACTGACTTGGCAAGAACTACACCAGTGCTTTTAACCACAAGCACTGAAAAAATAATGAGAAAGACCCTGGAGGAAACATTTTAGATTTCTGAGGCAAAGAAAGGACTATTTGTCCCTTGGGCCCTCCCTGTGCTGTGCTCAGGGATGTCTTTTGCAGAATGCACAGTTGCAATAGTTTGTGGTAAGACAAGATCCAGTTCATCCTTTGGATTTGGGGGTAGCACATTCATACGGGGTTCAGGGGCTCTTGTCCTGTTCTTGGCTCAGCCATAAACCAGCTGTAAGACAGTATCTTAGCACTACAGTTTGACTATCTGTAAAATGGTTGTTTATGGCCTTTATAAAGCATTTTAAGATAAGAGCAGGTGTTTATTGGAATAATTATGACTTAAAAACCACCAACTATTAAAAATAATAGGTATAAAGCTCTTACTGATACTTAGCTTTATGAGTTTTCAGTCATTTCTCTACAACACGTAGGTGAAACATAGTGTGGCTTGAGCAGCGGGCCAGCACCTACCAGCGCTTCAACCCACCACAGAGCAGATGGGGCCCCAGAGCCCAGAGGTCACCTCTCAGCCTCACCTTCCTCTTTCCTCCAAAGCTTTGCGCTGTCCAGACACTCCATCTGGACACAGCCCAGGTGCATGTGATGGCCATTCTAATCCCTGTCCAAGAGCTCCCTGGCATGTGGAGGGTGACAGTGTCATGGCCCAGAGTGCAGGCAGCCCCAAGGCCTGGCTCCATGGTGATGTTCACCACTGCCATTGCTGCTCTGCCTTC
The DNA here is from genome assembly GCF_964273445.1 of Streptopelia decaocto. Classification (NCBI taxonomy): domain Eukaryota; kingdom Metazoa; phylum Chordata; class Aves; order Columbiformes; family Columbidae; genus Streptopelia; species Streptopelia decaocto. The sequence goes on from NC_138663.1 coordinate 24,030,656, forward strand.
AGTTCTCAGCACAGAATACAATCCCAGCACTACAAACCTGCAAAGTGAACATGTTCCTCTAAAGCTCTGTCTACCAAGATTGCACAGGACCAGTTATGCTGATAGTTCATTATAAAGCCCTAATATATAATTAATGACACAAAATTTTCTGCACTGCCAGTTGGTATTTTAATAGCCTTAATAATAGCACGTATTAGTAATATTACTACTTGCTTGTGTAACACTCTCCACATTCAATGTGCTATACCAGCAGTAACTGATGAATGCACATTCTAGGAAATTTATCCACCTGGAGCTGATTTCTCTGTGTAAAGCTTTAAACTCAGGGAAATGTGATGTAAGCTTGGTGTGGGAGTGGGTATGAGAGAGATTTGCTGCTCTTTTGGAGTTATAGATCAGCTTCCAATTTCTGCTGATGCAAAAATCAGTTTAAAAATAGATAATTCCACCTGGGCCTTTTCTGTGCCTGCCGCTCCAGGCCCAGCCAAGAACAGCAGACCTGTTGTACAAACCAAGCTGCTGAGAGGTATGAATCCAAGATGGGGAGAGTCCAGTGTGCCGTCTTTCAAACGATCTTTTTCATCCAGCCTCCATACAACTGAAAAAAATGTTAACAAAATAGATTAAACAAACAATATTCCTGGCTTACTGTATCAGTTTTGGGGTGTCTGATGAGTGCAGCTCATCAGCAGCCTCATATATGCAAGCACTGGGTAAAAGTAGAAAAACAGGCTTAAAATTATTTTAGGTCTTCTTTTTGGTCTTGAACGTTCCGCTTTACTCAAAATACCATGCAATCATAGGCAGATCAAGTTGGCAAGATAAACTGTCAGGACTGTAGACAGCAGGAGCAAGAAGAAACCTAAAATATACAGCTTGCTGCTGAGACTGGCCTCAACCTATGGGCAAATGCTGTAACCATTTCTGACAAATGCTATAAATGCTTTTGGGACTGTTATTCTGAAGATGGTTGTTAGCACCTCCGACCAGAGCCCATACTCGAGTGATGCTGTGGACCCTCAGTGGGGACAGATGTTGGCCAGACTTGTGCCAACTTGTTCAGGTTGGGTATTTGACTTTTGCTATCTATTTGTTATATGCTTTGTCCACACACTGAACAACAATACCTCTTGCATTTTACCCAGGTCATCCTTCACGGCACTATACTTCTGTGCCTATTCAGGAATCCGGTTAGCATCAGTGAGCTGGTGCTAATTTTAGACACACTGTTATGCTAAATAAGACCTGTTTTGACTCCTAGCAGCTCCCAGGATGATGTGGGTGGAATAGCAGTTTGACACAGTCACCCCAGCTCCTTCCCTTGGTCCCATATTGGTAGTCAATCCTATGCCTTTCCCTACCCATCTGCTGAGAGAAGTGATCCCAGAGCACAAGCCCATATGGCTGTATTCCCATTTCTCCCCCTTTCGTGTACCTCCTGGCTCCTTTCCCCCTTCCCCAAAAGTGTTTAAGGCCATAGTAGCTGAGCTGCTTTGAGCAGAACCTGTAACTGCTACCTAGGCAGCCACTAAAAATGTTGAGACAATTTTCTTTGCAAAAATTCCACCAGAAAAGCCAGGGACTGAACTGGCAGTTGAATGCTATTTTTCACATACCAACTGAAAGCTCTTCGTATTGATTGCCAATTAGCCTGTTCTAAAACATTCATGGTCAAATTCCCAGCTGGTGTAAATCAGAGAAGTTGCACTGAAGTCTCTGATTTGTTTTCCAAATGGTTTAAAAATTCAGCAAGAGATTTAAACTGCCAATGCTATACATCAAACAGCTGGCTAAAATTCAGACAGATAGCACATTTTCTGTAATGCTCTTTGACATTAAGTGTTCCTTCTGGACAAGATATAATCAGTGCAAGTGCTAGACAGAACATTCTGACGGTTTCAAACAAACAAACAAAACCCAACAAAAAATAACAATGACAAAAAAACACATAGACCTGATCAACACAAGTTTTAGGAATAAGAGTCAAAATGTGGAACCATCTTTAACATTTTCAGCCTTTGTTATTCTTTACAGATGTGCGTTAGTTATCATAGTGAATCAGAACTAAGTTTTAAAAGTCCTGCACTTCTCTCAGATGGAAGTTAGACATTCCTGTCAAAATGATGGGAAGGATTTTGCTAGCTCTGGGTGGGAGTGGACTCCATCCCTTGTGAAGCTCAATTCCGCAGCAGGTGTGGATATTGCGTATGTGCATAGCACAGTTGTTGCATTTTTGTTCCCTTTCAGTTCTTCTGGAAACATTCAACACATTGCTGTCCCAGACAAATGTTCTGATGAAACTAAAGGCACAGGAGTTGAATGGCCTTGGGAGAATTAGAATGATGAAGAAAGCTCCAGAATTTGTGTTTTCTCTGGTAACAGACAAAGACTTGGTCTTAGGAGATAAATAAACATTGCCTGGACTTGTTTCATAAGTTCTGGGAAGTCTAATATCAGGCCTGCCTATAACGTCTATATATTTTAGGAAACTTTTGTAAACCTGGTAATTCTGATTGCAATTTTTCCTATTTCCTTCAGTTACCTAACAAAACAGAGCTGGTTTGGGACTGCTGCCCTTCAGTGTATGCATCTTATTTCTGGACATAAGGACAGCCATACTCAGTTTTCTCCATCTGCTCCACATTTTTGTGCAAGAAAGTCACTGCTACTGAATTCTATTTTGTATCAAGACAAGATGATGATGTATGTGATGGAGAGTGGTGATATTTCACTTACCAACCAGAAACTCTAATAATCATTTAGATAAAGGTAAGACCAGGCTGTAAATTACACATTTCTTTTGTCCTGCATTCATTTAAAACATAACTAAAACCTTTTCTGATTTTAATAGAGTCAGATCCTTTCTTATATATATTTAGAATACAATAAGCCACAATGCAGAATATAAAAAGGTGTAAGAAAATGCGCATTATTAAAATAAAAGCAGTGTACTTAGAAAGCGGAGAAAAGGCGTTTACCTTCTATAGAAACACCCACTTCTCCCCTCCCAGGAGCTACAAGTAAGTCTTTTGCATTCATGTTGCCTTGACTGAATGCTAGTTAGGTCTGTGTTTCTTTTTAATAAAGAGTGGTTTTCTTGGTAGCAGAGGCGTGTAGTAGTCTTTATATCAGAAATCCAGTCTTTTAAAGTAAGGACTTTTCCCTAAATGCTCAGCTGCAATCCCTCCTCCCACTCTCTCAGAGAAACAAGCCTGTGTCTCATTTGTTTAACACATTAATAAATGGTTCATAGGTACAGTGATGACTGGGAAAGCCTTTCCCTTTATTACTGTGATCATTTCAATGACCTGTTCCTGAAGAAATTTGGGAAGAGGCTAGTCTTTTCTTTGCTGAAATCGGATTCCCCATACAGCAGGAAAGTGCAGAGCTGCTCCAGCCTGAACAAACCTTCAGAGAACCAATGCTTGAGCCTTCACCGACCACATCCCGTGAGGGTTAATGAAAGAGCGACATTTTCCATAGTCACACCTAAGGTGTAACTGCAGCCAGTCCTGGCAGATTTCTACATCACCTTGCTTGTCTGCTGAGGGAGAATCCTTACAGAAACATGGATTTCGGGAAGAGCTAATAAGCTTCTGCTTTCAAGAATTACTGTTTACCCAGGACCCTAGCAGAAAATGGGTTCTTTGCCATCATTAAGACATATGGTTTTGTGCTCTCCTTGGAACAGCAGACCATTGACTGTTCAGGAGGCTTACCTTTGCTTAATAGAAGAGGCATGGGCTGAACTACAAATCTTGTTCAAATAAGGATCTGAAACATCTTTTTTTTGATAGAGTGATGGTGTGACACTTCTGTCAAAACAAAGAACGAACTACTACATGTACTAATAGGTGGTTATCAGTTGTTGTAGTTTACAGTGTATTTCTCATTTCTTCTTTCCCACTCTCTCAAAACATGTTTGTAGCCAAAACACATACACGAATTCCCAAATAATCAGAGGAACAGAAGCCTGCAACAACAGCTGATATCTCACTTCTAAATACTCAAAAAATCACATGTAGCTGAGACTTTTTTTTTTGCAGGGAGTTCACAGGATATACCAGACTGTGAAAAGTGATCTGAGTAAGCAGCCCCACTGGCTAAGTTCACATAGCAGAGGGAAGCCACAATACCGCTTAATCTTGTTCTATTTTCTTTTTTTTTTTTAAAGAGGCAGGCCTGTTCAGAAAACCCTGCACTAAAGTGGGAGCCCAGGTCAAAATTCAGGTACTATAAAATATGATTTAAATGTAATTCTGTAATTTTCAGAAAATGACACACCTCAGAGTTTCACCAATGGGGCACAAGGTGAAAGTATATGAAAAAAGATACCAGAGATCAGTGATGTGTTCCGCTATTTTAAATAAATGACAGTGGTGATTAAATTATTCAATATAGCATAAAATAATCTGTCATAACTGAGAGTAATAGGGCTCAGATAGGTAGTTACTCTTTAATCCCTTCTACGTGAAAATGAGAATAAAAGAAACAAACTCCTAACTATTAAGCTGACTCATTAACTGTACTTAGGAGCCCTATTCTCATCAAAATGAAAGCAGAATACAATTTAAAATGAGTGTGCAATGCAATCTGTAGAGTGTTTAAAATGCTGTATTTAGCATTGTTATAGCTGAGTTTAACCATCATTTCAGGGAGTCAGGCACCTGAATTATGCCAAGGCAAATCTGTTTTGCACTCGACTGTCAAAGTGATTTGCAGCAAAACCCCGTACTAGGATTAAGATCAACATCCAGACATCTGGAACTGGTTGAGCGATAAAGAAAAATCCCTGTCTGTAAGATCAAGCAGCAGAAATGGGCAAGAAGGTGCAGCATTTCCCTACAGCTGCCTCGAGGCTAATGGGAAGAAAATAGTTTAGTATTGAATAAGTTAGGATGACTGGGACAAGGGCTGCCTAAACAGAATCAGAGTTTCTGATTTAATTCAAAACACTAAACCTTGCTGTCACTTGGATCTGTACCTCCTAAGTGGCTACACATGCAAATGGGGTTTGCCTGATTGGATCCAGATGAAGTAACAAGTCCGTGGATTTTACAGTCTCTTCACGGTAGGACTGCAGCCAGGTGCCAGCTTCAAATATTCGTCCTTTGCGGCATGACAGTAAATAGAAGCAAAAAGACAAGATATCTTTATCAACATAAAACCAGTAGGAAATGTGGTACAACGTGTAAATACCAGAGAATTACTACAAATGGAAGTTCCAAATAACCTGAAATTCAGAATTACTATCAAGTTCCCCATTTCACAGGGACTTACAGAAGAGCCTAGGAGGCTGATCAGCAGGTAATAATATCAGAGCAGTTTTCCTTATGTTCTCATTCGCGACTACAAATCCATTTCAATAACCTTAGTTGCCTCTGCTAAAATACTAGATGGAGTGAAAGTCATACGTAGTTTCATTTATTTGTGAGGTTCATGCAGATTTTTAGCTGACTGTTCGTTAGTCTTTTGGCTAGGTGAGAGAACACTTAAGGTTATTCTCATACCTTATACCAATAAATAATGTTAAATACTGAATCACATAGGATACTTACTGATCATCTAAATGCTTAGTAGCTTATCAAAGCCTTTAAAAACTTAGATAATAAGCTCTTTTACATGAATTTAGATATCTTTTTTGTTGAAGTGCCTACACAAGCTTCTTCAAAGTTTGTTTTTACTTGTAATACATGCCTTCCACTCTATTCTAGGAATATTCTAGCATGAAAGAGGCACCTATCAAGGTCTCAAGACCCTCGTGGTGTAATTCCCTGGGAGGCACCCCAGCCCAATGCAAGGCCTATTGAAACCAGGGGAAGCTTACCATTTACTATATATGGCCTTAGGTCAGACCATCAAAAGCACTGACCAAAATATTTCTGTGCTTATCATCTGTCCTCCAGTTTTTACTTTCATATGTTATTATTTTCACATTATATTGCTAAGAAATGTTTAGCTTTGCAAAACATAAAAGGAAGAATCACAATTTGTACTATAATAAGATAAAGTATGTTTATTATACTTAAAAGCATCCATGCTCATGGACACACAGAGATTAGTTAATTTTATCACTACCATTTAGTAGGTATAATAACATAAATTGAACTTTAATATTCTGCAGGGAAAAAGCCTACAGCTAGGATAATTGTTCCACTGTCAGTTTTATTATTACATTTTGCATTACATTCTACATACCACAAGCAACAGTTTTAACCACGCAGCTGCTGAGACCCCAGGTGCAGATTTCCAAGCTTGTTTAGGTGTCTAACTCCTACTGAAATCCAAAAAAATAGTTTAGTCACCATAATGCCTAAATCTTAAGGTTATGCCTAAATCTTAAGGTTATGGACGTCGAGGGGAACCCACAGTCTCAAGTTTAAGCCATGCAATTCTTTATAGGATACTCTATGACAATTAGATCCCAGAAAAGAAATTTGCAAATGCCAGCACATCAATTGATGATCTCGAAATGTAGCCAACAAGAAACACAAAGAAAACAAAACAGAAATCCAAAACATTCTAGAACTGGAAATCAGAAGTGCTCCTCACAGAAGAACAGAAGAGAGGTGATTTGATCTTAGAGGTGCAGCTGACAAAAATTTATACCAGATCTCAGACAGCCTGAGTGTCCAGCCTCAAAAGGAGAGGGATGCCAGCAGACGTTTAGCTTTCCCTGTGAGAACAGACTCTGCACATGGGGTACCCTGCCAGGGGGTGACCTGCTGTCATTTGGGAAGTGTCTCCTCACTGTACCATCCTGCATGTCATTACTGCAGATCTTGGCTGCTTGAACCTCACAAAATCATCTGGCCTGCCAATACTGTTGTGAAAGAGATTGAAACTCGGTAGATAATTCTGAAATATCTGAAAGCCCAGTCTCATTGCACCGGCCTGTGCTTTGTTGTTTATCTGCCTGGGCTGTAATAATTAAAAATTACATTTCTCCATGTAGCTGAGGTTTGGGGTTCTTTCTCTGAAAGCAGAATAGCAGAGGATCACTTGAAAAAAACTGAGTCACTGCAAGAAAAAAAGAACCCTCTGTCTCTCTCTGGAAAGAAGCAATATGACAGAGCTGGTTTGTGCCTTGATAAAAAGACATTGCACCCCTGCCTAAAGAGGAATTGTGGCCTAGTATTAAACCAAGGCTTATGTGCCTGGACTGATAGTGAGGTGGGAAATAGGGTCCTCTGACCAAAACTATAATCTCCAATAACATCTGTCCAAGGGCTACTTACTACAAACCAGCTAAACCCCACTGCACCTGAAATGGTCTTCAGGAGGTGCCCTCTCCCATAATAGGTTAGCTTCTGATTTAGTTGTCCCACTTCAGTGGATATGTTGGGTGGGAGAAATCTGGGTCTGTGTACCTGGATGCATGTTTGGATACCAAGGGGTATCATAACATTTGTATAAGATGCATCAATCTATTACAGACAGTTACTAATTTAACATATTCGCAGAAGAGTTTGAAATTTGGTTTTGTAAAACACTGGTTCTCTTTCCCATCACTTAGTTACTAAGAGAAGTAAGATGTGACCTTAACAAAGACAGCAAGAAGAGTCAAAACTAACATCTGATCAAATGTTGCTCAGAAAACTTTAAGAGACATTTTATTTCCTATTAGCATGTACTTCAGTCCTACAGCACAAGCAGAATGTCAAATGAATCATTTTTACACCTTTCTTTTGAAAAATCCACCACAATCAGCTCTGTGATTTTAACAAGCCATTTTTTTCTGAGAAAGACATTCCACCAAGAAAAAAAAAAATCAATGAAAATATCTCTAGTTTTGTTCACTATAAAAATATGTCTTAGAATATTTTAGTGGATCTCCTGCATTTGTTTTTTGAAAGAAACATCCTGAATTTCTCCTTTTTTTTTTTTTTTTTCTTTTAATGAAGGATCATTCTAAACTCAATTTATTTCTTATTGATTGGCTGTGGTTTAGTCACAGCCTCCCCTAACTCAAATGGAATTTAAAATATTTCTTTCTACAATGGAAATGTCAAAAAAATAAAATTAAATTCTTCTGATGCCCTCAAAAGCACCATTAAGAGTGTTCTTTCACCTTGCAATCGTTTGTTTAACATAGTTATTATGGTAATAATTCACTGAGCTTATATATGAGGATAATAGCATGTGTTTGAAGAATGAAAAGCTGCTAAGAGGTGCAAAATCACAAAGGTCTAAGCCTGTGGGATATTTAAGTTTCTGGGACAAAGGAATAATGGAGACCAGTAGAAGTTGGATGATGTGTTTCAAATGTTTGCCTAGGTCAAAGAGAAAAGAGCACGGAACTCAGCATAGGTCTCATGGGTCCTTTATATTATTTGCGGCTACTTGTCTGTTATTTTTCGAGCTACAGAGATTCTAATATAAAGACAATTATATCACATATATATGTGTGTATATGCACATTTTCATGTATATTCTTAAAACCAAAATGACTTCTAATTGTTTCATTGAAACAAATTCTCATTCAAGAATACTTAACCCCTGGGAAACTGGGAAGCTGAGAAGCTGGGGCTTCACAGAGTGCCCTGGAGACATGCTGGATATTCTTTCTGCTCATTGTCATCTCTAAAAGAGCATTCTTCTCCCTACAGACTGAAAGGAAAAGCCTGGGAGACCTTCCACCCCCTCCAGAGGACAGCTGTACTCTTCACTGGGTTAAGAACTGGCTGGATGGCTTGGCCCAAAGAGTTGCGGTGAACATAGTCAAATCCAGTTGATGGCCAGTCACAGATGTGTTACCCAGGGCTCAGTATATGGGTCAGTTCTGTTTAATATCTTTATCGATGATGTGAATGAGGGGATTGAGTGTACCCTCAGTCAGTTTGCAGATGACACCAAATTGGGTGTGAGTGTTGATCTGCTGGAGGGTAGGAAGGCCATACAGAGGGGTCTAGCTGGATCATTGGGCTGAGGCCAATTGTATGAGGTTCAACAAGGCCAAGTGCCGGGTCCTGCACTTAGGTCACAACAACCACAGGCAACACTACAGGCTCAGGGAAGAGTGGCTCGAAAGCTGCCCATTGGAAAAGGATCTGAGGGTGCTGGTCAAGAGCCAGCTGAACATGAGCCAGCAGTGCGCTCAGGTGGCCAAAAAGGCAAACAGCATCCTGGCTTGTATCAGGAATAGTGTGGCCAGCAGGACTAGGAAAATGATTGTGCCCTTGTACTCAGCATTGGTGCAGCCCCACCTTGGATACTGTGTTCAGTTTTGGGCCCTTCATCTTAACAAGGACATTGAGGTGCTGGAGAGAGTTCAGAGGAGGGCAAAAAGGCTGGTGAGGGGTCTGGAGCACAAGTCTTGTGAGGAGCAGCTGAGGGAGCTGGGGCTGTTTGGCCTGGAGAAAAGGAGGCTGATGGGAGACCTTATTGCTGTCTACAGCTACCTGAAAGGAGGTAGTAGTATGGAGGATGTTGGTCTCTTCTCCCAAGTAACAAGTGACAGGATGAGAGGAAATGGCCTCAAGATGCACCAGGGAAGGTTCAGATTGGATATTAGGAAAAATTTCTCCACAGAAAGGGTTGTCAAGCAGTGGAATAGGCTGCCCAGGGCAGTGGTTGAGTCACCATCCCTGAAGGTGTTTAAAAGACATATAGACAAGGTTATTAGGAACTTGGTTTAGTGCTAGAGTTAGGTTATGGTTGGACTTGATAATCTTAAGTGTCTCTTCCAAACAAAATGATTCTATGATTCTATTCTATGATTCTATTATTCTATTTTATGATTCTATGATCTTACAATGGCAGTTGGGACTTAAGGTTATTGTCAAAGACGAGAAACTTGCCTGAACCTTGTTGATTGCATCTTTATATTAGCCATGGGGTACTTTCAGTAACTTTAAATTTAAAAGTCATTGAAATATTGTCATAGATTCAGGATGGAAGTAGACCTGTTGGAGATGGAGTTCCTGCTCTCAGCACTACTTATAAATTTTATTTTATGTAGTTACGACATTAAAAAAAAAAAAAAACAAACACACACACAACACAGGGAGACCTTTTGTTGTTATATTAGAATATATACATTCCTTTCTCAGTAAAGATACTACTCAACAGAGTATGGCTTGTCCTTTTTCTTTCCTGTCTCCTGACTCTTTCATTCCTTTCTATCTCATGGAGGCCTCAAAGCATGAACACTTCATCGTGCAGGACATGAAAGAGGAAAATATGGGCTTGAATTCACTGAAATGGAAAAGAAACTAGAACCCTCCTCTCGTCTTTCATTGTCTGTGAGGATGCTCTATCCAGTATGCCATCCAGTAAGAGGTAGCTATGGGTAGACTCTTTCTCTCTTTACAAAGGGAAGAAGTGAATCTTGTGGCATTTTTTTTTTCAGTAGTAGCAGACTTCTGCTGTCCTAATTGTGGCTGTCATCTGGGCAGAAACCTAGCTTATATAATCCTAGAGAGCCTAATCTCAGAAGATGGGATCAAGAGCCAGACATGTTCCTATGGTCTGTGCATTTTTGACTCAGTCTTCAAGATGCCCCACTCTCTCCATGGCTTATGGACATTAGACCTTGGCGCACAGCTGCAGGGTTTGGATTATGTTTGGGACCATGAAATGTCTAGTCCCCAGCTGCAGAACATGTGAGAATTTTTGTTGGATCGACTCTACTATCCCTCTTGTCTGACTGAAACCAGCCCTTTGACTAAGCAGTAGTTCAAGAAGACTCACCAAATGCAAAAGAAGCAGGCAACACACTGCAAATCTTCTGGTGAGACAGAGTCTGCAGAGCTCTCTGGATGGTCATCAGCAACTTCCTTCAGTCAGTTCCTTCATAACCCTGATAATAGTGGCAGATAAATGTCTCTACCATTACTTCCAGATCTTCATTTGATATTTCTCCTCACATAATAAGTCCTTGGTCCTCTGAAGCATTCATCTGGAAGCTTTTAGGATTCAAATGTAGATATGTCTAGGCTCTCCAGGTTCTTTGCACATGTCATCCATTGTCCTGACAAAGATGCCTACTGCACAACTCAGCTGCTGCTGTGTCATTGATAATGCAGGGTCCTAGTTTAGCATCAACAAAATTTTGCACTTCTGTGCAGTCACTCTGTAAATGGTAGAAAATATATTCTTAGCTGTCGTGAAACTATTCTATTTTTTTTTACATTCTGAAAAATATGCAACATATAAGCAGCCTGCATTAATTAATTCATTCAGGACAACTTAAATTTGTGTGATTTAAAGTATTGTTAGAGAGTTTCTACAGAAAATATAACCCAGTTGAGGTGCAAAAGGCTTTAGCAACTTGCACCCCTCAGAAAACCCCCCAGTCTGTAGATTCCCAGAATCACAGAATCACAGAATGTTAGGGCTTGGAAGGGACCTCAAACGATCACCTAGTCCAATCCCCCTGCCAGAGCAGGAACATCTAGATGAGGCTACACAGGAATGTGTCCAGGTGGGTTTTGAATGTCTCCAGAGTAGGAGACTCCACAACCCCTCTGGGGAGCCTGTTCCAGTGTTCTGTTACCTTCACTGTGAAGAAGTTTCTTCTCAAAACCTCCTGTGTTCCAGTTTATACCGATTACCCCTTGTCTTACCATTGGTTGCCACCGAGAAGAGCCTGGCTCCATCCTTGTGACTCTCACGCTTTACATATTTATAAACATTAATGAGGTCACCCCTCAGTCTCCTCTTCTCCAAACTAAAGACACCCAGCTCCCTCAGCCTTTCCTCATAAGGGAGATGCTCCACTCCCTTCATCATCTTTGTTGCTCTGTGCTGGACTCTCTCCAGCAGTTCCCTGTCCTTCTTGAACTGAGAGGCCTAGAACTAGACACAATATTCCAGATTTGGTCTCACCAGGGCAGAGCAGAGGGAAAGGAGAACCCCTCTTAACCTACCAACCACCCTCCTTCTAATACACCCAAGATGCCATTGGCCTTCTTGGCCACAAGGGCACTGCGCTGGCTCATGGTCATCCTGCTGACAAAGAAGCCATGGTGTACACTAGAAACACAGGCGATGACAGTGTGGCTGTGTGACAAGACTGTGGGGGTCTGGAGATGATGGGGCTTGGGTTTGTCACTTGACTGACTTGGAAAGAAATTCACCCTCCTATTCACATTGACTCTGACAGAAACCACAGCCAAACTTTTGCAGAAAATTGCTGAAGTAATTGATTTTGCTGAGGAAGACTGAACACTTTATTTTCAGCCATTCATTCTCATGCTGGCTGGGGTTTCTATACTATCTGTCAGGAGAAAAGCAGCCCAGAACACCCATTTCACACAGCTTCAAGGATAAAGTCTTTTCTCTTGTCAAATTTTGATGTGTGGCTGTCCTCTACAATGAAATGGCCAGGGAAGGTTCAGATTGGATATTAGGAAAAATTTCTCCATAGAAAGGGTTGTCAAGCAGTGGAACAGGCTGCCCAAGGAAGTGGTTGAGTCACCATCCCTGGAGGTGTCTGAAAGATTTATAGATGAGGCTCTTAGGGACGTGGTTTAGTGCCAGAGTTAGGTTATGGTTGGACTCGATGATTCTATGATTCTGTGAAAGCTCTAGGACATGAAGGAGTCTTATAAATCAATCTTTGATTTTAACGTGGCTAGGTCTGATATCACATAATACAAAGCTTCTCCATCTGATCTCAACAGCCTGCTTAATTTTTCTTCCTCACACATTGCTGGGCACCACTGGTACACCTAATTTGGTGTGACTGATGTGCTAATCAGGCTCTAGATGATGTCCTATTGTTTTATCCAGCTGGAAAGAAATATGACCAGGATGATAGTTATTGAGAAAATGTCTTCCAGTGCCTGATGTTAGCCATTGGCTTCCTTCCCTGCCACTGGTTGCCTGTGAGCCTCACAAGACCTTGTTGAGCCGGGAAGAACAGACCATGTCCCATGGTCATCCTGACTGTGGGACAGCAAAGACTAGTTGAGCAATCAGCTCTGCTAGTATCAAGTACTCAGAACTGGTGCAGTCAGGCAGTGTCTATTAACAGGATAAAATTAGAGTCTTATACATTGCATTTAAATCAGGCACAGGCTGACCTCTGAAGGAAGTTAAATTTATATTTAGACAAATAACAATATCTGCAGCTCCCAGAGAACTCTCTCCAATACTGTTAACAAGATCTCGCTACAGCGAAGAGTAAAGACATCACTGTCAGACTAATTCAGCATTTTGCAGCCTTTCTAAAGTAATCCAGTGGTTTGTTTTGTGGCTGTCCCTCACACTACATTTTCTTTTCATTCTGGTCCTTATGAACTGTATTTTATTGTGGCTAAAGGTTTGTTGTCTAGAGTAAAAGATTATTAAACAAAAAATGCAAAGTTGAGTACTGCCTGAAATGTTGGTAATAAGCAAGTGAACAAACGCTGAGAAAAAAATGCATTTTAATTTACTTTTATGCAAAATTTAATTATAACTATTGGATATCTCATCAATTACTAGAAGCAACTCAAATATTTTCATTAAAATGGGATTTTTAACATGAGAATTCCCCAAAGGATTGCCTCCATTCTGTTTTCGCTGATAAGGGGAAAGAGAGAACCATTCCGCTATGTCAATCAGCTGTTTTCCAGTCCCTCACCAGTTCGAAAGCTGTGATTCCAAAGGCATGCATTGTTCTTTCTGCTTTCCTTAGGAGCTCACTCCGATTCTTATAAAAACCTTAGAAAAAGAGCCTGTAAATAGGCACATTCTATAGGAGGGAAAATGTCAGCATTGCACAACCTTAAATGAAAGGCAAAATGCAACACTTGGGGAATCCTGAGAATTTCAGTTTCGATTTTCATGCTGTTTCTAGGGTTTTTTCAGATAGATACCTTTCACTTTACCTTTTCCTCATATCGCAGACTGTAAGGAGAGGATATTTGGTGCTTGGATGTTTATCTTTTATTTGAACAGTGATTATGGACCATCAACAAGTGAATTACTACACCACAAGCACTGAAGATGAAAGACCATTAATATGCAAGTGACTCCTTAGACATCATCATTGATTTAAGGGAGATGGAGGGTCACAGCAAATCAAAAATCAAAGGAGAAAAACTTCACAGAAGTTAGTTGCCTGAAGGGGAAAAGAGGTGGAAACTGTGCATCATGTGGCAAAGGGGCTGCACACCAGCCTGCAACAGGTATTGATCTTTTCTCTTCTTGCAAAGCTAAGGAAAGGCAAGCTGGATGAAACCACGAAAGCAGGTGTCTGTACCTCCCTTAAAACCTACGAACAGGCTTTTAACTTAAAGACAGAGAAGCACAGCCCCTTACTGGGAAATGTAGTGAGTGGTGGCAGTGGTAGGGGAATAGTGGGACCTAATAGGAGAGGGGGTTAATGCCCTTTCCCAGGCAAGGTACCAGCTTCAGACTCTGTACCTGGGCTGGAAGACTAAACATAGCCCTTAAAAACTGAAAACAGCTCACTTGCTAAACTCTGAAACACAGAAATTGAGACCTGCATCTATAGTCACTGTCTGCAGGGAAGAAAGAAGCCAGGGCTGTGGCAGGTTATGCTGCTTTTTCACAGGCAGCTGTGAAACCTACTGTCTTCTTCATCCAGTTTCTGATAGCATGTCCAGAATCATATAAAGAAGGACTAGGATAAGACACTTATCTTGAAGATACTTGTGTGTGTGTGCAGCTGATGTGAGCAGTACTCCTTGGTTCTGCTGTACCATCTGCCTGCTCTGAGGTAGATACAGGACTAAATTAAATGTTTTTGAGATAGATGCATGCAGAAAGGCTGCTGGTTTCAATTTCCATTTCTGATGTAACACTGAGCAAGTTGCTAACATCTCTGCCTCAGTTTCCCTTCTATAAAAGGGGCAGCTATCTGCGTATTAGTGATTGCATATGTAGGCAGAAGAAAGCATATCAGGGAGAATTAATGTATAAAGTGCCTTCTACATACTACACCAAGTTGCTGAAATCCTTCAAGCTATTCAAATGCATGTTTGAGTATAGCCTAGTGATGAATTCAAGAAAAAAAAAAAAAGGTATTTAAGGACGCACTTTTTCTTTGGAACATTGAGCTCTTTAAAGCATGTGGATAATTAACATGAACCAGCAGAGCTGGCCCAAGTAGGAGGTTTTCCATCCTGATGCACCATCTGTAAGAATGGTTAAAGCATAAATGCAGCCCACATTGTTCCAGCAAAAGCTTACCACAGAGAGAAATAAAAAGGGTTCATCTCTATAACCTAGTGAAGTATACAGTATAATCTTGGAATGTCGTGGAGGAAATCCTTATGGATTCATTCAACCTAAACTGAGAAAAGTGCAAAATATTTTTGAACATTTGAAAGGGGTTTCCTAATGTCAATGGAAGGACACAGGGCTGCACTGCTATCCCAGAGCAAAGAAGGTTCTTTGTTTCTCAGAACTTCACTCTTCATGCAAGAACCAGTGCAGTTCTGATCACGGAAATTGTATTTATGACAACCAGGGTATAAACAGTATCCCCGTAGGCCCTTTGGTCTGATTTTCACTCCTCATGCTAACTGGCTAAATGTTCAACATCATTTGCTGAAATACGCCCTTCCACTTCGGTTATGAGTTTCCTGGACTTTCTTCTGTAGGTATCTTTTGCATCCCACTTGCAGGCCCACTGAGATCTCCAGTGCTCCCATTCTATTACAGGTAATCCACTGAAGTCCTTGGCTGGGATGTTACAGATGTTTTTTTCCAGATGAGTTTGGAATTTGAAGTTCTAAGGTAGGCCACCATTAACAGGCACTTCCTGTGATGTGTACCAAGGATAACAGCCAAGCCTATTAAAATAAAACATGGTTGCATTCTGCCCTCTTGCTTTAGCTAACAGGCTTCCAATAATACAGAGTATTTTCAGGTTCAGTACAACATCATGGCTCAGGGAGCTAAGATCTGTCAGTTGTTCCAGGTGGCTATGCAAGGTGTCCTCTCCCAAACTGGTGGTCGGGCTGGTTTCATTGCAAGGGAAGTCGAGATGGGCACTGTGCCAAGCCATGCCAGGGGCTGAAATGCGAACAATACATAACAGTGTCCCATTTTCAGGCAGTACTTTCATGACTTAAGAGACAACACTAGGAGACAACTTTAGGACAATCTCCCAGTTTGTCTGTAGAACACAAGAGAAGAGGCATTAGTGCTTATTCCATATATAGCTATACAAATTGTTATCAGCCACTTCTAAGGTATCTACCATGGAGGAACAAAGTAAGCACAATCTAACCCAAAAAAAGGGGAAAGATTCACAGATGTAGTAAAACAGTGTAAGTCTGTGGAAGTCAGGGTTAACACAGTTGCTTGTCTTATCTGTCCAAGTCTTAATGAAATCACCAAGGATGTTGCCATGACTTCAGTGGGCCAAGGGACATCTTAGTGGCTGTGGCTGTTGCAGCTGGAGAGGTTGACAAAGAAACAGTTTGTTTATTCTTCAAGCTTTCTCAGCAATAACAAAGATAACCATAAAATCAGTCCTTGGCTTTTATCACCATCTTCACAGCTTCATGAAGATCCCTGACCTGTCTAGTATAATGCTAGCCAGAGATACTCCAAATAGCTCTAAACAAGCACACATATTTCATTGTCATTGTGTAGCACCATAAAGGGATAAAAGTTCAAACCCCTGACAGCAATAAAGCAGATATAGGAAAGCTTGCTCTGAGCTATTTATTAGCATGGCTGCAATATCACATGGAGCTAGTGCCTTCCAGACCAGCTCTGACAGCCCTGCAGGTCACTGTGCTGTGCAATGTGCACCTTGATGCTAAGGCCTGTGGCCACTGCTACAAGCAGAATCATTAGTCAAAAGGTCGCTGCTGATTATGTGTGTATGAAGCAGAAAAGAAACCAGATGTACAGCAAAACCTACATACTTAAGTTATACCTAAGAGAGAGAGACACTTACATGACCTCCAACTCCAGGCTGTCCCCTGCATTCAAAACCCTGGGGAAATCTTGCAAAACTGTTCGGTCAACCATCAGGAATGATAATGGATTTGTATTTGAGTCCTACTTGTTGTTCTTCTCCCTCAGTCCTTTCCTATTTATCTCTTCTGGGAGTGTAACCTGTTGGAGATGAGGATCATGGGTGTTGTATGGGCAGACAGACTATTACAAATACTAATGGCAATACCACATCTATGTTTTCCTTCCTTTTTCTCAAAACAAAAGAAAGCAATCAGGAATATCTATGCATCTGAGGTGCTTTTATAGACCTCCCCACTCCTTCATTTCTTTGCTATTTTAGGGTAGGACTAGCATGACCTAATTTCAGGTACCCACAGCAAAAATATTAACATCCAAGTCAGTCAACCTAGGTACTTTTAATAAGCTGTGGATGCTTTTAGGATACAGTCATCTTACAGTCTGAGACATCAGTGTCCAAGATGTGCGTGTTCCTCCTGCTGAGCAGGCAGGCAGCCCACAAGACCAATGCAATGTGGTGTAGACAGTGCAGTACTCAGCATTTCATCAGAGAAGTCTCACCCCGTGAAGCTCTAAATACTTTACATTTAGTGAAAATGAGACCCAGGTTTTCCAAACCACTACCCACATATCCACAAGTATCCTATCAGCATTAATGGGCCTTTTGGAAAATGGTGTTAATGAAAATTAACCTGATTTGCTGAGTATCTCTCAGAAAGTATATACCATACCAAGAAATCAAACTCAGCAAACCCGCTCTGGCTGGTCAGCATTAGAGGCCAATCTGAATTTTCTCAGGAGAAGCTGGAAGCTGGTGGATTGGCTCTTGTGAGGAGACAAGCAAACAAAGGAACAAAGAACTGGCTTTAGAGAGTCAGGCTTGCTGCCTCACCTCCCCCAGAGGGACGGAGAGAAGGGACATGGGGCTATTGCCAGCCCAGCAGTTCTGCCCCTTACTCCAGCCCCCGTTGGGATCACCATGTGCTTCTGGCTTTCCAGGAGGGCTGCAGGGAGGCTGCAGCAGCGGTGCCCAGCACTTTGCTCTGCTTTGTCTACAACAAACTGGGAAATGCAGGGGCTTTGCTGTGCTGGTGCATGATCACTGAGCGCTGCTCTCACAGTTCACAGAGAATCAGAGCTGTAAGAAAATCCTGGCAGAGGGCAGCAAATCCCTACAATTATTATTATTATTTTTAAATTGCAGCATGTGATTCTAAACTGCAGGATGCTGAGTTCCCCCTGTGAAAGCTGTACCACCCTCCTGCCCCTCTGCTCCTGTGCCAGTCACAGTCTGGATGGGGAGGTGTCACTAGCTGGGCTGGACACATCCCTGCTGTGTTTTACTCCCAGTTTCAGGGGGCACTTCCAACACAGGATCTGTGTCACTTGGCACAACACAGCAGCCACTTGTGCCGTGGGGCACCTCGTGGCATCACCCAGTGCACCACAAACCCTGGAGCAGGCAGAGCCAGTGCTGCCCAGCCAGGCTGCCCCAAACCCTGTGGGGCTCACGGGAGCTGATCTTGCTGGGCTGTGCCCACTGGTGGGAAGTGGGGAGGCTCAGTACTGCCCATGCTGTGGGTCTGCACATCCCTCGTCAGGCAGGGCTGGGGTGTAATTAGCTCTGTCCTTTACTGTGTGCTGGAGATACTGGTTTGCTGCCCCAAGGCCCTCTGAGCTGACACATAGGAAAGGCGGTATCAGCAAGCTGAAAATAATAATGGATAATGAATGATGATGATTGTGATGATTATAACAGTAATGGTAGTAGTAATAATAATAATAATGGTTATTGAAGACTGCAGGAAAGCAGCAGACCACGCCACCCTTCCGAGAGAAATTTGTCATGAGGGACTTAACACAGACAGATATTTGTAGTTGCTCTATTATTAAGGAGAAAACAGTTACTACTTTACATTCTGTGTGAGGGCAAATCACTGAGGTTTACTGCGTGCTGAGTTTATTTCATTTGATGCATTTAACCATCACACAAGCATGTACATATTCCATCTGGGAGCAGGTTCTGAAGTCACTCGTTTGCAGCATGCAGGAAGGATGCCTTGTGTTCAAGCTCCACTCGATATTTTTCCCTTTGCACAGGCTTTTCAAATTTTCTTCCAGTTGTGCGAGATTGCACCATGCTAAAAAATCCTTCTTATTTTTTTGCTAGGTATTTCTTTCATTTGTATCTGTCGTAGTTGAAAAGAAATGGAATTAACGTATCCACTTATATCCCTCCTGCTAATTGTATTTTTCTCTGTAAACCAAGGCAACTCAGAGTCAACCCGTCTTGGTGCCTAGCTGACAGTGAAAATGCACAGTGGGCGGCAATTCCCAACAAAGAAAAAGTAGAAATCATATTTCTTTATTAGACAGGAAACAGCTCTAGCTAAGACTAAGCAAAGTCAGCTTAAAACAGGCTGTTCTGAATTGAATAGACAGTCCTTGAACCAGATCACAGGATACTGCTGAAAAAAAAATAGCTGGCTAAATGATAAGAAAAAGACTAAGCATTAATCAGATGATATAAAGCCTGTATCCCTCTCCCTCACTTAATCTAGAGCTGAGCAACATACTTTCAAGCTTTGGCATTTGTCTTGTAAGAAAAATCCTACTCCAGTGACATTACATTATTTGTATCAAGGGATTAGAAAAATTACAAGTGATGAATAAAGACGATGATCTTTTCTCCTTTATGGTTAACCCTGTAAAAACACCATGATATTGACACAGCACAACCTTGATGGGCTTAAAACAGTCTGCCTCAACAGACAAGCCGACCGCCAAATACCCTTATCGAAGACGTGTGATTTTTGAAACAAGACTTTCACACCCAGAGAGATCAAATAAAAACCCTGCACTTTTACAGAATAATCCCTTTGTCGACTTTTTATCAGCAAAGCAAAAGTTTGTGCACTCAGAACTCTGATGAGCTGGAACAAGTTTTGTCCAGTTGAAGTTTTGCTGTCAGCAGCAAATCTCGCTCTTGTGTCAGTTCTGGATTTGGAGGCAATGTGCTCGGGGGCTGCTGATGGAGGAGATGACCCTGAGAGCCGCAGAGCTTGCAGCAGCCTGAGGGAGGACAGTATGGGAAGATGCATGGCTGCCATCCACTGCCTTCCCTCATATGGGTGTCGCAGGATGGATCTTGACAGTCTTGGTTTAGCACCTATTTGAAATATATTGAGGTAAGTCACAGGTTTAGTAGATTATTTCTAGTAACGCTTAATTTACAGCCAATAAACAAAGTGATTTGAAACAATTCAATGGAATTTGTTATAATCAAAACAGTGACTTGATTAAAGATGTGACAATGGCAGGGTCATACTATACTTACAAAGAGATTAATCAAATTACATGCACATAAGCACACATGTAAATATGGTGTAAAACACATACATACAGGGTTATAAATCACACACACTAGCACACACTAACCCATGGATATGTGAATATATCTGTAAGTATGTGCAGGTATACCTATTACTAAAATTTCCCTCTTGAGTTTAGGGAATTACCCATTTTAATGCAACATTCTCAAGGCGCAATTCATCAAGACTTCAGAGATCTTTGCTGTCGGACTGCAAAGAGTTAGGCCTTCGGAACCCTATGAAATCTTTAGTAGATGATTATCAAATTTTCATGAAGTCAGCTCGTTCAGGCATCCCCATAAGAGGAAGGTTCTGGTCACAGCCCTCTGTGATCCAGGAGAGCTCAAAAGGGTCTCACTTTAGGATCACCACTTGTAGGGTCACAAGATCATTGACTTTTAGTCAGTTAAATTCCACTCTGTCCACAATTAGGATGAGGTAATTTCTGGTGCTTTCCACCATTTGTCTACGTCCAGAACGTTTCAGATTGTAAAGTTCTGGTACCATCCTGCTTGGGCTAGGATCCAGCTAGCAGGTGTGTTAGGTTGCCAGGAGTAACTGACTGTTGCCACCTTTCTCGGGCAGAAGGGAAGTCTTTTCCTGTATGGGAGGAGCTCCAAGAACACCAAGGGAGTGCCTTGGTGCTTTGTCTCACTGCACTTGCATAATGGGAGTTGTTGTCCCTGGCATGCCCTGTTTGTCAGAGTATCCAGGTGCCTGAATGGCCCAGGCAGGGGGGTTGCAACCACCACAGCGGGGACTCATTACACCAGGACATCCTTTAGCGATTTGCCTCAACGACATTTTGCAAAGTATCTCTGTTATGTAAGTAAAAGCAGGGAGCTGAATATTCAGCATACTGAATAATAAAAATGGCGCAGGACCTCACCTCACCGTTATCTGACTGACACAGTGACACTGATGCATTATTATAGCTGAGATTCTAACTGCCAAACTGCCAAGGGATATTTTATAGTGTGTCAAATTTAGGGCAGAGCACCCTCAAAATGCTACAAATTACACTATGCATCTGTTGCAGCAGAGCTATTTCCCACAGCACCTGTAAGGAATATTGGAAAGCAGATACTTGTTATGATGAAAATTTTACTTACTATAATGAAAAATTGAGACTGCTGGACAGAGGAAAGCAGATTTTAGCAGACGACATGCAAGCCTGTGTGGAGGTCATCAGGACAGTCATCTGGTCTCTATCAACTCAATCACTTTTGCTACCATAGTGGACTTTTCTTATGATGTACTGGAGAGCACTTGTGTCCTGGTGGCTGACTAGGTAGATGAACTCCTGAATATGGAAAGTGAAGAAAATTGATCAAGTGTCGTTATGCTTTTTACTTCTCCCCCACTTAATGGTGCCTAGATGTCTCTCATCTATATACAATTACAGTTGACAGTTGTCCAGCCTAGGAGATTAGATTCATGCTTAGTCCTAGCAAAAAGGCAGATGGTTTGATGGATTGATTTAATGGCCCACAGAAACATCAGTCTTTATGTTTAGCTTGTACTTCCCTGATGCTCTTGATGCCAGTGACTGGGTCATTTTCTGGCATACACTGAAATAATCACAAAGCTTCTTTGGCCTATGCCCCACCTGGTAAGGTTCTCAGTGCTACATGCCACTATTTCCCACCTGTTTTAAACACAAAGCTTTTTCCAGTACCCTCCCCTTTCCAAAGAGCTTAGCCTTTGCACTAGGAACTATATTTTGGATGTTTTTACCATAGAATCAACATAATGGCCTGGATCTGGGATAACCTGAGTGGTCTGCATTGCTACCATGTTGTCTTCACGTAACAGCATGTTAAAAAATCACACAGATTACACCATGTGCAAAGCAGCTACATTCACATTGTTTGAGGGAACGTCAGCCTCCAGATGTGAAGACAGTGTTCAGGACTGGGCTTAAGCTCTGACTCCCAGGATGCCCAGGTTTCCTGCCACATCACTTATTTATCTGTAGTTCAACATACCACCGGGATACATTCCTGTGTAGCCTCATCTAGGTGTTCCTGCTCTGGCAGGGCGATTGGACTAGATGATCTTTTGAGGTCCCTTCCAATCCCTAACATTCTGTGATTCTGTGATACCCACACCGTGAAGAGCCACGTTCGGGATACATGTTTAGAGGTCCACAACACAGTGTAGCCAGACACCTGACTTCAGGATGTGTTAGAAAAAAAGCGGGAGCCCATTTTAAGGCATCAGAACTGCTTGGGGTGTCTCCTCCAGGGAGCTCTTGAGTACATGGTGCATCCATGCAGCACGGACCAGATACAGGCTTCATGGCATGTCACTACCATCCTCTTTTTCCTACATTTCTGAGATTCCTGAGAGGAGAGATCAAATACCAACAGATCAGTGCCGTCTACTCTTATTCCTCATAGTATTTTGAATAATGTTGAACTGATTCTTTTAAGAAGTAGCTTTCTTCTCTGTCCACTTTCCTGATTCAGTTGTGTGGCAAACACTAATTGAAAACTAGATAAATTATGCTTGATGTTCTGAGCATGTTCTTCTCACGAAAATTAAACAAAAGGTTAGCCTTGCACAATAGGAAGGAGTTACCTCTCCTCCCACTGACTTTCCTGGGAGTCCAGAAGAGTTGCTTTGTATTTGCAGTAGGGTAAAACTGTGCCCCCAGACTGTGCAGAACAAACTCCCACACACACACACACAGGAGTCATTACAGTTTGCACCCAGCACCAGCAGATTTGGTGACATTCCTTTCTTCCTACTCTTACAGAATAGCTGTAACACAGCAACAAAAAAATAAAAAAGCCATTTGATTCTCCTCCCCCTCCCATCCAAAGCTGAGTATTACATTAGAACTAAATGTTATTGTTGGAGGAAATACAACAACTCAGTGTTGTCAGTCTAAGGGATTATTGCAATTATTTTAAGCCAGGAGTCATGTAAACCTCGGTAAGCCTCATGTATGGATGGACAATTTGAACAAATGTGCTGAGCCTCGCTCAGTGGCCATGCTCCAGCGCAGCCTCTCCATCCAGCTCTCACCAGCCCTCATACGACCTGCTGCTTCCCTGGGAGCATTGAGGGGATATTTTGAGGAACTGCTGCTGATTGTCCTTGCAGCAGCTGGTGAGTGCTGGGAGCCAATGGACTAATACCAGCCTAAAAGGAAAATCCAAGGGTGGGAAAAAACCAAACATCTTGTGCTTGGTTTTCAGCTACTGCAAATCAATAAAGATATACCAGCTTAGATCAGATGAGGTGGTGCACCTTTAAGAACAGAGAAATCACAACAAAATTAAAATAGAGGATTTCATTCTGGAAAATCACAAATCAAATAGTTTCTGTCAAAACTGGGATAAGTCTGCCACTCAAATTTGGATCTTCGATGCAGTCAGGTCAGTTTATTATTGGGTTTTAATCCAAGTATACTCAAACCTGAGTATTGCTGCTGAGATATGAATTCAGTAATGGTGCTTACACATCACCATTCTCTCCAAATCAAGGTGCATCAGTGCCTGAATTCCTGCAGAGGCCCAGAGAGAGCTTGTCTTCTTTCTCGCTACTTCTAGGTTTAGAAAAATTGTTATTTGTCCAAATTCTACAAAATAAAGTTTTGCACTGACATTTAAGAGTACTTGTCTGTGGAGCAGTCCAAAGTTTCTGAAGGGCTTCAGTTCATGCTTTTGCTAAGTAATGCCATGCAATCAGCACTGCTTACCATTTTAGGCACCCAAGGACCTTGCGGGATCTTTGTGCATGACTCAGTTTCATCAGGCTTGAAGAAGCACCTTTGACAGAGCTGCAAAATGTCACCACTGGCCCTGCCAGTTTACATCTCACCTAGGGACAGTGCGCCCCCTCAACTCCTACGGCAGCTGCTGAGGATGAGGAGGAGCAGGAGGAAGATCAGCATTGCCACTGGGGCCCGTGCTCTCCCAGGTAGGGGATCCCTATAGCAAACCACTCCACCTTGGATCCCCATGCCCACGGATCCAAGGCAGCCCAGAGCAGGGATGCAACATCTGGCATGAGCCTGTTTTAACATTCCCATTGAGAACCTTGCGCTCAGCATTAAAATGTTTATATTGAAGTTCACTTCCATGGGGAGAGGCATGAGCAGCTGTATACAGGGGCAGGGATAACAACACAAGGTGAAGGCAAGCGTCAGCTTAAGAAAACCCAGCTGCCCTCTGTGTGCGTGACCCACTGTGGCTGAGGAGTGAGGTGTCAGCCCCATAGGATTTCCCCTATCAGTGGGAAATACAGGGAGACTGGACACAAAGCCAAGGTAAGGAGAAACTTCAGTAAGGGAAAAAACTAAATACTTCTTGTTTTGCTCTGGAAACTCAGCACCTAAGGGAGCAATATAAAAAATGCTCCTAATAATCTGCTGTCTAATTGACTGAGAAGGTTATTACTAGCATAGAAACAAACATCATTTTTCTAGAAGCTGCCCACAAATGTCAGACTGCTTGACTGTCTGAGGAGAATAAGCAGGACTGATACTCTGGGCTGCTTTGCTTCTCACAGATATTGGAGAGCACCTTAAATAAAAGCCAGGAGAGTTCTTGCTGTAATGGAAAAATGAGAAAGGAGCTCTGACTCTTTCTGAGAAAACAAGCTGCCAGCATGTTAAATATCATCCTAGTCAAAAAGTAAATAAAATGTCTGAAGAGGCCACATTTATTGTTGAAATAGGAGCAGCCACATGCACGAAGTTTAAAATATTGTCCTTTGAAATTATAGAAGTCTGATTATTTTTAGCTTGTTAGGTGCTGTTAGCTTCCTGCATAAGCAGGGTTACATAACAGGCACAATCCGAGGGCAGCAGAGGCCATACGTGCTAAGCTATAGGGTTACGCAGCTGCCTCCAAGCTGGCTCCCACCAGGCAGAAAACAAAGCCTCACAACCCCACAATTGTTCTGCTGGTTCTGTCAAACTTGGATTACAGACGTGGATTACAATATGCACAGACATGTGCTTATTCATATACACGTGGACATGTAGTTATGTATGTATATTAACACAAAGATGTATCCTCCTGTTTTCTTATAACAGCTTAAGCCAGGTATTTCTTGAATCAGAAAAATACTACCTTGAAACTACTCTGGTGACATTAAATGAGGGGTTGTGACTGTTGAAAGAAGCAAAGTTAAATCTCAAATGCACTCTTACTTTCGGAAGCTACCAAAAGTGTTTTTCCCTCTTTCTACTGACCTCTAACTGCTCCTCACTGCTGCGTGCTGCGGGATGTGGAAAGCACACGGTGCCATTGCTGGATAGGAACAAGTTAGGGGCTTTAATGTCATTAAGCACCATGTGACATCATGTTTTTCCTGTGTTTTTGTTTTATTTTTAAGAACTGGACTTTTGTCTCTGAGAAGCTGTACTGTTCCCAGCATGTATCGTTCTTCGAAGTGCACTTATTTTTAGAGTAACCTGTATTTGCAAATACTCTCACAGTCTGGCCCAGATTGACAGGAAATTACTTTTCCTGAAATGTAAACAAAAAAGAAGTTGTGGCTACCACAGTGTCTTAACTGTATCAAAGTTTCTTTGGTAAAGTCTTTCATATGTCTTGCTATTATGTGTAATGTGCAACTTTAATTCCCTACCTACAACAAATGCTTTCAGTGCAAAAATGAGGCAATTTCTAATTTAAGCAATATTTTCTTATTTTAGCAATTTTTAACAGAAAAAAATGCCCAAATGCATATTTATGCACAGTATTGCAAATCCAAACTGGTCTGAGATTTCATTCTGTTGGTTTTGTCTGTGAAGGCTGTTAGCAATTTTTTTCTATAACAATATCATTCCCATTTTTACAAAGCCAGTGACCATAGCAAAGAACATTGCATTGGAAAAAGCTGATGTAACACAGAAATGCTGATATGATTATGTTCAGCCAGTGAGGTTTTCTCATATTTTTTCACCTTAAAGACTCAGTGTCAAAAGGAGACTTCAAAAAACACGTTCAATATTCACTCTTTTCAAGTTGTGCCACTCCACATGAGGTTTACCTGCCCTGCCCTTGGCATCTGGTGAACCACCAAGGTCTGGGCTGGTCACTGCCAGGATCCCTCAGCTTTGGGGGAGCCCTGGCACAGCAGTACTCCCCAACCTTGGACTGTCATGCTGCCCATGGTCCCCAATGGAAGCAGAGAGGAAAGCAGAGGGTGCCAGGTACTGCCTCTCCCCTGCCACATGGACCCCAGAAGACAGGTTGGATGAGCCACAACTGATGCTGCCAGCTGCATAACAAGGCTGGCTATTCACAACATATTGTCTTGAGTGGCACTACTCAATTTATGGCTTTGCTACCATTTCCCTGTGGGTTTTTGCAACTTCCTTAGCCCTGTCTCAGCCGCGAGAGCAGCGCAATGTGAGTCAGGTAGATTAATTAATCTGACTTTAGAAAAAAAGCATCAGGGGATGCACCATTTTTTTTAATAAGGGAACTTTTGACCTGGGCGGTTTCTCAGTCCAGGTCATCACAAAGGCACTCAAACTGATGCACCGGCACAAGCAAGAGACAGCACAGCATGATACAAGGATGAGGGGAAAGCCTGGGAGTGGGAAGAAGATGACAGTGGCACCTAAATATGGCCAGACTAGGACTGCAGCCCCACACACCTCCCTGTTAGATGGAAGTGGAGCGAAATGAGTCCCAGCCTCTCCATAAATTTATAAGTTGATCAGAACATATAACATTTTTTCAAGTGCAACACTCAGCAGTGGCAAGAGAGGAGAAGCATGTGAACACAACATTCACCCAAATTTCAAAGTTTTAGAATGCTAAATCAGCAAATTTGAGAAAATCTAGAAGCCTGTCAGTTGCACTTCTATTGATATTGTTTATCTTCTGATGAGAAGCAGAGGGTTAGAGGACTCCACAGCTCAGCATTTGGCAAGAGTAAAAAAATGGGGGAAGAGCGAAAACATGAGGTCTGAGTCCATTATTGTCTTGAAGCAGAGGTTGTTCAGATGAAATACAGCAAATCCTTGTTCCTGTTATCCCCAGAAACCAGTGACCACTTCCCAGGATCAGTTATGCTTTAAGAGTTGGTTCCGGCTAAGGACGTCATCATAAAGGTTATAGTACAGTTCTCTGCTGTTTCAGACTCTCCCTCCTCCAAATAATTCTAACACATACAGAAAGTGAATCATGTCTCTCCAAAGACTGGACCATACTATTAGACTAGAAAAAAAAAAAAAAATCTTTGTAAAATTATGTGTACCAGAATGATCAGGCAAGACCTTCAACAGTATTAAATAGGCTGTAATGAAATGTGCACTTTGCAAAGCTTTCTCTGCTTGCTATTTATTATGTGTATTTGCTATTTATTGTGCTCCACTAGCATCTGGAGTTTGATTTGATCTAAAGTATCATCAAAGACAGAAGTGCACTTATAAAGAATTGTCAAGATTGTAACTATATTATACTGTTTGGGAGGATCAATGAAGCAGGAAAAAAAACCAAACAAACAACAACAAAAAAAAAAACGACAAAAAACACTCCCTTACTTTCGAGGTAGCTGGGCTTTGCAAAAAGAAGCTTCTTCATTTGAATTTTGTTTCACTGTTCAGACCTGGACTAAGTAAATCAATTAGTTCATCACTCATTTTGAAGACTAATATTAATTTGATTCTCACAGAAGATAAAAAATACTTCTTACCAAGGTTTTTACTGTATTTCACATTTCTCTACAGGGAAAAGGGAAAAAGACACCAGGGTGTCA
This sequence comes from Streptopelia decaocto, assembly GCF_964273445.1. Lineage (NCBI taxonomy): Eukaryota > Metazoa > Chordata > Aves > Columbiformes > Columbidae > Streptopelia > Streptopelia decaocto. The sequence continues at coordinate 24,058,645 of NC_138663.1, forward strand.
GCAAACTCTCCACTGGAGGGGTGCTGAGTCCCCTGATCAGTGCAAAGCGCCCATGAAAGAAGGGAAGGGAGCAGACGAGACTTTGGTCTCCTTTGTTGTTGGGCCATTTGGCCCTGAAGGTGGTGCATGCTCTGTGGTCCTGTCGAGCAGCAGGCTCCAGCCAGCCTGCATGATCCCATCCTGCATCCACCCAAGTAGAGGGCACTAATGGAGCATCACACTGTGACCGTATCCTGACAGGTGACCGAGGGCGTAGTCACCTCTGGGGTAAGGGGATCAAATGCATACTAGCTTTGGTACCAGCTGTTGTAGTTAGTGGTCCTACATGGGAGCTCACAAGACATGGGAGCCCTTACCTGCAGCTATGCAACCTCTGCCTGCTCTCAGTCAGCAGCACAGCTATCTCCAGCCTCACCGCTGGCAGCTGTAGTTGTAAACAACTTCCAGTGGCATTGTCTATTGGTAAATATTATTTTCTTTACAAAAGAAAGGGTTCTAAGTAGCTGAAATAGAAAGAAAAAAAATGTTTAAAATTACATTTACTTAGATACTTGGTTCCTTCAGTAATTATTAAGAAACTCAGGTCAAATTCTGATTTTGATCTTCTACCTAGACAACCTGGTGATGAGGATGCAGAACCGGACTTGTGATTCTTCACGAAAATGTATGAGCCAAATTCAAAGACTTCTCCTTCCAGGCAGTTATACTACCACAGACATTCATACACTCTTCTGTGTGAAGTGGTAACCTAGACTAAAGAAGGCCATTGGGAAAATTTACACCTGACATAAACTGACAGAGCTTCATGGACTTTAGTAGGTCTCTGTCAGTGTACCTTATTGGAGAAAGTACATCACAGACTGAATCAGGAATATTGCCACCTCACCCACAGCATTTGTATTGCTTGTGTAAGCTTCTCAAAAAGTACCAAAATTTTAACTGATGAACATTTCTGTCAGTTTAACTGAATTCATGCTATCCAAACAAATTATATATATATATATATATATATATATATATGTCTCTACACAGTTTATTCTTATAAGCCTACAGAAATAATGGAAACATTTACGAAGTGACTCACAACATTTAAAAACACATTTCAGTGACATAATGCATGGGCAAAACAGACTAAAACTATTTAGTCAACAATGTTTTTTCCTTTGTAATAAAAACTTGCTAAGGACCAGAAGTCTTAGTGGTACCATTTCTTATTTCCTTGCCCTACCTCAGAAGACTTTAGTGAGCAGCATGAATTAGAAGCTGCGTGACTCCTAAGAGGAAGACATAAAGCTTTTGTTTTCTTGATCTACTGAACACAATGTGAGCCCAGTGCTCCATTAGATTTTGGTCAGGCAATTCACAAAATATTCCCGTCCAGCCCTGGTAACACTGACACATGAATCTCTGCCTCATGGCTTCAATACTCTCCAGGCTGGGTTCACCAGTCACCTGGAACCTGGGGCCCCTGTCTGAGTGACGGGCTTGGATCTTAAAATTAGCGGGTGACAAATGGAGGTAAGCAGAAGAGTCGCTGTTTTTGCGGATACATCTTCCGTTCTTCTTGCACAAGACTTTGCTACAGAGTTTGGCTGCTGAGGTCACATTAATGACATAATGTCCTAAGGGTCCATCAATGTACCGTTTCACAGTTGAACAGCTCTCCTGCAGGAAATAAGACCATGACACATTACACAGTAGCTAGTACTATGTCCCAATTTATTATATCTAAGAAGATGCTAGATACAAAACTGTTCTTGGCTAAAGAAACCTGTAGAGATAAATCTTGTTGAATTTACATACTGGAGTATGTAAATTTAAGTGAGTTTACTACCATGGGTAAGATTAGCAAAATATTAACCTTTACTATATTGTCCATTTCAATGCTTCATAGCAACATACAGTATTAGACTAGGGAGGAGTCCTAGTAAATGGAAGAAGAATTTATATGCTAATCTGAGACTAACTAGTTCCTTAACTGCTGACTCGGAGCGGTGCATGGGACTAACAGGTTTTAAAAAAACATGTTTAGTCACTGCTTTGGTCCTGATCTCTCCAATCCCTTCAATTTCCCAGAAGCCACATCATTTTCAGAAATCAGCACAGATGTTGCTGCAATTGCAGCTGGAAAATTCCAGTTCAGATTTCCCTCATCCTCCACCCAAGTCAGTGGTGCTTTGCCAGAGACTTGAGGAAGAGACGAGCAGACTGCACAAACACCATGGTGGGCACCAAAGCCTAACCCAGGTTTAGGAGTGGGAGCTAGCCTACTGTGCCTCCTACGAAAGTCAGTGCAGCCTCCTACCTCCTCCATCACTACAAGCAGGATTATTTGTAAAAACTTGAGGAATCTGTGAGGAACAAGTAGGCCTTTTCTTGTAGTAGCATCGTTTTCCCTCTGTCATTTCAACACAAACCCCACCAGCAAAGAGAGGAAATACCCTCCCTCTGGACTTCATTCCCTCTCTGTGGATCTCTACAAATGACCACAGCTACAAAGTAGAACACTGTAAAACAAGCTGTGCTTATATTTTTATGTATTGCTCCACAACATGTTTTTCTTCTAATTTGGACTTAATATTCCATGGTACTACCAATGACCTGCCCAAAGTAATGTGCTCTGAAGCAACAGGACTTCTCAGCCTAATGAAAGTATAGAACTAATGAGGCCCGAAAGTAGAACTGACCCACTGTCCTCAGTCACTGGCTGATGATATCGATAAAGATAGGTAGGTGCTACGGAGGGTGTGGTGGCAGAGAAGAGGTATTGAGGTGATTCCTAAATACTAATAAACTGATGTGACCCACCTTTGAGCTGGCATATTGCATACTGCCCCAGAGAACAACTCCAGCTGCTCCCAAAGCTGCACTTTCGCCAATGGTACTGACCAGATCTGTCTGAAAAAGAAGGCAAAAAAACAGACATCAGAAAATGAAAGATATAAAAAGCACTAGGATATGGGCATCATTATTTTTTCCCCGCAGAGGAGACATAGGTCCTGTGGTATATTCTTCAAAATAAATCACTATTTAGCTTAGAAAGCTCTTCTGTGGATCTCCAAAGGTTTGCATAGGTTACATTCATGACTGTGACTACTAAACAATGGAATAATTATAGTTTATTCATAATGAGTCCTCCAGCCAAACTGGTGGAGTAAGAATTGAATGATCTATTTAATCTATCAATCTGTGAATTATTTTAGCAGGGCCTGTTGCAATAGGACAAGGAGTAATGGTTTTAAACTAAAAGAGAGGAGATTCAGGCTAGATACAAGCAAGAAACTTTTTCCAATAAGGACGGTAAAATAGCGGAACAGGTTGCCCAGAGAGGTGGTGGATGTCCTGTCCCTGGAGACATTCAAGGCCAGGCTGGATGGGGCTCTGAGCAACCTGATCTGGTTGAAGATGTCCCTGCTCATTGCAGGGGGGTTGGAGTAGATTACCTTTGAAGGTCCCTTGCAACCAAAACTATTTTATGAGTCTATGATTCTGTGATTCTATGATTATCATACCTACGTAGGCACCATTTTTGGCAAGTGATAATATGCATGATCACACATTATGGGGTCACCCTTACAGTGTCTGATTACAGTTGATAGGCTTTAGGCAGGTGTCTAACTCGTACTGTTTCAGCCATGCCAATGCAGTTATAGACCTGCTGTTCCTACAAGCATGAATGGCATTATTCCAGGAAACATATCTTTGGAAAATGAGACTCTCCCCCAGTGCTACATAGTGCCAAATGAGAAAAAAAAAACAAAAAAAACAAAAAAAAAAAAACACATATCTGCATACTGACTTAACCATGTCCACTCTCAAAGTTGCAGCAACAAGCAATTGCAAGTAATTGAGTTCCAGCAACAGCAGTAATACAACTCTGCCAGAGCACAGACTGTGTGTAGGACAGGAGTCATTGGTGCCTTTCCAACAAGAAGGCAATGCACCTTGCAAGCGACTTAAAGCCATTCCCTGAGACCATGAGCATTGTATCTAGAGAAATGCAACTAGATCTTAGAAAATATGGACGAAGGACCTTCTTCCTCCCTCAAATTTCAAGGCGTGACCAATTGCATCTAAAACGATTTCTACCTACAATACGTGATGAGAAAGTAATTCCTGATAAGTGTTTGTAATGACAGATATTGCAATATTTCTCAATTTGATGAAGAAACAGCAAATTCTTTTAAAAAGTTAGTGATGGTCTTTAAGACAGTCTTTTCACCTCTTCTTAGGAGAAAAGAATCTGAAAGACCAACCAAATTATCACACTATGGTGATGGCATCTTAGAAAGGAAAAATTATAGTGTGGAAGAAGCATGTTATTATTGTTAATTACTACTAAAAAAATTATTTCAATCTGTAAGTGGGCCTGTTGATGTACTGATGCATAGTTAAGGAGTCGCCATTCCTGAAGCATTTATGGCCCAAGAGATACAAAAGAAGGCACAAATAAATGCTTTGGAAAAAGGAGAATCTGCTGAAGAGTTGAAGACAATTACACAGAAGTCAGAGTAAGTGGTGACTCTGACCCTTAACCGAAGTTCGGACAAAACAGTGTGGGAAAACCTGGAGAAGTCTGAAAGAGTAGAGTTTGCCTACTGGCTCTTACTGTAGATTTTAGAGTTATTTAAAGTATAATTGGTCTCATCTAAAGTTCGTGTTGCTGCTGATCATCCAACCAGACTTTTAGAGAATGTCATTAGTCTTAAAAGTATATAGTTCAGAACTAGTTTTATAAAAGAATAGTGGTGTGGGCTGCAGGTGCTACTTTCATGTGGGAAATGATTGGGATTTTTTCTCCTATGAAGTATGTGAATTAAAGATCAAAATATCAAATGTTAAGAGAGTGTGAAATACAGCCTGACCTCTTGGTAATGAGGGTTCCCAGGCTTGCTTCATCCGCAAAACATTTTATGAAGATTATCCAGATACAAAGGCTGGATCATGATTCTACATTGGCCAGATGATGGTTGAGTGATTTAGCAATAACACAGTTCAGATGTCATTAACAATTTAACGAAACTTGTCAGACAGCCAAAATAAATAATCCATAGATGTTTAGCATTTCTGGATGAACTTTGACATGAGCAAACCCTGAAATAAAGATTTTGTAAGTAATATGCTTTAGAGTTAGGGTGCTTGACCAGAAGTCAGTATATCCATCTTTTGTTCTTCCATATTCCACATCTTTCTTTTGTTGCTTTTAGAAATCATTTATATTCAGATCCACAAAGGAATTTCAGCGCTTCATGTCTAATTCCTATGGATATAAAATAATCAAAACCAAGAGCATGACCCTTAAAGTTCACTTAGTCCTCTGGGTGTGTGAAGTCCAATGGCACTGATAATTTCACAGCTGAAGTTCCTGAGGCACCTATGCTTCCACTTTCCCACACACCTAGAATCATCACCTTGCCAATGCTGAGAAACTCAGTGCTTTTCTCAGGCTAAGGACAAAATCTGGCATTTGATTGGAAGGTACATTCCCCTAGGGATGCTTAAAGGGCTCTTGTAGCACCTGCACAGGTATTGGATGCTGGAAAAAACAACAGCTCACTGCAAAAAAAAAATGGTATGGGACTTCATTTAAACATTCTCCTTCCACCTTATATTTCCTCTTTTTATATTCTTTTAAAGAAATGTCAAGTGCTAAGAGTCCTCCCCATGGGGAAAGAGAATTAGAAAGACATGGGCTGAATTTTTCTCTCTCACCTCATGCTTAAAAGATACATCATCTCCTGCTAACCCTCCAGTGGGGGTTACCTTCACCGTGAGGTAACAGACAACATCTAGAGAGATGGCATTTCTCTTTCTGATGCCATTTCACTTTGCACCAATTCAATGAATGTTCAAAGGAGAGCCAGAGAAACAAGTGGGGACCTGACTACAGCTCACAATGAATTCAGCTTAATAATTAGGTAACTTGCCCACAAGGAAAGAAGTAGCATTTTAGACTGTCATTTCTAGGCCTAGTTCCACCTTTCACTGAATGGCTGACTCATGTTCAGTATCTCAAAAACCATCAGCACAGAAGGGCTCTTCCCTGCATAACCTATGCACAGGAAGTTGCACCTTCTTTTTTATTTTTGCTCTCTCATATGTTTGTTCTTTCTGGTCTAGTGATTCCCTAACTGTTTCCTGGTGTCTAACACAAGGCTAGGAAGAGAACTGAGCCAAGAGCTCCTGTGCCAGGGCTGGGTGCTCTGACCACTGGATGGTCACGCAAAGTGGAGGCACCGCTGCCCCCCCATCTCCTGCCACAGATAGGGTTAGAAAATAAAAGTTTCGCCCCAGATTTGGGGTGTTGTGAGAAAACAAAAACAAAGTGCCTTTCATAATGTCTGGGAGGGGCAAATGGGGAGCAGAGATAGGGAGGTACCTCCATGAAGCCCTGACTAAAGCACATGAGCTCTACCAGTGGTGTCAGACACGGCAGTCTTGGTTTTGGGGCTGAAGCCACCACTGCTCCTCACACAGCACAGCTTGGCCTTAGTGGGGGGTCACTGGCATGGCTCTTCCATGTGAGTGTAAGAAGTATGGAAGAAAACATGCAAGTTTAAAAAAGTTTTAGATCTCATTTTAATATGAGCATCTTGGCATATGTCTTGGTGGGAATCCTATTTTACTCCTTGTATCAGATCCTCATCCATCAATGTTAGAGGACTGTCCTGAAGAGGCAACTTTATGGGCCAGCTGCCACTTAGGTGGCTGGTATTTCTCCAAGTGATAAACAAGTCAACAAAGCCTCTATCCTTCTGGTGCTCATTCTTGTTCAGGCTTTTGGGGGCAGTGTGCAACAGCCAAAAATCCTCAAGATCATGCTGGGCTGTCTCCAAGCAGACAGTGGATTTGGCAGTGGAGGAAGCCCTAGTTTCTATCTATGCTTCTCCAGATTTTGATCAGCCAAGTTACTGCACTAGGCATTAAAAAAATAGGTGAGCCAAATCATTTCAGTTTTGGAGCCTGAGAGGAAACAGGACAGTCAGTTCTAGTTACATGTTGAGGAAAGAAAAATAAGTACCTCTGTAATTTTTCCTTTGAATTTTGAACAGTTTAAGTTACAGACATGCTTTTTCTGTATTCAGGAATTGCAGCACTAGCATGACATGGTTGCAGGGAACGGTCTCTGTACACATGCACACCTGGCTATCACAGAAGACTATCTATAGGTGAATGAGAGAAATGTTACCCATTATTCATCATTTGTTAGTTGTCATCCTGCTTTACTAATGACTTCAGCCATCTAGTCAGGAAGCACAGATGCTACTGTGTAACTTCCCTCTCCCACATGTTTAGTAGTGAATTGTCAATGCAGACGGTTTCTACATACCCTATAGATGGTAAACTGCTTATACACATCTCCAGCAAATACAGAAAACTTTCATAATGATTGGGATCCCAATTCAGAATTCATAACCTTTTCCCGAGAAAAATAAGCAGGATGCATTTCTCAGATACCTTATACAAAACTCACCGGATTTCCAGGTGCAGTCAGGGTGAAAGGTACAGCACACGTAGCTACAGCGTCTGTTTCAGACTTGGGTCTTTTGTCTTTCTGAAGGTCTGCTACACCTGTGTCTCTCCCTCACTGACTCTGACTCACAACCATTTTTTCTGTATTCTTCTACTGTAATATTTACTATATTTTTCATACTGTATATGGAAGGGCTTACACATCTAGCTTGAATGTGTCAACAATTATTTCTGTTGGAGCAGAATGTCACAGCTCTTGCACAGCTTGTGGAGCAGAACAGCGGTACTCCTGGCCCAGTCCCTGTCAGAGCTCAGGTATCTGTTAGCCTGCCATCCGTATTTTTCTATGGCCATTTAGCCTGGATGTCATTGTACTATACCAGCTCCTTTCCTTGTCAAATTCATGCACATTGTTGCTGGAGCTTGAAAATTTCATTCCTTGTTTGTAGGTTTGTGAGCACCACTTAGGGGCATGTCATGGGTCAAATGAGAAGCTCTAGTCTGGTCTAAAATCTGAACACACAAAACCATATTTAAAATACCTTAGTGGCTTCGGAGCTATGAGGGAAAACAAGCACACTTTTTTCCTGATAATTCCTATTGAGAGTTTTCTTAATTGTAACCCTGTATGTTCCTGGCAGTCCCCAAGCTGTTTGCACAGATGTGTAGCATCTGAAGACACATCAAGCCCTATCCCTGTGGCTGCCTGCAGAGATGGGTCCTGTTCTTATTAGAAGAGCATAACCCAAAGATGTTCCTCTGGCTATGCAGGGATCTTCCCTGGCTGCAGAGTTGTATAGTGATCTTTAAAGCATCCAAAAGTAAGTGGCTACGCACAACTGAAAAACAGCCCAGCAAGTTCAAGAGTATAACTTAAGAGGAATGTCACTCCAAATTGCCACTCTACTGTTCAGAAAACAGCCTAGGCAAAAGAGTAACTTTATACCAGCACGGATTTTGAACTCGTGCATAACTGGTAGCAGCATATTACTTTTCATAGCTTTCAGTTACATTTGTGGTATTTTTATATCTATCAAGAGACTAATTCATATTATAAAAATGTATTATTACAGCCAGCCTGCTTTTGAAGGATGCTCATTTATTTCACAGCCTGAGTTCTTCAGTGAAGGTGTTCTGGGGGAAATCCTGCCTGTAGCAGCCCCAGTGGCCCTTGCCCTCATTGGGACCCAGCCTGGCCTATTTGCCCAAGATTTCTGAGTCAGCTAGGATGTGCAGTTTCCACATCACACAGAAAATAGCTCCAAAGAGTCCCTGGTGATAAAAATGAGGCAGACGGAATTCATGATTGCTTCTACGTCCCACTTGCTTCCTGGGGGCAGCCTGAAACACCTCTCAGGCTGTCAGGGCTCCAACACACCTCCCCAGCTCCAGCTCCAGCTCCAGGCTGAAGCCTGGACTGACCATTGCCTTTTCCTTTGCCCCTTCTCTCCCTTTTGTTCTGGTCCAAGTCAAGAGCTTGTCTCTGGCAGCAGCAGAAGCAAGTTCTCATGCACCTCTCTGTACACCAAAGGGAGGGAGAAGCCCCAAATGCCCTTAGCCATGGAGGGGTTGTTTCCATGAGCTCCCTGGACCAGACATCCTCCCACCTCATGGAACTGATATTGATCAAAGCAAACGTTCTTGTACTTGGGACAACTACTAGAGAAATGAACTAGCATCTGTGCCTCTCCATTATATATATAAACAAACTCAGAGCCACAATCATCATTACACATGCAGAAAGTCTGGGACTTGTATGCATATATTTTTACTATCAATATTGTGGCCAGTACGTATTTATTGCACTTAATCATTTGTCAAAGGAACATTGCATGACTCAAAAACTTGGTTTCTTTATTAAAAGGACTCCACAGTGTTAGCACTAAATGTTGGATTGTGAAGACATTTGAATATGTTGTACCTCTGAAAAGCAAGATGGCCAATGCTCATCCTGCAGAAGTTAGGAACTCCAGGCCAGACACATTTACTTGACTGCTTTGTTTCTATACTGAGTGAATTTACATTTGGATAAAGAAACGAAAAAGCCCTGAGGCTCCCTTCTCATGAAAGTTTATCTTTCCATTACACTAATTAGTTTTAAACTTCACAAAAATTTGTCAAGTTTGTTTCACAAGCTGTCCTGAAGAATTAAAATATCAAAATGAGTTACTTCCTTAAGGAAATGATTTCTTTGTACTTTCTTTTTAAATCGCCCTCATTAAAAATACACAATGTCATCCTACAGAAACAGACCAAAGCACTGCAACATTAACTCTTGAAAGGTGTAGGGTTTTGTACTGTGGCTACACTACAAAACCCCCTTTTTAGAGGGGTTGCCTTAAATATGAAAAATAAATGCATAAGTGCTTTTATATAAGGAAAACTTTTAGAAAGTATTTTTTTCTACGAAGCTGTTTTCTAATCTCTACATTTCTAAAGATGTCTATCTGCTTACCTCTGTTAAAACATGAAAAGTATAGGCATAAAATGGTCTGGAATAAACAAACACAGGCAAAACATAGTCTTTTCTAGCAATTGAGGCAATACGTATTGCCTCCTTAACCCGATAGTGAACAAATTTGAGTGCATTTGGACTTGACTTCAGTATATAATCCAGGTATATAGAAGGGTAGAGAGCAGTGCTTTCCTTCCACAGCCAAAGCAGGAGGTCATTGCGGGAAGACTCAATGGCTGGACATTTCCCCGTGTATCTTTGGGGGTGTTCTTTGTAATCGTAATTATAGCAGTCTGGGTAAAGATAGTAACCCCACAAACCATTTGGTCTCATATGCTCAGCCAGAAGGATAGTGTTGTTCATGAAACTCTTGCCAGCATTTTCAAATTCCTCTTTAGCCACTTTCCTAATTTTGTCTTCTGACCACTGAGGATGGCGTCTCCTAACCATCTCAAGAGATTTATTTCTATAAATGCTT